>NC_138763.1:5225676-5826308 GCF_965113315.1 Podarcis vaucheri | reverse complement strand
GTTTCCTAGGTAAGGCAAAGGCCAAGTCTTGGGGCTCAGCAGTGCAAGGAGGTCTAACGTGAGCAGGGGGCCAGCCCACAGCTTCTGGGCAGCATCCGCTGGACCTACCTCCCGGACCCGTGCGGACATGGAGTGAGTGTTGGGGGTCCTCAGGGAAACGTTGAGCACAATGACAGCGTTCACGACAATGGCAATAGTAACCACCAAGAGGAAAGTTAAGTACCTTTGGGAGAAAAAGGAAAATGGCACACTGGTCACCTAACCTAATCAGTGGCAAAATCAACCATTTCATATTCTTCATCAGTCTGAGAATTTGTTCTTCTAAGTAACTGGAAAATGCCTCCCCTTTAATGCACACATATCAGTATGCAAATTTGTCCATGTTTTTGCAATTTTACGTTTTCCCATATATGATGCATTCCCTAATAATATGCATTTGTAGGCACAGTTTTGCAAAAAAACAACAACCCCAAAACCCGGATATACAGTGGAACCTCGGTTTTCGAACATAATCTGTTCCGGAAGACTGTTCGACTTCCGAAATGTTCGCAAACTGGAAACTGAATACAAAAGCCTCAATACAACAAGGAAACTGAAAACGGAGGCTGCCTTGGAAGTTCAACTTCTGAGGCGCATTTGAAAATGGAAGCATTTATTTCTGGGTTTATGGCGTTTTGGTTCTGAAACATTCGTCAATGGAGACGTTCGAAAACTGAGGTTCCACTGTTCTGCATTTGTTAATATATGCATTTGTAGGCACCTTTCCCCTGGTATACCCAGTTTTTGTCTATAGAGAAATGCACCACAAAAGTCAGAGAGTTGTGAATTCTGAAGGACAGCTGTGTCTTGGGGGGGGGGGGCAATCAGGAAGGCTCACCTAAAAATGCAAACAGAACCAAATTTCCCTTCTATCCTAACCACCAACCATGTGTACTTCTGAGTTGCTGAATGGAGGGGGAGAAGCACTTCACAGAGCACTCTGCAAAGTCCCCTCCCCATCAAACGTGGCTGCAGTGAGGTTTAATGGAGGAGGGAGGGGCTTCAGCCAGTGGTTTAGCAAGCAGCTCTGTAAAGCCCCCCCCCCTTTCTTGGCAGCCTTAGTCATGCATCTATCAGGATAACATCTGATGAAGTGGCTGCTAGCCCACAAGAGCTTCCGCCATAATAAAATAAAGCCATGCCAACAGCCAGAGATCAAATCCAACATCTAGAGCTCACGTCCTGCCACTCTCGCAGGCTTCTCAGGGGGCCTTGGACAAGCCGCTACCTCTCCCTCATTCCCCACCGGCAAAATGGATTTATCCATTATCTGTCGCGCAACAGTGTTGGGAAGATAAATTCCGCAACTCCCTTTCGCAAAGAGTTGCCACTTCAGTGATGAACTGGTGTAATAACATCAGAAACATGCCGATGCCCCAATGCAGGGGAATCTTTGCTAAAATGAAAGGAGTGGCTTTTTGGAAACCATTTAATTGTCTAATTCTCCTTTAAAACCACCCAAGCTGGAGGCCATCACTGCCACCTACCTAATAATAATAATAATAATAATAATAATAATAATAATAATAATAATAATTTATTTATACCCCGCCCATCTGGCTGGGCTTCCCCAGCCACTCTGGGCGGCTTCCAACAAAATACTAAAATACAGTAATGCATCAAACATTAAAAGCTTCCCTAAACATTGTTTGCTTACTTTTCAATGAGCGGCACTGCCTGCGAGGTTTCGGGGACCTTTTTTGCAATCAGGAAGAGGAAGACGGTTTGGGCCAGGAGGACGTTGATCGAAACCGTGCACTTCTGACCCCCAGCTGGAGAGAGAGAGAGAGAGGCGCAATAAGGCTTCTGTCTTGCTTCATCATGCTCTCACGCCCCGTCCCAAGGTCCACCCAAGGAATGCCTAGTTGCTCTGAAAATAGAGGCCTGGGATGCAGAAGTATCACTTATTCTCCTCCTCTCAGCAGTTGACTGGCAGGGAATACAGTGGTTCCTCAGGTTACAGACGCTTCAGGTTACAGACTCCGCTAACCCAGAAATAGTACCTCGGGTTAAGAACTTTGCTTCAGGATGAGAACAGAAATCGCGCGGCGGCAGCGGGAGGCCCCATTAGCTAAAGTGGTACCTCCGGTTAAGAACAGTTTCAGGTTAAGAATGGACCTCCAGAACGAATTAAGTTCTTAACTGTATCTGAAACGATACCAGGGACTCTCTAAACTCTCTAAACTTTAGGACCATGGCCCTTCCAACCCCACTTTTTCTCTACTGCCACAGGGTTAAAAGAAAGGGATGCTTCGCTGATTGGTTCTCAGCAGTCAAAACCCCAGACTAGCGGGGAAAGAGACCTCAGCCTCTGGGACACATCATGATTGACTCCCGCCAAGCTGACCTTGATGAGCCAGGAGCTCCTTATGAACCTCCCCAACTCAATTCCAGGCTTGGTCCTGGAGACGTTAGGAAGAGCAGGGCTGCTGCTGGATCAGGCCCCTCTCACTTGGGTGCCAGCACTGCTCCCAATCTTGCTTCTGCCCTGCCCGAGCCCTCACATCCAGTAAACGGCACCAGGATGAGGGATGGGAGAGGCAGAGCCCTAAAAATGCAAAGCACCTTCCACCCTGTGTCTTCTGAACCCTAAAAACAACTCTGTCCTACCAGGATGCTCTGTGAGTCCCATCTGCAGGTGTTTCCACTGCCTAATCGCAGGCTAGGGGATGAGGGGCTTTATCTATCAAACTACCAGTTGCCTCTTGGCCTTGTTCCTGCTGAGATGGGACCCAGTTTTGCTCTGTGCTTTCTCAGCTCTTTTCTGCTAAACAGAGGTGGTGAGGCAGGCAGGGAGTTGATCTATCAGGTTAGAGGGAGGGATTCTCAACCTGCCACTGTGTGCTGTTGCACATTGTTTCGATGGAGAAAAGTTTTCCCTCCTCTCTCATCGTGCTGAGGAATTCAGGGTCCTGTAGATTCAGGGAGTGACTCTCCTAAGAGGAAAGGTTGCAGGAATGGGGCCTTTGAGTTAGAGGAGACATGGTAAAGGTAAAGGGACCCCTGACCATTAGGTCCAGTCATGTCCGACTCTGGGGTTACTGCGCTCATCTCGCTTTACTGGCCGAGGGAGCTGGCGTACAGCTTCCGGGTCACGTGACCAGCATGACTAAGCGGCTTCTGGCGAACCAGAGTAGTGCATGGAAACGCCGTTTACCTTCCCGCCAGAGTGGTACCTATTTATCTACTTGCACATGCTTTTGAAGTGCTAGGTTGGCAGGAGCAGGGACCGAGAAACAGGAGCTCCCCCCGTCACGGGGATTCGAACCGCCGACCTTCTGATCGGCAAGTCCTAGGCTCTGTGGTTTAACCCACAGCACCACCTGCGTCCCTGGAGACATGATAGAAGTTTATAAAATTATACATGGGGTTGAGAAAGGAGGACTTTGGACTAGATGGCCTGATCCAGGAGGCTTTTCTTATCTCATCACTTTGCTGTTGTTATACCAGTTTTTGAAACGCTTCTTTTCTCCTAAGCCTTCCCAAATTTTATTCCTGCAGTTTTTTAATTCCTGATGGTTTTAGGATTTTGATACTGTTTTACGATCTGTTTCATGCTTTATGTTCCATTTCTGCACTTCGCTTTTTATGCGGGTTTTATATTTTATCGTCAGGTGGAGGTGGTTCTTACTAGAAGCTTGAGAAAAATGCAGTGACAGAAAGCAAGGGGGGCCCTGAAAATGGACACCCCAGGAGCCAAAGACCCAAGCATAAAGAGGTTACCCCGTGTTTACTAATTTACACCTGCCTGCAGTCTGTTTGGATGAAGGGGCAACTTAGATATCTGATGAAATGAATAAATAGGCCTGGAAATCGTGAGAGGGCTTTCGATAGTGCAAATTTGGAGGCGATCGTAGCCCGTATCATGCTAAACACATGCCTGCTGCAAAAACCAGCAGGCACACACTTAATTCCCCCTGTCCTGGATGGTCTCCTGCTATTGCAGGACTACAATTCCCATCATCCTTGACCACTGACTGTGCTGGCTGGGACTGATCGGAGTTGGAGTTCAGCCATATCGGAAGACCCACCAATTTTCACTTCCTCTTGACCAACCTGGTTCCTTGCCTCCCTGTGAAGCAAAGTCTGGGAGCTGTCCAGAGTGCTGAATCATTAGCCCAGGGTGAGGGAAGCTGGGCTTTCCAGACTACAGTTCCCATCATCCATCAACACCTGGGGGGGCCACAGACTACCAGACCTAAACCCAGGCCATCCAAAGCACCACAGGTGGAATCCACAAACATATTAAAAAACGCTGTGAAAATGCTTTTTTAATTTTTTTAAAAAAGTTTTGAAAAATACATTGAATTTGCCATCGCTCACTGTCGCCATCTGGTGGGACATTTGTATATTGCACTTTACAACACACTTATTTGAAGCTGTATAGCTGAGCCCACAGTGATACTTTTGGTACTGACCTTTCGCTGGGAGGAAGTACACCAGCACAGCAACCGAGGAAATGAGCACGCAAGGGATGATGATGTTGATGATGTAGAAAAGTGGCTTCCTCTGGATGATGAGGAAGAAGATGATCTGCTGGTACCCTATGTCATCTGGCGTGAAGTGCTGAGCGTTCACAACCTTCTTGGCTGGCCGGTGCTTGATTGCCCATTCCCCGTTCTCTGTCGGGAGAAGGCAGCGTCATGTGGGTAGAAGCAAAGCTTTCCTACATACAAATATTGGTCACATTAACTATGGAGCTTCTGAGACTAGCAGCTCAGAGCTCTCCCCCTCCCACTTTTCTGCAATTCCCTATTTTTGGCATCACCATGAATTCTCGCACCCCAACCTTTTAATACAAACACATGCACACCAAGTTTCAAGCCCTCCTTCAACAATACAGAAATAACAGTAAATGATATTAATTCTGGGTCACAGCAGCATCCAAAATTCTTGCTTTGCAAAACTGGAGTGGCTATTCTGCAGAATATTCTCCAGCGGAGATAGTCTCCAACAGGAGATCTCAAAAGCCTATCAAATAATTCTTTGATGAGAAATGTTGCCTTCACCCAACTAATAATGCACCTGAAAAGAAAGCATCGCTCATTGCCTCCAGAGCTCCCCATCTTCCAAACATTTGTGGGCAGTAGTGCCTGTTTCACTAAAGCCCTCCAATCTCAGTTTGCCCCAGACACACCCACTTTGCCCAGCAGCTCCCCCCTTCTCCACAGTCTCAGTGTTGCCCTTGCAGAAATCAAGAGAGAGGAAGGTGAGGAGGGGACAAAACCTGTCTAAATTGCTCTGCCTGTCCTTAGCTCTGGCGCCCCCTACTGTTGACCTCCCTGCCAACTGCCCCACTATTCCCAGTGGGCACCAGCTGCCGCTGTTTTGGGGGTCCCCAAGTCTGGTCCTGGCAGCCACCTCGATCTGAAGCCAGGCTGCCATGTTGAGACGAGGAATGGACCCTGGGGGAAGGGACCTGCTGGCGACGAAGGAGCTGGTGGGGAAACGAGTGCAAACAATAAAGGTGCAGAGAGAAATCCCTTTCCTACCTGGTGTGTGTGTGTGTGTGTGTGTGTGTGTGTGTGTGTGTGAGAGAGAGAGAGAGAGAGAGAGAGAGAGAGAGAGAGAGAGAGAGAGAGAGAGAACAGACACAGTCCCTGAGAAAAGTGCCCTGGATCTGAGTGAGGATTTAGAGCCCTGTGTGAATGATATATCCACAATAGCAAGACTCATCCGATCATCTGGGCCAGGATGCCAGGAGCTGCCAGCTTACTGCCTGGCAGCCCAGAGGGACTTCTGCCAGAAGCTGGAATCTGATGGAGAGAGAGCTGATTCTGCCACGTGTTTGGTCCCAAAGGCCTCCAGTGGCTCTGCTGCCATATAAAAGCCCACATTTCTCTCTCTCTCTCTTTTTCTCTCTCTGGGCTGCAACACGAAGCCAAGCGTGACACGTTATTAAGCTGGTGTTTTCTTGTTTATTCCCCCCGCCGTCTGCGGGAGAGGTAGATTTTTAACCGTGCAAAATAACTGGCTTGTCCCCCATCAGGAAAAAACAAGAAAGCCTCTCACTTCCAAAGAGGAACTTTTCCACCTCCGAGATGCTATTAAAACATGATGGAGAATGGCGGCGGCAGCTGCTGGCGACGGCTGCGTTCCTGGATCAATTGGCTGAAATGTAACTGTTAGCTTTAGGAGTGGCTGGGAGGGAAGAAGAGGAGCCAGCAGAACAAAGGAGGGGGGGATGACAAATGCCAAACATTCTCCTGCAGTGATTCTTATTAATAACCTACAGAAGCAGGCTGGGGGGGGGGGCGGAGGGGACACATGGCCAGAGAGCAAAGTGAGGCAAACCTTGGAAGCCATTAAGAGGTGGATGCAAACAGGTGACAGGTGTGATTCCCAGGTGCAAGGCCTAGCAAAGCTGAAGAGGGACCCCAAGTGCAGCCCCCCAAGCCCTCAGGACTCTCCCCACCCCCTTCCTTAGCCACACCTCCTCCTCAGCCCTGCCTCACACCCACCCCAAAGATCTGTGCCTGGCTGGAACGTGCCCTTGAGTTCTGATAATGTCTCCTGCCAGTCTGGATGGAGGAAGGAGAGGGATGTGTGAGTTTGTGTAGAAACTACCCTACTCTAGAAAGGGGAAATTTGCATGCATTGCTCAACCCACCTTTTGCCCGTGGCCCCATGCACCACTGGATTGTGGCCCCTGGAATGTTACCCATTCCAGCTGGGAAAAGGGGGGGGGCATGGTATTATCTTTCCAATGTCTCGATACCAGTCTTTTAGCAGAAATAAGGGCATGAAGAGTCCACTTACGTTAGGGTTGCCATATTTCTAAAAGTGGGAACCTGGGCACAAAAGTTGTTGACCTTTTAAGGAAATTTGCCCTCTTCTGACATGGGTTGACACTCTTTCTTTTTCCTTTCTCCTCCTGTGAAGAGGCTGCATCTTAATGTTTTGATGTTGTATTTTAATCTTGTTTTTTAAATTGTATTTTAATCAATTCATTTTTATTACCGGTTGTTAGCCACCCTGAGCCCGGTCTTGGCTGGGGAGGGCGGGGTATAAATAAATTTTTTTATTATTATTATTTGGGTTTCCCCAGACATTTTTAGTGATTTTGAAATTTCGCCTGGACGCTATTTTTGGCAAATGAATCCTGGACACGTCCAGGAAAACCCGGACATAGGGCAGCCCTAATTTATGTTGACCCGCAGTCAAACCTCATATGATTGGTATGTGGCTTAGGATAATATTATCCTATGACAATTTTAAAATATCTCCCAAAGTAGTATTTATACATCTTAATACTTTCCTCCAGAAATTTGCAAGTGTCGGATACTGCATAAGCATGTTTCAAAGAAGCATTTCCTTATTATGTGCAGCATGTTGTTGTAGATCATCCCTTTCTGTGCAAGTGTAGTAGAGCCCAATGAATTCTAAATATTACTTTTTGTTGTATAATACATAATTCATAATCTAACGACACATTAGCTACCAAAGTTAAAACATTGTCCCACTGATTGGGTGAGATAGGAACCTCCAGTTCTTTATTCCATCTGTTTCTCATGTTTGGTACGTCAAATTGATTATACCAAATGCCCTGACTTACACCTCATGGACAGAGCTTAGATGACCGTCGGGTTCTCATCCGACTCTACACTTCCATGATTCTATGGTTTATAGTTAAACAGTTTCCCTGCTAAATCGTTTCGCCCACTCAGAAAGACTCGACTGCCCTGCCTCCACCAGGGCCAGGGAGCATCTAAATCATTGGTAGGCAAACTAAGGCCTGGGGGCCAGATGCGGCCCAATCGCTTTCTCAATCTGGCCCACGGACGGTCCGGAAATCAGTGTGTTTTTACATGAGTAGAATGTGTCCTTTTATTTAAAATGCATCTCTAGGTTATTTGTGGGGCATAGGAATTCGTGCATTTTTCCATCTTTGAAATATAGCCCTGCCCACCACCACAAGGTCTGAGGGGCAGTGGACCGGCCCCCTGCTGAAAAAAGTTTGCTGACCCCGATCTAAATGATGCTTTGCCTTTGTGGTATCTGTGCCAAAAATGCTTTTGTTTTCCAAATCCTCCAAATGCCCTCAGGATTCCAGGCAGCCCTGTCGTTTCCTAAAGTGTGGTGCCGGGTGGAGGGAGAGAGAGAGAGAGAGTGAGAGATTTATCCCTTGAACATTTTCTAACATTAGAAATCAGGGGAGTTTGCCAGCAAAGCTGGCAGGCAGTAGGATCAGGACCAGAAAAAAAAGATGTGCTTCCGCTTTATTCAACTCGTGGGATTCATTGCAGGTACGGACGGTTGCTTAGAAAGCCTTAAAAAATAACTTGACACTGAGGATATATCGTATCAGTTACTATTAAATGGAGCCTCCATGTTAAGGGGCAATTTAACTGTAAATACCAAATGATGTGAACAAACGACAGGGGAAGGGTGTCCCTTTTCCTTGGAGAGTTTGCAGGTTTCGCAAAGGCATGGGACTCACTGCTGCAGGAAACTGGAGGCTGAATTTAGTCAACGCAATGCAACAAGACAAGTCTTATGTTTTCAATGTTCTTATAAGGATTTGGACAGCATCATTACCTCCTCCCACCCATTGTCCCCCTCGGCTTGCATGCAGGTGGGGTTACCTGTGAAAGCTTCGGGGTCAATAAAGATCCATTCTATTGTCTGCTCATCTTCGACGGTCAACAGCAGGTTGATTTCACGGGCATTGTAGGTCTGTGACCTTAAACATAAAATCACCCAGTAAGGCCAAATCAAGTAAGGTTTTTTCCTGCTGCTTCAGAGGGTAGGAGCTGAACCAATTACAAAAAAGGAGAGTCCCACTAAACACTAGGAGGAACCTTCTGATGGTAAGAGCTGTTCAACAGTGGAATGGATTCCTTTGGAAAGTGGGGGACTCTCTTTCACTGAGTGTTTTCAACTAGAAGTTGGATTGCCATTGGTCAAGGTTTCTTTAGCCACGATTCCTGCCAGAGAACGCCTGCCAGGCCTTCTGTGACACCAGCGCAATTCAGCCAATCACTTCCAGAGGCCTCTAGACCAGAGCAGAATCCCTTACTGCGCTACAATATACAGATAACCAAGGTTCATCGGATCCGAGTCCTAGGTAACCATGGTTCACATCTGGCAGGGTTGTTGGAAGGCCAGACGTTATCAGCATATTGTGATTTCGGCTGTAAATGAAATATTTGGACTGAGGTAGACCAATGATCCCTCTTTATGCCTTTTGAGCAATGGGAATGATCAAAGGATACAGAAAAATATCCACATTCAAGTGTTGGATATCTTCAGTTCTAGCAAGGAGGACTTAGAAGGATGGCCGTAAACTGAATAAGGAAGAATTAGTTAGTGCTTTATGGGAGCAGGTGGCAATTGTTAAATTGATATTATTCATGTTAAAGAAATATGAAAATTTTAGAGAAATGTTAGACTGTTGGGAACCGGTTGTGTGATATATAAAAAGAGAACTTTAGATATCAGGTTACATGCTAATATAAGTAAATGTACGAACGGATAAAATGATTATTTAAAATACCTGTTTATCCTCTCATTATCATGTATATTGTTTCAGTGTATGTTTTATAATGTATACAGGTATCCTCTAAAGTAATTCGAGTGTATAGGGCTGCATACTTTGAATTTATACAACTGCTTAGAAGTGGGGAGCTAACAATCAAACGGCAGATACATTTCGTTAAATAAGTAAACACAAATATATGTTAGCATATGAAAAATTAATTTTAAAAATATGATATAAATGCAGAAAGAAAATGTGCCCACAGTTAGAAATGAATATATATTAGTCCCCTTCAGGCATTAAAATTTCCAACACAAGTAGCATTTGCTTTTTGGGGGGAGTGGGGGTAGGAACATGAATGAGCAAGATAAGTCCCCCTTCATCTACTGCCTTCCTCTCCACCCTCACTGAGACACCCCTCCACCCTCTAAATCACGCAGGGAACTGCCACGGGTGCAGGAGGCTCCAACTAGTACTCACTGGAACACCATGGAGCAGTTTTGCCAGTCGAAGGGGAAGAAAGTGACCACAATGGGGCAGACGCTGCGGTAGATGGCCGGGGGGAGCCAGGAGATGCTGCCATCGGGGGACACCAGGACATTGACGTACAGCGCGACCTCAAACACCCCGTCGATGCTGAGGGGAACAAGGGGAGGAATAATAATATAATAATAATAATTTATTATTTATACCCCACCCATCTGGCTGGGCTTCCCCAGCCACTCTGGGCCCCTTCCAAAAATATATATTAAAATACTGTAATAATTCATAAAACATTAAAAGCTCCCCTAAACAGGGCTGCCTTCAGATGTCTTCTAAAAGTCTGGTAGTTGTTGTTCTCTTTGACATCTGGTGGGAGGGCGTTCCGCAGGGCGGGCGCCACCACTGAGAAGGGCCTCTGCCTGGTTTCCTGCAACCACTTCTCGTAGGGAGTGAATCACCAGAAGGCCCTCGGAGCTGGACCTCAGTGTCTGGACTGAACGATGGGGGTGGAGACGCTCCTTCAAGTATACTGGGCCAAGGCTGTTTGGGGCTTTAAAGGTCAGCACCAACACTTTGAATTGTGCTCGGAAACGTATTGGGAGCCAATGTAGGTCTTTCAAGACCGGTGTTATATGGTCTCGGCGGCCGCTCCCAGTCGCCAGTCTAGCTGCCGCGTTCTGGATTAGTTGTAGTTTCCAGGTCACCTTCAAAGGTAGCCCCACGTAGAGCGCATTGCAGTAGTCCAAGCAGGAGATAACCAGAGCATGCACCACTCTGGCAAGGCAGTCCGCAGGCAGATAGGGTCTCATCCTGCGTACCAGGTGGAGCTGGTAAACAGCTGCCCTGGACACAGAATTGACCTGTGCCTCCATGGACAGCTGTGAGTCCAAAATGACTCCCAGGCTGCGCACCTGGTCCTTCAGGGGCACAGTTACTCCATTCAGGACCAGGGAATCCTCCACACCTGCCCGCCTCCTGTCCCCCAGAAACAGTACTTCTGTCTTGTCAGGATTCAACCTCAATCTGTTAGCCGCCATCTATCCTCCAACTGCTTCCAGGAAGAGGTCAGGAGAGCCAGGATCCCTTTCCCCTCCCTCTTGCAGCAGAACTCTCCTGCCATTTGGGACCCGAGGGCTGCAGTGAAGGTTGGTCACCCCTGAGAGGGATGCTTGGCAGAGGTGGGCATGGTCAACACAAGCACCTTCAAGCAGGCAGGCAGGCACACATAGAAGACTCTCTTCTCCTGCCCCAGCACTGCTATGGAGCGAGGAAACACTTCCCCCCCTCTGCTCTGCACCTGCGCTGAGATAGGAGGAGATGCTCCTCTTGTACTCTAGCATTGCTAAAGAAAAACAGAGTTTTCATCTTCTCCGTACCAGCGCTGAGATAGGAGATGTTCCTCTTCGGCCCCAGTGCTGCTGTGGGGAGGCAACTCAGCATGTTTCTTCCTTCCCTATTCCAGCGCTGGTCTCAGAGGAGAGCAGCCTCACCTCCTAGCTAAGAGCTGCCACAGAGTGGGAAAATAGGGGGGGGGGGCTCTTCTTATCTTGGAAAAGGGTTTCTTCTACTCTCTGCTATGGGGCCTTGTGATTCCTTTATTTTTCCTGGCTTTCTAAGACCATCTAAGTTCAGACCCTTCTGGCAGTCTATAGTCAAATGAATGGGGTTGTCTCTGATGTCAGCACTAAGTGCCACAGCGCTAAGATCAGAGATAAGATTATCTCCAGTCATCGTTTTGTGGTGCATAGTGCCAAGATCAGCTTACTTAGATCAGATGTGACAGCTCTCGGCACCCAATGTCATATGGCATCTGCCTGGTAACAGACAGGTGGGCATAGTTTGCCCCAAAAGCCCTTGTGGGCCAATTCCAGAGGTTTTCAGGACCTAAAATATGCTCCAGGGCTGGAGGTTCCCCACCAATATTATTACAGTAGTACCTCGGGTTACATACGCTTCAGGTTACAGACTCCGCTAACCCAGAAATATTACCTTGGGTTAAGAACTTTGCTTCAGGATGAGAACAGAAATTGTGCAGTGGCAGTGCAGCGGCACCAGGAGGCCCCATTAGCTAAAGTGTTTCTTCAGGTTAAGAACAGTTACAGGTTAAGAACGGACCTCCAGAACGAATTAAGTACCGTACGTAACCAGAGGTACCACTGTAAAAGGATCTTCTATGAGGAAGGACATTGCTAGCTCATATAATGCAATATTAAATGCTTCATGTAAGCTCTGTTTTAATTGTTCTTCCTGCTAATTAGTTCACGAGGGAGGACTCAGTCAGTAGAGCCTGAAACTGTTAATCTCAGGTTTGTGGGTTCAAGCCCCATGTTCGGCAAAAGATTCATGCATTGCCAGTGGTTGGACTAGAGGATGCCTGTGGTCGCTTCCAACTTTTCAATTTTACAATTCTTTGAACTAGAGAAAGACAATGCCTCCTTCTGGGTGAAGGCTACTCTTCCCCCCCAAACTCAGCAATTTCTCTGGGAACTAATTCCTGGAAGGAGCCCAGGAGGACCCCACGAAGATCAAGTAAGCTACCTGGCTACAAGGAGACATGCTAGGTCACATCTCCTATCTACAGAAGGGGAATCCCAAGTTCACCTGCAGCCAGCTGGCAGATGAGCTGGAGGAGGAAGAGGAGGAGGAGGAAGAGGAGGAAGAGAACAACCCTTTAGGATACTGACTTGTTCTCCAGGACAATGTCTGGCAGCCACACCATGGTGGAGGGGATTCGTAAACACTTGATGTTGTCATAATCAGCTGCATCCCACTGCAGGCGGTAATCGTGCCATTTCTGCCAACAAAGAAATCAGTTAATCACACTGTCCGGCCTGGTGGATATTTTGCAACGGAACATGCTACTGCCTTGAAATGGTGGGGCTGACTTCCTTCCTGGTAAATTTGAATCCAGTGTAAATTTCAACTAGAGGCACAACCTGAGTTTCCAAACCCAGAATCCAGGATGTTAGGAAAATCATCAGTGTCCCTGGATTTGTCTCCCACCCCCCTAAAAATTAAGTTACTAGCTCTTAAGACTTCCAGGGTAGGAAAGGCGGAGTGAAAGGGTCCATAATTTGCAACACATAAAAGATAACAGGTGAAGCTTGGGCTGCTTCTCTTACCAGTTCTACCCAAACGTTGGTTGTGAGAGCTTCATCCCTCTCATTCTGGAAAAAGAGAGAAGACAGCATTAGAATGTAAGAGGAACCCTGTGGCTGGATCAGGTCCATCTAGTGCAGGATCCTGTTCTCCCCATGGGCAACCAGATCCCTGTGTGAAACCCACAAGCAAGATCTGAGCACAAGCCCCCCTCTCCCTTTTAAAGTCATCTAGGTCGTGCCTTGGAGCCTTATCCTCCATGAATCCTCCTTTGAAAACCGTCTAAGGCAGTGTTTCCCAAACTTGGGTCTCCAGCTGTTTTTGGACTACAGTTCCCATCATCCCTGACCGCTGGCCCTGCTAGCTAGGGATTATGGGCGTTGTAGTCCAAAAACAGCTGGAGTCCCAAGTTAGGGAAACACCGATCTAAGGTCTTATCCACACTTAACTTTTGCCCTGCTCTTTCCAGGCACAGGTCCATGCTTAAAAGTTCCATGACTGAGCACACTTGTTTTTTTGCTCAAGGAAAACCCGCTCTTTAATGCTAAATCGGAGCAGTTTTCTGTCAATTGCCATTTGCTCCAATTGAGCTTCAAAGAGCAGGTTTCCACAGAGAAAGCTCTGGAGGGGAGCGGAATGATGCTCATACACAGAACTTTAAAGAGTAGGCCGTGCCTGGAAAGAGCAGAGAAAAGGTGAGTGTTGTTGTTGTTGCTGCTGCTGCTGCTGCTGCTGCTGCTGCTGCTGTTATTATGATTTTGTAGGGCAGCAGTTGAAGAAGGAGCAAAAAGGGTTTTCTTGTGTGTGTGTGTGTGTGTGTGTGTGTGTGTGTGTGTGTGTGTTTCTTTCTGGCTGATTAGCTGTTTTCCCTGTGTAAAGGTCAGAGGGGGCAGGGTTTCTGTTGAGGCAGGGGATTAGCTGTGGGAGGAACTTATCAGAGTTTGTAGGGCAGCGGCGCGCGCCTAGCGGCGTGGGCAATTATACCCATCTTTTAGATTTAGGGGAGCTAATCTCAAACGTTTGTTGGGGGAGACCTAGGTTGTTTTTTTTGTGGGGGAAGTTATTTGTCCTGTCTTCAAGCTTTTTATGATGGAGGACCTCTGTAGCCACCCCCAACAACACGATCTCATGATGGAAGGGGAGGGAACAGCTGCAGTCACCTGCGATTCCTGCGCAATGTTTGCCATCTTGCCAAAGGTTGCAGGCAGCTTTACCTGCAGCAATTGCATGTTGATTGCCCTTTTAAAAGACAAAGTCCAGCAACTGGAGGAACGTGTAGCTACGCTCCAAAGAATTAGAGAGCTGGAGCTCTTCTTGGAAGCAACAGAGCACACCGTCCCCACCAAGGAGGAGACAGGGGACTCCCCTGAGAAGGAGGCTTGTTCACCAACACAGGAGCCAGATATATGGAGAAACGTGACTCATAGAAGTAGGAGGCCCAGGGTTCACTCTGATTGTTTAGAAATACACAATCGCTTTGAGGTCCTCTCCCCTAGCATGGAAGACGAAGAGCAGACTCCATTTGAGGATCTCTCCCTCATTACAGTCGATCAGGTATATGAAGACGAGCAGCAAAGTCAGTCCTCAGGGAATGTGCAGGTGACCTTGGAACGGACAGCTCACGGAAGAACCCCGACCAAACCCAAGAGGAGGCGTGTAGTGGTGATAGGGGATTCCCTACTGAGGGGAACAGAAGCAGTGATCTGTGGGCCTGACAAGATGTCTCGGGAAGTGTGCTGTCTCCCCGGGGCTAAGATCCAAGATGTAACTGAACGACTGCAAGGAATCATAAAACCCACTGACGAATACCCCTTCCTCTTGGTTCATGTGGGAACCAATGACACTGCAAGCAATAGCCTCCAGAAGATCAAAAGAGACTACGAGGCTCTCGGCAGGAAATTGAAGCAACTAAATGCACAAATTGTCATCTCATCTGTCCTCCCAGTTGAACGACGTGGCCCAGGGAGAGAGGGAAAAATAGTGGAAGTGAACAGCTGGCTTCGCAAATGGTGTAAACAGGAACGGTTTGGATTCTTAGATCACGGACTGCAGTTTCTTGAAGATGGACTTCTGGCAAGTGATGGGCTGCACCTCACAACGGTTGGGAGAAATGTTTTTGCCAAAAATCTCAGAAACCTCATCAGGAGGGCTTTAAACTGACTAATGTGGGGGAGGGAGACAGTGCTCCTGAAGGTAGGAGTCTATCAATTAATGAAGATGATCATCCAAATGTCATAGACCAAATGGAGCAAACAGCACACGGACCTAGTGGTGGGAGGAAAAAATCCTTAAATAAGAGACACGGGGGAATGATTAATGGACTTCAGTGTCTCTACACTAATGCGCAAAGCATGGGAAATAAACAAGATGAGCTTGAGCTCTTGGTACAGCAAACTAAATATGACATAATAGGCATCACTGAAACCTGGTGGGATACGTCCCACGATTGGAATGTAATAATGGGGGGATACAATCTATTTCAGAGAAACAGACCAGACAAGAAAGGAGGAGGAGTGGCGTTATATGTCAGGGATGTGTATACCTGTGAAGAGATCCAAGATTTAGAACCTCAAAGCCAAAGTGAGAGCATTTGGGTCAAAATTAAGGGAGAGAAGAATAACAGAGACCTCATTGTGGGAGTTTACTATAGATCCCCAAGCCAAATGGAGGACATAGATGATGCCTTCCTGGAACAGATGGCCAAGCATGCAAAAGGAAGGGAGATAGTAGTAATGGGGGACTTCAATTACCCGGATATTTGTTGGACGTCAAACTCAGCCAAGAGCATAAGGTCAAACAGATTCCTCACTGGCCTTGCAGACAACTTCATTGTCCAGAAAGTGGGAGAAGCAACAAGAGGAACAGCCATTTTAGATCTGGTCCTAACCAATGTTGATGACCTGGTTAGTGGGGTAGATGTGGAGGAATCATTAGGCGCGAGTGATCATGCTCTTCTGAAGTTTACTATACAGCGGAAAGGAGCAGCCAAGCATACTAGGACTCAATTTCTTGACTTTAAGAAAGCCGACTTCATAAAACTTAGGGAAGTGCTGGGTGAGATCCCATGGACAGCAATACTAAAAGGAAAGGGAGTTCATGATGGCTGGGAGTTTGTTAAGAGGGAGATACTAAAAGCACAACGTCAGGCAATACCAATGAGACGGAAACATGGAAGGTGCCTAAAGAAGCCAGGGTGGCTATCTAAAGAACTTTTAACTGAATTAAGATTAAAAAAGGATGTGTACAAAAAATGGAAAAGGGGGGAAACCACCAAAGAGGAATTCAAACAAATAGCCAGCACGTGTAGACACAAAGTCAGAAAAACTAAAGCACAGAATGAACTCAGGCTTGCTAGAGAGGTTAAAAGCAACAAAAAAGGCTTTTATGGGTATGTTCGTAGCAAAAGGAAGAACAAAGAAACAGTGGGGTCACTCAGAGGAGAAGATGGTGAAATGCAAACAGGGGACACAGAAAGGGCTGAACTCCTCAATGCCTTCTTTGCCTCAGTCTTCTCCGATAAAGAAAACAATGCCCGACCTGAAGAATTTGGAGCAAATGATTCAGCAAAGGAAACACAGCCCAGAATAACTAAGGAGATAGTACAAGAATATTTGGCTAGTTTAGATGTATTCAAGTCTCCAGGGCCAGATGAACTGCATCCAAGAGTATTAAAAGAACTGGCAGATGTGATCTCAGAACCACTGGCAGTCATCTTTGAGAATTCCTGGAGAACAGGCGAAGTCCCGGCAGACTGGAGGAGGGCAAATGTTGTCCCTATTTTCAAAAAGGGGAAAAGAGAGGACCCAAATAATTACCGCCCAGTCAGTCTGACATCAATACCAGGGAAGATTCTGGAACAGATCATTAAGCAAACAGTCTGTGAGCACCTAGAAAGGAATGCTGTGATCACCAATAGTCAGCATGGATTTCTGAAAAATAAGTCATGTCAGACTAACCTGATCTCGTTTTTTGACAGAATTACAAGCCTGGTAGATGAAGGGAACGCAGTGGATGTAGCCTACCTTGATTTCAGCAAGGCATTTGACAAGGTGCCCCATGATATTCTTGTAAAGAAGCTGGTAAAATGCGGTCTTGACTATGCTACCACTCAGTGGATTTGTAACTGGCTGACTGCCCGAACCCAAAGGGTGCTCATCAATGGTTCCTCTTCATCCTGGAGAAGAGTGACTAGTGGGGTGCCACAGGGTTCTGTCTTGGGCCCGGTCTTATTCAACATCTTTATCAACGACTTGGATGATGGACTCAAGGGCATCCTGATCAAATTTGCAGATGACACCAAACTGGGAGGGGTGGCTAACACCCCAGAGGACAGGATCACACTTCAAAACGACCTTGACAGATTAGAGAACTGGGCCAAAACAAACAAGATGAATTTTAACAGGGAGAAATGTAAAGTATTGCACTTGGGCAAAAAAAATGAGAGGCACAAATACAAGATGGGTGACACCTGGCTTGAGAGCAGTACATGTGAAAAGGATCTAGGAGTCTTGGTTGACCACAAACTTGACATGAGCCAACAGTGTGACGCGGCAGCTAAAAAAGCCAATTCAATTCTGGGCTGCATCAATAGGAGTATAGCATCTAGATCAAGGGAAGTAATAGTGCCACTGTATTCTGCTCTGGTCAGACCACACCTGGAGTACTGTGTCCAGTTCTGGGCACCACAATTCAAGAAGGACACTGACAAACTGGAACGTGTCCAGAGGAGGGCAACCAAAATGGTCAAAGGCCTGGAAACGATGCCTTATGAGGAACGGCTAAGGGAGCTGGGCATGTTTAGCCTGGAGAAGAGGAAGTTAAGGGGTGATATGATAGCCATGTTCAAATATATAAAAGGATGTCACATAGAGGAGGGAGAAAGGTTGTTTTCTGCTGCTCCAGAGAAGCGGACACGGAGCAATGGATCCAAACTACAAGAAAGAAGATTCCACCTAAACATTCGGAAGAACTTCCTGACAGTAAGAGCTGTTCGACAGTGGAATTTGCTGCCAAGGAGTGTGGTGGAGTCTCCTACTTTGGAGGTCTTTAAGCAGAGGCTTGACAACCATATGTCAGGAGTGCTCTGATGGTGTTTCCTGCTTGGCAGGGGGTTGGACTCGATGGCCCTTGTGGTCTCTTCCAACTCTATGATTCTATGATTCTATGATTCTACAGTAGCACCTCGGCTTACATAAACCTCTGGTTACATAAACTTCACATTACAAAAGTGGCAGACCCAGAAGTATCAGACCAGGTTTTGCCGCGTGCACATGCGCAGAAGCGGTCTACTGCTCCGTGCGCATATGCAGAACAGTGATCCTCGGGTTGTGGAAACCTCGGGATCTGGCTGGACCTCCAGAATGGATCCCATTTGCAACTGGAGGTACCACTGTATTATATTTGTACCCCACCCATCTAACTGCATTGCTGCAGCCACTGGGTGGTTTTCAAACAGCATAAAACATAAACAACTTCCTGATACAGGGCTGCCTTCAGATGTCTTCTAAAAGTTGTGTAGTTCTTTATCTCCTTGATATCCACAGGGAGGGCGTTCCACAAGGCGGGCGCCACTACTGAGAAGGCCCTCTGCCTGGTTCCTTGTAACCTCACTTCTCGCAATGAGGAAACTGCCAGAAGGCCCTCGGAGCTGGACCTCAGTGTCTAGGCTGAATGATGGAGGTGGAGACACCCTCACAGTTGGACAACTGTAACATTGATCCAGTCTTGCTACAACTTACCCCGAACTTCTATAAGCTACACCTTTTGACAGCAAACAGGGGACTGTAGAGGCAGTCTCTGTCATCTTTGCACCCTGGCCTTTAGTGAGACTACTTCAGTGAAAATAAGCAGCAAGAGGGGGCTTCAAACCACCCTGTGACCCTCAGATGAAGGGCAGTATGTAAGTTTAATAAAATAAAATAAATAAATAAGGGTGCCAGTTGGCTTGCACCCATGACGACATCCCCAAGGCACCGCCACTTTTGCAACTGTTTATAAGCGTTTCCCTCCTTTCATTTTTGAAAACAAGGCTAAGGTTGAATGTACGAGCCGATAAATGTACATTGGGTGCTTTGAGCAATAAAAATGATGGAGAACATACTTAAAGCTAAAAGGAGAGGCAAGACTGGAGGCTGATGCTACATTCAGCTTGATATAATGTGTGTTCGCTGTGCAAGTCGGGAAGCCAGGCTCACATCATGTGTGAAGAGCCTGCTGTGATTTTTTAAATGATATATCTGTCTTGAGCCTTAAATCTCCACCTGCTATTGGAGCTTGCTGCAGATGCATCCGTGCTTCCTTTAGGAGCTAGAAGATGCAGCCTTGCTAGCGAGCAACATAATTCTGAAATGTACATTTTAGGTATGAGATGTTAAGAACGTAAGAAATGCCAAAATCCGGCATCCACCTCTTGCTTTCCATTCTACATGACAGTCGTAGGGCCCTCTGCAGTGACCCCAAGAATCAGTCATATGCCCTAAATAGTCAATATCCCTCTCCTCCATGAATTTTTAAAGCCATCACTGTGTCCTGTGGAAGGGAGTTCCATGGTTTAACTATATGTTGCATGGGGGAGAGGAAATAAAGCCTTTATTCCTTCCTTCCTTCCTTCCTTCCTCACCAGTGTGATGAGATTGGTGAGGGTTAGCTTGACCGAAACGTCAACAATGTCCCTCTCGTCCTTGGCTGGGCGGAATTTGCGGTCATAGTTGGCCATCAGGTCATTGAGAAGCTTCTCCTCCTGGTTTCGGCTCAGGACCACTGGAGAAAGACAATGAAGAAGCAACTCTTTGTTATGTACGGAGAGCCAAAGGTGCCTTGGAAAGCCACTTCCGCCCTTTGGAGGAAGTGGAGTTGCAGGCTTCATGGTCCCACCACACATGCGGCGGCTGGAACCCAGTCCCCGCGCGACTGGGGGGATTCCCGGCCACATGACCTCCTGGCCAGCCAATCAGCTGGCTCTGGGGGTGTGGCCTGCCTTATTTAAAGCAAGAGCAGCCAGGGATCTCCCTCTTTGCTGCTTACCAGCTCTTCCTGCTTTTCCCACCCTCCCGCCCTATAAGGTTTTCGTTCTTTGACCTTGCTATGGACCTTGGTTGGTCGCCGTTGAGAGATCTGGTAGGAATTTTTCCACTTGGCAAATTGGCACCAGCCACTTGGTTTCCACCTACCTTGTAGCAAATCGTCACAACTTTCTGGGTATTGGCGGTTAAGCATTGGTATTGCACTGTAGATGGAAGAGGGGAGGTAACGCCATCACCTGCCCCACATATTGAAGGGTAGTCGGATAAAGGATTCCCAGGGGCGTGGCCCTGTCCGAAGCCTATGGAGGTGAGGGCCTAAGGCACGCCCCCTATCAGTGACCCCAGGGGAGTTCCTAGTTGATGTGCATCAGCAGGACTCCCCCTACTGCTGGTTAACCCTTACTGGACTTCTAGCAGATGGGCTGAAGTCGGATATAGTCGGTTAGGACCAATGCCTAAGCCAATACCGCTCATCACCTGTAACCAATAAATGTTGTGGCCTTATTTAGCCCATTAAACTTAATAATTGTGTCATGGGTCTTTATTTCCACTGTGTGTGTGGGGGGGGGGACTCACCACGCAAAAGGGGGGTTTCGAGGAAGCATTTGAAGGGAAGGAGGTGGCATCACACAGGTGTTAGGGAAAGTGACTCTAGACAGGGGAAGCAGCAAGCAAGAAAGTGGGGGGGGGGTCCTTGCAAGGGGAGCTGGAGGCCTGAGGATGGCGGAGCCTGAGCACAAAGAGCCCAGGCAGAGATGTGTCAGGATATGAGAGGAGAGAAATAAAGGGGACAAGGGCCCTGGAGATAAGGAGAAGGAGCTTGTCCTGGATTTTGGTGTGGACAGGTTAAGGAGGGGCGTCAGAGTAATGAGAGGAGTGAATAACAGCTAAATGATGGGTAGCTGTGAGGGGAACCAGGTGGGACAATGGGAGACTTGAGAGCGGAAGGTTATAGTGGACAAGGCAAGAGAAGACCAGGTGTGGACCAGACAGTTGCCACAGGGTGCAGGGCTGGCTGTGTGGCGCACCCAGCTCAGTCCTCCAACATCTCATGGCTGTTCCCCGACATCAGGCATCTACTGAATGTGGCGGCTGCCTCACTCGACCCAACGGTAGGGCTGGCTCTGAGAGTTCTGGGAATGAATTGTGTCCTGAATGAGGAAAATCACCTTCTTTTGTTTCTGCAGTGCTTACTGCCGTTCAATCTCATCAGGAAACGTCTGAGGAGGAACAGACAAATCTGAAAATTCTGGTTTCTCTCAGTTTCTCATTTTTCTAATTTCAGTTCTCTGCATTTCTTCATCAGCATTCTTTTTTTAAAAAAACAACAACCCTAAACCAGCATTTTAATGTAAATTCCTCCTAATATACACACTTCTGCATGTGATGTTACCTAATTATTGCATTGCAGGGATTGGATGATACTTGGTACCCCTTTCAACTCTACCATTCAATTCAACTCTACAATTCAATTCAACTCTACAATTCAATTCAATTTTTTTTATTTTTTGCAAATAATTTCCCATCATATAATGCATTTTTGGATGGTGATATATGTATTGCCATGCATGCTTTACCCTGTTTATTACATGCTTTTTTTTGGTAAACATTGCTTGATTGGCAAATTGCATTGCAAAATTTGGAGAAGTGTGGATTCTGAAAGATGCCCGTGTTTCGGTTTGCATCTTCTTTCAGAAAGTGCGGATTAGATGGTAAAGGTAAAGGGACCCCTGACCATTAGGTCCAGTCATGGCCGACTCTGGGGTTGCGGCGCTCATCTTGCTTTATTGGCCAAGGGAGCCAGCGTACAGCTTCCAGGTCATGTGGCCAGCATGACTAAGCCGCTCCTGGCGAACCAGAGCAGTGCACAGAAACACCATTTGCCTTCCCGCCGGAGCGGTACCTATTTATCTACTTGCACTTTGACATGCTTTCGAACTGCTAGGTTGGCAGGAGCTGGGTCCAAGCAACGGGAGCTCACCCCGTTGTGGGGATTCGAACCGCAGACCTGCTGATCGGCAAGCCCTAGGTTCTGTGGTTTAATCCACAGTGTCACCTGCATGCCCCTGGGTTAGATGAGTTCACCTTTAAATGCAAAGCAAATTGAATTTCTAGAGACTGGCAGACTTCTCCCTTTTTACTTCCGCCACACCCAGCATACTTGCATACACCTTTATCACGTTCCACCTTTATCATCCCCTGCCTCCCTAAGTGAAAACCCGCCCCCTGCACAAATCCAAACTTACTCCCATCCCTGGGCAGAAATGGGAATTTAATGAGGCAGGTGGAGGGCCTTCCATAAATAATAATGGATTAATATTAAAGCCCCCTCAGCTCCACCTGCCATCTATCCCTGTCTAGTCTAGTCCACAGATGGTTACCTTGCTAACTATTTTTTAATCCCGTACATTATCAAATTATTAGCCCACGATAACTGCCCAATAAAATCTAAAAGGGAAGTGTGTGGGAGAAGTGCTGGCAAATTGCCTTCATTAGGGTAATTGCAGCTGCCTACTGAGGAGATTATAGAGCCAGGCAGGGTCGAGAGGCTGAGTGGGCGGCTCCAAGGGGAGAGTGAACTTTGGAAAACTCTTAATGTGACTGTCGGCTGGCACTTGCCACCCCCGCGCTTGCTAATGGACATGGCCAGCAGCTGCTCTCCCTCAAACAGGACTCTCCATCCACAATGACTTTGAGGGAGGAAGGCAAACTTCACAACCTTTCCTCAGAGGGGACTTGCTCCTACCTAGGATATTTTAGGACCTGTCTATGCTGCAGCGGTTGAATAGTCATTCCCTTGCCATAATTGGATGGTTCTGGACTCAGGAAGGGAGGAGAAAGACCTCGCTTTTATCAGGGTCTTGCAAGGGGAAATCCCAACTTTGGGACTTCAAAGCACCTCGCACCTCGTTCCATTGTGATGTCAGGTGGCTGATCAATAGGAAGTCCAAGTTTGGCCCAGTTAAGTCATCCCTCCTGAGATTTCCAGCTGCTGCAAATGATGGCGTTCTCTGGCTCCTTGCTCCCAAGTCTAGTCTTGCTGCCTTGCTGTGCTGTTCCTTGCCCAACCTCCCTGGGATCTTGACCTCGGACTCGTGCCTGACTTTGTCTCTGGATTCTCCTTGGGCTTAGGCTGGTTCTCTGTTTGGATCGTGTTGCCTCTGCAACCTGGCCCTCATTGGTGAGCACTTTGGTGAAGGCATAGGTCTCCTGCCACCCTCGTCCCTGAGGGCACCCCTGGAGCATGGCATTGCTGGGGGTTGGTCTAGATGACCCACAGGTCCCTTCCAACTCCACAATTCTGTGATTGTGTCGCTGAAACAGAATACATCACAGGACCTCATAAGAACTCATGCAGTCAGTCGGAGGACCAAGATAGAGGTGTGTGGCAGGAGGCAAACTTGTATGCTTCTTCACCTGTGTGTCTGCCCCACCCCTGTGTGGTTGTGCAGTGGGACCTGGAAGTCCAGGGTTCAAATTCTTACTCAGCCAGGAAGTTCACTGGATTGCCTTGAGACTCTTTGCCTAACCCACCACAAAGGGTTGTTGTAAAGATAACTCAGGCGGAGACAATATGATTTTATACTGTGTTTTTGTATAATGTTGGAAGCCACTCAGAGAGGCTGGGGCAACCTAGCTGGATGGGCAGAGTATACGTAATTAATTGTTATGTTATAAATAAATATTTCATCATCTAAAAATGCTATATAAATGCAATTTTGCTCTCTCTCTCTCTCTCTCTCTGTGCGTGTGTGTGTGGTAAAGGTAAAGGTAAAGGGACCCCTGGCCATTAGGTCCAGTCGCAGACGACTCTGGGGTTGCGGCGCTCATCTCGCTTTACTGGCCGACGGAGCCGGCGTACAGCTTCCAGGTCATGTGGCCAGCAGGACTAAGCCGCTTCTGGCAAACCAGAGCAGCGCACGGAAACGCTGTTTACCTTCCCACTGGAGCAGTACCTATTTATCTACTTGCACTGCGGGTTTTTGAACTGCTAGGTGGGCAGGAGCAGGGACTGAGCAACGGGAGCTCACCCCGTTGCTGGGATTCGAACCGCCAACCTTCTGATCGGCAAGCCCTAGGCTCTGTGGTTTAATGCACAGTGTGGTAGGAGCAGCTTAAAACTGAAAGGGACAAAGGTGTTGTAAATGCTCCTTAGGTGCCACTTATCTGTTTTCCGGTTTCATATCTGTCTGTCTGTCTGTCTGTCTGTCTGTCTGTCTCTCTCTCTATCTATCTATCTATCTATCTATCTATCTATCTATCATCTATCATCTCCAATCCATGAAATTTTGTGCCTAGTTCCCCACAACTGCATTGTGTCCATGACAAATCCTTCTGACATCCCATTTGTTTTGGCCCACAGAAGGAGGCTACAGAGGGGAGGATGGGGTCTGCCCATCCGTTGCCTGCTCATGAGTGAAGGGCAATAGCTCAGAGGCAGAGAATCCGCTTTGCATTACGACGGTCCCAGAATCCGCCCCCACCTGCACTTCCAGGTTTTGCTGGGGCCGACCCCTGCCTGAAACCATGGAGACCCACTGCCCAGCTGTGTAGACCATTCCCAACCATCTGACTCCCCATAAGAGTTTCCTGCTTTCTCATTTCATCTCAGTTCCAAGCAATTCCTCCCCTTTCACCGCTCCCGAGGAATAGCTTCCAAGTTCTGTTTTAGCACATCAATCAGAGCCCCGGAGTTCCACCTGGACTGAGCCTCCTTACCTGTGAGGAAGGTGAAGGCGAGGACCAGGCTAGGCCAACCCATGCCAGTGGCGCAGATCGGTCTTCTTTCCTAACCCCAAGCAGCAGTGTGTGTCTGTGTCTGGGAGGGTCTGGAGGGCTATTTTGAGCTGAAACCCACCTCTCCCATCCTCCTCCTCCCCCCTAACCCCCACCCTCCTTTTCAGCCACTTGGCAGACCAGCTGTCCCACGAGTGCTTGCATTGTCAGCTGTTTCCTTGATGGTGATGGATGACTGTCTTTGGAAAAACAGAGTGGAGAAGGTGAGGCTGTGTGGGGGGGGGGGGAACTGGCTGTCCCTGCCAACCCCCTTGGGCATGCAAGCCGAACTGAGCCATTGAGCGCAGTCATCTCTTCCCAATGGGGCTGGGGGAGAGCTGCAGCAAGGAGACAGTGCCAGGAACATGTCTGTGCCGAGGGCATTGTGTGATCAGGGAAGCGGTCAGGGCCCCTATTTATAGGAACCTCTGGCAGCAGAATTTCCGAGAAATTTCTGCCCACTTCAGAGGGGCTTCATACCAAAAGATTGCAGGGAACAGAGGCTTGCCTATAGAGGTGAGATGAGAGAAGCCTTTTTCTCCATAGATGATCAAAGAGAAGGACTTATACCTTGCATGATAGGAACTCCTCAGATTAGCTGAGGACACCTTCCACCCCATCTATTCTACCTGAGTATAAGGATGGAGGGAAAATTCATTTTGTTTGCGTTTTAATGAGAAACTACCGGACGCGGGTGGCGCTGTGGGTTAAACCACAGAACCTAGGACTTGCCGATCAGAAGGTCAGCGGTTCGAATCCCCATGACGGGGTGAGCTCCCGTTGCTCGGTCCCAGCTCCTGCCAACCTAGCAGTTCGAAAGCATGTCAAAGTGCAAGTAGATAAATAGGTAGCGCTTCGGCGGGAAGGTAAACGGTGTTTCTGTGCGCTGCTCTGGTTCGCCAGAAGCAGCTTAGTCATGCTGGCCACATGACTCGGAAGCTGTACACCGGCTCCCTCAGCCAATAAAGCGAGATGAGCGCCGCAACCCCAGAGTCGGCCACGACTGGACCTAATGGCCAGGGGTCCCTTTACCTTTACCTTTACC
The DNA here is from genome assembly GCF_965113315.1 of Podarcis vaucheri. NCBI lineage: Eukaryota > Metazoa > Chordata > Lepidosauria > Squamata > Lacertidae > Podarcis > Podarcis vaucheri. Next base: position 5,800,366 of record NC_138763.1, on the reverse strand, counting down.
TGATTCACCCTTCTTGAAACACAAGCTATCCTTTGGAATTCACACATCTCTGAATTTTTGCAGTACGGTTCTCCAACTAAACAGTAGGTCGACAGGTGCATATATTAGGGAGAGATTTGCATAAAATGCATAGTAAGGTACAAAGAGGAGTTGTACCAGGGGAAATTGCTGCAGAAATGTAGAGGACTGAATTCAGGACTGGAAAGGGGACGGACGGACAGAATAAGGGAACTGAAATTGACAGATTCATCCACCCTTATCTGAGTGCCATATCCTGCCAACAGGAAACGCCGAGAAATGAGCTTGCCAGTTGCTTCAGTGTTTATCCTTATTTAATTTCTGGGGAAAGCGGAGAGTAGAATTCAAGCTTGCCTGGCATGTATTCGCTCAAGTTCTTTGTATTAGAAGCCTGACCCCTAATCTTGGACATTTGGAGATCACGTTGGAGCTGCCTGATGGAAGCCACTCTGCATGTGTTCAGTGTACAAGCAGCCTCGCTCTTCTGACCCTGGTGGAAAAAATACCACCAAGCCTAGGATTATTATTATTTTTACCCCTGGGTGGTGGGGGGGAGGTCCCTGGAGGCTCCGCTAGGCCTCCTATAAACAGTACAGTCCTTCTTCCACCCTCCCGGCAACTTCAGATTTTGCCAGCAGCAGCCCCCCTGCTTGGTGTGGGGCCTGTTTTATATGCTTTTATAATGCCTTTTTATTGGCTTTAGGCTTTATTATTCTTTAATGGTGCTTTAAAAAGAAAGAAAAAGAAAGAAAGCATTGTATGCCTCTCAGGAAAAATAATAATTAAGCAGTTTATAAATGCTTTTAAATAAATACATTTTGTTTTTTAAATTCATTTTTTATTCGATTTTACAAAAATGAGTTTATAACAGTACCACTTACATATCCATATAGAGATTTCTCTGAATCTTGTGACTCCCCCCCATCCCCACCATGTGTCTCCTAATGTAAACATTTCCAACTACATATTATTTCCTAATCTATCTTTTGTATTCATCCAAATTATCTATAATACCTGTTACATTACAAGTGATATTAAAACCCTGCTAATGTTTAAATTTCTTCTCTATAAGTTTTATAATTGAGTTCAGTATCAGGAGTATATATGATGATAATTATATTAATCCTCTTGTATCTTATAGTGTGGTGGTTTGTTTGATTTTTCTGTTATTTGTTTGTTTGATTGTATGTTTGTTTACTTGTATGTACGTTTGTTTTTTCTTAAATGTATTGATTTTAAATTAATAAAGATATATTTAAAAAATAATTTAAGAACACTGGTAATGTTTTCATCTGCTTACAGTGGTCTCCTAAATAAATTATAAAAAATTCCCATTCCTTTTAAAACTTTTTGTGCTCCCAATCAGCTTTGCCATTTTGGCGTAGTCCCTCAGCTTAGTTTGCTGTTCCTCTCTGGTAGGGACTCCTTCTTCTTTCCAATTAAATAAATAAATTTCTATCATTTCTATCGAGAAGCTGAGGGGATCAGTGAGCGCAACCACAATACGTCCCCCCCCCCGACTGAACCAGTCACTGAAGGGAGCAGGAATCCTCCTCAGCTTGATGTCTTCTCTTCACGCCTGCCCTTTGATCCCAGTCACTCCCAATGAGATCCTGGCCCCCCCTCAGGCCACAGCTGTTGGTGGTCCACATTCCTGGAGCCTCAGCTGCCACCTGTGAAATGGGATCTGTGCCCCAGAGAAAGGCACTTCCTCCGAGGCCATGTCTCCTTTGCCCACCGCAGCCTGACCCCCTAACCTCCTTTCTCCACACAACAGCCGGCAGCAGACGCGGCAGGGCCTGGGGGTTAAAAATAAGCCCCCAGGCATGACTTGGCTCAGTCCAGAGGTCGCTTCAGGAGGCCACTTCTGTTGCTTTGCGGCAACCTTGAGACCCGTTTTGGATGAAGATTCGGGGCACACGGCACAGAGTGAATTGAGGCTGTGATTTATTCTAGCCTAAGTATTTTTGTCAGGAATGTTCATTTCAAGGTGGATGAGGGCAGGTGTAAATCTAATCAAGTTTTAATGTGCTTGGAGCAATCACCATTGTGCTTAACTGCTGCTGGAGAGTAGGAATCTCTCTTCCAACTCTCTCCCTCCAACAGTGTTGGGCCTTTTGTACGGTTATTTTTAATGCAATGCTTCCAAATGCACAAACCTCCATTTTGCCCATTGTGAAATACGATCATCCCTGTCTGAATCTGAAATTGCTTCTATACGTGGTAGTTTTGATTGTCTTAATGGAATTGTTTTAACTGCTTTTAAATATGCAGTTGCAGCCATTGTTGCCTTTAAATATGCAATTGTAATTATTGTTAAATCGCTTTGAGACATTTTATTTAAATGAATAAATAACTGGCTGCGGAGGTTTGGTAGTGTTTTTGTTTTCGTTTGCTACAGTCAAATGGTGTCTAAATTTTGTTAAATGAAGCCTGTAAGCAGTATTTGCTGTTGTACATATCCGGGGGAATATTTTTTAATTAAAAGGTGCATGTGCAGAAATACCTGCACACCAGGATGGGAGAAGATACTGTAGGGCGATGTTCTCCCTTCCCTGTCAGATGAAGGATGCTTCAGAAAACCAGTTGTTGCGGATCATAAGTGAGAAGAGTGTTTTTGCCCTCAGCTCCTGTTTGCAGCCTTCACATAGGTTTCTCTGACTGCTCAGGGAAGGACAAAAACAACATATACATTCCATCAAGCCCTCCCCCTGATATGGATGGCAAGTGATGTAACAGGAACAATATTACCTTAAAACCCCCAGCAGGAATGTGTGGAAGCTCACCTGCCAAATGCGCACACAGAATAAATATCAGATCTGAATGACCCATTTGCAAAATGAGCTTCATGTCTGGAAGAGGGATGGGGGATAAATTCAGTTCAGTTTGCATTCTAATGTGGACCTACCTAATTTGCACCTCCTGGTACGATACGCAAACTGAAACACAGCCATCCTTTAAGCTTTGTACTTCTCTAAATTTTGCAATGTAGCATTCCGACCAATAATGTGCACAGAAATTGATAAAACAGAGGAAAGCATGCATTAAAAAGGCATATATTTGCGAAAATAAAATTTAAAATGCAGTTTATTACTGAAAATGCATTGGAAAATGTCTATATTAGTCAAAACTGCATACAAAACTGAGTATATGTTGGATAAATGCACACTAAACGCTGAAAATTTTTCATAAGGACTCTTTTGAAAAAAAGCAAACTGATATGTGGGGAACTGAATCTAAGATTGGATAAAAGAGAAACTGACACGTTCAGATTTGTCCATCCCTAATCTGGAAACACCTTAACTCCCAGGTAAGTCTGTATTGGACTGCAGAATGTTGAAAAACTGCATCAGGAAGTAGTGTTGGTGACGGCACAGGCATTGCCCAATAGGAGCTTTGCATGGCTGGCTTTTCCATAGTTCAGACAATATTAGGTTAGATGGGCTAAGGGTATCTGACTTGACATAAGGCAGCTTATAATATTTCTCTGTCACATGCAAGAATTTACCAGTGATGGAAAGAGATACAAAATTTTGTGTGGAACGCAGTGAGGGTGGTTTTCCTCACACAGAGACACATTGCCTAAGAAAAGTTACGTCAACCTTTCCCCCTTGCTATCCAGGACTCTTCTGCCTGAACATGTTCTCCCTGTAGTTTCGGAGCCAGCGCTTGGGACACACAGCTTTTATTGCACCGCAAGGGACAAGGCAGAAAAGCAGAAACAATTTAAGAGAATGCAACACGCCAGCTGGCTTGGGAGGCGAGTGTGAGTTAGTACGGGCTGCGTTCCCTTCCCAGAGGAAGGGAAGAAGACCGGCTCTCAAATGGAGTCAAGGGCCTGGTGCAGCCCTCTGAATCTGGGGAGATGGGGGGTCAAGGGTCCCCTCCAGCTCTAGATGTAATTCTTGTTCACTTCATTGTAGTCGTAGGGATCCCCTTCGAAGGGCAAGGGGGGAGGGTGGTTGTAGGACCCGTTCAGGAAGATCCACAAGGTGCCGAGGCTCAGAACGGGCATGACCAGGAAGAAGCAAAGGCGGTCCACCGTGCGGGCAATGCTGTTCCAGTTGTCTATCTCCTGCCAATGAAATCGCAAGGTTCGGAAGGGCCCAAAAGCCACAAATTCTCTCTCCTCCCCCCAACCCATGTACAGAGGTCAAGGGCCAACTCAAGCATACACAAACCTTCCCATTTCCCGGTCGATGCATACAGTACATTCTGCACCACAGCCTGACACAGAAAGTGAGGGTATCCAAGCATGCACTCTTGACAGCTGGGCAGGATTGTAGAGCAGGAAGAGAAACCGAGGGTCATCTAGTCCAACCCCCTCTCAACTAAAGCATCCATGACAGATTACCATCCAGCCTCCACGGCACATGAGCCAAAGGCTGGTCCTATCACTCGGTTGGTGTGAGCAGCCAGAGATGAAGGATGCAAAGGGAGGGCAGGGCTCAGCTGGGATACAGTAGGCTCCCAACTTGAGGAGAGGTTACATTTTGGCAGAGGGTGGCGATTGTGTGGTGTGATAGCCTGGGACTCGGGCTCGGGCTCGGAACCAGAGGAGACTCAGTCCGCACTGGATCCTTTGCCTCAGGCAACCCCTGAACCAAGTCTGGGGCCTGATCCTGAAAAGTCCCAGTCTGCACAGGTTCCCCTGCAACAAGCACCAGCTGGGCCGAGTCCGGGGCCTGAGCCTGCCCTGGCTCCAGATGCGGGGATGACCTCGTGGCCTCCAGCTGGGCCATCACTTACAGCTGCTCCACTACCAGTTGGGTCAGGGGAGGCTGAGGCGGCCTCTGGGTCTAGTAACCCCCCTGACGTCTCCCGAGCTGCAGAGACTGAGGTCTGAGAGAAGGAGAGACCTGAGTACTCGCAGGAGGAGTGCTCGCCTTTGGGTGAAACAGGGAGGTGGGTCACTGGGGGATCAGGACCGGCCGTTACCCCGACAAAGATAAAAGGCTGTCGGACCCCGCCCCAGGTTGTGGGAGCAAGATTGCTGTTTGCTAGAACTTGCCTGTGATCCTGTGCCTGTCCTTGCCTGGTTTCCTGCCTTGTGTCCTACCTTGGCCCTGTCGGACTGACTCCCAGCGGAACCTTTGGATTCTGGACCAGACCTGGACCAGCACATGTGGAAAGCCAAGACGGCTCATAGTCATAGAATCATAGAATCATAGAGTTGGAAGAGACCACAAGGGCCATCGAGTCCAACCCCCTGCCAAGCAGGAAACACCATCAGAGCACTCCTGACATATGGTTGTCAAGCCTCTGCTTAAAGACCTCCAAAGAAGGAGACTCCACCACACTCCTTGGCAGCAAATTCCACTGTCAAACAGCTCTTACTGTCAGGAAGTCATAGTGTTATGTACTGAAGTTCTCACCCTGGGCCAGCAGGGGGATAATGTAGATAGTTATGCAAATGAAGGATCGAAAGTGACGTTCAGTGATTGGATAGTTTTAGAAAGTTGCTACAGTTACGTGTTCTGGAGCTCTACATAAGCAGGCTGACTGAGCTCTTCAGTTCAGTTCTGTTCTGGCCTTGGAATAAACAAGAGCTGTTTGAAGAATCGCTGTGTCATCTGATATGTTCGCCCACGACTTAACACATAGCAACCCCGGAACTGCCCCTGTGTGGCCATCCTTAATTTCTCAAAGCTGGCATGCCAGGCAGGCTTTGCTCCCACGAAACCAGAAGGCAGAGAGCCTCCTAGAGGCAAACAGACCTTCCCAGAGCCCGGGAAGCAACGTGGAAAGCTTAGAAGTCATTTCTGTGGCAGGAAAAGAGCTTCTAAGCCTCCGCCTTGCATGCGCTTAATTTGTGTGGTTTTGGCTGACCAGCTGCCAGATGTGTAAAGCTGCAACCCCGCAGTTAAATGCGTTGCAAGTTGCGAGCCTGCCGTATTGCAAAATTGCAGGTACAGGCTTGGCACGTACAAGGTCCAAAGTTCCTCCCCAGTGGCCCCTTCTAGGAGAGCCATTCCATAGCCCTTGCCTGGAACCCTCGAGAGCAGCTGCCAGTCAGTGCCGCACAGCTCTGAGCTACATGGAATAATGATTTGACTTGGTACAAGGCCGCTCTAAAATAATAATTGCTATTTAAGATTATTTAACATCATTAAAAATGGTTGTATGTTTGGCAGAGATTTAGCCTCAGTCCCTCCTAATCTCCTGGATCCAGCAAGGGTTAAAATCCAGCAGAGCATCGAATTCCCAGAGTTCCCTGGGAAGAGGGTTTTTTAAATATTTTGTTGGAAGCCGCCCAGAGTGGCTGGGGAGGCCCGGCCAGATGGGCAGAGTATAAATAATATATTATTATTATTATTATTATTATTATTATTATTATTATTATTATTATTATTAAACCCCCCTGGGAACTGTAGCTCCATGAGGGCAGCAGGGGTCCCCTAACAACTCTCAGCACCGAACAATAAACTACAGATCCCAGGATTCTTTGGGGAAAACCAGGACCGTTTAAAGTGGAATGATACTGCTTTAAATGTGTAGTGCGGACGGGGCATCGATGATTGTTGAGGAGGAATCCTTTGTAATCTAAGGCACTAGCAAGGAGCTGTGGGCTCAGAGGAACCAAAGGTAAACCAGAGAAGAGCCATGATGCTTCTGCCAAGCCCACCTCATTGTAGTCATTCTTGTCTCGCGTGTGCTTCACGATGAAGTTGGCTCCCGTGATGGCCGGCTTGATCTCATTGTAGAGCTGTTCCTGTGTGCCCTCCACCCCGTGGGGGTTTGGCCCTAGCAGACAGAGAGGAGAGAAGGGGTGAGCAGGTTACGTCCAGGAAACGGGTGGGGTGGGGTGGGGGGTTTCCTCACAGGGTGAAGGCAGCCACCGAGAGGGCAGCACAGAATTTGGGTCCCAGATCCCGGATCAAGCAAACTGGGCTACGATGGGTGGAAGGAGGAATTCAGTTCAGCTTGCACTTCAGGGCGAAGCTACCCAATTTGCGGTTTCTGGGGGAACCTGAACTGAAACGTACAGCCATCCTTCACAGTGCAGTTCTCCAGCCAAGCAATGGGCACAAAAATGTGTTGGCTGCATATAAAGTCAGTATCAAATATAATAATAATAATAATAATAATAATAATAATAATAATAATAATAATAAATTATTTATACCCACCCCACCCTCCCCGGCCAGAGCCAGGCTCAGGGCGGCTAACACCAATAAAATCACAGTAAAAACATAATGGGGGGGGGGAACCAATTTAAAATACAGGTTAAAATACAATTTAAAATGCAGCCTCATTTTAAGAGTATCCGATAGATCAAGACCATAAGGGGAGTGAAACATAAGGGTCAGAGTCCAAACCAAAGGCCAGGCAGAACAGCTCTGTCTTGCAGGCCCTGCGGAAAGATGTCAAGTCCCACAAGGCCCTGGTCTCTTGTGACAGAGCGTTCCACCAAGTTGGGGCTAGTACTGAAAAGGCCCTGGCCCTAGTTGAGACCAATCTAACCTCCTTGCGACCTGGGACCTCCAAAATGTTGTCATTTGTGGACCTTAAGGTCCTCCACGGGGCATACCAGGAGAGGCAGTCCCATAGGTACATGGGTCCTAGGCCGCATAGGGCTTGAAAGGTCAAAACCAGCACCTTACACCTGACCCTGTACTCCACTGGGAGCCAGTGCAGTTGGTAAAGCACTGGATGAATGTGATCCCTCGGCAAGGACCCCGTAAGGAGCCTCACCGCGGCATTCTGCATTTTGGGGAAGCAAAAGCACATTTTATTAGGGAAAACTTCTTTGCAGAAATGTGCATATTAAGCACAGCTGACAGATTCATCCATCCGTAATCAAGATGACCTCAGTGGACTCATAATCGAAAAGGGGCTTCATGGAATCCTAGAACTGTAGAGTTGGAAGGCCCCCCGTGGTCATCTAGTCCAACCCCCTGCAATGCGTCGAGAATATCCTCTCTGATCTTTGGAGCTGCTGCTGGGGTGCAGGGCCCCTTGCCAGCCCGAGAGAGGCCTCTCCTGGCCACCCACTGGAACCAAACCTGGGCCACAGCGAGACTTGGGTGGCCATTCAGTCCACTTCACAGAGGACAGTCCTCAGCTGCCTTCTTCGGACCCTAGAAAGTGAGGCTTCAGTGGGGGTGTCAAGAGTGTATGTACCGTATTTTTCGCTCCATAAGATGCACCCCCCCTAAAAAGTAAGGGGAAATGTCTGTGCATCTTATGGAGCGAATGTGTGGTCCCTGGAGCCGAACTGTCCAGGGGCAAAAAGCAGATCATACTTTTTTTTTTTGAAAGAGGGAAGCAGGTGTTGAAACAAAGCTGCTGATCGTTTGCCGATTGGGGAGAGAGATAAGGGACGCTAGAGATAAAGGGGGCTGCCTGGGAGGGGGGAGGTAAAGACAGCAAACTTGCAAGGGGGGGGGGACAGGAAGACTAAAGCAACAAGGAGAGAAATTAGGAGAAAAGGAGGAGCAAAAAACTGACACTAAGGCAAACAAGAGGGAAGGGAGTATTGAAAGGAAGAAGCTGATCGGTGGGATCAGAAGAGAGATAAGGGACCTAGAGGAGGCTGCCTGGGAGTGGGGAGGTAAAAGCCCATGGATCCTCAGGATTTTTGCATTGGGTCACCCCAAATTCACCATCAGATCACATAGCATGTCCATGGCTACAGCCTGCACCAAAAAAATCACGCATCCACTGTTTCCTGGGGCCACAATGGCGCAAAAACGTGGTTACAAAGCACAGATCCACATGGATCCTCAGGATTTTTGCATTGGGTCACCCAAATTCACCATCAGATCACATGTGTGTGGCCACAGCATGAACCACAAAAATCATACATCCACTGTTTAGTTCAGAATATTTTTTTCTTGTTTTCCTGCTCTAAAAACTTCCTGCGTCTTATGGTCAGGCACGTCTTATGGAGCGAAAAATACGTCTTGCACACAGGGCAGCGCCTTCCCGTTTTGCCTCAGGCGGCAAGATGGGAAGGGCCACCTCTGCTTCTCTGCTTACAGGGGCTCTAATCTGCCCAGGGGCGGCTGAGGGTGTTTTGAAGGCGCCGCAGTCTGGTTTGCCACTGATTTGCAAGATTTCTGTGTTCCCTCTGCAGTATTTAACTTATAAATTACTCGCCATGCGAATTGTTGCCACTGAGTTGGCTGCATAACGTTTTTGGAATAAATATTCCACAATTTGCAAGCAGATGGGTGTGTGTGATCACAGAGGTCCCTTCGCTAAGAAGTGGGGGCTGCAGAAAAGGGGCTCCGGCTCTCCTGTCCCCCCCCTTCCCATTGCAACAAGCCTGCAGTGTTCACAAATGCAGATTAGCGCATCGTCAGTTCCCGGGCTTTCAAGCATTTATCTATTTATGAACAATATTTCTAAGCTGCTGTTCTGATAACAGCAAGAATAAAAAGCACAGCCCACAACAGCAGTGCAAGGCAGGCATAAAAAATTTACAACCGAAGCGTTTACATCCACCAGCTAAATTTACAGTCTATAAAAACAATATTCAAATTTCCTGGCAGCCAGCGTGTTTTGGAGATGGTGCTCTGGTGTTAGATAAAAATTCAGTTTGAATTTGAGCCACGGTGAACCAGAGCGGAGGTTCTACTGACTGGACACACACGTGTGTGTCAGTTTATAATTCTTTCTAAACTTTCCTTGCTTTTCACATCTGACCTGATGTGTAATTATAATGCATATTTTATGTAGGTTGGTTAAGACTTTTTTTAAGGATCATTACATCCTGGTGCAGAAGCCTCCCTCAGGCTCGTTCCAGTTCTCATAAAAAGTAACCAAAGGAGGTTCCACTGAGATTCAGTGGTGGAGACCTACATTGGCTCCCAGTATGTTTCTGAGCACAATTCAAAGTGTTGGTGCTGGCCTTTAAAGCCCTAAATGGCCTCAGCCCAGTAGACCTGAAGGAGCGTCTCCACCCCCATTGTTCTGCCTGGACACTGTGGCCAAGTGCCGAGGGCCTTCTGGCAGTTCCCTTGCTGCAAAAAGTGAGGTTACAGGGAACCAGGCAGAGGGCCTTTTCGGTGGTGGCGCCTGCCCTATAGAAAGCCCTCCCATCAGATGTCAAGGAAATAAACAACCACCTGACTTTTAGAAGACGTCTGAAGGCAGCCCTGTTTTGGGAAGCTTTTAATCTTCGATGATTTATTGTATTTTTAATATTCTGTTGAAAGCTGCCCAGAGTGGCTGGGGAAGCCCAGCCAGATGGACGGGGTATAAATAAATTATTATTATTATTATTATTATTATTATTATTATTATTATTATTATTATTATTATTATTACCTCTGCCCTTGGGAGTCTCCCCAGGCCACACACCCCTTCACCCTCTGCTGGAGTGTTTTTGCCTGGCTGGACTATGTCCTAGAACTCTGACCATGCCTCTTACCTGCGTGGACTGAGGGCAGAGAGGGGCGTGTGAGTGGGCATAGAAACCAGCCTCCTTTGCAACCGTAAAACCCACTTTTGCCTCTGGCCCTGCCCACCAGGGATATTAAAAAATAATAATTTTATAACTTGTGCCTCCTTGTTTCTCAATTTGACCCTTTTACCTGGTTTTACAGGTTTTGTGGTATTTTATGCACTGTGACTTGACATTATTTTTATTGATTATAGTTTTGTAGTTCTTTATCATAATTGTTAAGTGTAAACTGTTTAATTATCATCTGCTGATATTTAATTCTATTATATTCTAATGGATGGTTGAATATTGCTTTGTTCGATATAGGTTGTTCATTTCAAAGTTATGTTTTCATTATGACTTTTGTGCATTGGATCAGGTTGTTATTAGATGGGTGATCTGTCTATTTTGCTGTTTCTTCAGCTTTGCAGACTGCCTTGTGCATAGTAATATAGAAAGGCGGTATACAAATTAAAAATGAGATGGAACAAAATAAAATACAGTCATACCTCGGGTTAAAGACGCTTCAGGTTAAATCTTTTCAGGTTGTGTCCCGTGGCGACCCGGAAGTACAGGAAAGGGTTACTTCCTGGTTTCGCCACTCGCGCATGCACAGACACTCAAAATGACATCACGAGCATGCGCAGAAGCAGCAAATCGTGACCCACAGACGCACAGATGCGGGTTGCGTTCTGCTCAAGTTGAGAACGGGGCTCCGGAACGGATCCCGTTCGCAACCAGAGGTACCACTGTATGGCCCCCAGAAAACTGTTGAGAAGAGCATGTGGTCCCTTGGGTCTGTGCCATCAGGGCTCATGTTCTCATGCGCCTGCCCTGCCCTCCGTAAGTTCTGCCTCGTCTTCTCTCCAAGCCCTCTGAGATGGTGACCCTCTTCTGGCCCCCTGGGAGCAGCGGCCACCCTCTGCCCCCCGCAAGCTCACTGGCAGGGGTGATGCGGCTAGCCAAGCCGTGCCTCTCCGACTGCTTCTCGAACATCAGCTCACTGCGGGACTTCACGGTGAAGTACTCCTCCGCCTTGGCAATGTAGCCCACAGAGCTGCATCGCCGGATCACCAGCCTGTGTTCGGGCTCACTCTCGGCCGGTTTGGACATGCGAAGGAGGCGAGGGAGGGTCTCCAGGAAAAACTGCAGCATTGGGGAGACAGGGAAGCAGAAAGGTTGGGGGAGGTAGCGTCATAAGAATTCTAAGCACTCAAATATAATTTAAATGTTCATAAATGTCCAAGGCAAAGACACGCATAAGTATATAAACCACGTGTCTGAAACAGTACAGGAGAGCAATCCTGAAGCCATTTTGACTCTCTCAAATATTCTTCTGCCTTCCCATAGTCTTTTTGCTTACGAATCCTGTTTTAAGGGCACATCTGTGTATGAATAGAGTGAGTCTGTGACCTGGACTCAGGGACTAAATATTAACCATCACAAAAGAATGGCCAGGCTGCCCAGGTAAAGCAATCAGTGACCACTATCAGGTATCCTGGCAGGCAGGATCTCTGCTGTAGACCACCTCCTTCTGTGATGTATGTATGATGTTTTGGGGGGTGGTCTTGGGCTACAGGGTGGGCAATTCCAAAAGTCTATATAAGGGCTTGCATGCCATTGTTCAGGGTTCTCTCCTCCCTCCTGCGTGTGGTGAGTGAGGACCCTGTTGCAACAGTTTAATAAAGATCAGGCTTACTAACTGCTTTGCTTCTCAATATTCTCTGTTTGGCCTCTGTTATCTCCCACTGATAAGGGACCCACTTAAGGACTCTATGTGGGCTCTTGGATAAGGGAAAAGGAGCAGTTTTTTCTTATAACAGTTGGGAGGAATATCCCATGTCTGCATCCCCTCCAACATTCCCCTGAAGAAAATCGGGGCACGTAAAATTGGGATGTCCATCTTTGGGTGCCGCAAAACACAGCGAAAACACAGCACCAATGCAAGAACCAGTGCTGGCTGCAAGCACCAGCTCATCCCTGGGACTTTCTAGGATCAAATCAGAAGCCAGGGCGGAGAGCAGTACATGTGAAAAGGATCTAGGAGTCTTGGTTGAGCACAAACTTGACATGAGCCAACAGTGTGACGCGGCAGCTAAAAAAGCCAATGCAGTTCTGGGCTGCATCAATAGGAGTATAGCATCTAGATCAAGGGAAGTAATAGTGGCACTGTATTCTGCTCTGGTCAGACCTCACCTGGAGTACTGTGTCCAGTTCTGGGCACCACAGTTCAAGAAGGACACTGACAAACTGGAACGTGTCCAGAGGAGGGCAACCAAAATGGTCAAAGGCCTGGAAACGATGCCTTATGAGGAACGGCTAAGGGAGCTGGGCATGTTTAGCCTGGAGAAGAGGAGGTTAAGGGGTGATATGATAGCCATGTTCAAATATAGAAAAGGATGTCACAGAGAGGAGGGAGAAAGGTTGTTTTCTGCTGCTCCAGAGAAGTGGACACGGAGCAATGGATCCAAACTACAAGAAAGAAGATTCCACCTAAACATTAGGAAGAACTTCCTGACAGTAAGAGCTGTTTGACAGTGGAATTTGCTGCCAAGGAGTGTGGTGGCGTCTCCTCCTTTGGAGGTCTTTAAGCAGAGGCTTGACAACCATATGTCAGGAGTGCTCTGATGGTGTTTCCTGCTTGGCAGGGGGTTGGACTCGATGGCCCTTGTGGTCTATTCCAACTCTATGATTCTATGATTCTGTAATTCTGGGAATTAAAATAGGGGTGCTTGGAAGGTATGTTGCTGCTGTGCCTTGAGGTCTAAAAACTGGCCTTTAACCCACACAGGGTCTTGGAAGCCTCCTTGTGGAAGTGATTAGTCCTTGGGGACAGGCCATAGCTCAGATGGTAGAGCGTTTGCTTGGCATGCAGAAGGTCCTGGGTTCAATTCCTGACAACTCCATGTAGCACTAGGATCAGACTTCAGGGCAGCTGTTTACCAGCCCCATCTGGTACTCCGGCTGAGACCCTATCTGCCTGCGGACTGTCTCGCCAGAGTGGTGCATGCTCTGGTTATCTCCCGCTTGGACTACTGCAATGTGCTCTACGTGGGGCTACCTTTGAAGGTGACCCAGAAACTGCAACTAATTCAGAATGTGGCAGCTAGACTGGTGACTGGGAGCAGCCGCCAAGACCACATAACACTGGTCTTGAAAGACCTACATTGGCTCCCAGTACGTTTCTGAGCACAATTCAAAGTGTTGGTGCTGACCTTGAAAGCCCTAAACGGCCTCGGTCCAGTATACCTGAAGGAGCATCTCCACCCCCATAGTTCTGAGGTTCACCACTGAGGTTCAGCTCCGAGGGCCTTCTGGTGGTTCCCTCCCTACGAGAAGTGGTTACAGGAAACCAGGCAGAGGGCCTTCTCGGTGGTGGCGCCCGCCCTGTAGAACACCCTCCCATCAGATGTCAAGGAAATAAACAACCATCTGACTTTTAGAAGACATCTGAAGGCAGCCCTGTTTAGGGAAGTTTTTAATGTTTTATCGTGTTTTTAATATTCTGTTGGGAGCCGCCCAGAGTGGCTGGGGAGGCCCAGTCAAATGGGCAGGGTATAAGTAATATATTATTATTATTATTATTATTATTATTATTATTATTATTCCTGCTCAGACCCAGAGAGCTGCTGCCATTCACTGTAGGCAATAGATGGTCTGACTGGGTATAAGGCAGCTTTGCGGCCCAGTGGGAATTTGGAATATGGGTGGAGGCTCGCAACATTATACAGGAGGCAGCAACGAAAACCATGCCAATGAAAAGGAAATGCAAGAAAGCAAAGTGGCTGTCCAATGAGGCCTTACAAATAGCGGGGGGGAGAAGGCAAGCAAAATGCGAGGGAGACAGTGAAAGATACAGGAAATTGAATGCAGATTTCCAAAAAATAACAAGGAGAGACAAGAAGGCCTTCTTAAACAAACAATGCAAAGAAATAGAGGAAAACAACAGAATGGGAAGAACCAGAGATCTGTTCAAGAAAATTGGAGATATGAAAGGAACATTTTGTACAAAGATTACCATAATAAAGGACAAAAGTGGTAAGGACCTAACAGAAGCAGAAGACATCAAGAAGAGGTGGCAAGAATACACAGAGAAATTATACCAGAAAGATATGGATGTCTCGTACACCCCAGGTAGTGCGGTTGCTGACCTTGAGCCAGACATCCTGGAGAGTGAAGTCAAATGGGCCTTAGAAAGCACTGCAAATAACAAGGTCAGTGGAAGTGATAGTATTCCAGCTGAACTATTTAAAACTTTAAAAGATGATGCCATTAAGGTGCTACACTCAATATGCCAGCAAGTTTGGAAAACTTAGCAGTGGCCAGAGGATTGGAGAAGATCACTCTACATCCCAATCCCAAAGAAGGGCAGTGCTAAAGAATGCTCCAACTACCGCACAATTGCACTCATTTTACACGCTAGCAAGGTTATGCTTAAAATTCTACAAGGAAGGCTCAAGCAGTATGTGGACCGAGAACTCCCAGACGTGCAAGCTGGATTTAGAAGAGGCAGAGGAACGAGAGACCAAATTGCAAACATGCGCTGGATTATGGAGAAAGCTAGAGAGTTCCAGAAAGACATCTACTTCTGCTTCATTGACTATGCAAAAGCCTTTGACTGTGTTGACCACAGCAAACTATGGCAAGTTCTTAAAGAAATGGGAGTGCCTGATCACCTCATCTGTCTCCTGAAAAATCTCTATGTGGGGCAAG
Source organism: Podarcis vaucheri (assembly GCF_965113315.1). Classification (NCBI taxonomy): domain Eukaryota; kingdom Metazoa; phylum Chordata; class Lepidosauria; order Squamata; family Lacertidae; genus Podarcis; species Podarcis vaucheri. Next base: position 5,785,245 of record NC_138763.1, on the reverse strand, counting down.
AAGCTACAGTTAGAACTGGATATGGAACAACTGATTGGTTCAAAATTGGGAAAGGAGTACGACAAGGCTGTATATTGCCTCCGTGCTTATTTAACTTATATGCAGAATTCATCATGCAAAAGGCTGGGCTGGATGAATCCCAAGCCGGAATTAAGATCGCCGGAAGAAATATCAACAACCTCAGATATGCAGATGACACAACCTTGATGGCAGAAAGTGAGGAGGAATTAAAGAACCTTTTAATGAGGGTGAAAGAGGAGAGCGCAAAATATGGTCTGAAGCTCAACATCAAAAAAACAAAGATCATGGCAACTGGTCCCATCACCTCCTGGCAAATAGAAGGGGAAGAAATGGAGGCAGTGAGAGGTTTTACTTTCTTGGGCTCCATGATCAGTGCAGATGGTGACAGCAGCCACGAAATTAAAAGACGCCTGCTTCTTGGGAGAAAAGCAATGACAAACTTAGACAGCATCTTAAAAAGTAGAGACATCACCTTGCCAACAAAGGTCCGTATAGTAAAAGCTATGGTTTTCCCAGTAGTTATGTATGGAAGTGAGAGCTGGACCATAAAGAAGGCTGATTGCCGAAGAATTGATGCTTTTGAATTATGGTGCTGGAGGAGACTCTTGAGAGTCCCATGGAGTGCAAGAAGATCAAACCTCTCCATTCTGAAGGAAATCAGCCCTGAGTGCTCACTGGAAGGACAGATCCTGAAGCTGAGGCTCCAGTACTTTGTCCACCTCATGAGAAGACTCCCTGGAAAAGACCCTGATGTTGGGAAAGATGGAGGGCACAAGGAGAAGGGGACGACAGAGGACGAGATGGTTGGATAGTGTTCTCGAGGCTACCAGCATGAGTTTGAGCAGACTGCAGGAGGCAGTGGAAGACAGAAGTGCCTGGCATGCTCTGGTCCAGGGGGTCACGAAGAGTCGGGCACGACTAAACGACTAAACAACAATGGGGATTTGAACCCCGGTCTCCAAGAGGTCCTACTCTGACACACCAACCACTATGCTACACTGCCACGCTGGTGGTATTTCCTGGGCGCATGGTATGTGGGATTTACACATCTCCCCCCCCCTCCCTGTTACCCGGCCTTCGCAGCTCACCTCTTTGGTCCAGTCGGTCAGGATGTGGGTGCTGGGAGTGCGGAAATGGATGTTGAGCTCTGTGACGATGGCTACCCCCACGGCAGTCACAAGCAGCATGACAAAAAGCAGGTACCTGCCCAGGGAAGGGGGGAGAGGCAGAAGGTGCATTTGAAAGAAACAGGGGCCAATATGTCAGGCTTCGGGGAATCACCTTCCTCGCTCATGGCAGTGAATAATAAGATCAAAGGGAAGGAATATCTTACCAGTTAGATTCTTTAATAATCACCAGTGGAGACAAAAGAACACGTCTCCCTAGAAATGGCGGTGCTCCCAATTAAAGGTTACTCCCCACTCCGTCCCTATAAATCTACGTCACTCCTACGTCTTGTAATCTGAGCTTGTACGTTCTGTGCTTTCTGTTCTGAGACTTTCTGAGCTCTTCTCGACCTTGGGGAGGGCGGTGGAGGAATGCTACCCAAAGACTGTGAATCTGTTAACCCTCTCTCTCCCAGTTGTTCTTATTCTAGCTGTTCCCCATCCAGTATTTCCCAGCTTCTGCCGTCGGAACTATGCCCCTCTGCAAACCACTGTTCCAAATCTATACTGTCCTCCTGCTCCTGGGAAGATTCAGGATCAAGGGGAGGGGGTAGCTCCCACCATTCTTCCTCTGTGCAGCCTTCCTGACGCAATATTTATGTTTTCAAATGATGGCGCCCTGCACAGCTGCTGCCCCATTCAAGAGCCTTCCAGGCAGCTGCACAATTCATACTGAACGACGGAAATAATCTGAACGAACAAGGAAGGGGGAGAATGCAAAATGATAAGGATCACAAAGGGACAAGCAGGCTGAGAACACAAGGAAAGGCTAGCTGCAAGATCAGGAGATTCAAGAGGGAGAGCGTAGCCATCACGGCTGTTAGACCTTGATAGCCTAGTCCTCCAAGATAGTGTTCCAGGCAGAGCAAGACTTACTTGCCAATGAGAGGGATGGCTAAGGAGGTGGCTGGGAGGCGCTGGGAGATCAGCAGCAAGAAGACAGACTGAGCCAGCAGGATGGAGATGGCCAGGGTCACCTTCTCCCCACCTGGAAGGCACGAAAGGAGGAGCAGAAGGGAGTTTATTAGCCACTTTCCTCTAGGAAGCAAGACTTAGAGACTCACACAAATAGTATGAGCGCTGAAATCAACTGCAACAAACAGGAGCAATGAAAACTCAAAGCACACCTGTGCAGGTAGAAGACAGGCCTTGTGGAACCCACCCCACTAAAAGAGGCTCCAAATACCCGAGAGCCTTCAAATTAAGGGTCAAAAGGTTGGGTGAAGGTAAAAATAAAGAATAAGTTGCCTGGCACCTGCAGATAGAGAAAGACAGTGCCAGGTGTGGCTCCCTGGGGAAAGTATTCCACAAACAGGGAGCCACCTCTAAAAAGGCCCTTCTAGAATATCGCCACCCTCTGGGCCTCCCATGGAGGAGGAAGACAGAGGAGAAACTCAGACGATGATTGCAGGATCTGGGTCAGTTCAAGAGGCAATTCTGGGGGCATTGGGGTCCTGAGCCACATAATTCTCTATAGATCAAACCGGAACTTCAAATTGAGCCCGGAACTGGTGCTACACATCCCATCCTCATTAGCACATGCTTCAGTAGGGATAGCTCAGTTGGTTAGAGTAGTGTGCTGATAATGCCAAGGTTACAGGTTCGATCCCTGTCTGGGGTGGCTGCATACAGGGTTGGACTCGAAGGTTAGATTTTGCTCACAGTCAGCAGGCAGGTAGAAAATCAGGATGATCATGAAGGCGATGAGTATGCAGGGGGTGACGATGTTGATGATGTAGAAAAGCGGCTTGCGCTTGATGATGAGGTAAAAGGTGATGTCCTGGTGCTTGTTGCTGTCGCGAGGGGCGCACGGGTCAGTGTTTTTGCGGGCCGGCCTGTGAATGATCTCCCATTCGCCATTCTCTGGATAGGGGAGAGAGAGAGTATGCCGTAGTTCACAGGAACCCAGAATGGAGAGGGCTCCTAGCCAGTGGAAGTACGGCAGCAGCGTTAATTCGGTTTGCAACTTAAAGTTTAATTCTGTTAACGTTAAAGTCAACGAGCCATGATGGAGATGGCGGTGTTGCTTAGCAGCCAGTCGGAGTGGCACAATCTCTACTGCTCTGGTTGGCTGCGTGGTTCTGAGGAAGTCTTCCCTCTGTGTGTCTGGTTGTGCGTCTCCCTGCTATGTACAAGGCTGTAAGTAAGAAGGACAAAACCTCTCTACTCCTTTCTCCTCAATCTCTTTTTGCGCCAGCGGGCTCATTTTGGAATCTGGAGAAAGTGCCAGGGGGGCGCCAGTCACAATATGGCTGCTGTCGAAATGTAGAGGGGCACAATATGACTGCTGTTGAGGCGAAGCATAATACACAATGGCCGCCACATCTAAAAGATTAGGGAAAAGAGACAGGCATCTCCACCACCAGTGAAAAAAGGTACCTACATCAGCCAGTGCCACACAGCCACAGAGAGAAGCTCCTCTGTTCAGAATGGATGTGAGGGCAGGCGTCCAGTCCTGACATCCAGAGTAATGTGTGATACGATAAGATAATCTTTATTGTCATTGTTCCATACAGAACAACGAAATTGAAAAAATCTGCACCAGACATTCAAAGCCAACAAGCCTGCTATCCCAGCTGGGTTAGCCCCCTAAAAACTCTGATACCCCATAATTAAATACAATATGCTCCCATAGAGACTACCTTACACTGCGTTTAAAACCAAAATTGCATTTGGATAGAAACAGTTTCTCTGGCGGCTAGTCCTGGTCTTTATAACCCTGTACCCTCTTCCAGAAGGCAGAAGCTGAAAGAGATCATTTCCGGGGTGCGCACTATCTTGCGCTATCTCTGCAGCTTTCTTATGACACCTGGAAGCATAGATTTGATCCAAGGTGAGAAGAGTGCACCCAATTATTCTCTCCGCAGTCTTTACAACCCTGGACAGCATTGTTTTTCTCCTGACCGTGCAGCTCCCAAACCACACACACACAGACCATAAGTTAATACACTCTCAACAGTGCAATGGTAAAATGCCATCAACAGGTCCTTTGAGAGATTATTTTTCCGGAGGATTTTCAGAAAATATAACCTCTGCTGTGCTCTCTTCATCAGGTCTTTAGTGTTTTCTCCCCAGGTTAGGTCATCTCTCAACTCCATTCCCAGAAATCGAAACACCGAGACCTGTTCCGCGCACTTCCCCTCAATAATGAGTGGCTGAATATTCAATTTACATTTCCAAGAGTCCACAATAATCTCTTTATGCATATGCTCAAGGGGACATTTTCAAGGCAGGAGAGGCCGAGCCAGTGCAAACATGAACAGAGCAGGAAGATCAAACCATCTCTTCTCTACTGTTGATTTTTGAGGGGTTATTGACTCTGCCTTCATCTGCAATGAGGTTAGCAGATGGGAGTCCTGCAACAAAAAAGCTGCAGCACGTCTGCTGAGGACTCCAGCCACTCCATCCCATCCCTTCTCCCCCTGCCCCCCACCAGCTACACAAAGCGACGGCACGCAGCGAATTGGATCCGAAAGAGGGTGAATTACTGTGTTATTACTGGATCTGCCAAATGGAGATGCTGTGAGGATCACAAGATAATTGTGAGAAAGCGCTTTGAACGCTCTGCAAGTTCCACATAAACGCAAGGAATTATTATTTTGTATTGATGGGCCGTGGTTGCAAAGTGATGTCTTAATGCTTTATTGACTTGAAACTCTGCACAGGGACTCCCTTGAGCGCTGATAAGTAAAATTACACCCGAGCTCTTAACAGGGGTGTCGTGAGCATACAAGGAGAGGGGGACAGACGCGCAAGGCCCATGAACCAGGAGGGAGGCAGGCAGGGTGGACATTTGGCATTCTCCCAGAGAATGCTGGGAGATGTAGTTTCATTAAGGGTGCTGCCACATTGTGGCTTAGGGCCCTCGTGTTTAGGGGACCGCCTCTCCTGGTATGCCCTGCAGAGGACCTTAAGGTCCATGAATAACCATAATTTAGAGGTCCCAGGCCCTAAGGAAGCCAGACTATCCTCCACCAGGGCCTTTTCAGTGATGGCTCCGACCTGGTGGAATGCTCTGTCCCATGAGAATAGGGCCCTGCAGGATTAAACCTCCTTTCACCGTGCCTGTAAGACAGAGCCTATTCCGCCTGGCCATTAATTTGAATTCAGCCTGATCTTTTATTCCCCTTCCTTCCCTCCCCGTCCCTTTTTATGAAGATTACCTGCTCTGGGACCCCACAGAGTCCCCTGGCCTCCTCGCTGGCCCAAGTAGGACTAATTCAGCCATCTAGCCCTGGTGACTATCTAGTGTTTATTAGATGGATTTCCCCTAAATTGATTTCTGAACTTTGAATTTTATTATTAATAATGTTTTTATACTGTATGTTATGCTGCTTTTACAATTAAGTGTTTTAAATTGGTTGTTAGCCGCCCTGAGCCCGGTTTTTGACCCAGAAAGGGCAGGGTATAAATACCGTATTTTTTGCACCATAACACTCACTTTTTTCCTCCTAGAAAGTAAGGGGAAATATCTGTGTGTGTTATGGAGCGAATGCCTGCGGGTGGCGGGGGGGATCTGCTGCAGTCGTGAGCAGAGGATCCATGGTTCCTTTTCCTTCCCTCCTCTGTGGTTACAAAGCATGGATCCACATGGATCCTCAGGATTTTTGCATTGGGCTACTCCAAACTCACTGTCAGATCACATGTCTGTGGCCACAGCATGAACCACAAAAATCATATATCCACTATTTCGTTTAGAATATTTTTTTTCTTGTTTTCCTCCTCTAAAAACTATGTGTGTGTTATGGTCTGGTGCGTGTTATAGAGCGAAAAATACGGTAAATTATTATTATTATTATTATTATTATTATTATTATTATTATTATTATTATTCTCCGTGAGAGGGTAAACTACAGGTCCCAGGATTCTCTAACCGAAAGGTCTAACCTCAGGCCCTCCAAGCCACTCTTTCTGGCCCCTGAAACTTTACCCATGCCACACCCTTCTCCCTTGCCATTCCCTCTCCTGGCCCGCCTTCATGCCCATCTTGGGTGCTTCTCCCTGAATGAGACGTGTCCTTGAACCCTGACAATGCCTGCCTGGAGGAGAGAAAGGTATGTTGGTGTGTTGAAACTAGCCTACTGTACAAGGCCTGATTTAGGTTGGATGAGCCCTTTATATGTCCAGCTGTCCTTTGTCAACAACAAACTGTCGCTTTTTTGTGTTGAATATACAGTCATACCTTGGGTTACTGACGCTTCAGGTTGCGCGATTTCGGGTTGCACACCGCGCTGAACCCAGAAGCACCAGAACAAGTTATTTCTGGGTTTTGGTGCTTGCAAATGCACAGAAGTGCTGAATGGCAACCCGCGCGTGCACAGAGGCGGTGCTGTGGATTGCGAACGTGCCTCCTGCATGGATCACGTTTACAACCCAAGCACCCGCTGTAATTTATGGACCTAATAGGTACCTAAAGCCATAATGGGATCAAAATAAATAAATTATGTATTACATGAAATCAATCAGTAGGCATAAGATTCATACCCTTAGTCTATGCTGCCTGATCATCAATCTACAAGCACTCTTTAATATTACACAACAGGTACAACAGCTTGACCTACGTTCAAGTGTGCTGCCCTGCAGTCTGCAGCTGCATGCTACATGTTGCCATGCCACCAGTCCATGCAGAATGTAGGCACCCTATATATAGAAATGAGCAAACCAGTGATATTTTAGGGAGCAGGCTAGCAGGCAGGGCCCATGACTTACATCATAGGAGCCAACACAACACAAAACACTGTTGCTGTATGTAGGTTTTATTTTATTTGTTTTTTATCTTGTGGAAATGTACATCCACCTTTTTTTCCTTTAAATTTTTTGGGGACCCCCAAGAGTACGGGGCCCTAAGCTATAGCTTTTTTAGCTTATACATAAATCCGGCTCTGCAGGTGTACAAAAGTGAAAATTGCACTCATTGCTCCGCCCAGTTTACCTCTAGCCCCGCCCACTGCCCACACGTGGCCTTTGGCATGTTGCCCAGATCGGAATGCAGCCCATGGGGTGGATAATCTTCCCCCAGCCATTGAGGACGATGGTTTTCTGCCCTACAACTTTGGGAGACCTCCTCCCACCACAGCTAACCCCCCCAATAGGAGGACATTCCCCCCTCCCCCCCACTTACCGGTGAATCCTTCCGGGTCAATGGTGATCCACTGCACCACGTACGACTTATTGGTCTCTTCGTCTACCTTCGACATTAGTTCCAGGTTGATCTCGTTGGCACTGTACATCAGAGAGCTGGGAAAGGCAGGCGGAAAGCCAGTTAGCAGAGAATCCTGTGGCAGAAGGTTCCACGGATGCCTTTGAACTGTCTCTGCCCCACCAAGCAAACTTCATAAAACCAATGGACGGTCTGTTTGAAGCCTTTAAAAACACCCCCCCACACACACACACACATAGGAACCTCAGGCCCAGCGACCCCCCAGACCTCAATAGCTGTGACTCCTGCAATACAAGGGGTTGAATTAGAGCAGGGATGTCCAACCAGTAGATTGCAATCTACCAGTAGATCCCTGGCTGATCCTGGTAGATTGCAGGGTCTCCTAAAAAAATAAAAATAAAAAAGCTCAACAACTCTGGGCAATCTAACCACCCCCCATGCTCCTCCTCCCTCCAATGACAATGGGTAGATCACTGCCAGATTCTTTTATACTGGGAGTAGATCACAGTCTCTGGGGAGTTGGACGTGCCTGTATTAAAGGGAACCAATTCTGTGATCAATGTGTACCAAAACAGAGAGAGTGTGCACTTGACAGGGTAAAGCGAGCATAGCAATACGTATATTACCATCTGAAAATGCATCATACGAGGGGAAATGCTTTGCCAAAAAATGTGTGAATCAGAATAATAGAATTATAAAACTGTAGAGTTGGAAGGTGTACCCCGGGGGTCATGTAGTCCAACCCCCTGCCGTGCAGGAATCTTGCTCCCAGTGCTGGGCTCGAACCCACGACCCTGAGGCGAAGAGTCTCGCACTCTACTGAATGAGCCATGTGGCAGTTTCTAGGGACCCAACCACCCAACCACACACGCTGAAGAAGCCCAGCAAGGGGGCTGGAGGTTCCTCACGTGAACTTCAAGGTGCAGTTCTGCCAGTCGAAGGGGAAGTAGTTGACGTTGATGGGGCAGGCGCTGCGGAAGATGGCGGGCGGCAGCCAGTAGACGCTGCCGTCCGAGGAGAGGAGGATGTTGGCGTCGTAGGTGGCCTCAAAGGTCCCGTCGTTGCTGCAAAGGGAGAGGGAGCCGTGGGCTGAGAAGGGCATCTGCTTCCTGCCTGCTGCGGCAAGGCAGGCGTCCAGGAAGCAGGGAGGATGCAGAGACACTGGGCGGGATCCTGCGCCAAGCTAAGGCGATCCTCCCGTCCACGCAGGCGTTTCTGCTCTCCACGTGGAACCGTGGCCTCTGTCCTCCCCCTGAAACCAGACCTGGCCCACCCAGGAGGCGAAGTGAAGCTGCCATCTCAGTTGGTGGAAGTCCCTGAGGTGTTTTTCCCCCCATGGGTAACCCCTCACACCAATGGAGAAGTTGCTTTGGTGCCAATTTCCAGGACGATTATTATTACTTCTTAAATCTGTATACCGCCCCCTTCATCCGTAGATCTCAGGGAGATCCGCAGCATAAAAATACTAATATAAAAATGCATAATCAAAACAAAGACAAATGAATATCCCACCCATTCCGACCACCCGCTCTCACAAACACATTTAAAAGGGCATCAGATGTTAATCGCTATGCAAGGCAGCCTTGTATAGGGAAGCTTTTTAATGTGTCATGTTTTATTATGTTTTTATATATGTTGGAAGCAGCCCAGAGTGGCTGCAGCAACCCAGTCAGACGGGCAGGGTAGAAATAACAAAATCATTGCTGTTATTATTATTATTAATCAAAGGCCTGGATGCCACCTAAGAGCGTATAACGATGGCACAAGCTGAATCTCCCTAGGGGGAGCATTCCACAAATCTTGCAAGATCTCGTGGGGTGTTCAAGATATCGTGAGATTTCGGCGTGATCTCGCTGGAAAACGGCGTTGCTTTTGACCGTGGAGATTGTGCGGCAACGGTAGGGCCGGGCAGCACTTCCCATTTTGCCTCTGGTGCCAACACACTACATGCCACCCTTGCCCTGCAGCCCATGTAGGAAAGAACCAGCCTGGAGGGAGACATTGCCCGCTAAGGTTCTGCAGAGCCAGCTGCCTCAGAAAGCAGAGGAGCATGGTGGTCCCACTGATTTGGCAACCCTAAGGGCGACTTAGCTGGTGCTCACTTGTTCTCCAGGACAATCTGAGGCAGCCACAGCATGTCTGGTCGCAGGCGGAGCACACTGATGCCGCCAAATTCTGTCTCATTCCATTTCAGCCGGTAGTCCATCCACCCCTGCGGGGATTTACTTTATTTTAATTGCCTGCAAAAAAAATTCTATAATGCCAACGTTAAGAGAGATAGAGAAAATTCACGGCAGCAAACAGCGTGAGATCAACAATGAAGTTACACCCTCAAAACAGAAGCCTAATGCGCCACGAATCAGGAGTTCAAATGAGCATATTAGCTCAGCTGGAAGTAATGAAGATACACAGTAGTACCTTGCTTCTCAAACATCTTGGTCAGGGGTCCGCAACCTAAGGCCCATAGGCCACAAGCGGCCAGTGTCCCATACTTTGTATGGGAAAGTGCACCTTGGTTTTGGAACGCATTGGTTTTGGAATGGACTTCCGGAACGGATTAAGTTTGAGAACCAACACACACACACACACAAACCTCAATGACCAGGCTTTGATTTGGGTTGGAGGAGCTGGCAGGGACATTCTGCTACTCACATGCTCAATCCAGACATTGCTGGTGAGAGTTTCGTCGGCCTCTTTCTGCAACAACACACAATAAGGGAGGATCAATCCCAGCGGCATGGGAGAGTGTTGCGTGCCCCCCAAAAAAAGTTCAACAACTCTGAGCTGCCCCCCTAAAAAAGGCTCAACAACTTTGGCCTGCCCCCCCCCAAAAAAAATTGGGGGCGCCGGCCAGTTTTTGCACCCTGGCGCCGCATATGCCAAAGACGGCTCTGGGTACCATTGCTTTTGTCACAGAGGATGCTGAGGCTTTGAAATTAGGCTGCTCCAATTAGAATGAGAAGGAGAGGGGAACAGGAAGACAGGAAATTGCACCACACCAAAGCAAACCGTTGGTCCATCTACCCCAGACGAAAGGCAACGGTTCTTCAGAATGCACACAATAAATTTATGGGGATTGCAATTGTAAAATTGGAACGGGCTTTGGGGATTATATGATCTAACCAGCAGGACAGGATCTGCAACACAGGACACAGATACAGTAGCCCTGCGGTGATGGCCATTGCCTGAGATGGTTTTAAACCAGAGCTTGGACAAAATAAGAACCTTGCTGGATCAAGCCAATGGTCTCTCCAGTCCAGCATCCTGTTCTCACATTGGCCAGCCAGATGCCTGAGGGAACAAGCAGGATCCAAGCACAGACCTCCTGTGGTTTCCAGCGACTGGCATTCAGACGCATCGCTGTCTCTGACTGTGAATTCATCTTTATGAATTCATCTACCAATGGTCTACCAATGGCTTCTAGCCACAACAGTGAAATGGAGCATCCATGTTCCGCAGCAGTGTACCTCTTGAAGGAATGACCGCCGGGTGTGGAGCACACTTCCGCCCGCAGACAAGCCACAGCTGTCTGAACATCATGCCCTCTATCTAACTTTTGCTCTCTTAGCTTTCTGCCGTGCCCTGTCTGTGACCTTTGTCTCCTTCGTTATTCATTGTTCAAGGGGAAAGTGACGCGGTGGAAACAGGTGCCAAAATAACTTTGTACCACCCCACGACCACGTGATTGGAAGATGTAAAGGGCACAGTCCAAAATGTATCTGACTGGTTTTGCATATTGTGCTAATAAAAAGAGCCTCAGCAGAGCTAGCTGGCAGCTTGCTTGTGCACAGCTCACCTGCATTACCAACTCCTGCCTCATGTCCTTCACTTCAACCTCCGAATGCAAGATGTGGGGAGGGGCTATGGGCTTTCCAAAGGCATCCAGTTGGCCCTGTAGGGGAACAGGAGGCTGGGCCAAATGGGCCTTTTTGGGGCTGATCCAGAGGGGCTCTTACACTCGTAATGTAAGACAACAAGTGGTGAGCAGTTGCTGACGGATCCCGGAAGGTGAGCTCACCAGGGAGACGAGATTGGAGAGGGTCAGCGCCAGGGAGACGGTGACGCTTTCGTCCTTGGATTCTACGGGCCGCAGTTTACTGCTGTAGCCGTTCTCCTCAAAGAGGTACTTGATGAGCTTCTCCTCCATGTTCACGCCCAGGGTTGCTGGAGGGAAGGGAAAAGAAGCAGGGGGAGCTCAGATAGACCCCTCTTTTGCAGTGGTTCATCCCAGGAGCTGGCCAGAGAAGGGGCAGAGCCTTGCTCCAGCTCATCAGCCTTCCTGCAAGCTCAGACATTTATTTTTATTTTTTTATTTATTAAAATGTGTATACCACCCTTCATCTGTAGAACTCAGGGTGGTACACACACACACACACACACACACACACACACACACAAATACAACAAAAACACACAAAAATGCATAATATAAAAACAACAAGGCAATACCTCCCCCCAAATGGATTTAAAAGGGTAGGTAAAGAGACCCCTGACCAGTCCAGTCGTGGCTGACTCTGGGGTTGCGGCGCTCATCTCGCTTTATTGGCCGAGGGAGCCGGCGTACAGCTTCTGGGTCATGTGGCCAGCATGACTAAGCCGCTTCTGGCAAACCAGAGCAGTGCACGGAAACGCCGTTTACCTTCCCACCAGAGTTGTACCTATTTATCTACTTGCTAAAATAACAGTAGGCTAGAAACAGATTAGAACTCGCACCAGCTTTCGGAACACCTGGGTGTTGTTGTTTAGTTGTGTCCGACTCTTCATGACCCCATGGACCAGAGTATGCCACCTGGGTTGGCTTGTCTAAGTGAAAATGTTTTTGGCAGGTGCCGAAAAGAGTGCAGTGACGGGGCCTGGCTGACATCAGTGGGAAGAGTTCCTCACAACAGCCCTTTGAGGTAGGATAGGCTGAGAGACAGTGTCACCCTGTGAGCTACGATACAATACAATACAATACAATACAATACAATACAATACAATACAATACAATACAATGCAATACGATAATCTTTATTGTCATTGTCCCATACAGAACAACGAAATTGAAAAAATCTACATAAGACATTCAAAAACCAACAACCAAAAACCAACTATCCCAGCTATCCCAGCCTGGTTTGGCCCCTAAAAACTCTGATACCCCATTTTTAAATACAATATACACCCATAGAGACTCCTTACACTGTGTTTAAAATCAAAATCGCATTTGGATAGAAACTCTTTCTCAGGCGGCTAGTCCTGTACCTTTATAACTCTGTACCTTCTTCCCGAAGACAGAAGCTGAAAGAGATAATTTCTGGGGTGCGCACTATCCTGCACTATCTCTGCAGCTTTCTTATGGCACCTGGAAGCATAGATTTGATCCAAGGTGGGAAGAGTGCACCCAATTATTCTCTCCACAGTCTTTACAATCCTGGACAGCATTGCTTTTTCCTTGACTGTGCAGCTCCCAAACCACACACACAGACCGCACAGAGCTTTCTGGCCGAGTGGGGATTCGAACCCTTGTCTCCTGGGTCCTGGTGTGACACACCAACCATTACATCACATCGGCTCTCAGTTTAACCCTTCAGCTGAACCTGGATGCAATATCCCTCTGGTTCTGCCCCTCTTTTGAGTCAAGGCAGCTGCAATACAACAACCCCCCTTTTCTTTCAATGCTCTCTGTACCAGAACAGCCACGCTGGAGCATGAAACATGAGAAGAAAAGAGTTCCCCTGAGCAAACGCAGAGTGCCCAAACCCTTCCCCATCTCCACCATTTGGTAAGAAGTTTCCAGGTTCAAGAATATGCCTTTCTCTAAGAAGGCATGAAAGATAAGTATCCACAAGAAGTTTGGGGGAGTAAAATGTGAAAATTCTCACATAGAAAATGAGAAGAATGGTGCCTATATGTTTTGCCTCATCCATCAGCTTCGATAAATGCTAGAAGCTTATTTATTTTTTTACATGGAAGCCAAGAATCAGGGGGTTCTGGTTTAACATTGTCAGGGGTTCAGGAGCAGAGGCGAGGGCAAGGGAGGAAACAGAGAGCGAGGGGGAGGAGGCAGAAGAAAGGATGAGTGATGACGACGACCCGAGATCTCCGAGTCTTTCCAGTGAATCAGAAGATTCACAAAAAGGAGCACCAGTGGCCAGGGCAAGGGGGGAGACTAGGGGGACACCCCAGGAAGATAGAGCCAGAGGGGACTCAGAGGGGAGCAGTTGGAGATCAGGACCAACGTCACCGCCAGAGAGTAGGAAAGAGGAAGAGCGCCAGGGAGCAAGCGCTGGCAGCTCGCAACAGGAGGGAGGGCACGAGTCAGGAGTGGCCACACCTTCATCGGGGAGCAAAGTGACGGTTAGACGGAAAGTGGAAGGTTGGGCGCGCGCGCCAAGTTCAAATGCACAGGAAGGTGGCGCAGTAGGCAGCCCGGAAAGGGAGCCAGGTCCTAAAGCCCGGCGCAAGGAGACAGGAGAGTCAGGGGGGTCAGCGTCAGAAGAATCCCGGAAGGAAGAGACCCAGGGGGGCAGAGGGACCCAGAGGAGAACTGTCAGGCGGAAAAGGTGGAGCAGGGCTAGGATATTAAGTTGGTGCGCAAGGGGTGGAGACTCAGACGGAGCTTCGCCGATCTAAGCATAAGACGTAGGGTTGCACGCAGCAGCTCGAGAATGGAGACTGTAACTCAATAAAGACTTTTATTTAACGATCGCTGGCTAGCGTGATCCTCTGTGAGCTAGGATCTGGAAGTAACCCTGACAAACATGAAGATATTTGGGAATTATAGGAAGAGAACTACCTAAAATGTATAGAAACTTATTCATCTATGCTACCACAGCGGCAAGAATGTTACTTGCCCCAAAGAATGTTACTTGCCCCAAAGTCCCAGTAAAGGAAGAATGGATACAAAAACTTATGGAATATGTAGAAATGGCGAAAGTTACCGAAAGAATAAGAAATCAAGATAACAATTTTTTTAAACAAAAGAATGCAAATGGTTTATTGAATATTTACAGATAAATTATAAACAGATAAAAACATTGGCAGGGTTATTGTAATAACCTGCAGTTTCATGAGTATATAATTAAAGAAGATGAATAAATGAGCAAATTAAGTTCATTTAGATATGCAGCAGATGTTAAAAACAAATTTAAGGAACCGCAGAAAGAGGGGGAAGCAAGTGAAGTTCTGAAATGTCAAAATGAATGTAAAATTAGTGGAATGTATAAACTTGAAATATAGATAGATAGATGATAGATAGATAGATAGATAGATAGATAGATAGATAGATAGATAGATAGATGATAGATGATAGATAGATGATATAGATGATAGATGATAGATGATAGATAGATGAATAGATAGATAGATAGATAGATAGATGATAGATAGATAGATAGATAGATAGATAGATGATAGATAGATAGATAGATAGATAGATAGATAGATAGATAGATAGATAGATAGATGATAGATAGAGATAGATAGATAGATGATAGATAGATAGATAGATAGATAGATAGATAGATAGATAGATAGATAGATGATAGATGACAGATGACAGGTGACAGATGACAGATGACAGATGACAGATGACAGATGACAGATGACAGATGACAGATTAGATAGATAGATAGATAGATAGATAGATAGATAGATAGATAGATATAGATAGATGATAGATAGACAGATAGATAGCATGAAGGGGCAGAAAAATCCCTCCTTCTCCCTCCTCTTGATGCCAATAGCCTGAACCCCAGGACTCCTCACTAGAAGTGAACCATTCTGCATAACCACCTCCAAGTCTCCCAGATTTGGAAGCCACCTTCTTTCTGGGCGGACCTCCTGTGGCTTCTCCCACTAGGCCCAAGTCTGCAGGCTCTGGCAGGCAGCTGCATCCTTACCTGGGAGGATGAAAACCCAGAGCAGAGCGAGTGTCCGCCTGTCCATGTTGGCACCCGGGTCGCCTGTGCCGTCTCTGTGCCCAACTCCCCCTCCAAATGCCTCAGCCGTTTTCCCCCCGAAGGGGACGGAAGTCCGAGCTGGGACCGTGACTTGGGAATGTGGACGGATGGCGGCAGCTGCAAGGCTGGCAGGGGCAGGCAGAGGGAGAGTTCGAAAATAGCTGCTGGGCTGAGGAAGAAGAGGCAGCAAATCTATCCCTTCCTTCCCTGCTCTGAGCCAAGAGGGATGTTTTGCTCTGGGTAAACAAGGGACAAAGAGTTGGCAGGGCTTCAGCTGCCCCACATGGGGGGCTCCAGCGGAAGGGCAAAGCACCCCGATCCCAGCCTGACCCCTCAGTATGCAAGGTGTAGTTTTTGTGCTGTGGCCAAACTATGGGGTGTCAGGTGGAACGGAGGTGCAGGACCAGTTTTGGGGGCAGAAACGGAGCAGTTTCCATAAGAACAATTGTGGAATATGGATATAAAATGTACCGCATGTTATGGTTTAAGAGAAAATTATATGAAAATGATATATCAATGTCTTGTTGTTCTTGTTTTAGTGTTTATAATATTAACTTGTAAGATATGGATTTGTTTGTTTGTTTGTTTTGTTTTGTCTTTTTTAGTTTTCGAATGTTGTTTTTTGTGTGTTGTGTATTGTTATCTTTTGTGTTGTTGTTGTTGTGTGGAAAATACTAATAAAATTCTTTTTAAAATTATAAAAAAAGAAAGAAAAGAAAATGATATATCATTGGTATCTAACACCGAGTAAGCTGGCAAAAAATGTATAAATCTAAATCAAACAAGTGTTGGAAATGTAAAGAGAAAGAAGGTTCTTTTTATCGTATGTGATGGTCTTGTGTTCGGATTCAGTTTGCAGGTTTGTCACAGGCATCTGGTTGGCCACTGGCTGGCCTAGGTGGACCCCGTTTGGTCCAATCCAGCAGACCCTTCTTATGTTCTTAAACAGGTGTCTCCAAATGATGCTGAGGCCGATTATTAAACTTCATTCCTTATTTGCATGCAAGTTCAAAACTTAAACGAAAAGTTCACAGTGGCTCTGCACCCAATGGGGACGGCGGGTATTTTTTCTTCGTTATTTTAACGAGAAACTGCCTGTTTTGCACTCCTCAAACCAATGTCACCAGAAACACTCCTATTGTTTGAAATTTGCACCTGCTCTGAAATTTGCGATGCAGTTCTTCAACCGAAAAATTTTAGGGAAAAGTGTGCATTAAAACACCTGCTTCTTGGGAGAAAAGCAATGACAAATCTAGACAGCATCTTAAAATGCAGAGACATCACCTTGCCAACAAAGGTCCGTATAAGCTATGGTTTTCCCAGTACTGATGTATGGAAGTGAGAGATGGACCATAAAGAAGGCTGATCGCCGAAGAATTGATGCTTTTGAATTATGGTGCTGGAGGAGACTCTTGAGAGTCCCATGGACTGCAAGAAGATCAAACCTCTCCATTCTGAAGGAAATCAGCCCTGAGTGCTCACTGGAAGGACAGAACGTGAAGCTGAGGCTCCAAGACTTTGGCCACCTCATGAGAAGAGAAGACTCCCTGGAAAAGACCCTGATGTTGGGAAAGATGGAGGGCACAAGGAGAAGGGGACGACGGAGGACGAGATGGTTGAATAGTGTTCTCGAAGTTACCAGCATGAGTCTGACCAAACTGCGGGAGGCAGTGGAGGACAGGAGTGCCTGGCGTGATCTGGTCCAGGGGGTCATGAAAAGGCAGACACGACTAAACAACTAAACAACCACAACAACAAGTGCATTAAAAGGTACATAGCCTTACATTAAGAGAAACTGCTTTGCAAAAAGTGTAATCAGTCACAATTGCATACAAAAATGTTTATTAGGATAAATTTACACTAAAATGAGGAATTTCCATCATGTTTTTTTTAAAAAATTAAAAGAATACCAATTTCAGCAAAAAAAAACTGGAGAATTGAAATGAAGCAAAAGTAGAAACTGAGAGCAACCAAAATGGTCAGATTTGCTCATCCTTACAAGCAAGAGCAGAGCCATAGCTGGACTGAGCAAAAGGTCAACATCTGCTCTCAGGGGGGCCAAACAGATGTGCCTCTGTGGAACCTGCAAGGTAGGTCCCGAGTTCAACAACACTCTCGCCACTTGTGATACTCAGGAACTGGCATTCAGAAGCAGCATCCGTGTTCTTCTACACATTGTTTGGCTCGAGAATTGCATCACTATTCGGAGAAGTGGGAATGTCAAAGAATGGCTGACTTTTGATCCAGGTATTTTGGAGAATGAGGTGAAGTCGCCTTTCAAGGTGAACTGGATCAATTTCTTCCCATCCCTATTTTTACACACCCTGAAATCTCTCAGGGCGGCCAAGATCCTGAAGCTTGGATGTGTCTCTCTGTGCAACAATTCCACTTAAATCCAGTAGCTCTCCTGCAAAGCGGCCCCAAGTCCTGACAGTCCGCTAACTAGGCTGCTCTGCTGATGTGGGATTAAGCATGCGAGAGCCCGTCTGCCTTTGAAAGGAAGCTCTTTGCGGTGGGAGCAGGGTCCCCGCTGCCATCTTTGCAGGATCCAAGTGCATGAGCCTGACTGCCGTGCCAAGCAAGCCCCCCACTCCACTCCCTGCAGGGCACTGCCCAGTCCACTTCATCCATCAAAGCTCCCCTGACAGTCGCTTCCTGTCCCAGTGGAAACAAGATCTCTGGGCACTGAGTTATGCGATCGCACAGCTGATGCCTTTGAGCCGAGCCAGAAAAAGAAGGCAAAGCCTGGGCAGCTGGGGAGTCTGGCTCTGCCTCCCCTCCCCATTAGGTCAGGAGTTGTGTTTCTCAACAGGCAACTTTCCAGGGGCTGCATGTTGTGGGAATGTTCAGGAATGCAGGAGAGGATATATTGTTTGATTATAGCCTTTCCAACTTGTGTTAACAAGTTCACAATTTAGCAGAGTAACATCCCCCTTTTTAGTTTTTTATTTTTAAAGATATTTATTGAAAGTTTTTAAGATATAACCAAAAAAGAAAGAAAAATAAACATACAAAATAAAAAACAGTTAAAAACACACATTAATTTTCAATAACATAACTTCCATACACTTATTTCCTCGGACCTCCTCATACCTCTCTTCTTTGTATTCCAGTTCGATTTGTTAGTTCAGCAAATCCTTACCATTAAACTTTTACCCATTTGTGAAACCTCTTTTTTTTATATCTCTTAAAGCATTACAGCTGGAAACCGCTTAGTTTCTATCCAACATCCTTCTAACATTCATTAATTTTACAATGTTTCTGTAAGTAGTCTTTAAATTTCTTCCAGTCTTCTTTCACCGACTCTTCTCCCTGGTCTCGTAACATCCCCCCTTTTTAAACTCACAGCGGATGCGTTTGCTCAGGTTCGCTAAAGCCTCTATAATAACTGTTCTGGTATTTTCCCCTTATTCCCTCATAAAAGATAAGTCACGACACAGTCTTCTATAAAAGTATAAAAAGAGTTTACTCACTCACATTCTGTTCACAATCAGATCCCAGAAGGCAGACTTATCTTAGAAAACATGCACCTGGAAACTATCTCATAAGGAGACAGTCCCTTTGTCCTCTCTTGGCTGGAGGCCAAGAGAGCATCTTTGGCTAAGCAGATGTTGCGGCTCAGAGCCGGCCCAGGGAGTGGTGGTGGGACAATGAGTGGTCATAGGGAGAAGATGGGGAGAGGCTGTCGGAAGCTGAAGGGTAACAGAGCTGGGAGAGTCTGTGACAGAGAGAAGCCAGAATCAGAAGCATTAAGCCAGGAAGCAGAGATGAATCTGACTGATGAAGTGTCACGTGTGTCTCCCCCTCCTACTACAAGCTCCCCTGCCCACCCGTCTCCCAGACCCAGAAGAGGCATGAAAAGGGTGGAGAGGTTGGCTGCATGCAGGCACAGTCTCAGATTACTAGTAGAAAGGCCTGGAGACGAGGAGACTTAGATGGCTGTGAGGAGGAAGGGACTTTCAGTCTCTGCAACTGATTTTCATGGAGGAAATCCACCAGGAATGAGCTGCTGCATTCATTAGGTCTGACACTCAACCAAGCCTGTGGATATTGTTTTTGCTAATGATGAGTTAACTCAATCTTAGAACTCTGCGATTAATGAAACTCCAGAGAGAGCTGCTGCCAGCCAGTGGAAACAGTACAGAGCTCGCTGGACCCGAAGTCTGATGGCTTCGCTGGCAGGGGCTGGTGGGAGTTGCAGTCCAAAGCGTCTGGCCTTCACCAGGTTGGTGAGAATATGGATGCTTATCCTCCTCTTTTCTTTTAGGAGAGGGAGAAATATTTCCAGTTGATAAGCTTCGGTTACTTTGTAAGGTTAAAAAAACACACACCACAAGATATACCACAAAATATAATTTTATTTGTTTACAAAAACAAGCCTTTGTACAAATAAATATATTTCCCATAATGCGAGGCTTTTACTCGGCCACCCTCAGCCCCAGAGACACTTTCTTAGACAATGGGGGTCCCTCCACATTCTACTCCTGCTGCTTTTATTTGGAAGAGAAAGTCACAATTAGATGACACTGCCCCCCCATCCCCAAAATGAGGCTTGCTCCTCAACTGGTCTCAGGTCCTGAAAGTTGCCATCATCATCATCACCTAACTGATATTTTGTCCGCTCTGGATTTGTTTCCTGCAAGCAGCGCCTTGCGGGGTAAACAGAAGCCTGGAAGGGGGCAGATTTTTCAGCAGGGCATTGGGTGTGAGAGGGCCTGATCTGAGCCAGGAGCATGTTCTGGATTGGGGCCCCATGCCTGCTTTTTCATCAAAATAAAAGTGCCCAGTTTAAGCAAATGGAAAAAGGAAAACAGAATGTGGTTTGGTGTGGAGAGAGACTAGCTTGTCTCCGAGCTGCCCTTAGACTAGTACAAGGAAGAACCCAAGGCCTGGAGAGGCTGAACGCTGCCCCCCAGGCTCATCTCCCTTGCCTTCAGGCCTCCCCCTAAGCCATGCCTCCTCCCAAGCCCAGTCCTCCCCAGCCCTGCCCCTCTTTGAATGTTTTGACCTGCCTGGGATGTGTCTTTTATCACTGTCAATGGTTCTTGTTTGCCTGGAGGAAGGATGGAGTGTGTGTGTGTATAAACTTCTGGTTTTTGTCTGGCTGGAATGCAGCCAGCTGCACAAAGGTAGAGAGTCTGTTGCTCTGCTCCCTTCTGCCCGTCCTTGCCTTCTGCTGGCATGCGGCTCCCAGAAGGTTCCCAACAAGGCAATGCGGCCCTCGGATGAGGAAAGGCCTCTCATCCCTGCACGGGCAGATCAGCAGACCTGCGCCACACTTCCTTACTCCCAGGCCATTGTACCCTGGAGGACGGGGGCCTCACTGAGGGGTGTGCGGCATCTCTGTGCCTTCATCCTCTGGTTTCGCAGGGCGTCCTGTTAGTCCAACCGCTGCCAGGAGCAGCCAGGTTAGGTCTTCAGGGTCTCCAGGGCGAGGGCAATGAGGCCAGGCATGCTGCGGTACAGAGAGTCGCTGGCCAGGCCAACGAGACCGGTGAAGGAGGTGGATCTGTGTCCAACGGTGGCTTGGACGCGTGCCCTGTATAGGCCCTTGGAGTTCTTGGAGCCCAGGTCCACGAGGATCTGATTGGAGAAAAGGACAAAGAGGCATAAAGCGAGAAAACAATGGCAGCAGCAGCATAAAGGAAGCGAGTGGGGGGGCGAAGACCATGAAGGCTGCAATGGAGGGCTATCAATGGCTACTGGCCCTGGTGGCTATGCTGGGCCTCCATAGTAGGATGGAGCAATGCATGAAATGCAGCTGATGCTATTCAATGGACGTCTAGTGTCCAGGTTGAGGGAAATAATAGTACTGCTCTATTCTGCCTTGGTCAGAGCACACCTGGAGTCCTGTGTCTAATTCCGGGTGCCACAATTTAAGAAGGATGTTGACAAGCTGGAATGTGTACAAAGGCAATCATTATATTATGAGCATTATATTAGGGAAAACTGTCTTGCAAAAATGTGTACATATTAGGCAGAATTTGCACTAAAAAGAATCATGAATTTTCACGTGTACTTTGCAGTATGGGGGATCAACAAACTGATGTGGAAATGTGGAGATCTGAATTTAAGATGAGCACAAATGAGAATGGAATGAAACCACAACTGACAGATCCTCTCATTCCTCACCTCCTGGAAGGTCATGGCAAGGTCCCTCTCAGGCACTTGAAGGATCCAGCGGTGCATCTCACGCACGGAACGGACCTGCTGGGCAGATTCATTGACGCCCCGGCAGTTGGAGCCTGCAGCAGGAACTAAAGGGGAGAGGGGTGGGAGGCAGGTGGATAGAAGATTTGGGAGAGAACAGGCAAAGTCTTTCAGAGCAGAAGGGAATATTCTTGCTGGAGATAAGGCTGCTGGTCTCTGGAGATGCACCTTTCCTCCCAAGGCAAATGGCAGCTTCGGGTGGGGACGATTTTCGTCGGGAAAGCAAAGCAGAGGGGGAGTTGGGGGAGAAATCCTTCCTCTGCCCCAAGGTCACTCTGCCCATGGCTCCCTTGCAGCTTATGAAATACTTGTCCATGCTGATTTATATTTATACATGCACATTTGGAAATAATTGCTCTAACTTAAAAATAAATACAGGCAGCGACCGTTTTAGGCATGTCTGATATGTATGAGACTGTGCATACGTGCATCACACTGAACCTGAAAGGGACCAAAAAACGTCACCAAAAGGGGCGGAATGGGGTGTTTGCAGGCTTTTTTAATGGGTGTTCCGATTATACAAAATTTCACGTGAGCGTCTGCTGTCTCAGAATGTAAGCCGTGCACAAATCAGTTGCTGCCTGTGGAATATATCTCACTGTAGAGAAGACTATGATCAGGTGAGCTGTGCGGCTGATCCGCCTGCTAACCAGCTGTTACCTGCCGATGGGAAACTTCAAGGCCCCTACTGCTCACCTTCTTAAACTGGACTTAGACTGGACAGCCCTTCAAACAGAGGACTGGCTTCCCGACAGCCCATCAAATAGAGGACTTTCCTCTGCAAAGGAGGACATGTGGCCTCTTTGCTCCATACTAAGCTGCCAGGCTTTGCCCTTAGATCCACCAGGTGACGTTCCCTCCCATACACTGTTAGGCCCCACCCCTTTATCCAAGGCCCCTCCCCTCCTTCTGTTTTGAGGAAGCTTGGGACAAACCTACCTTGGGGGAAGGTGTCATCCTTTCCCCAAATGGGGCCCGCGTTCCCAAGGCTGCGCTTTTCCCGCTGGGGGTGGGCCTCGCTGGCCAGGGAGTCTGCCACAGAGCAAGATGGGAAAGTGAAGGTTTAAGAGTTGGGGAGAAGCTACGGGAAAAGGCACAGAACAAAGCTAGCCTGCCTTGCTTTGCTCATAACCCGTCTCTCTTCTTCCCCATCAGCCAGCAGTTGAAGGTTGGTGAAGGTTGGACAAGGGGATCTTTTTTCCTTAATCCTAATTACCACAGGGGAGGGAGAGGAGGGGGACAGCTGGGGAGGGGAAACAAGGGAAAGAGGGCGGATAGGGAGAAGTGGAGAAATTCTGCCAATGGCAGTTCCCCTGTTTCCTCGGGGTAGAATTCTGAATAGGCATCACCATTGCTATTCTTTTATTTGTTAGATGCCAACTATGAAAGTCTCCAGTTATTATGTGAACTGATTAAAAAACAACAACCAAGCACCCAAAAACCATCACAGAGCAATTTGCGGAATGGCCACAGCTTAGTGTCAGAGCATATGCCTTGCATGCAGAAGGCCCACGCAGGCTCACGAGGCTTTAACTGAATCATAGAATTGGAAGGGACCATGAGGGTCACCCAGTCCAAAACCCTACAATGCAAGGATCTTTTGCTTGAACCCACAACCCTGAGATTAAGAGTCTCCTGCTCTGACTGAGCCATCCAAGGTGCTCCGTAAAACACTGGGTTCTCCAGTTGTGAAAGGGATTATGGGTTAAAACCAGCATTTGAAATTGGGCTTGCAAAGCGGTATACAGCCCTGACCATGGGATAGTACAAAGCAGGGCCATTCCAGGCCAAAGGGTGCCCATGTGCTGGTGAGCGGAGAGTTCCATCCCGCTGGGCGCTGCAGGAATGCACTAGTGGTGCAGACCCTTCCCCACCACAGGCCATCATAACACCAGAAGATTGACGGGCTGGTGGCGCTGCCCACCTGCCAACCTTGGCCTGCAGGGAAGTAAAGATCTGGCCTCCCTCCACCCCTGCAATGTAAGCTTCTTGATTCATTCTAGGGATTGACTGCTCTGGTACACCATCCTCCAAGGGCCCCAAAGCCACCCACCCACCTTCCCATTTCTGGTCCTGCCCCATGGCCCATTCCATACCATTCAAGGCAAGGCCTTGGGGAGTGGTGGTGGCTGCAATGGTGGCTTCCTCCTCTGTCCCAGCTTCGGGGGAAGCATCCTGAAGGCCTAGTTCTCTTCGCAGCTGCTGAAGGAAGATCCACCCTTGTTCCTGCAGCTCCTTCACCTCCCCATCTGCCTGCTGTGTATGGAAAGAAGGCAGAGGGATAGCTCAGAGCGAGCCGATAGGTAGGTCTGTTTGGGGCTGGCAAGTGGCCTGGCAAGTCAAGTGGCTGACCGGTTCCCAACCAGAAGAACTGCCAAGGAATGACTGGAAAGAGCATACTGGGAGGACCTCGAGAACAAAGAGACTGGGTGTCCTCTGGATGTTTTGGACTCCTAGAAGCCCTAGCCAGATTTTTAACTCCCTTGCTTTGCTGAATATCCATCCTGATGAAGAGTTCTGCTGGGCTGCAAAGTTTGCATGCTTTTTCATTGGGAAGGGACTGGGGGATTTATTTCCTCCCAAAATAAAAGGGTAGGTTTAGCCTTTAGCCATGCTTGCTAATGTGATGTAATCTGCCAGTTCCTCGGCTTAGCTGTGAAACAAGGGGTGCTTCACTGCACCACTGATTGATATTCTTTCATCTTTCATCAACACGTAAAACGCTGCACAAAAACCATCTGGATGCCATCTCAGGGGCGATTTGTGTCAGTGCCCTAAATGCAGCTTCCCCCAGTGCTTTATTGTTGTTGGCATCTGTCTGTCACGGGGGACAATGGAGTATGCCTCTAGGGGTGAAGTCAAACCGCTGCATTAATGGCACCAAAGTGCTTCTCACTTATATTGGGGAAGGAGCAGAAAGCTGCAAATGAACCATGGGTCCCCTGGGAGAAAAGCCAAGATACTTTGCTGCCCAGGGGAAAGGACAAGGAGGCTTCCTCCCACTCCTGTTGCACGAACAGAAAGTGACTGTTCACTGGCTGGCTGGCTGTCGGCTCTTACTTCAAGCCTTGGCAGTTAGCTTAGGGCAGTGGTTCCCAACCCTTCATGAACTCATCTCAAGTGCCTCCTACCCTATAAAAAGCATTATACGGTGGCACCTCGGGTTAAGAACTTAATTCGTTCCAGAGGTCCATTCTTAACCTGAAACTGCTCTTAACCTGAGCTACCACTTTAGCTAATCGGGCTTCCCACTGCCACCGGAGCACAATTTCTGTTCACATCCTGAAGCAAAGTTCTTAACCTGAGGTACTATTTCTGGGTTAGCGGACTCTGTAACCTGAAGCGTCTGTAACCTGAAGCGTCTGTAACCTGAAGCGTCTGTACAGAGTAGAAGTTTGCACGACCCACTAAGGAAGGTAACAATACAATAAAATTCAAAACAGTAACAATTAATTGCACATTCAATCAAACCCCAGTTAAAACTATTTGGTTTGATTAATTCAACAGAAGGGATGACCTGATCGAGTGATACTAGCTTTTCAAACTCTGATAGTCATTTACACCTCCAGTGCCCCCATTCCCCTTGCCTCTTAGCACCCCCCCAGGCAATCCCATCACCCTGCAGGGAGCTGTACCCCCACTCTGAGAACCATTGATTTGTGGGGTGGGTGACAGGGTGGGTGATCTCAGGAGGAATAGTGGTGGGGTGTTGTTGCTGACACCCAGCAGCTCCCGCCTGAAGCAACTGCTTGTCTTTGCTTTATGGTAGGCCTGGGCCTGCTGCCTAATGAGAGTAACGCCACGAAGCTGACTGAAACTGTGATCCATATCTCTCTCCTCTTTCTATGACTTCCTGTCTGCCTTTGCAGCCAGAGTGCCGCTCCAATCTTGTCTCTCTCTTCCCCTCTCCACCCATTCACATACCTGCAGGAACAGCTGCTCCTCCCCGCCGGCTGTGGTTCTTGAGTCCTCGGCCAGGGCATTCAGCTCCTGCACCCAGTCGCCCAAACTGGGCCCCGTGCCCTGGAACAAGGAGGCAAAGGAGGGGAGGGTGGACCGAGGAGGCCTGCAAAGAGAGACTGAGTAAGGAAAAGGGTGCTCCTCTCTGTGTAGCTAAGTGTGTGTTTCTGTGAACCGTCACTGAGTAAAAATGAAGGAGGCTGCACATTTCAGAAGTCTGGCCAGGTTCACCTCCTGGCTTTGAAGATCTCTTCCCTGACCCCTCTCCTATGCCTATCAATGCAACCTCTCTTTGAAATGAAAGGTTTTCTAACATCAAAGGAACAGTATGGTAAGAATCTAAAGGAACAGCAGCTTAACACCTTTATTGGGGTCAAAAAAGAAGAAGTTGCAAGTAAGCTTCTGGGTTGATCCAAACCCTTTGTCAGTCTGGATATTATCTAGGGAGCAGATCACACATGGACTTAGTCTATGTACAGACAGTGTGCACATGTATAGTAGGCTCTGTATGTGAGTTTGCATAAACACGTGGAATTAGAGGTGGGCCGGTGGGCACGATCCACCTGAGTTTCTGCTTGCATTCCCTGCCCTTTGCCAATACAAAAGTACAACTGCTATGCCTGCTTACTGCAATTAGCTCTAGAACCCCAACGCTTTGAAATTTTAAACAATTTCTTTTACAGGACTGTGCAGTACATAACTATCAACAAATCTGATTTTCTCCCGCCCCTCTCTTTATCTTTCTCTGTGGTTATAGTCAGGTAAATGAGAGAGCGGGTGGCGCTGTGGTCTAAACCACTGAACCTCTTGGGCTTGATGGTCGGAAGGTCAGCAGTTATAGTATTGTTCCCTGATTAATAGTGGTGAATGTTGTATTTCCCTACTCAAAAAATTCATCCTGGATACCTGTAATGCTCTCCCCAGCGAGCATCATGGTCCCCAAAAGTTACAATCCAAGCCAGAGAAGAACTCAGTAGCTCCCCTGAATCCTCTTCCTGTATGCTTCCCTTCCTGGCTGCTCTAATGGGATAGCGCTCTCTCTCTCTCTCTCTCTCTCTCTCTCTCTCTCACACACACACACACACACAACTTCCCACTCTGGCACCCAGCACCATGCCACTATGCCTACAAGCAAGGCACCAGCAGAACAGAAACACGGAGGTGTCGCCTTACCTCCTGGGCGAAGTCTGGGCTTCTCGTTTTTGCATTTTCCTGGCATCCGGCTGCAGGCTCTCTCGCCCACCTCCTGTGGCAACGACTGCCTCTGGCTCTGCAACCTGCTCTTGGGGGTAATGCGGGTGTCAGTCTGGGGTAGGGGAGAAGTGCCCCCTCCCCCACCTATGGTGGCTGCAGCTCAGTTAGGGACTTTAGCCGTAAGACAGTCATAATGTGTTCTGATGGTACTCTCTATCCCTGGGTAGAAATAGGGCCAGGAACTGTGTTCCTGTAGTTTTCAGTTGCAGGTGGAGACAGCTCTGGGCTCTCACAAGCCATTAGGACCAAGGTGAGGATGAGGATGAAACTCCGTTGATGAACAGCAGTGGAAATGGGGCAGCAGGCATTCCTCAGGTCTAGGACTATTTGCTGCAGAGGATGCATTGCAAATTTTCTCCTGACAAAGTCAGTCTATATGCTTTGAACAGAGATATAAAGGCAGAAATTCAGCAGGGGCTGCATTTCCTGGAATAGAGAGACGATGGGGTGAAACTATAAATTTATTTGGCCATACAAAAATGCATGCTGTTAAAGAACTAGAACTTCAATGGACATCGCAGCTTGGTTTCTGCAATTTAGCAAAACATCTTTGCCTGGGATTTTGTATAACCTGGAAGTTGGCAAGGAAATGAAATGGGAGAAACTGTGTGCCAGAACCCCAGTATTTCCTCAACAGTAGGGAGGCGGGTAGCACTGTGGTCTAAACCACTGTGCCTCTTGGGCTTGCTGATCAGAAGGTCAGTAGTTCGAACCCCTGCAACGGAGTGAGCTCCTGTTGCTCAGTCCCAGTTCCTGCCAACCTAGCAGTTCAAAAGCACGCCAGTGCAAGTAGATAAGTGCAAGTAGATAAAACTGATACCGTTGTGGCAGGAAGGTAAACAGTGTTTCCGTGCGCTCTGGTTTCCATTATGGCGCCAGAAGCGATTTAGTCACGCTGGCCACATGACCCGCAAAGTTGTCTCTGGACAAATACCAGCTCCCTTGGCCTGAAAGTGAGATGAGCGCTGCAACCCCATAGTCAACTTTGACTGGACTTAACTGTACAAGGGTCCTTTACCTTTTTTAAAAAAGGTAAAGGTAAAGGGACCCCTGACCATTAGGTCCAGTCGCAGACGACTCTGGGGTTGCAGCACTCATCTCGCTTTACTGGCCAAGGGAGCTGACGTACAGCTTCCGGGTCATGTGGCCAGCATGATGAAGCCGCTTCTGGCGAACCAGAGCAGGGCATGGAAACGCCGTTTACCTTCCCACCGGAGCAGTACCTATTTATCTACTTGCACTTTGATGTGCTTTCGAACTACTAGGTTGGCAGGAGGTGGGACCAAACAACGGGAGCTCACCCCATCGCGGGGATTCGAACCGCCAATCTTCTGATCGGCAAGCCCTAGGTTCTGTAGTTTAACGCATAGTTCCACCCGCGTCCCTACCTTTTTTAAAATCTTTACATTATTTCCTCAACACTAGCCTTCCAGAGGTTTTGGACCACAGTTCCCATCAGCTCCAGCCAGCGCTGATAGTTTGTGTAGTCCAAACCTCTGGAGTGCAACAGACCAGTGAAACCCGAGCTACAAGATCCCTTATATTGATTCTGTCTTCATTCCAAGACATGGGCCAAGGAGTACCTCTGGAATCCTGGCGTGCTCGAGGAGGGAAGAGGTGGTGGTAAACTTGCTCCATGAATTGGGGGAGGGAGTGTGTGAAGAACGAGAAGTCAATCTGAGTGCGGAAAAACTCCTCCGCCCGACGCAGGAACTCCAACAAGGTCTGAGCGTACGAGCGCAGCTCTGGGGAAAACAAGTTAAGAGTGCTATAAGAGCAACACAAGAAGGAGAGCCTTGCAGCTGGATCAGGCGAAAGGTTCTTCTGGTCCCATATCCTGCTCTCAAAAGCCCAAAAGCAAGACCTGAGCCCCACAACAACTCCCCCCACTTCTGATTCTCAGAAACTGGTATTCAAGAGGTATACTGTCTCCAACAGTGGAGGGAGAAATGTTTGTCATGGCTAGTTGCCATTGGCAGCCTTATCCTCAATTAATTTGCCTGTAAGACCCTAAGAGCAAGACTCCAATGAAAGCCTCCCATGCTGCCATCATGGGTCCCAATTGGTTCATTGGGGATGTCAAACACAGAAAGGAAAATGGCCAGATACCCAAGGACGTGCTCTATGAGGAGCTGGGTTCAGGTCCCAGGCTAGTTGGCAGACCAACTCTGCATTACAAAGATGTCTGCAAACAGGACACAAAGGCTGGCAACTTCAACCCCGCCATGTGGGAATCCCTTGCAGACAACCACAGTGCCTGGAGAGGGTCAGGGTGTGCATCCACAGCAGTGACCAAAGGAGGAATGACTGCTGGGAAGAACGCACGGTGCACCACATCAGCACAACCAGACACCTTCATCTATTCCAGCTGCAAGAAAACTTGTCTCTCCCGTATCGTTCTCTACAGCCACAGCAGGCGCTGTAACTCTCCAACGGTTTGACCCACAAAGGAGCACTCCTGAGACAGGTGGATGCCAACAACCAACAACACAGAGGTTGAATAGCCATCTGTTGGGAATTCTTTAGCTGTGACTCCCACACTGCAGGGGGTTGGACTAGATGACCTTGGGAGTCCCTTCCAACTCTGCAATTCTGTGATCTGATGCTTCCCTCTCAGAGCTACTAGCTGCTTGACAGGTGTGTGATTTTCACTGAGACCACAACCAAGGTGGGGATTAAAAGCCCATTCCAACGTGCTTCACTCAGGAAACTGGCCACTCACTGCCGTACCTATGTCTTTTTAAAAAAGCCATAAAATGTGATCATCCATTTTTCATATCATCTATCATTTGCCCCTACGTGCCTGGAAGATGGGCTCGAGTTTTTCCATTAAGCCCCTTTGGGGTATTCACTTTCGTTTCTAAGAGACACTGAACAGATCACGCTTAATTCCTTACAGTCCAAAAAACTGTTATTTTACATGATTGAAAAGCTATTACTTTAAAAGAATCCGGTATGGAACTATTTTATTATCAGCTGCAAAATTTTAAAAAATAACCTGCAATTGGAAAAACTAATAACCTGTCCCTTATGTTTCTAAATGGGTTTTTTTTTTGGGGGGGGAAGCAGAATGGAATGTGGCATTCATGGTAAAATTAACATTATATAAAATCACAAGCAGGAAATCAAATAACTAATGAATTTCATACAGAATTGGTCAATTTTCATAATGTGCCTGCATGATATAATGTCGTATGTGCTGTGCTCATTATTTCTTCATTTATAGTATACATGATTGGATATTATTGTACTGAATTTGAGAGAGAAGGAGAATGGGAAGGACAAGGGCTCTGACGCTAGGAAGAATGTAAGGAGAGCACTGCTGGATCAGGCCAAAGGCTCATCTTGTCTAGCATCCTGGTCTCACAGTGGCCAACCACAGAATCATAGAATTGTAGAGTCGGAAGGGACCATGAGGGTCATCTAGTCCAACCCCCTGAAATGCAGGAATCTTTTGTCCATGACCCTGAGATTAAGAGTCTCATTCCCTACCAACTGAGCTATCATGGGGCAGATGCTATCATTGCTACTAGTCACCAACAACCTAATGTCTCATGAATTTATCCAATCCTCTTTTAAAGCCGTTCTGGTTGTCTTACAACCAGTCTTTGCAACGCACTCAAGAAGCCTTTTCTGTGTCTGAAGAACAGGGTAAACGTGCTTTATACAAAATAAATAATTGCACATTAGCAGGAACTTCATAATGGACCTTTCAATCTCTCTCTCAGTATGTCCCTGAGCTGAGAACCAGCTTTGTCAACAGGGCCCTGGGCTCCGTAAAAGACACTGGCAGCGCTGCTCTGATCAGATCTAAGCCTCTCCTCAAAACCAACAATGCTTTGGAGAAAAACAAGTGTTTACGTAGACCTGATTAAGCCAGGAATGCCACACAGAACAATCAGCCTCCAGCGCCCAGCCTGGGAAGGACAATGGCGCTGCAGAGATCCCTCAGCAAGACATCAAAAATCCAGTCTGGCTCACTTTGGGGGTGCTTTAAGCCTCAGCAAAACAAGGCATTGAACAGAGCGCCAGAGTATATGGGAAAGAAACATAGCTTCCCAGGGACACCCTTTTAGGCAAAGGAAGCATGATGTGCTGATCTCTTACGAGTGCTGCCTTGGGGGATAGAACGCTCAAAACCAACCGCATGAAATTCTCAAAGCATGAGGTGAGGTTCAGCTCACAGATATGGCCTTGTGAAGAATATGCAAGTTCATGTGTTAGGTCACAATTATAGAGGGAAGGAGTGGGATCCTCTGAACTCCCAAAGGCTTGATGTCTGCCTTCCTCCATGGACGCTGCGTAGGAGAAGGTAACTATCAAACCTCTGGGAAGTTTAGAGGCTTCCAGCCTTTTCCATCATAATCACAAGTTTGTTTCTGAGCTCAGTTTAAAGTGCTGGTTCTTTTAAAAGCCCTAAACAGTCTGGGAAAAAATTATCTTAAGAACTGCCTCCATCCATGTGAAAATGCCCAACCTTTAAGATCATCTGCTGAGGACAATGCCTGCTTCCTTCCAGATCAGAAGAACAAGCTGGGGGTGGATGGACAGAGCCTTTTCCGTAGTGGCACCTGGGCCATGAAATCCCCTACTCAGAGGAGGCTCACTTCTCCCCATCACAGCTCATCAGGCAGCCGAGACCTTCCCCCTACAAACACTCATTTATAGTTGCTTCCATTGAAAACAAGTTTCCAACAGCTGCTGTTTTTATATTGATTGTGTTCCTACTGATAGCCATTTTTATTGTGTCATTTTAGCTTTCTTTTAATCCATTTATAATTTTGGATTTGTTGTCTACGCTTCTCATTGGATTTGTCACCTTGAGAATAACTTCACAGGGAGGTGAGACAGAAATGTTGAAGATAACTTTCCCTGCTGTGGACGGCTATCCCCGTATTCATGTGAGCAGACTCTAACCATATACTGGTTTGTGCAGTAATGGCGAGCCTTCTCCCCACACCCCAATTATCCCCACCTTGAAGAAAAGCCCACCCAAGTGGACTTATTTGCCCACATCAATGTTTACTAGACTCCCCAGGCACACCTGTATGGACCATTTGTCTCATTTCAGCAGAGTTCAGCAGAGAACTGTGGTTGTGTTTTTTTTTAATGTCCCTGCCTGATCCCCTGGAGAGAATTGTGATCGCCGCAGGCGACAAGGCAAATGATTCTTTACAAGCTGCAATAGCCTGGGTTCTCATGCGAAACCTGCTCCCAGCCAGCCCTTGCCATGCCACTCACCGCATTGCTGCCTCTTGGCCTTGCACTTCTCATCTGCAGCATGGGCACAAGCCGCCGGACTAGCAGAGGGGGAGCAGGGCTGAGTGTAGAAGGCACACAGGTGTGAGAGCTCCACTCGCTGCCTATCGGGTGGCATCTGAGCCAATGCCAGCAGCTCGAAGCAGGTGGGCTCCCGGCTGGAGGGCGACTCTGTGCAGAGGATTAGCAAAGGGGAATTGTTGTCAGCACTGCCCATGTGCTCCGGGAGGGAGAGAGGGAGGGGCCTGACCAAGGGTCGGAAGGAACATGGATTTCCCAGCAGGGTGACCTGAAAGGGTAGGCAGCGCAGCTCACTCCAGGTGTCGCGGAACTCCAACTCCCATCAGCTCCAGCCAGTGTGGCCAAAGGTCAGGGGATGATGGAAGTTGCAGTCCAACAACATATGGAGAGCAACACATTGGATGTTCCTGGCTTGTGAAGCACAAAGAGGCGCCAGAGCAAACACTGCACCCACCCTCAGTTTTGGAGTTATTCATTTGCTTCATTTGCTTGTTTCGTTTAGAGCATTTGTACCATCAAAACAAGACAGTCCCTACCTGCAGGCTTACAATTTAAGGAAACACAACACACAAGGGGAAACGTACAGGGAGGGAAGAGGAAAAATCAAAACCCAGACACCAATTTCTAAATAGTCGTTCCTATTATTGGCATGCTGGCATAGTTCAGGGACAGAAGGTGCCTGAAGTGAAATTCACCAACGCCAGACCAATCCTGAGGCCCGCTGAGTGCCTCACATCTCGCAACTGTATTTTGGAGGTACGGTTCAGAGATGTGGCTAATTCAGGCTACAGCAACTCTTCCCTGCCTGGGTACCTCCTCCATCATGTCCCCTGAACCGCAAAGGTGTGAATGGCCCCAGTCAACCTCCCATTTATTCTGCCCCCCTGTGGAGGAGTTGGGAGCGACAACGCCAACATTAACACTCACTCTCCATCTGCTGGTGCAGCCAGTCTGTGAAGGCGGCGACTCGGGTGTATACCCCAGGCTTCCCACGCTCGCCACAGCCGTCGCCCCAGGAGGTGATCCCGTATAGCACATACCGCTCTGACAAAGGGTCCCAGCAAGTGAGTGGTCCCCCAGAGTCGCCCTGGAAGGAGAAACAGCTGTGGGTCCAAAATAGGGAAGTGTGCAAGTCGAGGAATCCTGGCCCCCTGCCCTTGCTGGAAAAGGCCAAAGGGCCATTCGGCACAGAACTCTGTAGCCTACAGCGGCCAGCTGGACTGGCAGGTCTGGTGCCATGGTGACCACACACCTCAGCAGCATCCTGTTCTCACAGTGGCCAACCAGAAACACACAAGCAGGATTCGAACACAAGAGCAACTCTCCCCCTCCCGTGGTTTTGGAGGCAGGGATGCTTCTTGATTGCAGCTGCTGGAAACTGCAGGAGGGGAGATGGTTTTTGTGCTTGAATCCTGCTTGCGGGCTTCTCGCGGGCATCTGGCTGGCCACTCTGAGAACAAGATCTTGGACTAAATGCAACAGGAAGGCTCTTTGGATGGGAAACAGGGAGGGAGGGCTCTTGCCTGTGGGCTTCCTGGAGAAATCTGATTGGCCACTGTGAGAACAGGAGGCGGGACTACATGACCCAGCGGGGTCTTCTTATGCTAGTTATGTGGGCATCATGGCACCACACCTGCCTGTCCAGCTGGCCATTGTAGGATACGGTGTTTTCTCTCCCCTCCATGACTCTGACCGCTTCCTGCCACTATTGCCAGCTGCTGCTCCTCTGCCTCAGCACTGCTGCCGGACAGAGCCTGTCAGCTGAGCATGGAGTCGGTGGCAGCTTCTCCCCATCGCTCTCTCTTCACCACTCCTGTTTTTTCCTTGCTTTCCCGCGCTGGGCCTGAGCGAGAGGCAGGTGAACAAGCAGGAGGCAACTGTGAAGAGAAGCAGGACTATGGAGGTCCTTAGTGGAATCGTGGGCTCTCAGCAGATGCCCATCCCTGCCAAGCCCTGATGCCAAATTCTGCGCCAGCAGTGTGCTGGAAATGCCAGAAGGCTACCCCCTCCCCCCCGGGCACTGCTCCACTGTCCCTCAGCTCCCCCTCCTCAGGGAGCCTCCTTACCTGGCAGGAGTCAACGCCCCCGGAGAGGAACCCAGCGCAGAACATGGCGCTGGTGAAGAGCTGGCGCCCCAGTGCACCACGGCAGATGTCTTGAGCTAGGATGGGAACCTGGGCTTCCATGACTACATCAGCTCCTGGACCATCTATGGGGCAAGCGTATGACATTATGGAGGGGCCCCAATTCCCACCATCACCTCCCCACAAAATTGCCCACCTTGGCATGGCGATGGAAGCCCTTCCCATGTGGCAGCTGGATGAAGCCACAAGGGAGAGGCCAACCCTGCCAGTAGCCCCAGGCGTTCCATTTTTTCTAGGGCCCAGCTCCAGATTTGGTAGGAGTTCTCATGAAAATTCCTTAGCATTTTAGTTCTAATTTATAGAATTGTAGAGCTGGAAAGGGCCAAGAGGGTCATCAACGCAGCAATCTTTTGCCCAATGTGGGGCTTGAAGCCATGACCTTGAGATTAAGAGTCTCCTGCTCTAACCAACTGAGATATCCCAAATACATATTTTTGTGCGCAAATTTTTGCAACACAAGTTTCTCAACTATTAACACATTTCTGCAATGTGTTTTCACCAATATATGCATTCACAGGCACACTTTAGCCTAGTAAAGTGCATTTTTGTATATGGCTGGAAAATGTCATCGCAAAATTCAGAGAAATGCAAATTTCAAAGGGTGGCTGTGTTTCGGTTGATGCATTGCTTTGGAAAGGGCAAATTCAGTTTGTTCAGTCAGTTATATGGGCACTGGGACCATATAACACCAGTCCTAAAGGCTCTTCATTGGCTTCCAGTGTGTTTCTGAGCACAATTCAAGGTGTTGGTGCTGACCTTTAAAGCCCTAAATGGCCTCGGCCCAGTATACCTGAAGGAGTATCTCCACCCCCCTCCTCCTCCTCCACCCCCTCCTCCGAGGGTCTTCTGGTGGTTCCCTCACTGCGAGAAGCAGAGTTACAGGGAACCAGGCAGAGGGCCTTCTCAGTAATGACACCCTCCCTGTGGAATGCCCTCCCTTCAGATGTCAAGGAGACAAAGAACTGCATAACTTCTAGAAGACATCTGAAGGCAGCCCTGTATCGGGAAGTTTTTAATGTTTGATGTTTTATTATGTTTTGATATATGCTGGGGAAACCCAGCCAGATGGGTGGGGTATGAATAATGAAATTAATAATAATAATAATAATAAGAAGAAGAAGAAGAAGAAGAAGAAGAAGAAGAAGAAGAAGATGTGAACTAAACCAAGTTTCTCCCCCAACCCTAGCCCCCACCCCCCACATGCTCCTGGGTTGCCCTTCCTCACGCTACCTTCATAGAGCGATCCCCAGCCAATGATATAGCATGGCATCCCTGTGCCCAGTTCCATGGGTCGCTCAGGAAGGCACACTGGAGTCACCCAGGCAGACGGAGTCACGGGGCTGCTCAGTTCCAACAGAGCCACATCGTTGTGGAAGGTCTTGGGGTTGAACTGCGGGCAGAGAAAGGAGAAGTTGGGAGTGGAGAAAAGCAGAAAGGCCCTAAGAATGGGGTCACTGTGGGTGGAACAGGAAGAAGAGGAGGAGTTTGGATTTGATATCCCGCTTTATCACTACCCGAAGGAGTCTCAAAGCGGCTAACATTCTCCTTTCCCTTCCTCCCCCACAACAAACACTCTGTGAGGTGAGTGGGGCTGAGAGACTTCAGAGAAGTGTGACTAGCCCAGGCTCACCCAGCAGCTGCATGTGGAGGAGCGGAGACGCGAACCCGGTTCACCAGATTACAAGTCTACCGCTCTTAACCACTACACCACACTGGCGACCCCAGCTCACCTTGGGATGGGAAAGGATGCGGCTGACCGGAACAACCCGCTCCCCTTCATCCAGCTTTGTCAGGTCGTAATCGCCCAGGACAACTGACCAGGCCAGTTCGTTTCTGCTTCTGCAGGTAGAAAGGCAGGAGGGTACATAAGAACACAGGCCAGTAGCCCACCCAGTCCAGCATCCTGTTCTCACAGATGCCTATGGGAAGCCCACAAGGAGGATTCAAGCGCATAAGCCCTCTCCCCACCTGCACCAGAAACTCACGTTCAGAACCATTACTGTCTCCGACTGTGGAGGCAGAACGCAGCCATCAGGTTTGGTAGTCACTGACAGCCTGATCCTCCGTTTGTCCGATTCTCTTTTAAAGCCACCCAAGCCATGCAATTTACTCAAGTGCTCATAGGAAGAAAACAAAGCGTCGCATCTACAATTATTTGCACCGGCTAACAGATGCCAATCAGCTGTTGGATTTGGTGGCTGGCTTGAACAGTTTGGGCAGGGTTATATCTGATCAAGGAATTATGGAGCTGGGAAGGACTTTGGACCACATTCTCCTACCCAAATTTCCTTGTGTGATCTGGTCCTTGGAGGAGGATCTTCCCCAAGTCTCCTCACCTTCTGGTTGGCAGGTTTCCAGGACTAGCAGAGCCTTTTTGGTCACAGCACCAAGATAAGCCACCTTGACCTGTTAGCTCGCTTATTCTTTGGCTTCTACAGAGCAGTCAAGGCTCTTGTAGTTTCAAATTATTATCATAAGGGGAAACAGTATAACAACAACAACACAGTGTAGAGTGCTTCTGTTCAGGGTGCCAGCCATGCCCTTCCTTCTCCCCTGGTTTTTGGTTGCTGCCCCACCACACAAAAGCAAACAACGAGCCTTCCATGCCCACTAAGTGTGCTCAATGGATGTCGGCCAGATCCAATTTTCACTTTAACTGGAGCCAACTGGTTTTCCCAACGCCAGGGGGCAGCAAAGACTGGAGGAAGCTGCTCAATACGAACATTAAAAGAACCCTGCTGGATGAGGTCAATGTCTAGCCCAGCACCCTGTTCTCATGGTTGCGAACCAGATGACTACTGGAGGCTTGCAAGCAGGTTCTCAGTAGGACAGCCCTCTGCCTCATGTGATACACAGCAACTGCTATTCAGAGGCCAGACAATGCTGAATTACAGCTTCCAGTGGCACAACTGGCAAGGAATGATTGGAATCCAACAGCATCTGCAGGGCCACAGGCTCACCATTCTTGGTGTAAGTCAGGGGTAGGTAACCCTTTCAAGACGGAGGGCCACATTCCCCTCTGGACAACCTTACAGGGGCCACGGTGGGTGGGGACAGAGACCAATGTGGGTGGAGCAACTCTTGCAAAGTTTCCCTTTTGATCCTTAACCTCCACTGCCATGTGGGATATCTTTGGGCTGAGGAGTAAACCCTACACAAATCCGGAGTAGAGACCCTAAGACAGTTGGGTGGGCACCTTGTACGCTTCCTTCCAGCAACTCCTGCAGCGAAACTGGTGCCAAAGGTATTGCTCTGCTTTCCTTTGGATCTTATCAGCAAGGCTGGGGGGGCGGGTCTTGTCGTCTGGGCAGCCCAAGACCTTCCTACACACTGCCCAGGCTTGCACGCACTTTGGTGCTGCTAATGCAGCAGTTTTAACTCCACTCCTGGAAGCACACGCCATTGTTTCTTGAGACAGGCTAGTTTCTACACATGCTCACACACTCCTCTCTAATCTCCAAGCAATCAACAGGCATTACCTGCCAGGCCAATGCACTCAATGACAGCATGAAGTCTGGCTGGTGAGGGTGTGGCCTTGAGAGAGCCCTGAGGGTCAGAGATAGAGGCCTGGTGGGGCACATTTGGCACCAGGACCTGAGATTCCTCACACTGGTTCCAATGCCACAGCAGTCTTTTTTTAAAAAACTGCACACTGTTTCATGAATTTCACTGAGTAGAAGTACATTTCCGAAATGAAGACATGCATGTGTGAATGCAAGACCTGGAGTCTTTTCCCAGAGCGCAGCCTTACCCTGTGAAGCAGTGGGCTGCCGTGAGGACCCAAGCATCCCCCACTAGCACCCCACCACACATCAGCTCTCCGTTGAGCCGAACAGACACCAGCCAAGGCCATGCGCCAGGCCAGGCTTTGCTGCCTCCCACGATCTTTGCCTTCGCCATTGTTGCGTTGGGAGCTGACACCCCGCGGTGCCCACACAGCCCTGGCAATTGAAACAAAAAGAAGAAGTTAGGGGACATTGTGGGGCGGCTGTCAAGACTCATGATCATAGTCCAATAGCTGGGCCTGGAAGATTCACGACCAAGTCTCAGTTCTGCCGTGTTAAACTCATAGGGGGCAAACTGCTGTCTCTCCACAGCCGCAACTCTGAAATGGGAATAGTAAGCCAGGTTCTAAGGTTTCACAGAAGCACTGAAAAAGTTCAGAATGGGTAACTGGGCACCAATTCTGGCTACCTAGTAATCTCTACTTTCAAATTAATTTTGTTTTTTTTAAAAAAAAAGAAAGCTAATAGATATTATGGGACCTGGAACTGTGCATCTGAGGAAAATGTCAGAAGCCATTGCACTGCAGATAAGATTTTTGAAATAGTGCCCTACATGGCTCTCCCTGCATACTCACGATCTAGAAAATGCTGAATAAACTGGGGAACACAGCATCAATTGCATGCTACAAAATTGTGCAACTCCATTTGCATTGTGCAATGCATATCAACTGCAGTTTTCTGCTTTGCTTTCCCCTAGCATAATGTATTTCTGTATGCTACATACAGAAACATATGCATTTTTATGCACACTTTACCCTGGCATGTGCATTTTTGCACACATTGCCTGCCTGTAGATATCGGACTGCCAAATCTGAAGAAGGGTGATTTTTGAAGGAGGACTGCGTATCAGTTCATGTATTGTTTAGGAAAGTGTGGATTTGGCACGTTCACCTTTGAATGCGAAGTGGATGAAATCCACCTGCCAAATCAACAACCCTAAAAGTATGACTTGGTTGGATCCCACCCCTGACTGCCAGGACCCAGACAGTGGAAACCTCTCCTTTCCCCCAAAACCTATGGGCAGCAAACGCACAGAGCACAGCAGTGGCTGCTTTGGGAGGAGGAAGCAGTGGTCTGTGTGCTCATGTAGCTGTCAAGCTTCATCCCAATTAACAAGGCGAGTGTTTTGTCCCCGGAGAGCAGTGCTCGGCCCAGTGGCCCTGTCAGCGCCCAACGCTGACCTTTCCCCTTGCAGGAAGCATTGGAAAACAGATGCTGGTGCATGGGGCCCCCGGAGCCCTGTGGCGCTGAGGCTGTCAAAGGGAATTGAGAAACAGTGATGCACGCGAAGGAGCATCCACCTGGGGGAGGATTAGCGGGGCCAGAGCCTCCAGGGGTGACTTTCGAGCCCTGCTCCACCCCACTTCTGGGAAGGTGGCGTATTCTGTGACTGTGCCAGCGGTGGCATCCTCACCTGGATCGGACTGGTCTGCCACTGTGTTCAAATAGTCCATGTCGCTTTCCAGCCCTGCAAGGGGGGACGAGGGAGAGGGGATTAGATGGGCCATCGTAACAATATATTGTATTATGTTGGGCGGCTTCCAGCGTAATATAAAAATACAGTGAAACATCAGACATTAAAAACTTCCTAACACAGGGCTGCCTTCGGATGTCTATATAATAAATAACAATAACAATAACAATAACAATAATAATAATTTATTATTTTTACCCCGCTCATCTGGCTAGGTTTCCCTAGCCACTCTGGGCCGCTTACAGCATATATCAAAACATAATAAAACATCAAACATTCAAAACTTCCCGATACAGGGCTGCCTTCAGATGTTTTCTAAATGTCAGGTAGTTGTTTATCTCTTTGACATCTGATGGGAGGGCGTTCCACAGGGCGGGTGCCACTACCAAGAAGGCCCTCTGCCTGGTTCCCTGTAGCTTTGCTTCTCGCAGGGAGGGAGCCACCAGAAGGCCCTCGGCAATGGACCTCAGCGTCCAGGCAGAATGATGGGGGTGGAGACGCTCCTCCTTCAGGTATACTGGACCGAGGCCGTTTAGGGCTTTAAAGGTCAACACCAACACTTTGAATTGTACTCGAAAACGTACTGGGAGCCAATGTAGGTCTTTCAAGATCAGTGTTATGTGGTCTCGGTGGCCGACCCCAGTCACCAGTGTAGCTGCTGCATTCTGGATTAGCTGTATAAGAACATAAGAAAAGGTTGCTGGAACAGGCCAATGGCCCATCTAAGTCCAGCATCCTGTTCTCGCCGTGGCCAACTGGATGCCTGTTACGGGATACCCAGAAGCAGGATACAAGCATGAGAGCAGCTTCCCCTCCTGTGGTTTCCAACAACTGGTGCTCAGAAGCATTTCTTCCTCCGACTGCAGAGGGAGAGAACAGTCATTATGGCAGTAGCCATCCATAACGCTCTCCTCCATGAATTGGCCTAATCCTCTTTTAATGTCGTCTGGCTTGGTGGCCATCGATCCATAGCAAGGATCCATAGCTCAGGGATGGCTGGGCAGGGAGCAAAGGACACATCATCGCAGAAGAGGATACAGATTGACGAACGAATCACATGCACCAATTACACGTGCAGATGAAAGTTTCAAAACAATTCCTGCAACTTGGATAGAAATGCACCTGATCTTGTTGCAGTGGGACCAAGCGACCCACGTGTGGCTGCTTAGTCTCTTCCAACTCTATGATTCTATGATTCTAGTCTGCTGCCGAGGTGTTTACTGCGGATGTCAAGGCCCCTATACTGTAGGTCTCCTTTAAACCAAACTCAGGCCTTCAAACAGAGGCCTGTTCTCCAGCAGCCCTTCAAGTAGGGGGCTGGTTCTCTTGGAAGCCGGAGACTCAAATGACGATTAGGAAACCCAACTGGGAAAGCAAGGGCTTCTCTTCCACCAGGGCTCTAAAGAGTGCAATAGGGTGTGCAGAGCACAACACCAGCCTTCCCCCAACCTGGTGCCCCCAAATGCTTGGGACTACAATTCCCATCGGTCCCAGACGGCACGGATGGGAGTTGTAGTCCAAAACCTCTGGAGGGCATCCATTGCTGGCTGGGGCTGGCTGGGGTTGTGGTCCAAAGCATTGGGAAGGCAGGAAAGTGGGAGGGGTCGCACTGGGTGGTGGTCCCTGACTTATTATTGCCCATCCACCATCACCAGCCACAGTGCAGCCTCCATCACACAGCGCTAGGTGTGGAGCAAGGCCAGAGAAGCCCAAGGAGCCGCCCACCACCCCGCCCCCCACCTTGGCCTCCCACCGGCATGTCACTCACGGCATTCCTGCAGGCGGAGCTGGCAATGGCTGACCATGAGGCGTATGCAGCTGTCGGGGGACATTTCCTGGCCTGAGCAGAGGCGTCGGTATGGAGCACACGCTTTGCTGAGGGCCCAGCTCTGGGCAGGCTGCTCTGGGATGGCCTGGACTTGCAGGACGGCTTCACAGCTGGGCAGGGAGCCCAGGGGCAACTCCGAGGCTGCGGAGAGAGGAAGACCTAGAAGCCCACTCCCAGGTCACCCCAAGGTCCTTTGGATGCTCTGAGAAAAACCAAAATCTCCTCTCCCACCCCTCCCCAACACACGCGTCTTATTGGATGTCGAACAGCATCAACCAATGATCAAAGGTGGCTTGGGGGCTTGCTTTTTCATTTGAAATATCTGCCCCTTCTCTATTTGTTTGTTTGTTTGTTTGTTTATTGCATTCATGCATTCACCATTTCTTCCAAGGGTATCAAAATGGCATGTAAATGGTCTTCCTCCTCCTCCTCTGCATTTCACCCTCACAACAACCCTGTGAGGTGGTTTAGACTAGGAGATGGTGACTGACTCCAAGATCAGTGAGCTTCATGGCTGTGTGGGAATTTGAACCCGGGTCTCCCAGGTCATATTCCAATGCTCTAACCACTATGCAACACTTGCTTTTCAGGAGCAGGGAACCTTTTTCCACATGAGGGCCGCATTCCCGCTCTGGGCAGCCTAAGGAGAGGGCATGGCTTAGGGAGCATTGCAAGGGCCAGATGCAGAGTCCTGGAGAGTCACGTTGGCCCCCGAGGCCTGAGTTTCCCTATCCCTCCATTGCTTCCTCCCCTTTCTGGTGCTCATGACCCTGCACAGCTGATGGAAACAAAAAGGTCAGGATGCACCGAGAGGTCTCAGGCTGATTTTCAGTAGATGGGGCTAAGGCCTGCCTAGCCCAGCAGCCGAGTTAGGTGGCTGAAATTAAGGAAGCTGCCAAGGCAGGCGCGGACTTTTGTACAACAGGGCTGTGAGC
This sequence comes from Podarcis vaucheri, assembly GCF_965113315.1. Lineage (NCBI taxonomy): Eukaryota > Metazoa > Chordata > Lepidosauria > Squamata > Lacertidae > Podarcis > Podarcis vaucheri. The sequence continues at coordinate 5,743,088 of NC_138763.1, read as the reverse complement.
TCAGTGCATGCTCAGAGGCACGCTGGTTTTCCTCCTTCTATTCTGCCTATAATTCTTTTGCACCCGGCTCTGTGGTTCATAGATGTTGGGGTTCTAGTAAAAGTCCAGTGGGGACCCAGCAATGCCCCCCCCAAGAGGCTGGAATAAGGGAAACACTTACGGACACATTCCCTGGTCCGATTGCCACAGTTCCCAAAGAGGCAGAGCACGCACTCCTCACATTCCTGCAGGCGTCGTGCATGCTCCAACAACGCCCCTTCCAGGGACAGCAGGGCACTCTTCATGGCGGCTTCCAGCACCAGCGTCCCACGGTTGGACAGAGCTGCAAAGGGGCAAGACATAGAGAAGCTAATGTTAAGCAGGGGAAAGGGGGTGCTTTTTGGCGAGGGGGAGGGATCAGCAGTGGAAGCGGGTGCTTACTCCTTCCCCTGCCAGCTGCTTCTCCCCTGCAAATGCCCACCACAGCCATTTCAGGGACTGGGAGGCAGCCCGCTGCAAATAAAAAACATCTTACGGGGTGCATTTATAGAAGAGAAGGAGTAAGTGTGGGAAAGATGAAGCTCCCCTACTCCAGCCTGCTCACCACCCACTGCAAATGTACCCTCTCGCTCACAGGAACCGGCAGGCTCTTGTTTAGGGAACGCAACCTTTTTTGTGGCAGGGTTGCCAACCTCTCTGCCAGTCTTTGCAGCTGTGTCTTTACAAGTACGTTGATGAGCAGGGATGAGTGGCGGGGATGAGAAGGGGGCACCTGGCGGGGCGTGGAGGAGACCCACACTTTTACCACCTGCGAACATCAAGCTGCAGCTTAAAGGCACGGCCAAAGAGTCGGTGGGGAAACCGGCAGCCCTACTTTGCGGAACTGGTAAGATTGGAATTCAAAAAAGTACTCCGAGTCTTTCCAGATCGTGGCGGGTCCAAACGGAAAGAAGAACCTGCAGGTGTTATGAACCAGTACAAGAAAAACAGGTTGGAGCCTGCTGTCTCTGCCTCCACACTTTCTGCATGACTTCTGAAAAAGCTGGTGTAAATACAATAGTCCACACAGTAGTCTCTATCTGTGCAATTGAGGTCTCTGTTTTACTAACCTGTGCACATGCAAGCTATTTCAGAAACTGGAAAGCAGGGGAGCAAAACAGGCACAATCCCACTCCCCACTCTACACAGGCTCATGTGTGCAGTCCTTTTGTCACCATTAAAAACACTCTGGTTGCTATCATTGAGAACATAGGAAGAACCTTGCTGGAACAGGCCAATGGCCCACTTAGGCTAGCATCCCATTCTCAAAGTGGCCAGCCAGATGCCTGTGGGAATCCCTCAAGCAGGATTCGAGCGCAAGAGCAACTCTCCCCTCCTGAGGTTTCCAGCAACTGGGATTCAGAAGCGTTGCTCCCTCTGATTGTGGAGGCAGATCACAGCCGTCATCATGGCTCTATGAATTTGTCTAATCCTCTTCTGAAGCCATATATGTTGGTGGCCATGTGCTAAACTGTAAATATTTTAATTATTTAACGGGATTTATATACTGCTTAATCATCCCTAAGTGGTTTACATAAAATATAAAATGTTTTGTTAAAAAATAAATACTGGGTGTTCAAAATAAGTTATTTAGAATGTATCAAAACGTAAGCAAAATCAGCCGTTATTAGAATATATGTATGCATAATCAAATGGAATGACGTGTCTGGGAAGGCTTCCCTAAACACCAAAAGTCTTTAGCAGGCACTAAAAACACCACCATGAAGGTGCCTGCCTAATATCAATGGGCAGGGAGTTCCACTGTGAAGGACCGATTCCTTGCAAGTGCAAAACAAGCATTGATGTGGCACTGGCAAAAGTATATATGGATGTTGCGTAGGAGTAAGAATTGTCAACGGTTTAAAAAAACAGAGCAAACTGGCCCTGGCAATACCTTGGAGCGAAAACGACAGGCGTTGGGAAAGTGGCAGTTAGGGCAGTCAGTTGTTGAATGGGCATACCAATGGCTCCAGCCAACTTCCCCGTTTGGCCTGGCTGCATTCAATTTTTCTTATTCCCCCGCCCCCCGCCCCCAAGTTGGCTTGATCTCTGTTACAAAGGCGAAGGATTTCCCAGAAGTGTTTGGCTGAGGGCATCTGGTATCAAATAATCCCAGCGCCCTCTGCCAAATTGTGTCTGCATTCACTTTGCAGTGACGATTGTAAAACCGAGAGCAGGGTGCATACCAGCATACATACATGGAACAGGTGAAGATGGAGAAGGTCAACCTAGAACTAAAGGCACCAGGTGGCTGGGCCATAGTTCATGGGGGGGGGGGTTGAGCACCTGCTCTCCCAGGTTCAATCCCTAGCAGCTGGGGGGAAACGTCCAGTATGAAACCAGGGAGACCCGCTGCCAGTCAGTGCAGGAAATACTGAGCTAAATGGGTCATTGGTCTGACTCAGGAGAAGGCAGCTTCCCATGCTCTAGAAGTGTGTAGGCACATGGATCTACCATGCATAGAAGAGGACTGAAAACATGGAGAGAGAAAGACGGGAGACATAGGAAGCTGCCATATAAAGTCAGGACATTAGTCCAGCTCTGTACTGACTGGCAACAGCTGTTTCAGGCATACGCCTCTCTCCCAGCCAAACTGGAGATGCCAAGGACTGAGCAATGCCCTGCTGCTGATCTTTCTCCAAAGGGAGAGAGGACATGAGTGCAGACAGGATAGGAGCACATGAAGCCGCCTCATTCGGAGTCAAACCGGTTCACCTAGCACAACATTGTCCCCACTGACTGGCTGCAACTCTCCAGGATTTCAGGCAAGGGCTTTCCCCAGAATCGTACAGCTGGAAGGGACCCCGAGGGTCATCTAGTCCAACCCCCTGCAATGCAGGAATCTCAGCCAAAGCATCCCTGACAGTTGGCCATCCAACCTCTGCTTAAAAACATCCAAGGAAGGAGAATCCACCACTTCCCGAGAGAGTCTGTCCCAATGTTAACAGCTCTTACTGTCAGAAAGTTTCCCCCTGATGTTTAGTCAGAATCTCCTTTCTTGTAACTTGAAGCCATGGGTTCGAGTCCTACCTTGAGGAGCAGGAGAAAACAAGCTTGCTCCCTCCTCCATGAGAAACCCCTTAAGATGTTTGAATATTGCTGTCATATCTCCTCTCAGTCTCCTCTTTTCCAGGTTACCTGACGATGCTGGGACTAAACTCGGGACCTTCTGCATGCAAACAAGGCTACAGTATGCCAGAAGTGTCCGTTCTCCTTCCGCTCCCCGCTTTTACCATATACGATACGATAAACAGTGGTGCCCCGCAAGACGAATGCCTCGCAAGATGGAAAACCCGCTACTCTGCTTTACAAGGTTGTCATCCAGATTATGGAAACAGCCAACGTGAAACACCCTATAGCAGTCTATGAAATATGGCCACAGCTCAGTGGTAGATCCACCTGTTTGGCATGCAGAAGGTCCCAGGTTAAAAGAACCTGGAAGAGGACGTTACCGGCCTTATTGCATCTCTGTATCGAGAATGAACAGCACCTGTTGATTTTTTACCTGCAGTAAAAGGTAAAGGTAAAGGGACCCCTGACCTTTAGGTCCAGTCGTGACCGACTCTGGGGTTGTGGCGCTCATCTTGCTTTATTGGTACAGCTTTCGGGTCATGTGGCTGGCATGACTAAGAACCAGAGCAGTGCAAGGAAACACCGTTTACCTTCCCGCTGGAGCGGTACCTATTTATCTACTTGCACTTTGACGTGCTTTCGAACTGCTAGTTTGGCAGGAGCAGGGACCGAGCAATGGGAGCTCACCCCGTCGTGGGGATTCGAACCGCCGACCTTCTGATCAGCAAGTCCTCGGCTCTGTGGTTTAACCCACAGCGCCACCCGCGTCCCTTTAACTTGCAGTACCTCTGTTAAAAAACCCCCAGAGAAGTCATAGGGGATGTGGGGTAACAACAGTGTCCAGTTCAACGGCTAAGCAGCTGCTCTGCATGCAGAAGGCCCCAGGTTCAAATCTCTGAAACAACCAGTTAAAAGAGCCTGGAGTTGGAAAACGGGCTTTGCCTGAGCCCTATGGTGTCTACAGGAACAAGGGAAAACAATCTGCCCTGCACTGAATCACATCACTGGCCCACCTGGTTCAGTGTTGCTTCCACTGACCGGCAGCAACTCTCCAGGGTTTTTTAGATGGGGGTGAGGTCACCCCCAAACCTATTTGGGGACTACAGCTGCCAAAGCTGCTACCCTTGAGCTGCAGCCTTTCCCTTCAGTAAACCTGCTCCTGAAACCTCTGCCGCGCTAACCACTGCGCTGCACTGCCTCCCCAAGCAGGGAGTGTAATAAAAACCAGGTGCCCATTGACCCATTAAAATAAAGATGCATATTGACATGGCTATATCGATATATAGAAATAAAAAAATGATGACTAAATCTAGGCCGTCCCTCTCCCAGGCAGGCGCTGCTCTTACCTCGCAAGGCGCCGGGGGGCATCGGGCAGAGCTCCTTGCCCAGGGGGGCGGCCAGGGCCCGATCCACCAGCAGCAGCAGCACCAGGGGACCCATCGCCTCCGGGGGCGGCGTGGGGTGCGAAGGAGGGAAGAGGAGAAGGAGAGGGAGAAGGAGCCTCCCTTTCCCCACGGGGCGAGCGGAGCGGCTGCCGCCGAGGCCGCCCTTGCGCGCCTATATGCGGTGCCCTCGGGGGTGGGGGGACCCGCACAGACGACGCTCATGTTTTTTTGTGGGGGGGGGGAAGAGCACACCGAAAGAATAAATGATAATAAATAAATAAAACGCGAGAGAATTCATTCATTAGGGCCGGCAGCGGTGCCAGGCGAGGGTCCTGCCATTGGGGCGGCGAGAAGGGGAGGCGCGCGAGGTCTTCATTAGGGGAGCCCGGCCGGCCCTGGTTCAGCCCCGCTGCGCGCCGCCGCCGAGGAGGAGGAGGAGGAGGCGGCCGCGCTGAATAGGCCCTTTGTGAGCCCGGGCGGGGGCCGGCGGCCATCAAAAGGCTCCCCGCTTAATGATCAGAGGCGGCCCGCCTCGCTTGATCCTGCTCGCGCTTTTGTCCTCGGCCGCCGAGCGAGCGCCGTGGCCTCGGCTGAGGGGAGAGGAGAGGCCGGGCCTCCCCTCGCCAGCTCCCCTCAGCAAAGGCGAGGCCTGGGAGGGGAGATAAGCCAAGCAAGGCCTTGTTCCCTCACACGAACACACACACACACACACGTGTCAAGGGCCTAGCGTGAACCTGCACACAAGATACACGCGCAGGCCTCTCTAAGCAGGCCGTGGCGCTTTCGCCGCCGCCTTTACGCGACGACGGGCGGCCGCCTCAAAGGCCAGGCCCGGGGCTGAGGCGCGAAGGCCGCTGGTGTGGTTCTGTGCTAGGGCACGTGCCTCTTGTTTATTTGTTGCGCTTATGCTCCAGGAGAGTCTTTTCACACGTTTCACCCTCCTCACACCACAACCCTGTGGCTAAGAGGCCATGACTGGGCCAATGGCAATACTGTAGTATATACACAAAGTGTCAAATGTGGTGACAGTAATAATAATGCAACAAAACAACAACACCACAAACTGGCTTATAAGTATAAAGCAAAATTTACTAGAATAATCGCTAGAATAGAGATAGACTTGTAACCATTCAAGCAACAAACATACTAAGGTGCCATGTGCAAAAGAAAGTCTGGAGATACTGTAAACATGGAGTGGATGAATGTACAACTGTATCTTAACAAGTTACATGTGAAATCAACGTTATACGGACTGGATAAATGAACCAACAAGTAGTGTAAGTCCAATCACGGAACGGCAACCCCATGCCGCCACAATGGCAAGGGTAGCACACAGGAGAATATGAAAAAGTTTTTCAAAGCTGTTTTTCAAAGATTGAACTAGATGAGATGTTATTCAGTGGGTCTTGAGCAGTGGCATAGCGTGAGGGGTGCAGGGGGGGCCGGCCGCACCGGGCGCAACATCTGGGGTTAGGGTTAGGGGGCACAAATCCACAGGTTAGGGGGCGCAAATTACTTGCCTTGCCCCGGGTGCTGACAACCCACGCTACGCCACTGGTCTTGAGTTGGAAACGCAAAGCCGTATGCATGGACCGGTTCTCCAGATATATTACAGGTTTCGCTACACGCTTCATCAGTCCGGAAAGCCAGTCATACAAAACGGTTTGCTCAGGATAAAGAAAGTATTCACAGGCACAGCCAAAGAGGGCCGACCTTGGGCGATCCTGAATGGATATCCTCACTTACGGATCTTCTCCAAAAAAGAAGAATTCGGAAACTGTAATTTCCCCCTCGTAGGGTTTATTGTTTATAGAACCCTCAACAAACTACGGTTCCTGGGATGCTTCTTGAGAAACCATGCACTTCAAATGCGCATTGGGTATTCTCTAAGTTTGTAGTGTGGATTTGTTCTCGGAATAAAGCAACATGGCTTGATCTGGAGGGCCGTTTCAAAGATTTTGGTACATGCACGCGGAGCTCAAAAGGAGGCAATGAGCCCCACTTTTCACGGGGTTGCTGCTGTCATTACGTGTCTGGGCAGCAAGCAGGCCCACGTTGAGGTGAGAGGGAGTGTAAACGGTGCTTGGGCCGAACTTGTTTGCAGCTTTGTATCTTGGTGTATTGTTCAGATCCATACATTCAAAGCATATTTAATGCACACTTGCACAGATTTCACACCCCCCCCAAAAAAGAATCCTGGGAATTGTAGTTTTCCCCTCACAGGGGGTACCATTTCTAGCGCCCTTAACATCAACTACAGTTCCCCAGAGTCTCTGGGAGAAGTTATGCGCTTTGAACACACATTGAACATACTTTTAAGTGTACAGTGTGGATCTTCCCTTAGAAAAAAAGCCACATGGCTTAACCTGGAGTGCCGTTTCATATATTTATATACATGCACATGGTGCTCAGAATGAAGCATTATGCTCCCCATTCCCATTTCTTTTCAAGATCTAAATCAACCTGCTTGCCCTCCAGATGTTTTGGACTACAACTCCCGTCCGTTCCGTCTGGGGCAAATGGGAATTGCAGTCAGAAACATCTAGAGGGTACCAGGTTGGCAAAGGCTGAGCTAAAGCAAGCGCTTCTTTTGGTCTGAGGATCCTGGTCTAATTTGAAGTGAAATCGCCCTAAATCAGCCATGATAAAATGGGCTCAAGACATTGGGTACAACATTATGTTTGAAGACTGGGAAAAGTTATGGACTACTGGTATGAAATTCACGGCATGTAATGCCTTGAAAGAAAATATTATGAAAATGATATACAGGTGGTACATGACCCCAGTCAAGCTTGCTAAGATATATCACTTGTCGGACAATAAATGTTGGAAATGTAAGGAGGCTGAAGGGACATTCTTTCACCTATGGTGGACTTGTCCAAAAGTGAAGGCCTTCTGGGAAATGATTTACAATGAGTTAAAAAAGGTGTTTAAGTACACCTTCCCCAAGAAACCAGAGGCCTTCCTCTTGGGCATTGTAGGCCAAAAGGTGTTAAAGAAGGACAGAACGTTCTTTATGTATGCAACTACAGCAGCAAGAATTCTTATCGCAAAATATTGGAAGACTCAAGATTTGCCCACACTGGAAGAGTGGCAAACGCAATTGATGGACTATATGGAATTGGCCGAGATGACTGCCAGGATCCGAGATTTGGGAGAAGAAGCAATGGAGGAGGACTGGAAAAAATTTAAGGACTATTTGCAAAAACTTTATAAATTATACGAATTATAAAAATTTGCATGATTTGGAAAGATTAGCTCCAGCAATGAGAGTGGATGATATATGAAACTAAATAATAATTAATGAAAGGACTAATGTTTAAATGTTTAAAATGACATCATATTTGTTTTTAGAGTAAATTGACAATAAGTAATTTAAACTTAGGGGACGCGGGTGGCGCTGTGGGTTAAAGCCTCAGCGCCTAGGGCTTGCCGATCGAAAGGTCGGCAGTTCGAATCCCCGCGGCGGGGTGCGCTCCCGTCGTTCGGTCCCAGCGCCTGCCAACCTAGCAGTTCGAAAGCACCCCCGGGTGCAAGTAGATAAATAGGTACCGCTTACCAGCGGGAAGGTAAACGGCGTTCCGTGTGCTGCGCTGGCTCGCCAGATGCAGCTTTGTCACGCTGGCCACGTGACCCGGAAGTGTCTCCGGACAGCGCTGGCCCCCGGCCAATAGATGTGAGATGGGCGCACAAACCCCAGAGTCTGTCAAGACTGGCCCGTTCGGGCAGGGGTACCTTTACCTTTACCTTTAATTTAAACTTAAAATGCAATTATCTGAAAGTATAAAAGAAACACATGAAACAAGGTTATAATTTGCTGATATTTTTATTGTTAGGAATGCATTGTAGGGGAGATGTGGGGAAGTCCGGTAAAAGACTGAAATAAGTTCTGAAATGATCCATTTCTTTTTCTTTTCTTTCCTTGTTAATGTTTCTTTGTATATCTGATTGTTTATCTTTATTTGGAAAAAATGCAATAAAAAATATTTAAAAAATAATAATGAAGTGAAATCGCCCTGCTTTTGAATCCTCCTCGTAAACATCTCTGAGCATCTTTCAGGGATTTTTGTTGCTTTGAAGCGTGCAGTTGGACACAAAATGTGCATTGGAAAACAATTTTGTTCAGTTGGAAAGATGATAAAGCACAGTTGGAAGAATGGGAGGCAGGGAGAAACTAGACACGTTAGGCTTTTGTGTTTATTAAGCGCTTAAATCTCAGGCGGCGTCAGGGACAGTATACATGTAAATTTTATTAGGATAGAATGTGCTCCGTTTCCATATGTAAACTGCCAAAACCTTTTTAAAGCACCTTCTTTTGGGTCAGAACCTCCTCTACTTCCCCTTCCCCTTTGGGCAGGTAACGGTGCATCCTTGGTCCAGGTTCGATCCCCAGTGGCAACTCCAGGTCAGGTTGAGAGAGATCCTTGCCTAGAGAACCTCAGCCAGGCAGTACAGACAGTCCTGAGCTAGGTCTGCCTCTGTATTCTATATTCTGTAATAGATAAGAGCTGCTCACTTGAAACCACCGCTGATACAGGGTGTGAACAAAGAGCAAAGCACACCTTGTGACCCTTTGACCTTTTTTAGCGTGGGGTGTCCAATAAGAAATTTGTGCAGCTGAAAGGCTAAATGAACATTATGGACATGTATGTGTGTTGCACAGCTGTTGCTAACAATCTGCATCTTCCCCACATTTCTCTTGCAGCATCTAGTAAAAGAAACGAGCATTGGGATGCCATAGGCTTCAGCATTTCCTTATCCTTCCTCTGTTGTGTTCATCAGTGTATGCAGGACAAGGGGAAATACCAGTTGTGGTGAGGTCGCAAGATTGCTCATTTCTTTTATTAGGCATTAGCAAGATGACACATGAGGCCAAGGCGTCAAAAAGCAACGGTCACGAGTTCCAGGTAAGTCACCTTTGTATCTCCACTGAACTCAGTGAGATTAACAGGTTGGTTCTAAGTGACGCCTTCATCTCCAGTAATTCCAGCTAAGGTTCCAGCACAAAGCAAAGTGGCTGCTGCGTTGTGGGATATCTTCAGGAGAAGAAAGGTTGAGGAGTAAACCTTATACAAATCGGAGTAGAGTCCCTAAGACAGTGAAATTGTGCCTTGCATGCCTCCTTCTGGCAACTTCTGCAGCCAAGCTAGTGCCAAATGCCTTGCTCTGCTTTCCTTTGGACCACATCAGCGAAGCCAAGAGGGTTTTTTTGTTATCTGGGCAGCCCAGGACATTCATACACACTGCCCAGGGTTGTGCCTCGGAGAGGTCACCTTCGCGCTGCTAACACAACAGAAACAACATGGGGAGGCAGCAGTTATGAGTTACTGGTCACTGCAGCCACAGCAGGCGCTGTGATTCCCCAGAGGTTTGGTTTTACCCCCGGAGGCATACTCCATTGTCTCTCGAGACAGACGGATGCTAACAAGATATCAGAAAAAATAACACATTAGCTCAGTGGTAGGGCATCCCACATAAACTCTTCAGCATCCCCGAGTAGAACTAGGAGTGACTCCCTGCCTGAAACCCTGGAGAGCTGCTGCCAGCCATTGGAGACAATACATTTGCAGCCCAAACATTGATGAACAGCAAAATCTTCATAATCTATCAAATGCCGGGGAAAGAGGTGTTTTTTTACACGGTGCCAAAAACAGTGTTAATGATAGAGCTAGGCGGGCCTCACTGTGGACAGCTTTTCACAGACACGGAGCCACAGCTGAAAAGGCAACCTCTTGCTTCGATAGTTCTCCACTGCAGGTTGTTGTTGTTTTATTGAGTTTATGTACTGCCCTTCCTCTGAAGATCACAGGGCTGATCACAACACAAAAGTGAAAACACAAAATACAAAAGTTTTGAAGTGCTAGCATCTACTTTACACTGATACACCCACCCAAGAAAAATAATAGGATCTGGATTTGTTTTTCCTTTCATATCATTTACGTAGTTACATAAAGGTGTAAGGAATGCTGAGGAGGGGGGGGGAATATTAACATCAACATGTCTGCAGTCAGAAAACCCTAGCAGCAAAAGGTTGCTTCCTGAAACAAACAACTGAGGGTCTCATCTTAAAGGCGAACAGATTTATTGTGGTATAAACATATGCATCTGACAAAGTGGACTTGAGTCCATGCAAGTTTATGTTATTTAATAAATTCCTTAGCCTTTAAGATACCACCAGAAGACTCCTGGTTATTTTTGCTGCAAGAAAAATAATGTGGACCAAGGTGGTCTTTCCCAAAAGCTCCTGTGCCAGTGGGGAGGGACTCTAGGTCTGGAGACTAAATGCAGCCCTCTGAGCCGCTCCACCTGGCCCTTGGACCTCTCCCCAGGCCACATCCTTTCCCCAAGCCATGCCTCTCATTGGCCCTGCTCAATGAGTCCTTGAACCACGATAATACCTGGGTGATGTAAATGTCTATAGAATGGTGGGGAACCTCAGGCCCAGGGGCCTAATCTGGCCTACCAGACATCCTCATTTAGTCCACCAGGCTGTTTGGGGCAAGACACACCCACCTCCTGACAGGTGTTTGGGAAGTGCAGTTCAAAGGGCTTTGACAGGTGGCTGTCAAGCTTGGCCCATGGAGAAGGGACAGATAAGCAGTGGTGTAGCGTGGGTTGTCAGCACCCGGGGCAAGGCAAGTAATTTGCGCCCCCTAACCCGTGGATTTGCGCCCCCTAACCCTAACCCCCAGATGTTGTGCCCGGTGCGGCCGGCCCCCCCTGCACCCACCACACTACGCCACTGCAGATAAGGATCTGGCTTGCTAGACAAAAAGGGTTCTCTGCCCCTCCTGGAATGCAGCTTACTGTACAAACAGTGCTCCACCTATTTTTGGTGCTAGACACCCACCCACCCACCCCCCGAAAATTGCTTGTGAAAGAATTCTGCCCTTGAAATGCCAAGGGAAGTGGTGGACCTCCATTTTGTTGGCCCTGAAGCTTCACCTGTTATGGGGGCTCCTTTGCAACCAGCAATGAGGTCCAGCTAACCATTGTTATCTTCTTCAATGGGGTTATTCCACGACAGATCACATTTAACAACTACTACTACAACAACAACATTGCAGGATTGATTAAAATTGCTGTACTGGATTATCTCACATGTCAAAGTCACTGGTGTGAATAAAAATTTCCTGTGTCTTACAGTTTTTGAGTTATGCTGGGGGGGATGAAAATTAGGGAAATATTATATATATATATGCATGAAGCATTGTAGAATGATGAAATTTGGTCTGCTAGACCCAAAATTGTTAAGCAGTGTGGACTAAAGTTGCTTCTGGGGCCCCTCTGGAATTATGGACCCTGTTTCATAGTAGGTCCACCCCTGGCCAAGGGGAACCACTCCCCAGTTGTTGCCCAGAGGCAGGAGGAAGAGTGTGCGTGAATGGCCAGAGAATGGCAAGGTTGGCTGTTTCCCAGGGCCTAGCACCCAAATGGTGCTACCATCCCCACTGGGCACACAGTACTGAGGATCAGATGCAACCAAGGAGAATTCTCCACTTGCAAATCCTGCCTCTGTCAGGTTGGGTGGGTGGGGGAGAGAAGTACTGAGGCCCTGGAGGGAGGCCCCAGATCCAACAGCCAGCCCTGTGTGTATGTGATTTGGGGGACACACAATGGCCAAGCGGCCTCAGCCTGTCGGCCCTTTCATCTTCCCCTTTGCCCCCACGCTAGTGCCAGCCATTTTGGCCCCCTTGCCCACTGCAATTACGTTCCTTTGATCTGCCAGAGAAGTGGCTATTGTCAAGAACACTCTGTGCGACAATTAAGGACTCTGCGATACAATGGCATTGTCTGCAGCGGGTGGAGAGTGCGTGCGGAAAAGGGACCGCAGTCCACAGCAACACCCCCTTTCCTGCTCCCCCCCGCCACATCCCTCCCCGCTTCATGAAAGGAGGAGCAAAGCAAGCCATTTTTATTTTTAAAGTACACAGAGTGGTCTTTGATGAGTGCGCTGTATTAATGCCCCAAATTTTGAAGGAAACTAAATATGTATATATTTATATGTGAGATATTTAACGGTAGTATGTGATAATGTGCGGATACTGTGTTAAGCTCTGATTGCAGGGTTCATTTTATTCTTGGAAGCTGCCTCTCTCCTCCCTAAGGAAGGATAAATTACAAGGGTAAATTGAACCAGCTCATGCAATACACATGTTTGAGGTGACTCTTAGATAAGCAATGTTACTCCACTGTGGGGATCTTTCACTGCTTATTTTTTATGAACAGAATTTGTTATTTGCATGGCTCTTTGGGGAGGGGGCTATTTTATTCTGGTCTTATTATAATCCTAAACTGCCTTGGAGGATTTTTGATTCAGAAAGGCGCCGTGGTTTTCAACACGTTTAATGATCATGTCAAGGCTTCCAACAATAAATTGTGGGCAGGGGTGCCAACTTGAGTAAAATATTGGGGGGAGGCAGGTAAGTCCTGCCCTGCATAATCAATCACGACGCAGTGCACACACGCCGTCTGAATGGCAATGCCCATCAACTGGGGGGGGGCAGCCCCCTCAAATATTTTATTGGGGGACGCTGAAGCCCCCATGGCCCCTAGGAGTTGGCTCCTATGATTGTTGGAACTGCAGTTTGGCCAAATATGCAGAGTACTACTGGAGATGACCAGTCGTCCTCTGCTCCATCTACAATATTCAGTTTTCCCTGAGAAGGAATGGCTATTAAATCTTTGTAAATTCATAATAGGGATGGAGAACCCAATGCTGTTGGACTCCAGCTCACATTAGCCCCAGGGACAATGGCCAAGGATGATGGGAGCTGTAGTTCAACAACCTTTGGAGAGCCATAGATCCCCCAACCCTGGTCTACAATGTGACTATGTCTATTTGCCAACATTGTGCCCTCCAAACGTTTTGTACTACAATCCCCATCCGTCCTGGAGGGCACCTGGAGGGTTGGCAAAGTTCAGTCTCCTGTCCGGGTTATCCATATCTCTATCTAAAGCAGGAGGAGAAATGTACCGTATTTTTTGCTCTATAAGACTCACTTTTTCCCTCCTAAAAAGTAAGGGGAAATGTGTGTGCGTCTTATGGAGCGAATGCAGGCTGCGCAGCTATCCCAGAAGCCAGAACAGCAAGAGGGATTGCTGCTTTCGCTGCTAAGCAATCCCTCTTGTTGTTCTGGCTTCTGAGATCCAGAATATTTTTTTTCTTGTTTTCCTCCTCCAAAAACTAGATGCGTCTTGTGGTCTGGTGCGTCTTATAGAGAGAAAAATACGGTATATGGCCAGCACTGTGTCCAATGAGGCCCATACACTGCTGCTTTTGGTTGTTGGCATCTTCTGTCTTGAGAGACAATGGAGTACGCCTCCGGGGTAAAATCAAACTAGTGGGGAATCACAGCGCCTGATCATTTACGCAGGGTTGCTATGCTTTAAAAAACATGCAAGCTGCTTAGAGACTCTTTATACAGGAAGTGGCTAAATAATAATAATACACCTTTGGTCCTCCCAACATACTTGGCTTCGCAAGGTGGGCAAAGTTGTTAGTTGGCTCTCCAAAAACAAGCAACAGGAAAGGTGTGAGAAATAGTTCTCTTGTCCACAGCAGTTGCCCCAAGCCTTCGCTTGCCCAGTAGGGATAGTTCTCCCCATATGCTCACACTAAGCATCCTTAAAACACAAGAACAGCTCAGGCCTTATCCCCCTTGTCGACATGCCCGCCCCAGGCCTCCTGATGCCCCTGTTTGTTTCCTTAATTGGCAAGTTTCTCAGCAGCATTGCCCTTCCTCATGTGGATGAGATCATTCTACCAGCGCAGATCCCATCCTTCTTCTGTTGCACCGGCCGCCCCACTCCCCTCCCCTCGGGGCCCTGGCGGCGCTCCTGCCCCTAGTTCAAGGGGGAAGGTGGGCACTCTGCGGCCCCAGCTGCGTGCTGCGCAGCCGGGTCTGAGTCATCGCTCTTTGTCTGGTAATTGGTGTGAGCAGCAGAGCCTGGCAATTGGAGGCCGGCCCTGGGAACAGCAGCCCGGAGATGGACAATAGCGAGGGAGACAATGGCGGCAAGTTCTGAGAAACAGCAGCCCCACAAACAATAGGCCCTGGGAGGCAGCCAAAGTCTCTTGGGCTTCAAAGCAGAGAAGGAGGTGGGGGCAGGCAGCAGCTGAGGCACAAGTGGCTGAACATCTATCTAATCTGCCAGGGACCACAGACCCCGAAAGGCCACGCCACCCAAGCCACTTTGGGGAGAAGAAGGCTCCGCTGCCACCTGTAGGCCACCTGGGAAGCCTTCCTCTCTTGCCATTAATGCCACACCACGGCACAGATTTCACTGTGGCTGGTTTGTAAGGGTGTATGGGATGTTAGGGGAGGGCTAGTACCTCTGGTTGGCGACACATTGTGGTCCTTCTGGGGGAGTTTGTCTACCTTTGGTCCCCACAACGGCCACATCCCAGGAACGGCTATGTCTGGCTAAACTAGGTGAGGGTGGCTGATGGGTCTCAGACCCTTGGTGAGTTAAATATACCTTCCCGAAGAAACCAGAGGCCTTTCTCCTGGGCATCGTCGGCCAATTGGTGCCAAAGAAGGACAGAACATTCTTTATGTACGCAACAACAGCAGCAAGAATACTCATCGCAAAGTATTGGAAGACACAAGATCTACACACCTTGGAAGAATGGCAGATGAAGGTGATGGACTATATGGGACTAGCAGAAATGACTGGCAGAATCCGAGACCAGGGAAAAGAGACGGCGGAAGAAGATTGGAAGAAATTCAAGAATTATCTTAAGAAATATTGCAAAATTAATGAATGTTAGAATGATGCTGGTTTAGAAATTAAGGGGATTACAGTTGTAAGGATTAAGTTAAAAGAAAAGAAAGGTTAAAAATTAGATAAATTTAAGGGTGAGGATTTGCTGAATTAAAATTGAAATTGGAATACAGAAAGGGGAGGTATGAGGAGGTCGGAGAAGTAAGTTATAAGAAAATAAGGGTTTGAAATTATACTTGTTCTTTTTTTGTTTGTGTTTGTTTGTATTGTTGTGTTTGTCTGTATAATTTGTGAAACTTTAATAAATATCTCATAAAAAAAAGAATGTCTCCTGCATGCAAGGACAGGCTCTGGAGGATTGAGTGGATGAGACCAAGAGTGGGTCCAGCGGTCAAGAGGGCAATTTCTGCATGTGCTGTAGAGAGAAATGAGTGTCAGGTGTGTGCGTGCAGGAGCCAGGCCCTGCGACCAATAGGACTCTGCAGGACTGGGGCCTTCCTAAGTTTGTTCTGAAGAGGCAAGGCGCAGCCACACAGGTGAGGCCGATTGGTAACTCATATTACCTGGGGGCAAGAGCCGGGAAAGGATATAAGGCCAGCATTTCCCCTTCAGTTCTTTGCAACAGCAACATGTTTCTTGTCTTGCCGTGTTTGGCTTCTTGATCCTCAGACCCCTGACTTCTTGACTCCCGGCTCTCTGACCCTCGTACTCTTGGCTTTCTGACTCCTGGCTTCTGGACTCCCATTCCTGCTCCCACCCCACCATCTTGCCCCCGGTCCCGACGTCCCCAGCTGGGACTTCAATCACCCGTGAACTGGGTCTTGACAATGAGGGGCAGACGGGGCTTGTGCCCATGGGAAGGGAGCCCATCTAGGAGAAGGAAACTCTGATGCTAAAGCTCTGCTGCCTTGTGGGATAACTTCAGAAGAAAAGGTTCAGGAGTAAACCCGACACAAATCCGGAGTGGAGTCCCTAAGGCAGTTGAGTGGCATCTTGTACACCTCCTTCCAGCAACTCCTGCAGCCAAGCTGCTGCCAATTGTATTGCTCTTCTTTCCTTTGGACCACATCAGGGAGTCCAAGAGAGGAACTTGGACTGGGGAGACTAATTAAGAGGTCCCTGCCTGGGACAAGCTAGCAAAATTTGGGACAAAACTAGCAAAATTGCTTTGAGGAGTGTTCACATGCCCTTGGGGGGTAAATTTGGAAACTGAGAATATTGTTTTTATGTTAATTTTATGTTCATTCTGGTGACTTCACTGTATTTTGGTTACTTTGATAATTCCATTCTACGACTTAACTGCCCTAGGTACTCTGCCCTCTCCAAGCTTTTGAAGATAGCTGTGTTGACACACAGAAATTAGATCGGTGGGAATTTTCCCATCACTTTTCTCTGCATGTCCTGAGAAGCCTGTCAGGTTGCTGGGAAAGGAGCGGTTTTAAAAACAGACAGCCTCTAATCTATGTCAGGAAATTTCCAAAGATGCAATAAATACATGGATGATACTACTGCAGAAAAAAAAAAAAGAGGGGGAGAAACTCCACGTTCTATATTAGTCTGTCTCTGGTATTAGGGAAAACAATGACAGAGACAGCAATTTTCATTGTGACTTGCTTTGTGAGCTTTCCATGTTCCTCAGGGCTGGTCACAACTTAAAGTTCAGTGCTGAACAAGATAGACCTTGGTTTGATCCCCAGGATAATTCTTGGTCTCCTGTTTGCAGAGGCTACTGGTCAAATTGTAGCAGCGAACGATCTGAACCAGAGGTAGGCAAACTAAGGCCCGGGGGCTGGATCTGGCCCAATCGCCTTCTCAATCCGGCCCGCAGATGGTCCGGGAATCAGCATGTTTTTACATGAGTAGAATGTGTGCTTTTATTTAAAATGCATCTCTGAGTTATTTGTGGGACATAGGAATTCGTTCATTTCCCCCCCCCCCCAAAAAAAATATAATCCGGCTCCCCACATGCTCTGAGGGATGGTGGACCGGCCCATGCCTGAAAAAGGTTGCTGACCCCTGATCTGAACTATCTGGGAGCCTTCATAGGCTATGAGATTAACCCCACTCAATGGACCAGAATGTGGTCTAAACCCCCCTTTAAATCCATATCAACGAAAAGAAAAGAACTCACACTGAAACTCACCTACAGGTGGTACCTAACACCAAGGAAACTAGCGCTAATACACCCAGGAACCTCACCAAAATGCTAGAGAGGGTGCACATTCACAGGCACATACCTCCACATGTGGTGGGAGTGTCCCAAAATCCAACTATTCTGGACAACAGCCATACAAGAAATATGTAAAATAACTAAGCAAGTAATAGACATCACCCCAGAATTGGCCCTACTAAACATCTTCCAAGACAACAATGCCCATTTACGCCACAAAGAACTCATAACCCACCTGCTCTCAGCAGCCAGAAACACCATAACCAGACACTGGAGAGACCTGTCAGGAGTAAGCATGGACCAATGGTACCAAATAGTATGGGAAACAGCCCTACTAGAAAAATTAACTAATAAACTGAAACTGACACGGGGACAAACAGAAGAAGACGCCTTCACCCGGGTATGGCTCCCCTTTATCACATACACAGCCCAACAGGACAGTGACAATAATCCACCAACAGCATACAAATCAATATGGCTAACCTGATCCAAAACACCCACACACCTCACCCACACACGAAAACAAAGATCACCACAGCCAATCACAAGCAAACAATCACACCCTAGGCCAACCCCAACCTCTCTCACCACCAAAGGAACACAAGCGAACAACACAAGCACGCTGACACCAAACTCTACATACATTAAACATAATAGAAACACCGCCACCTGACCCCACCCCTATCCATCTTCCCCCTCTCCACCCCCTTTCTTTTTTCTTTTTTCTTTTCTTCTCCCCCTAATGCCTCAACAAATGAAATGGATTTGTAAAAATGTTACATGAAGGGAAAAATATACGAGGCACTACACTTCTGTAAAACAAGAAAATCCTGAATAAAATAAAAATAATAATAAAAAAACTATCTGGGAGCCTTTATGTCCAATGTGAGGCGATTCCAGGTCTTTCCTCGAGGTGGAGCCCTGTCCCTGCCATATACCAGTCACGGAACTGGAGTGGAAATTGCCCTGTGCCTTGTTGCTATTTCCTAGCTCCCACTGTAGTTTTGAGCCTTCGGTTTTGGGTTGGGAGGGAGCTCCTAGATACCTAACTGAGGAGAGGAACCAGCAAAAGTGTCCCTTGGATCTGGGAACTGCGGGTCACCCAGCTCTCCTCACTGTAATCATGAACCTTAGGCTCTCAGCCGCCTAGGGCTGCATATATTTTGGAGGTCTTTGTTTTTGTTGGTACGAAATCAACTAACTGATGCTGATCAACTAACTATGCAGCTCCTATAAAGCCTGTGTTCCTTTACCGTATATTAAAAACAAGCACACAGGTCCTTGTTCTCCATGCTAGGGAAAAAACATAGGCTCCTTTGCTGAAGACTAAGAGCTGTGTACACACCCTGCCTTTAAAACACATTCAAAGCAAATTCCCCCCGCCCCGCCTCAAAGAATTGTGGGCACTGTACAGTGGTACCTTGGGTTAAGTACTTAATTCATTCCGGAGGTCCGTACTTAACCTGAAACTGTTCTTAGCCTGAAGCACCACTTTAGCTAATGGGGCCTCCTGCTGCTGCCGTGCTGCCGGAGCACAATTTCTGTTCTTATCCTGAAGCAAAGTTCTTAACCTGAAGCACTATTTCTGGGTTAGTGGAGTGTGTGACCTGAAGCGTATGTAACCTGAAGCGTATGTAACCCAAGGTACCACTGTAGTTTGTTAAGGCCACTGGGAATTGTAACTCTACAGTGCCCAGAATTCTTTGAGGGAAAAAGGATGTGCTTAAATTGTGCTTTAAAGATGTAGTGCATAAGCAGAAACTTGACAGAGGTCTTGTCCACATTTCGGCTTGTTCTGTGCCTAGAAAGCATGAATCCGAGCAGTTTTGCCTTTGCTTCACTGCTTCCGCAGGAAAACCTGCTCTTTAACACTAAAATGGAAAAAGCAGCAATCCATGAGGAAAAAACAACTGTCGCTTGTTCTGGTTCAGTGCTAAAGATTGGGTTTTTCCAGCGGTTGAGGCAAACAAGAGGTGTAGATAAGCCCAGATTGCTGCTCATGTTCCATTCATTTCTATGGTGTGTACACAGGAAACTTCTCAGTTAATTGTATTTCCCAGGAAGATCCCTAGCTTTGTCACCATGGGCACTGCACACATTTGCAATGCCTTTTAAACTCACTTCCAGTTCTTGATCTGGAAATCACAAGGCTCCTTGGCACCTAGCCATTCTAAGAAAAGCATCACATTAAAAGGCTGTCCAACTAGTTAAACCAATTAAGCAGGTGATGTCATTGGGGCTGAATGGGTTGGCCAAGTTAACCACTGCTTTGCCACACAGCCCTTTCAGAGCAAGGAGGTGCAGACTCGCAGAAGCAGGAAGGGCGTGGAAACTAATGGACCTCTGTTAGTCATCAGACGCATGGAAAGCGCAGGGCGTTAGACCAGAAGATGTGAACACTTGCATGTTTAAGCGCGAACACACACACACACACACACACACACACACACACACCATTGCTTAGTTGATGTTTTTAACTGCAAGCTGAATTCTTTTCCCCATCAATTTTCTTTTGAACTTAACAGGAAAGGTTTCCCAGGGCTTTTTAACCCAGTGACAAAAGCATGCCATTTAGCAGGTTTATAGCTAGCTGCCTTACACTAAGTCAGACCATAAGTCAGGGGTCGGCAACCTAGGGCCCATGGGCTGCAAGCGGCCCACAGGGGTCATTTAAACTGCCCACAAACTGCCCACAAACCAAGCCGCCCTCTTGGTGAGTCCCTGCGCACTGCGCTAAACTGTGCAGGTGCAGGTGCCGGAAATCACGGCGGAGGGATCTCCGCTGGAGTGAACCAGCCCAGGCTAGGTAAACCTTGCTGACCCCTGCCATAAGTCCATCTAGCTCAGTATTGTATACACTGATTGGCAGCGACAAAGTTCCAGGAGGGTGATGCCACCACTTGCCTGGCCAGTCCAAAGGGTGACATTGGCTGCCTGCTTCCTTTTCCTCTTCCTCCTCGGTCTCATTGCTGCACCTGGCAAACTCATCAGGGAGCAGGGCAAAAGGAGTGTTTGTTGGCTCCACCTGCCACTGCCTCTGGCACCACCTCCTGTGGGTTTCCCTGCCTTCTGCCATACCCAGTCTCAATGGCCACCAGCCCACCACTGCTGCCACAGCCTCACCCTTGCCCCACTGTGCTGCAGTGTCAGGAATAACAGAATCATAGAGTTGGAAGGGACCTCGAAGGGCCATCTAGTCCAACCCCCTACATTGCAGGAATCTTGCTCGCAACTGTCCCTGGGCGGGCTTGAACCACCAACCTGTGCCACATTGTGCCACAGAGATACAGCTCCACCCCCACATGCACCTCAGCTGGTGTGCACGGGTCCAATCAGACTCCCTCTTGAAAGCAGCATTTCCTGTGTGCATTTGTGTGTGCAAGGGAGAGAAGCATGAATGCTTTCTCAAAGTTCATAAGGTGCAATCTGCAAAATGCTCTGCATAAAAAGCTTTTAAAAAAATAAAATAACGAAACGGTTATCAATCGAATACAGTAACCAATCCATCAGCAGCTTGTTGCAGTCTTCCTTGTCAAGATGTTTCTTCCCTTGCCCCCTGAGGCTGAATTTCCCTGGCTGCTCTGCTGTCACACCCATTTGTGACATTTGGAGCTGTCCTTCAAGGGATTCTTAGGACATGGCAAGGGCCACCATAGAGCCTCCTGCCTTCTTGCTATTGGCACGTTCCCCGTTTCGTTACGTTCTGCAAGTTTTAATCCACCACTGCCCTTTTTAATGTATGCCATGAGAACACCTTATAAAAACCACTCAGTTCTTTACAAGACAGCATGAGCACAAGGGCAGGACGCAGACTCTGCCCTGAAGCAGCTTACAATCAGATGCCCCCCCCCATCCCCTCCAGCATCAAAACAGGGACAACAAAGGTGCCATAAAATTGGGACTGATAGTCCCTGGCAAATTGGCCTCACTGAACTCAGTGTGTAGACATGCACAGTCAACTTTCCTCCATCCTGCAGCCTTAGGTTTTTTTAAAAGGAAATTTATTTTATTATTTTATAAATAGTTTTTAAAAACCCCATCTCAGATTGGTTTATAAAAAAAGATGAGAGTAAAATTATCAATAAAAAGATTTTAAGACTTTCAAACTGTAAAGTAACAGAATAAAAACAGATGGGAACTTGCATCAATTTTCTAAACATCTGGGTAAAAGTAAAGGTAAAGCGACCCCTGACCATTAGGTTCAGTTGTGGCCGACTCTGGGGTTGCAGCGCTCATCTCGCTTTATTGGCCGTGGGAGCCGGTGTACAGCTTCTGGGTCATGTGGCCAGCATGACTAAGCCACTTCTGGCGAACCAGAGCAGTGCACGGAAACGTTGTTTATCTTCCCGCTGGAGTGGTACCTATTTATCTACTTGCACTTTGACATGCTTTTGAACTGTTAGGTTGGCAGGAGCTGGGACCGAGCAATGGGAGCTCACCCCATCGCAGGGATTCGAACCACCAACCTTCTGATTGGCATGCCCTAGGCACTGTAGTTTAACCCACAGCGCCACCTGCGTCCCAAAACATCTGGATAGGCTTGTCTAAACAAAAACGTTTTTTAGCAGGCTCTGAAAAGAGTATAGTGAAGGCAATCAACTGGCTGAGTGCTTGCATGCAACTTCCTAGCCCAGACAATACTCTTTGCTAATCTGGTGCTGTCCAGATGTTTTGGGCCACAATCCCCACCATGCGAGTTGAAGTCCAGCACATCTATAGGGCACTAGGTTGTTGAAGGCAGGCTCAGTGTAAGAAATATAAATGCAATGGCTTGGTAAGGAGAACTCAAGGCAGCAGTAATTGAAATAGAACTGGAGTTGGCAGGGCCTTTCCACTGGAGGAGAAAAATGGGGGGAGGTCCAGGGCAAAAAAACCTGGAGATTTATAGCCATGTGCTGCTGGCTCGCCCTTTGCATCTCGCTTCTGAAGTAGATCCACGTACGGCCCGGAGCAGCCGAAACGTCAGAGTCAGCAGAAAAAGCAATTACTCCTACCATGCAAAGTGCAGCTTGGTCCGTCAAGGATTCGTGCGAAAAACAGACAGGTGGCTGAAGTGGGAGCGACTGGGACTTTTTCTCTCCTCTGCTCATGTAACAACAGCTTGGCATGCAGAAATTAAAACAGATAAAGCGGGGGGGGGGGACGGGGACTTTTTCAGACCGAGAGCCATATTCCCTCCTGGTTGACCTTCTGAGGGCCATATGCCAGCAGTGGGCAGGGCCAGAGACAAAAGCAGGCAGAGCATTCAATGTAAATGTTACCTTTTTAATGTAGGTTGTGATTGCGTCACTGTCATGGGCAGCTGCTGGGTAGCTCTGGAGATCTCTCATGTGTGGCAGAAACAGCCTAACCTATGCACACACTTACCTAGGAGTAAAGGCCTTTTCAGCATAAGAGTAGACAAATCTGACCATTTTGGTTTGGCCCGGTGTCTCTTTCCCCCCTATTCTTAAATGGAGTCACCACATTTCCACATCCACTTGTGAATTATTATTTTTTAAAATCCCCCTGAAAATTCACCAGCACTTAGATAACGTATGCATTTCTCCAAATATACACATTTGGCACGCACTTTTGCCTAACACACACATTCTTGCAAGCGATTTCTCCTGACATAATGTATTTATAGCATTGTTTTCACGTGCAATTTTTTTTTCAGATTTCCCCCTAATATATGCATCCTTGTACACATTTTTGACTGGAGAAACATGCCTTGCAAAATTTGCAGAGGTGTGAATGTTGAAGGATAGCTGAGTTTTGGTTTGTGCATTCAACACCCCCACCCGCAGGAAGTGCAAGTTATGTTATGCTACAATCCAATCCGGTCTGGTCCAAGTTTCTCCTGCATCCCTCAGGCAAAACTTTTCCCCCTCCTTGCCCAGCAGGAAACTCTTCCCAAGAGAGAAGAGCGTGGCATGGGGTTACCAGTTTGCAAATGCCTCCGCCACTTTGCCCTTTGCAGCAGGTGGGGGTGGTAGTCAGCGGTCACCTTTTTTCCTCCACGCAAGGAAAAGTTACCAAGGTTGATATCTGCAAATCGATTGGTGATTAAAGGCACAAGAAGAGACCTTTTCCTCCCTGGTCAATTGGCGCGAGAGGCTGCAGATGGGTCGGGGGAAATGAAGGCCATGATCTTTGCTGCGTCCCAAGCTTCAGCAAACTTCACTGCCTCTTTCCAAGCCAATTGACTGTGTCTGCTTAATAAGTATAGTACTTAAATAGTGATAAACCTGTGCAAGGGCCATTGCTCTCCTGTGTGTTTCTCTGGGATGGGATGTGGGCAACAGTGAAACCAGATGGCTGGAATTAAGCACTCTGCGGACCTGGAATTAAGCACTCTGCGGAATAACTAAGCAGTTATTTTTGGCTATGGTATATTGGTATGAGGAGGGCCAGCCCACCCATGAGGCAAGGTGAGGCGACCGCGTCCGGCAGCAGAATCCACCGGGACAGCAGATCCAACCTACAAGGACCGTGTTGCCCTTGTAACAACAACAGCTGCGGTGCATTCCTTGGAGGTCGGGTCTGCCGGCTCTTCTGTGCCATGGACTGGTATCTGAAGAAGTGTGCATACCCAGAACAAACTTAGCTGGTCTCTAAGGTGCTACTGGACAATTTTATTTATTTATAAGGACTGGACCCGCCACTTGTCATGGAAGGAGGGCTTGCACATAAGTGTGCCATAACTGTCAACTTTCAGATTTGAAAATAAGGGATCAGCAGCCTCACCTGTCTACGGGATATCTAACAATCCGGGATAGCAGCGGGAAACGGCGCTGGAATAAGGGAATTTCCGGCAAAAAAAGGGAAGGTTGACAGCTATGAAGTGTGCATTGTGTCAGGATGGCTGTAGCAATGGCACGGATACCTGAATATTAGCAGGAAATTTACTGTGGTGGAAACGCCCCCCCCCCCAATTGCATCCATCCCCATTTCTCAGAGGAATTTTCACTGAGTTGTCAACGTGAGTGGCTTCTCCTTTCCACTTTATCTCGAATGTCCAAACTGCTCGATTGGTGGTGCTTATTGTGGGATGGGTGCGGCTCATGCATGGAAGATTTTGTTTGTTTCTTTGTTTGTTTGCAGGGACCACATGGCATCAGCATCAAAATGCAAGCCCATACTCTCCTCACCCCCAAATTAATTTGGATCAAGCCTTTCTAGGGAAAATTCAACTACAGTCCGAAACCTGTTACCAATGACTCATTTAGAGAGAGGAATGAGCCGTTTCCAATATTTTGGCCCCGTCTGGAAACACCCCAACATGGCTACTCCTCTGGAAGTTTCCAGAAGTATCCATATTACATTTAAGAATGTGTTACCATTTTCAAAATCTGGACTTAAACCAGCCTGTATGCTAAAACAAGCAAACATGTTATTTGATAGAAACATTTCCGGGCTTGCCACCCTTCATCTGACATGATTCTTCGTCCTCCTGGCAAGTAGAAATTCAGCATGTGAATCTTTTCCTGTCACTACCCCTCTGTGTTGCAAAGGCAACATGTGCTGAATTTCTGTGCAAGGTGCAGAACTTCTGTCCCCAGTAGGGACATTCCTAACTGTAGCTGTTCTCTCAACTTGAGTCAGCGGCCTCTGGAGTATATTGAAATAGCATCCAAGGGGCTTTCCAGAGATTATCCTTTCATTGTACTGATACAGATAAGTGGATGGATGGATAATTATTAGTTGTTGCAGGGGGGTTACTTGCCTTTCTGCAGGCTGCTGTATCTATTGCAGAGCCAACCTCTTTCTTAGTATCAGAGCATATTCACTCTTCCTCTTGTCCTGTTTCTTTCCCTCAGGGAAAACCACTCTCTAGCGCTCAATCTGAGCCAACAGCAACTGAGTTTTTGTGAATTGCTGTTTGTTCCAATACAGCACTAAAGAGCAGGTTTTCACTAAGAAAGGAGCAGGGCAAGCGGAAAACCACTTGACCACCCCACCTTCTGCAACTTCTTAGCTTGCCTCTGTCATTGAGCTGGCCCTACACACAGAAGAAGAAGAAGAAGAGTTTGGATTTGATATCCCGCTTTATCACTACCCAAAGGAGTCTCAAAGCAGCTAACATTCTCCTTTCCCTTCCTCCCCCACAACAAACACTTTGTGAGGTGAGTGGGGCTGAGAGACTTCAGAGAAGTGTGACTGGCCCAAGGTCACCCAGCAGCTGCATGTGGAGGAGCGGGGACACGAACCCGGTTCCCCAGATTACGAGTCCACCACTCTTAACCACTACACCACACTGGCTCTCTGCTCTCCCACTCAATGCAAAAGGAAGAGGTACTGAATGACTGGATCCAGATTAGAGCAGCTGTAGTATAATGATTTCCAGTCTGATTTCTTCCTCCTGCATCTGGGAAGCTGGTCAGATTCCATCCATCTGCCTTGTGTACATGCAGAAACTTTGCTTCTGCACACTGAAGGCTGCCAGTTCAGATGCTTCACTCTGCATTTTTTCCGTCACTCATGGGAGCGCTGTACTCACGAGTTCAGTGAAGTGTGTGAGAGCCAGAGAGTTTTCAGAGCTTGGCAAAATCCCCTCACTCTTTTCTTAGCCACTTTTTGGCGCTTCCGTGGTCGCGAAATGACTGAGAGATCCATGAGCAGCTATCGGATAAATGTCTGGGCTTTCAAATCCCCACTGGCCCAGGAGCCCAATGACCCTGACATCCTAAAAATATATTTCTATATATTGGAGTAAATCAAACAAATCAATACAATAAAGGCAATAGAAATATCTGAGAAAGGCTTAATAGCAGTTGGTAAATTACTTAAGACCATTAGGAAAACCCAATTTCACATTGTTCTGTTGAGATGAAGTCCTGTGCCTCTGTTGCATATAAGATAAAATCCCACCAAGCAGTATAGAATTTGCCAGGGTCCTCCAAGCCTTTGGCAACATGTAATTTATGAGTTATTTTTTTCCAGCTAGTTCTAATATTTTTAATACCAAAGTGAAAGTCACAAATCCTGCAAGGTTTTCTATTTGGGAGCAATTTGGGGGTTCCATGGGACACCCTCCCATCCCCCACATCATCAAGCCCCATAGCAAATTAGAAGGGTCTCTGCTGCTTATGGGGGGGGGAGCAGTGGAGAAGTCATTGTGGTGCAAATGTATCCCTGGAGCCAAACCTGGCAGTCCTGCTGCTGTGTTCGCACCAGGCTGACCTCCCTGCCTCCTCGCCCCTCTCCTTCCCAATAAGCAACAGGGACCTGCCTGCCAGGAAGCTAGCCCAGAGTCTCTGCCCCACCTGTTGAGTCACTTCTGTTGGAGAACAAGTCCTCAGTGTAGCTGGCTTTAGTTAAGATTTCAATTCCTCTTTTCTGCTGAAATAGTTACTGTCAATGCCCTGTTGACCTTGTCTGAACCCAAGTTGCTGGGAATAAGTGGAGTGAGTTGCTGTTGCACTCAGGTCCTGTTTGCAGGCACCTGGTTGGCCACTGTGAGAACAGGATTCTGGACTAGATGGGCCATTGGCCTGATCCAGCCAGCTCTTCTTATGAATGTGTGCATGAGAGTCCACAGTGTGATGCAGCAGCAAAAAAAGAGCTAATGCTATTCTAGGCTGCATCAACAGAAGTATAGCGTCACCTCGAGTACTGTGCCCAGTTCTGTGTGCCACAATTTAAGGATGTTGAAAAGCTGGAACGTGTGCGGAGGGCAAGCAAGATGAACAAGGATCTGGAAACCAAGCCTTGTGATGAATGGTAAAGGGAGCTGAGTCTGTTTAGCCTGGAAAAGAGCGGACTGAGAAGAGATAGGATGGCCATTTTCAAATATCTGAAGGGCTGTCACATGCAAGAGGGAACAAGCCTGTTTTCTCCTGCTCTGGAGGGTAGGATTCGAACCAATGGCTTCAAGTGACAAGAAAGGAGATTCCGACTAAAAATCAGGAAGAACTTTCTGAGAGTAAGAGCTGTTCAGCAATGGAACAGACTCCCTCAGAAGGTGGTGGACTCTCCTTCATTGGAGGTTTTAAAGCAGAAATTGGATGGCCGTCTCATGGATGCTTAAGTTGAGATTTCTGCATTGCAGGGGGTTGGACTAGATGACCCTTGGTGTCCCTTCCACCTCTACAATTCTATGATTCTATGTGTGGGTATGGATCCCAGGGGTAGGCTGGTGGATGGAGGATTAACCTTATACAGTGGTACCTCAGATTACAGACGCTTCAGGTTACAGACTCCGCTAACCCAGAAATAGTACCTCAGGTTAAGAACTTTGCTTCAGGATGAGAACAGAAATTGTGCTCCGGTGGCACTGCAGCAGCGGGAGGCCCCATTAGCTAAAGTGTTGCTTCAAGTTAAGAACAGTTTCAGGTTAAGAACGGACCTCCAGAATGAATTAAGTTCTTAACCTGAGGTACCACTGTACTAGACAGCATCTTAAAAAGCAGAGACATCACCTTGCCAACAAAGGTCCATATAGTTAAAGTTATGGTTTCCCAGTAGTGATATATGGAAGTGAGAGCTGGACCATAAAGAAGGCTGATCGCCGAAGAATTGATGCTTTTAAATTATGGTGCTGGAGGAGACTCTTGAGAGTCCCATGGACTGCAAGAAGATCAAACCTATCCATTCTTAAGGAAATCAGCCCTGAGTGCTCACTGGAAGGACAGATCCTGAAGCTGAGGCTCCAATACTTTGGCCACCTCATGAGAAGAGAAGACTCCCTGGAAAAGACCCTGATGTTGGGAAAGATGGAGGGCACAAGGAGAAGGGGATGACAGAGGATGAGATGGTTGGACAGTGTTCTCGAAGCTACCAGCATGAGTCTGACCAAACTGCGGGAGGCAGTGGAAGACAGGAGTGCCTGGCGTGCTCTGGTCCAGGGGGTCACGAAGAGTCGGACACGATTAAACGACTAAACAACCACAACAACAACACTGTACTAAGAACCTTGGGGAAAGCTACAGTCCTCCCACTAATTGGGCTGAGCTAGGATTTGACCTGGGGGGGGTGTGGAGCTCTCCTAGTAGTGGGGCCTTTAGCTGAGGTTCATTCCATAAAGACTTCAGAGTGAGCCTTAACAGTTGTGACTTCATTTTGGAATTCCCTCCCTTCTGAGGTTACATCCATACCACAGATTTACAGCACTTGACTTCCCCCAAAGAAACCTGGGAACTTTATTGTACCCCCTCACCCACCTATGATTACTGACACCTTTAACAAACCACAGTTTCCACAGTTCTCTGGGGAAAGCTCTGCTCTTTAAATATGTGGTGCGGCCTCCACAGGGACATACCTCCACATGTGGTGGGAGTGCCCCAAAATCCAACTATTCTGGACAACAACCATATGAGAAATAAGTAAAATAACCAAACAAGTATTAGAAACCACCCCAGAATTGGCCTTACTAAACATCTTCCAGGACAATAATGCCCACTTAAACCACAAAGAACTCATAACCCACCTACTTTCAGCAGCCAGAAGCATCATAGCTAGACACTGGAGAGACCTGTCAGGAGTAAACATGGACCAATAGTACCAAATAGTATGGGAAACAGCCCAACTAGAAAATTAACCAATAAACTGAAACTGACACGGGCACAAATAGAAGAAGACACCTTCACCCCAGTATGGCTCCCCTTTATCACATACACAGCCCAACAAGACAATGACACAAATCCACCAACAGCATACAAATCAATATGGCTAACCTGATCCCAAACACCCACCCACCCCACTCACACATGAAAACAAAGACCACCACAGCCAACCACAAATGAACAACCACACCCTAGGCCAACCCCAACCTCTCTCACCACCAAAGGAACACAAGTGAACAGCAAAGAACCTGCACAAGCAACGCTGACACCAAACCCTACATATAGTAAGTAAAATAGAAACATCACCACCCAACTCCACCCCGACCCATCTCTCCCCCCCCCACTCCACCTCTTTCCCCCTTTTCTTCCCAATGTCTCAACAAATGAAACTGATTTGTAAAAATGTTACATGGGGGGGGGGGAATTATATGAGAGACATTGCACACACTTTTGTAAATCAATAAAATCTTTAATAATAATAATAAAATATGTGGTGTGGATGGAGATACGATGGGCGTTTAATTGTTTTGTGTCAGCTGAAGACATGGTCATTTGCCCAGCTCTTTAATGAAGTTTTGTGTCAGATTGGTTGTTTATGCATTATTCCTGGATTGTAATTTATCTGCCTTTGCTTCGAGCTGATTGCATTATGTATCTGGTTTGCACTTTTAATTGTAATCCACTCTGGTCTTGCAATGAAGAATGGGCTAGTCATGTTTTAAATAAATAAAATACATCTCACAATTATGTTATTGCGAGTAGGGAATGCATTAAAAGGGGTGGGAGAGGGTTGCTGCAAAACCTTTTGATTTTTCAGGGGTGCTGCAAAATGGATCATAAGCAGTGGTCCATTCTGAGTGAGGGCAATATTGACTCAGAATCAGTGACCTCACTCTTAACTGCCTTTGGGACTTCCACATGTATTCATTCAAAATTCTGTGCCATCTCATAATCAATCTGCATTTTAAAAAATCCATATGGAAATTTGCATTTAAATATGCATTCCTCATTATTGAGAATGAATAAGGAGCAGTGTTCTCCTCTGACTTGCAACTCAATGAAAAGAGAGCCAAACATTTAAGTTGGCAATAATAATTACATCTTCTTTAGTTCTTGGGAGCACAGTATTGTGTCTGCCGTCGTTAATGTTGCCAGAGGTTGCTGCAAAAACTCCTGTGTGCTGTTCATCTTCTCTCTCTGGACCAAGAAATGCCAGGGACATTCCAAGCTACACTGCCAATGTGTGGGGCAAGATCCTGCCTTAGAAAAGCACATCTAAATACTGCTGTTGTGCCACTGGGAACCTCCTTTAACATGATGAGCAAGCTTTGTTTTGCTGTCCCCGTCTGGTGACTCATATCTGGCAGCTTGGGAGGCGCATTCCCTTTGCCTTTGTTTTAGATGGGGCGTTGCTGTTGCTGTGGAATGGGGGAAGTCAAAACTCTTCCACCTCTTCAGCGTGGAGAGGAAAGGTTTCCTGCCGCGGAGTGGCAGGCCTGGTTTGTCCACTTCTCTTTCCGGCAGCATTCCTGGCAGCCAGCGCCACAGAACCTTTGCCCAGACACCCCAGATGTCAGTGACCTTGTTGCGATTACTCAGTGGCAAGCAGAAACCACTCTGCACGGGCTCAGAGGCACTACTGCCACCACCTCTTCCATTAACTGCAGCTTTTTGTTGCAGGCGTTACGCAGGTGGACTTTATCCCCCTCTCCCTGCCCACATCATAGAATCATAGAGCGGTAGAGTTGGAAGGGACCCATCTAGGGCCATCTAAACCAGCCCCTTGCACTTCCCATCATCGCCAGGAGAAGGTTCGCCTGCCTTGTCCCCATATGCCTGAGTGCTGCTAAAAAAACAAGCCAAGGTGCAGGAGCAGGGCCAGTTAAAAAGATGCCAGCCTGAGCGACTGAACCGGTGCCACATCCGC
Organism: Podarcis vaucheri; assembly: GCF_965113315.1. Classification (NCBI taxonomy): domain Eukaryota; kingdom Metazoa; phylum Chordata; class Lepidosauria; order Squamata; family Lacertidae; genus Podarcis; species Podarcis vaucheri. The sequence goes on along the minus strand of NC_138763.1, from coordinate 5,712,242 downwards.
CTGCTCTCTGGGGAACAGAGGCTGAGATGGGAAAATCAGCAGAGCCGCAGAAAGCCTGACCTGTAGGGTGAAGGTGCAGCATATTAACAGGGTGGGCTGGGGGGGCGGCGGGGCAGAGGCAGAGCCGATTACCGGGAACAGAGCTCTCCCCCCCCCCGCAGCCCCCTCCACCTCTGCCCTCCTCGCCTCCCTCTCTCCAATTGCCATCTCTTACCTTGCTGCTGAACGGTTGCCAAAGGAGGCAGTCCTCTAGAGAAGGATTTATGGGCAGTGATTAAAGAGCAGCAGGCAGCCCTGCACAGTTTGATTTCACCCTGGCTACAAAAAGCCTGGGAGAAAACAAATTGTTGTGAATTTGAAGTAATTAAACGGGTGAAAGAAAAATGTGTGGTTTGATGCATGGGGCTAGCACTGGCGGGAACGGGGGTGGGAGGGAGAGTGGATTCAAGTGTGTGTGTGTGTGTGTGTGTGTGTGTGTGTGTGTTACACACATGCACCTCTTTCTTCCCTTAAATCAATGCGCCAAAGCAAATGTGAAATATTCTCAGATCCTGGAATCTTCTAAAACAGAAGGCAGCAACCTGTGGGCTGAGTATAACCCTCAGCTGAATTTCAGAAGCCCTCCTTCTGCAAGCCATCAGGCCAGATCTGAAACAAGGCTTATCTATTTATTCCCAAGGCCTCCCTCCTGTCAGCAATCAGACTGCAGCATTCGCCACTAACTGCAGCTTCCGGATCAAGCACGAGAGAAGACCCGCTTGGAGTGCACTGCAGTAATCCAGTCTTGAAGCAGTGCATGAACTACTGCAGCCAAGCTTTCCTGGCAAGCTTAATTTAAATAATATTTTTTGAGGGGGGGGGATCTTCAGGAACCACCCCCAAAGAAATTGGGAGGGTGGATGCAACCAATGGGCTGCAGATTAGCCACTCCTGGTTTGAATGCTAGAATTGCAAAGCTACAACCATCGGATTATAAAATACTTAAACTGAAAAATATATATAAAGGTAACATCGAAATAAACCCACAGCAGAGCAGAGGGTGTTAGCAGACCGCTTTTCTCAAGTACTTTTAAAAAACGGGTCTCAACCTACCTCTAGGAGGGTGACAAGAGGGGTGCGTATGAAATGGGGGTGCCTTCCTGCCACTTGAGGGGGGAATAGCTGTCTCCTGCCCGCCCAGCAGGGGTGAAATTCCCTTTGATTTCTTGGGTAGGCCCTCAACTTTTGGATGGCACATAATGGCGCAGAGCTCCTAGGGGCAGGACTGGCAGTCTCTCAACTGTGAGAAATGTGGTGCAGCAGGATCCAATTTTGCAGCTCTCGGCTTCAGAAGAGTCACTGTTTTGCAAAATGAAAACAAAATGAAAACAATTTCCTTTTTTTATTAAGAACGTGTGATGGGCAGGAGAGCAGGGGCACCCCTAACAGCTGCTCACTTTAACAAATAACCAGCACATGATTCACCACGTTGGGCCTTACTGCTATAAAACCCAAAGAAAACCTATTATTCAATGGTCTGAAGATTTTATGGCCCTTCCTACATTTGAATGTAGAACTGTCAATCTCATCCCAATATTTACTTGGGCACAAGGACTGCTTTAGTTAATAGATGTTTGAATTGGGATCATTAACGTCAGCTGACTTCTCTTTTTTGCTTTCTGCTGTAATTTTAATAATACGTATTTTTCTCTCTCCTCTGATCTACACCTGATAATAGCAATAAAAGAGAAAGAAAAGGAAAAGGAACACATATCTATAATTAAACAAAGTTTAAATGGACAGAAGTGTTCAATATTAATGGTGCATCCTTCCAATGGCTTGACTTAACACACACACACACCCCCGTTGGAAAATTCCATTCCACCTTTAGTTGCAGACATGAAACTGTTGCATGTCACATGTCTGTTTACATTCCAGCACAGCTTGCTGGGAACTTCCGTTGTGTTTATAGCTTTTACTTTTCCCTGTCTCTCTGAGTAGACAAAGAGAGAGACGACATGTTTCTTTGTCCTGATTTATGATTAATAAATCCGTAGTTGTAGCATGCTTCCACAAGCCTCACGCCTATTCTGTGTGCGCAGTTCGCTCTGCTGATATAGTGTGCCTTGGCTTTGAAGCCTGGGTCGCAGATTTACGTCGGAGCAGAGGCCGATGGGTCTTTGCAGCGGGAGGGCTGGAAGGAGACGACCCAGCTGGGGCTAGCCAGCTGGCCTCACGACCCTCTGCATGCTGACACACACACACCCTTACATTTTAACAACTACAACAAAACATTTGTGCAAATAAGGAACTGGGTGCTGGTACCCCACACCAGCATTGTAGGGTGGGTGAGGATTGCAGCTGACTTCAGCAGTGAGGAACACAAGAAGAAGAAAAAGCAGGAAGGACAAAGGAAAAGGAAAAGGCAGAAAAGTTGGTTTCTTATGCTGCTTGATTCTAGTTCTGTGTTTTCACTTCCCTTTGGGTGGGGAAAGCACTTACAATGGGCAGCACTCCCAAAACGTAATGAGCTGGCCTGAACCCACCCTAGGAAAATAGGCCTGGCAGCTTCCCCCAACCCCTAATAGCTGGAGACTTTTCACTTCCAGAGAGCGTGCAAGCGAGCGCACAAATTGCTGATGTGTTATTGAGATTCCCCACGAAAGCCAGGGTGACACCTGTTGCAGGAAGAAGAAGAAGAAGAAGAAGAGTTTGGATTTGATATCCCGCCTTTCACTCCCCTTCAGGAGTCTCAAAGCGGCTAACATTCTCCTTTCCCTTCCTCCCCCACAACAAACACTCTGTGAGGTGAGTGGGGCTGAGAGACTTCAGAGAAGTGTGACTGGCCCAAGGTCACCCAGCAGCTGCATGTGGAGGAGCGGAGACACGAACCCGGTTCCCCAGATTACGTGACTACCGCTCTTAACCACTACACCACACTGGAACCCCCCCCCCCAAATCATTCAGTTTGTACAAACTTCTCTCTCTCTCTCTCTCTCTCTCTCTCTCTCTCTCTCTCTCTCTCCATACACTACGCTTCTGTTATAAATTCATGGAAAATCAACCATACATCGGATCTGCACTGTTCCACTTTTATTTTACTCCATGAAGGAAGGACTACAAAATGGGGAAGGTTTGATACAGGGCAGCCATAATCCCATGAGCATACCAGCACATACACAGGAGCCCTGCCCAGTTGCTATGCCAGCCCTGATGGTCCTAGACAGACCATCAAGATCACAAAGAACTTGCATATGAACAAAGGACAATGATCAGCTCTTCCCTCTGGGGGCAGGAAACTGCAAGCTCCCCGTTGTCACCTGGAAAGTACTCATGGGGAGGGGGAAAGGGGGAACCAGCCAGGTGACAGGACACTCAGGTTACCACCACAACGCCTCCCTCAACCCCTCCTTTTTGTGATGTAGTTGTGATGTAGACTTAGGGGTGTAGTTTGGGGGATTAGTAACTAATTTAAGTTGGAGGTCTTCTTTTGTTCTGGGCTTCCATTTTGCTTCATCTTGTGGTGGGTGGGAGTCCTGTCACGACAGTATTCAATAAAGGCCAACCTACAGGCTGCTGTTTTGCTCCAAGTTATCCTGGTTGGTTTCTTTGTTTCTGTCCAAGGGAGCCCTCGGATTTTTCCGTTAACACCCCCACCCCCATTTCCCAGCCCCCATTTTTTCCTCACAACAACCCTGTGAGGTAGGTTAGGGATAGAAAGAACAACTTGTCTAAGAGCCCCAGTGAACTTTCTGGCTGGAGAGGGGAGATTTCAGTTTATATTCTCCTAAAGTTAGGGCTGAGCATGTTAGGAATTTTCTATTGTTCTTCAGTTTGGCTTGGAGTTTATCTGCATTTTATTCTGTTTTAAGTCGCTTTGAGACTTTTCTGGGGGGGTATGAAGCAACTGGAAATGCAGTAAGCAACAACTCATCTCACTTGCTGGGATGGAGAAGGTGTGTGTGTGTGTGTGTATTTGTGTTGAAAACTAGCCTAGAATACAAAGGTAAAACTTACATTCATTGCCCTGCCCACTTTTGCCTCTGGTTCTGGAATGTTTTTCAGAAGAGAATGTGGTCCTCAGCTGAAAACATCTCACCCAGATCTCACAGGACTAGAAGGTGTCCTTCAGGTAACCTGGTCCCAAGTCGCTCAGGGCTTTACAAAACAAAAACGAGTTTATAGAGCATTCATTTGTTTGCACGGAGGTCAACATTACTTGGCACTTCCCAGTGCATCTTCCCTCCATTTCCCCAATTGCCAAAAGTCTGGATATTTTGAGGAAGAGGGTTTGTTGAGCAAATGGCTCCCAATCAACTTGTTACACAACCTGAATTGGCTGGTTACGCCATTGAATCCCACCGGAGAAATTGAGACCACCTGGAAAGAGCCTTGAATTGGAGCACTTTATGCAAAGACCCTCCTCCCCCTCACTTTGGGGCTTTTGCCATAAGGAAAGTGGCACGGGTGGCATTTGCTTGGTGTAACTGTCCTCTGAGTTCCCCACAAATGAAGCCATCTCCAAAACTACTGTTTTCTGCAGGCAGGCAGCTAGCTGATCTCCAGCCACAGGTGAGTGGGGGAAGACTCCTTCTCCAAGATATCTCTTCTTTCCAGAACAGCTTCAGGCCATTCGCTATCTGTGTGGGGCATCTGCTGATAAGGATTAGCTAATCTCCTTGACAAAAGATGTATCCACCCACAACACTGAGTGAATCTGTCTCTCAAAGGAGATATCCCAAACTAGTAAAGGTAAAGGTAAAGGTACCCCTGACTGTTAGGTCCAGTCGTGGCTGACTCTGGGGTTGCGGTGCTCATCTCGCTTTATTGGCCGAGGGAGCCGGCGTACAGCTTCCGGGTCATGTGGCCAGCATGACGAAGCCGCTTCTGGCAAACTAGAGCAGCGCATGGAAACTCCGTTTACCTTCCCGCCGGAGTGGTACCTATTTATCTACTCTTCTGCTCGGCAAGCCCTAGGCTCTGTGGTTTAACCCACAGCGCCACCCACGTTCTTTACCCAAACTAGGCATGGCCAATCTGATTGACTTTTAACTCAGCTCTCTTTGTTACAATCACAGAACTACAGGGCGCAAACCCTCCCCCCCCCCCGTCTGATTGATTGTTTGATTGATTGCAGTTATCTCCCACCTTTTTCTCCAAGGACCTCAAGAAATCATAGAACAGACAGACACCAAACCTCTGCTTAAAAACCTCCTAGGATAGAGACTCCACAATCTCCAGAGGGAATCCGTTCCACTGTCAAACAACGACATTAGGCTGAGAGGCTGGAAGCTTTAGCTGAGATTCCTGCATTGCAGGGGGTTGGAATAGATGACCTTTGGGGGTCCCTTCCAACTCTACCATTCTATGACTGCCTCTAGGTCACCCAGTGAGCTTCATGGCCAAGTGGGGATTTGAACCCTGGTCTCTCAGGTCCTAGTCCGATGCGCTAACCACGAGGCCACCCTGGCACGTGACACTACTGTATTAGCGAAATTCCCATCCTTACGTGGTCCGAGTGGAGACTGAACATGCTTAGCGGTCACGTAATGCTGGCTGGAGAAAGGAGGGAGAGACCCACTGGGTGACAGAAAACAGAAGCTGGAGCTTGTAGACTGTGTGTAGCAGTCTACACACCAGCTGCTTTTAAAGACACAGCTGCAGCACTTGCTTGAAACATTGGCAGCCATAAATATCTCGCCATCCACACTGCCTGTATAGTTTGATCAACTCCGGGAAAGCAGCTCTGTGTGACTTGCCGCCAAAGTGGCACCTCCACGTTTGGACGCAGTCTACCTTGCTGCAATGAACAAGAGAGGGCCTACATGCTCCTTGTGAGCATGTTGCCTACATACTCTCCTTGTGATTTTTCTGGGGCTTCTGAGCCAGCTGCTGGATCGCATGAGCTTTTGATCTGATCTTCCTATGCTCTGAATATAATCCCCCTCTCAAAAAAACCCCAATTTTATTTCCTGAACTACGAGGGAGGCTGCCTATGCAGAACTGACACAGCTGAGTTCCTTGAAGGCTGGACTTAAACCATTCAAAGCCTGTGAAAAGCCCCTTACCCACCACCCCTGTAATGATGGCCACCAATCCTCCAGGGAGAATTCATGGGGATACTTCTGAATAGCCAGGGAGCTGCTGCTCTTCTGCCTTTTGCAGACACAGAGTTTAATTTCCAGTTTTATTCTCTGCTTTTATTGCCGCTTTAATTGCTTTTCTATTTTATGTCTCAGATTTCTCCAAGTGGCTGGGGAGGTGCGCTTGGCTGCAAGAGCTTCTTAAATCAAATGGGGTGGGGGGCTTCCTGGGAAAGGAAAAGAGAATGGGAGGAAAATAAGCTACGTGAGTCAGTGCAGGAAAGAACAATAGGTAAAGGGAGTAGAGAGAGAGAGAGAAAAGGAAGGAAGCCATATCGGTCCAAAATTATCTAGCTGTGATTTCTGCATTTTATGGGGTTGGTCTGGATGACCTTGGGGGGTCCCTTCTAACTGTTAGGGTTCTGATTCCGCGAGAAGAAAAATCCAGTTTTGCTAGAACCAACTGAAATGTCACAAAAGGAGTGAGCAAGCTTCCGTTTTCTCCAGAATTCTTCGTTACAGCCGCTAGACCTCACGCAACGTGGGAAGGAAGGCAAAATCTGGTCTAACCACAAGTCTTAAAATGGAAGCGTAGGTGGCGGTGGGCAGGTTTCAGGCTGCAGCTGCGACTGCTGGGGGAAAGAAGCACACCATGGCTGACCACCCTCCCGTTTGAAGAAAATAAAAACGTCGCTGGTCACCTACATCTGCCTCCGCTCTTAATGAAAATGGACAGGCTAGCAGGGGCTTAGCAGGAGCAACGGCTGCTATCAAGAGCTGCTTGAAAAGTTTGCAACTGTGAGTTGCCGGGTCATATCCAATTTAGTTAAGACTCCCTGAAACCCATGGGCTTTATTTCAGCGGGTCTACTTTGGGGATGACCAACAATGGGGGTTGGACTAGATGACCCTCGAGGTCCCTTCCAACTCCACAATTCTCTGATCCTATGACTCACTTACTGCTTACATTTTCCCCCCTTTACTTTCTCTATGTTGTTTTGATGCTGTAACTCAGGGATGGGGGAGGTCTTCAGTCTCCAAGGCCAGATTTTACCCCCCAGTTTGGTCCTCAGCTCCCTCACCAGCCACACTGTTTTGCATCTCTTTGTTGTTTAGTCCTTTAGTCACGTCCACCTCTTTGTGACCCCCTGGACCAGAGCACGCCAGGCACTCCTGTCTTCCACTGCCTCCCGCAGTTTGGTCAAACTCATGCTGGTAGCTTCGACAACACTATCCAACCATCTCGTCCTCTGTCGTCCCCTTCTCCTTGGGCCCTCCATCTTTCCCAACACCAGGGTCTTTTCCAGGGAGTCTTCTCTTCTCATGAGGTGGCCAAAGTCTTGGCGCCTCAGCTTCAGGATCTGTCCTTCCAGTGAGCACTCAGGGCTGATTTCCTTCAGAATGGAGAGGTTTGATCTTCTTGCAGTCCATGGGACTCTCAAGAGTCTCCTCCAGCACCATAATTCAAAAGCATCCATTCTTTGGCGATCAGCCTTCTTGATGGTCCAGCTCTCACTTCCATACATCACTACTGGGGAAACCATAGCTTTAACTATACAAACCTTTGTTGGCAAGGTGATGTCTCTGTTTTTAAAGATGCTGTCTAGGTTTGCCATCGCCTTTCTCCCAATGAGCAGGCGTCTTTTAATTTCGTGACTGCTGTCACCATCTGCAGTGATCAAGGAGCCCAAGAAAGTAAAATCTCTCACTGCCTCCATTTCTTTCCCTTCTATTTGCCAGGAGGTGATGGGACCAGTGGCCATGATCTCTTTACCTGACTTGCAATGTGTCCTTCGACTTTTCTGCCTCTTGCTTTTCAGGAGGGAGCAAAGAGAGGCATGTATGGATGTACTTCACAAACGTGTTTGCTGCTACACCCCCTTTTGTCTGTGGCTGCAGCACTTAGGGCTGGCATGTGGCCCTCAAAAAGTGACTTAGAAGGGAACTGCGGCCCTCAAGCTCAAAAAGGGCTTCCCAACACTCTTCCCACCAGCGGCTGTTTTTAGCGTTCTGAATGTGCTGCTACGTTTTGTTCCGTTCTGGGTTTCTTTGGTAAGCCACTTCGTTCTGACGAAAAAGCAGGTTACAAATAATGAAGCGAGCCAAACCTCCCCTCCTAAGTGTACAATTTAAGGCAGGCTCCCTCAATCTCGGCCTTACAGATGTTTTTGACCTACAACTCCCATGATCCCTAGCTAGCAGGACCAATGGTCAGGGATGATGGGAATTGCAGTCTCAAAACATCTGGAGGGCCGAGGTTGAGGAAGCCTGATTTAAGGGTTTGTTTTGGCTGCATTTAGCGTCCCTGTGACAGGTGGGAATTCAACAGGTGAGGCTTAAGGTAGCAGCACATCTGTTGAGCTTCTATGTGGCCCGGGGAAAGGCCAAAGCAAAAGAGACCCATTCTTAAAAACCTAGACGTAAGTATGCATACTCCGACAGAAATCACAGAGAATCGTACAGTTGCTAGGGATGCCAAGGGTCATCTAGTGAGTCAAACCCCTGCAAAGCAGGAATCTCAGCTAAAGAATCCCCCCCTGGATCTAATGCCACCTGCTTTCCAAAACGCATGCTTTGCATTACTTTATTATGACATTCCTATCCCACCTTTCCATTCTGAAGGAAATCAGCCCTGAGTGCTCACTGGAAGGACAGATCCTGAAGCTGAGGCTCCAAGACTTTGGCCACCTCATGAGAAGAGAAGACTCAATGGAAAAGACCCTGATGTTGGGAAAGATGGAGGGTGCAAGGAGAAGGGGACAACAGAGGACAAGATGGTTGGACAGTGTTGTCGAAGCTACCAGCATGAGTTTGACCAAACTGCGGGAGGCAGTGGAAGACAGGAGTGCCTGGCGTGCTCTGGTCCAGGGGGTCACAAAGAGTCGGACACGACTAAACAACAACAACATCCCACCTTTCCTTTTCAGAGTTGGCCTTTCCAGTTTATCCTCCACAACAGCCCTGTGAGGTAGGCGAGGCCAAAGGAGAGTGACTCGTCCAGGCTAACCCAGTAAGCCTCCTTCCTGAGCGGAGATGGGATCCCTGCCCTTCCAGGTAAATATATATCATGCGGATGTAGAAATGGGTCAATGCTCCCATCTCCATTTTCACCGTCGTGTGCTTCCGATTATTTAAATGCGATGACTTCCGGGAAAGCCTTAAATGTCACGTTGAACACGTGTTCAGCGGGAAAGGTTGAACACCTTTGCTGCAGATCAATCCTACGCCTGTTTACTCGGAAGTAAGCCCCGGCACCGATTCCGATGCTACAGAGTTCTGGAGCCAGGCCGCCGGATCCTGTGCAGGTTTACTCGGAAGTAACACACACGCACGCACACGTGCCTAATTTGTGGAATTTCCTTCCCAGTAAACACGCACGGGCTCGGGCTGCCGTTAGGACTTTGACCTTAAGCGCGGACTGTGCACGGAGCGAAAGTCCCCATCATGCGCTTTTGCACGGGAGTAAGTCGACCCATCCAAAACTGAGCGCGGGGGGTTGCTGCACTCGATCCGGAGCAGAAACCCTCTGGCTCTCGCAGAACCACTTACTCCCGAGTAGACCTGCGTGCGTGCCTGTGTGCGTGCGTGCACGTGGAGAGACCTTTTACTCCCGAGTAAGCCGCTCCCGGCTCCCCTCCTGTCTTCCCCAGCAGAAGCAGCCCAGCCCGAGCTCGCTCCGGCCCGTCAAGGCAGGAGGCGGGGATCGGGGCGGCGCCGGGGGCGGCGCGTCGGGGCGGGCCAGTTTGCGCCCTGGAGGTGCCGGCGGCGGGGCCGGCCGTCGTAGTCCTGTCCCGTCGGGTCCCGCGCGCTACAGCGCCGTCGGAGCGAGCCGCGACCATGCCCCGGCCCGCGAGAGGCTCCGGCGGGCCGTCGGAGCGGAGCCCGCTGCTGAATTACCGGCTGTGCAGCAGCGTCTCGGTGGAAGCGGAGCCGTCCGCGGCCAGGGCCGCCGGGGCGCGCAAGCTGCCCACCTTCCTGGGCGTCGTCGTGCCCACGCTGCTCTCCATGTTCAGCGTGGTGCTTTTCCTGCGCCTCGGTGAGTGGGGCTTTCGCAGCGTGGCTGGAGGAATCTGGCTTACTATTGTTAGTAGTATTGTTACTTTTATTATTTAGTTCGAAAATCGAGTTGAGCGCGCGTGGCGGAGATCGCATCGCGTCTTAAGAAGCCGCCTGGCCCGGAAAGCTCAGTTTGGAGGCGGCGGGGAAGCGCTCGCCCTTTGCCTATGCTCAGGAAACCTGGCTCTCAGAGCTGGAGAACCAGGGGAGGGAGCAGCCCTTTGGTTCAAGCCTCATAGTTGCCGCTGTAGGCGTTAGGTGAGCCAGGGATCTCCCGGCCCTCGCTGGAAACTTGCCTTGGGGTGGCAAGGGAACAGGGCTGGCTTGCTTTGCAGGGATGTTGTACAGCAGGGACTGGACAGGTGGGACTGATGTGAGTCCAGTAATATCCTAGGCCACAGGATTCCCTGCTGCTGGTGAGAAGATGCCTTGAGATGAAGGCTCTGTTGGCGCCTACATAAACCTGACAAATATTGTTTCACATCTGTTTTAAAGCTCAGTCTGTGCAGAGGTTGCCGCCTCTTCCCCTGAACTTGTTGTCCTTCCTGTTTAAGCCAGGTTCTCCCTGAGGCAATAACCCTGTGTCCAGGTGTGGGCTTCTATAGATGTTCCTCATAGTATGTTATCCAAATATATCAAAATACGCCCCTGTTCATAAAAAACTAGCATCTCAGGGAGCAATGTCGGCTAGAACCCTTCTCCCTGTCATCCTAGGTTTCTATGGGCAGGGCTTATCGTTTATGCATGGAGCTGCTTTGGGTCATGTTACTTCCCTGCCAACAGCTCTGCTGTCTGGAGTGGAACAGATCAGAGCTGACTCCTGCAGTGAGAATTAAATCCTAGTGACTGTCTGCTGACTTCCTCTTGGCTTTGGGGCACCCTGCCCAACAGCACCTTATAATTAACCAAGTCTTATAAGTCCTACACTAACCCAACACATCAGTGCCCTACTATGGGGCCTTTTAACTAGCCTGGCAACTTACCCCACCAAATGCCAGCTTCCTTAACACCCTAGGAAGTGGTTCTCAAACTTTTTTCTCTGGACCACACTTTCTCTATAAAGACTTGTTTGTGCCACCCCGAATTTTTCATTGATAAGAAATACATTGGATAATAATAATAATAATAATAATTTATTATTTATATCCAGCCCATTCGACTGGGTTTCCCCAGCTACTCTGGGCGGCTCCCAACAGAATTAATGATAATAATAAAAATGATAAAACATAAGACATAAAAAACTGCCTTCAGACGTCTTCTAAAAGTCAGATACAGTGGTGCCACGCAAGACGAAAATAATCCGTTCTGTGATTCTCTTCGTCTAGCGGTTTTTTCGTCTTGAGAAGCAAGCCCATTGACGGATTAGCGCTTTTAGCGGCTTTTAGCGGCTTATCAGTTTATCGGATCAGCTGATAAGCGGCTTAGCAGCTTAGAAAAAGGGGGGGGGAGGAAAAAACACCCGCAGGAACTCGCAAGACATTTTCATCTTGCGAAGCAAGCCCATAGGAAATTCGTTTTGCGAAGCACCTCCAAAACGGAAAACTCTTTCGTCTAGCGAGTTTTCCGTCTTGCGAGGCATTCATCTTGCGGGGCACCACTGTAGTTGTTTATTTCCTTGACATCTGGTGGGAGGGTGTTCCACAGGGCAGGCGCCACCACCGGGAAGTCCCTCTGCCTCTTTCCCTGTAACCTTACTTCTCGCAGGGAGGGAACTGCCAGAAGGCCCTCGGCGCTGGACCTCAGTGCATGATGGGGGTGGAGACACTCCTTCAGGTATACTGGGACGAAGCAACAACTTGTGGCAGTGTAAACGTAGAACACAACTATTTATAATATGATCACAGGTAAAGTAAGGGACATGGGTGGCTGTGGTCTAAACCACAGAGCCTCTTGGGCTTGCTGATTGGAAAATTGGCGGTTCGAATCCTTGCAACGGAGTGAGCTCCCGTTGCTCTGTCCCAGCTTCTACCAACCTAGCAGTTTGAAAGCACACCAGTGCAAGTAGATAAATAGGTACCGCTCCAGTGGGGAAGGTAAACGGCATTTCCATGCGCTCTGGCTCTTGTCACGGTGTTCCCTTGCGCCAGAAGTGGTTTAGTTATGCTGGCCACATGACCCAGAAAGCTGTCTGTGGACAAACGCCAGCTCCTTTGGCCTGAAAGTGAGATGAGCGCTGCACTCCATAGTCGCCTTTGACTGGACATAACTGTCCAGGGGTCCTTTAACTTATGATCACAGGACATCCAGAAGGTATAAAACAATGCAGCTACATAAGAGCATAAATCATTTCCAGAATATAATTACCGATATAAACTCTTATGTACGTTAAGGATGCATACAAAGTCAGTGAGAGGCATGAGCTTGGTTTTGCTGGCAACTCTCACCATCTCAGCAAAACAAAGAAGCCTTTCTCTTGTCTGGTCTTTCTCCGAATCACTTGACGTTCTTGCTTTCCTTTTGGAAAGATATCTACCCATATTTGGCAGATAAAAAAGATATTGTCATACTATAGTATACAAAGCCACACTGAAATGTTTAAATGTTTATTTGATGGCCCTTGAATCTTCCCATCTCACTTGCCACCCTCTCCTGCCACACCCTCCGAGAATCACTTTGCTACAAGACCAGGGGTAGGCAACCTAAGACCCGGGGGCTGGATGCGGCCGAATCGCCATCTCAATTCGGCCCGTGGATGGTTCGGGAATCAGCTTGTTTTTACATGAGTAGAATGTGTCCTTTTATTTAAAATGCATCTCTAGGTTATTTGTGGGGCATAGGAATTCGTGCATTTTTTTCTCCAAAATATAGTCCAGCCCACCCAGTGGCGTAGTGTGGGGGTGCAGGGGGGGCCGGCCGCACCGGGCGCAACATCTGGGGGTTAGGGTTAGGGGGCGCAAATCCATGGGTTAGGGGGCGCAAATCCACGGGTTAGGGGGCACAAATTACTTGCCTTGCCCCGGGTGCTGACAACCCACGCTACGCCACTGAGCCCACCACATGGTCTGAGGGATGGTGGACCGGCCCACAGGCCTTAAAAAGATTGCTGACCCCTGTACAAGACCCATATCCACTCTTTAATGCCTGCCGTGCAGGGACCTCGACTTCAGCTGCACCCTCTAGCCTTACTCCCTAGAGCATTTTTTCTGATCTGGCGCCTGGAATACAGTGTTACTCCTGTGTTCCTGATCACCACATTCAGCTCTCATACTATCTGCACTAGTGGTCTGTGCCCCACAAAGACCCCTCTTCTGTTAATACTCTCACGCTTTTAGCAGTTAACTTCTACTTTCCTCTTCCAAAACCCTTACAAACAACCGCAGCACCTCTGCTTTGGTCTCTCCTTTGGTCGCCGTACAAGCCAAGACTCCTGCCTCTTATCAACTTGCCCCACTCATGTTATTGCAGTAATGGCTACCTAACTCCTTTCCAAATGCCCACCTCTGTTCTGGGCTATAAATACTCCTCATTGGCCTACCCGCCTGCAGCGAATTTGAAGCGTCTTCAGGGAACCAGGCTGGGATTGGTGGAGATGCTGTAGTCCAAAACATTTGGAGGGCACCAGGTCAGGGAGGGATGGGCTTTGGGCCTTTACCCAGCAGCTTGAATTGGACTTGGGAGAGACTAGGCAGCCTGTCGTCAGCATCCGTCTGTCTTGAGAGACAATGGAGTGTGCCTCCGGGGGCAAAGTCAAACTGCTGCCTTAGCAGCATTGAAGTTACCTCTCTGTGGTGCAAACCTCAGCTATGTGTCTGGAGGTCCTGGGCTGCCCAGACGACAAGACCCAGTGGCGTAGCGTGGGGGGTGCAGGGGGGCCCGGCTGCACCGGGCGCAACATCTGGGGGTTAGGGTTAGGGGGCGCAAATCCATGGGTTAGGGGGCGCAAATTACTTGCCTTGCCCCGGGTGCTGACAACCCACGCTACGCCACTGACAAGACCCCCCTCTTGGCCTCCCTGATGGGGTCCAAAGGACAGCAGAGCAAGACATTTGGCACCAGCTTGGCTGCAGGAGTTGCTGGAGGGAGGCGACCAAGGAGCCATACAACCGTCTTGGGGACTGCACTCCAGATTTGTGTATGGTTTACTCCAGAGTTTTCCAAACTTTTTATGTTGGTAACACACTTTTTATTTATTTATTTTTTTATAAAGTTTTTTATTGGTTTTACAAAATTTTTTAAAACAATACAAACATATAAAAAGACATACAAACATGTATAGTTTCATAACCTTTTTTTTCATAAACCATGTTTCTCAGACTCCCCCATACCTCCCCTTTCTGCATCCCAATGTCCAAAAGTTTTTAGCAACTTTAAATATATTCTGTCAGTCCTCTGTCCTCTTAGTCTTTCTTTCAGTCTAGTCTTATATCGCTGTAACCCTTTCTTACTCAAAACCTCGACATTCTAGCATTCATCAAGTTTATAATAGTCCTTAAGATAGATTTTAAATTTCTTCCATTCTTCTTCCGCCGTCTCCTTTCCCTGGTCGCGGATTCTGCCAGTCATCTCGGCCAAAGTCATATAGTCCATCACTTTCATCTGCCATTCTTCCAGGGTGGGTAGATCTTGTGTCTTCCAATACTTTGCGATGAGTATTCTTGCTGCTGTTGTTGCGTACATAAAGAACGTTCTGTCTTTCTTTGACACCAATTGGCCGACAATGCCCAAGAGAAAGGCCTCTGGTTTCGGTAACACACTTTTTAGACATGCGTCATTTCATGACACAGTAATTCTGTTATATATAGATATAGATATAGATACACACCCACACACACATATATAATTTTTATTAGTTTTTTAACATCATTTCCAACAGTAATTAAACATGCTTTTAGATCTTATACAATTTTTTTACTTCCCTCAATCTCATCTGAAAATTTTCCAATCTAATCTCTTAGTATACATTTCTTACTTTCCCTATGACATTTAAATCTCATAACTGTTATCTCTATTCTTTTTCTGCTTTGTAACGTTTCATAGATTTCTTCTTACAAAACTTCTTGCAGTCCTACCAGCGTAACTTGTTGATTACAGTTGCTCTTCAAATAGTTCATCTAATTTCTTCCAATCTTCTGTGAATCTCTGGTCCCGCAGGTTTCGAATCCTTCCTGTCATTTTGTCCAATTCTGCATAATCCATTAATTTTTTCTGCCATTCTTCTTTCGCACGACATAGTAATTCAGTTTTACTAGCAAAAGGGAGGGTAAACTAACTCCTTTCCAGCCCCGGGAGGAACTCGGGGTGTGTTCATACGACACAACCACACACTGCAGCCGACACAGTAACGTGGCACGACGTGCAGTTTGGATAGCTCTGATTTACTCCTTAGCCTTTTCTTCATCCAAAGAAGAACCTTTAAAGCCCTTCACGGCCTAGGACCCTCGTACCTATGGGACTGCCTCTCCTGGTATGCCTCACCGAGGACCTTAAGGTCCATATATAGCAACACCCTAGAGGTCCCAGGCCCTAAGGAAGTCAGATTAGCCTCAACCAGAGCCAGGGCCTTTTCAACATTGGCCCCGGCCTGGTGGAACGCTCTGTCTGAAGAGACCAGGGCCCTGCAAAGATCTGATTTCTTTCTGCAGGGCCTGTAAGACAGAGTTGTTCCGTCTGGCCTTTGGCTTGGAGCCAATTTGATTCCCTCCCCCTCTTTCTTTTTTCCTTTTTCCTTCTGTGATGGAACTCCTCTTTGGGGACTTCCCTGGCTTTTTTCTGGCCCATTTAGGACCAGTCTGGATAGTTAGCCTTGGTGAAGACTTGATGTTTTTATCCCAAAAAAGTTTTTGATTTGAGTTTCCACTGAAAGGAGGCTGCATTTTAATGTTTTGATGTTGTATTTTAATCTTGTTTTTTAAGTTGTATTTCGATCAATTGTTTTATATTGGGTGTTAGCTGCCCTGAGCCCGGTCTTGGCTGGGGAGGGCGGGGTATAAATAAAATTTATTATTATTATTATTATTATTATTATTATTATTAGCTATTTTTCCAGCATTGCAGGGGGTTGGACTAGATGTCCTTCGGGATCTCTTCCAACTCGACAATTCTATGATCCTCTCTTGCTGGGACCTGCTACTTAAGTCCGCTTGAGCGGAAGCAAATGTCCCTGCTCCCTCTGCCCCAACACACACCTGATGTTCGATCGCAAAGTGCTTTCTCTCAGAAATGGTTGTGGCAGCTGGGAAAATGAAGGAAGCGAGCCCGTAAGTGCTGGCCGTAATAAGCCTTCGCTCTTCTTGGGCTTTGGGCCAGCCGGGGTCACTCCAGTCGTTATATCCCCTTGCGTCTTGATTAATACCTTTCTGCAGCTGTAATGGAGCACTCAGGCTGCAACTTGGTGTTAATTAAGTGTGCAGGGTGGCCGTGCGAGAGGTGATGTGGTTTGTAAGTTCTGGGCTGGAACCACAACTGGATTAAGGCACCGTCTCGTAGGCACACAAAAATCTGTTCAGTCCAGCATCTTGTTTCTCCCAGTGGCCAGCCAGATGTTTTGGGAAGACCACAGCAACAACCCTTCCTTCCTGAGTTTCCCCATGCAGCAGCTATTGAGAGATAAATGGTAAAGGGACCCCTGACCATTAGGTCCAGTCGTGACTGACTCTGGGGTTGCGGCGCTCATCTCGCTCTATAGGCCGAGGGAGCCGGCGTTTGTCTGCACACAGCTTCCGGGTCATGTGGCCAGCATGACTAAGCCGCTTCTGGCGAACCAGAGCAGTGCACGGAAACGCCGTTTACCTTCCCGCCGGAGCGGTACCTATTTATCTACTTGCACTTTGACATGCTTTCGAACTGCTAGGTTGGCAGGAGCAGGGACCAAGCAACGGGAGCTCATCCCGTCGCGGGGATTCAAACCGCCGACCTTCTGATCAGCAAGTCCTAGGCTCTGTGGTTTAAAACCCACAGTCCCACTGTCTTTACTGGTGCATTCCTGCATTGCATGGGGTTGGACTGGATTACCCTTCCAACTCTATGGGTGCAGTAGCGCCCCCAAAGTAATCCAGCGTCAAGAGCCCAACTCTGGAAACCAAACGGGGTGGGGTGAGGCGCACTTGTAGAGAGCGCGTTTGGCATAGACCTGACTGACATACATCCCACCACCTGGAGAATGTGGAAGATTTCTCCCTCCAAACCCGAGCGCCGAATTGCAGAAATGACTTCCAGAGGGCAGCCGTGTTAATCTGTTGGCAGCTGAAGCAAAAGCCTTGTGGCTTCTGCAAGAGACTTTCTGGTTCGATTTGGCTGAGGCCTTTCCTGGCCTTGGGGAGTCCTCTAAATTGGGAGGCACAAAGTTGCCGAAATGGTGGCAGTGAGGATATGTGTGTGTTTCGAAATACGCTTTCGATTATATGCCGAGTTCTTTGCACGCTCAGAGCAACGGAAGCATTGCAGCGGGGCTAGATCGAAATGGCTCTTGTTAAAATGTGTGTGTGTCTTCCAGAGTTCAAAACGTTTGCGCCAAAGCATGAAGTTTGCACATCCGTGTGTCTGACTGGACTCTAAATCTAGACGCAGCAACCGTCACCAACAGTTAGCACTTAAATCGGTTTGATGTAGTTTGCATGTTTCAAAAGATTTCAGATTTATTTCTGTTAAGTGAGAGGAAAATGATTGAAGCGTTGCTGGCCTCCCTCTCTCTGCCTGGAGGGGCAGGCAGTATTTCGGAGTCTCTTGCCGTGCGCCCATCCTAGACGGCAACAGGTGGAGTATCTGCTTTACCCAGGTCACATTTATTTTTTACGACAAATGGCTGCCCATGAGAAAGCAATCAGGAAGGCCTGCAAGAAATGGAAGCATCTCTTAGGAGGGAGAAAGGAAGACGTTGGATCACCTTTTCCCCTCCTTCACTAAGCGATCTCCCGTGTTCAGTCTTCAGCCTTTCCTTAGTGCCTTACACTGAGTCAGACTTGGTCTATCTCATTATTGTCCACTCTGACTGGCAGCATCTCTCTGGGGGTTCAGGAAGGAGACTCTCCCAGTCCTACCTGAGATACTGTGGATTGGGACCTTCGACATGCAGAGCAGATGCTCCAGCTCTCCTCTGAAGAAGTGCTAGTGTAGGATTCAAAACAAGGCATGTGGTTTTGAATTCACTTGAAATATAAGTCTATTTGTAAGCTGTTCCATTGTTTGAAATGCAGGTTCTTTGTCCTGGAAGCAGACTGCCATCATTTGGCTTGCCTGAGTGATCTGAACAGTCTTCTTCGCAAATATTCATTTAGGCTTAGTCAGTAGGGTATGCGACTCTTAATCTCAGGGTCATGGGTTCAAGGGGCAAAAGATTCCCGCATTGCAGGGGGTTGGACTAGATGACCCTTGGGGTACCTTCCAATTCAACAGTTCTATGTTGCTAAGATTTTGACTTTTGACCTGTCTGATTTGTGTGGGGCAGACAGGATTTGAAGTTGTTGTGGGTGATTGGGGGGCAAGGACTTTGGACTCAAAGCCTTTCAGTTCCCACAGATTGGGCTTGGTAGTTTTGCTCTTCGTTGCATTTGGTTTAGAAGTACTCTGGGATTCAGATCTGGTTTCCTCCTCTTCATCGCTCATTGAAACGCTTCAATTCTGCTTTTTCAGCACGTGGTTACTGCAGTCTCCAATATGCCCTACAGTTCTGTCGTCCCCCCATGTGCGCATGCAGTCTTCAGTTTGGGATTGGGCACAGAATCTGGAGCATCGGCTTTCCTAAGCAAATCAAGTTTCTAGTCCATATGAAAAGTCAGCTGTGGCAACCAGTTGTGATTTCAGGGTCTTCCACAGTTCTCTCTCCTCCCACCGCACCCCATTGAAGTAGAAAGATTCTCTCATGCCAATTTTTTTGTTTTCCAGCTAAGTTTTAAACCTTACAGCAACATTATGTTAATTATTATTCTAATTAAGCTTATTGTTTATTTAAAAACAACAACAACAACAACTGCTGGTTGAGGGAGTCCTGAGCAGGACCAGAAAGCAAAACAAACAGAATGCAGAACAAAGAGCCTGAATATAACAATTTTTGTGTGTGTGTGTTAATTGTGGTGAAGGTAAAACGGATTCTATTCCAAGAAAAGCTCAATTTCCTGCACCACTTCCTATATCCCTTATACAAGTCTGCAAAAAGTTGTTCATTTTGAATAATGGATCCCCCCCCCCCCCAGTTTCCTGCATGTTCTAACAGGCTCAGACTGTTCTTTTTTATGTATGTAAAAAGACTGCAGTTCCATTGAATTTGGTGGGAATATACTTTGGGCAAGTGTCTATGGGACCGCAGCCTTAATCAAGGAGAAACTAATAGTAATAGGATACTGTAGAAATTAAACCGGGATCTGTGCAGCCTGATAGTATATGCCAGCCTTAACAAAGGCCAGGAATGCCGTGCAGTTACACCCTGGGTTCCCTTGCAAGCATTCTTAAATATTTAGATCTGAACCCCGTGGGGGAAAACAGGACACAGGGTTCTTTCAGAACTGTCCTGATCTTCCTTATGACTCAGGATCTGCTCATTATCCTGGGATCCTCTCTTTTTGCAGCGAAAGCCAGCTCTGAGCAGAGGGCAGAGTCCAAGCCCTCCCCCTAGCAAGGAAGAAATTGGGCAGCTCGCTTTGCCAGGTCCATGTGATTGGCGGGGTGTGGGGGGGCACACCCTCCACAGATTTGCTCAGGGCAGCTGGGGACAGTTTAAAGCTGTGTCCACAGCCCACGAGCTCCGCAAGGCTCAAATCCATTTTCTCTGCTCATCCTTTCTCGATCACTTTTAGCTTCCCCCAGAAGCATCCGGAGGTCAATCAGGGTCATCCCTCTTGCAAAATCTGCCTGCAGAAACCTTTTCCTCCCTTGAGTTGCAAGTAGCACTATCTCCAGTCTCCGTTGTGGGACAGAATATACAGCTTGGGGGCTGCCTTAGCCAGGGCCTGTGACACCAGTGGTGCCCTTGATTCAGGATTAATTAGAGCAAAGGCAATTTCCATGTGCATGGCCTCAGCAAGGATGCTCTGCTTCTTCAAGCAATAAATTATACTTTAAATAAAAGATCTGGGAAACAGTGGGAGGTGTTGATACCTAGGGAGGGATAGCTGAGCTCTGGCATTTGTTCTGTTCAAAACTGGAGCAGGGAAATCCCTTTTCATCCGAAGGGCCCCATTCCCACTTGTGGGGGCCGCATGCCAGTCAGGGGCGTGGCTAGAGGCAAAAGTGGGCGGAGCCACAGGAGTGACTCTTTGAACAGCATAGGCTACATTCTGGCCATGGAGAAGTCGAGAGTTTTCTGCTTGTCTCTCCATTTTATCCTCATCCTAGGATCATAGCAGGGACGCAGGTGGCGCTGTGGGTTAAACCACAGAGCCTAGGACTTGCCGACCAGGAGGTCGGCGTTTGAATCCCTGCGACAGGGTGAGCTCTCATTGCTCAGTCCCTGCTCCTGCCAACCTAGCAGTTTCAAAGCACGTCAGAGTGCAAGTAGATAAATAGGTACCGCTCCGGCAGGAAGGTAAAGGGCGTTCTGGTTTGCCAGAAGCGGCTTAGTCATACTGGCCACATGACCCGGAAGCTGTACGCCGGCTCCCTTGGCCAATAAAGCAAGATGAGCTCCGCAACCCCAGAGTCGGCCACGACGACCTAATGGTCAGGGGTCCCTTTACCTTTACCTTTATGATCATCGCAGCGATAGGCCTGGTCTGTGGGATGTGGCACTTCAGAGTACGTTAAGGAAAAGTGTTCTTGCCTAGCTTGTTCCCTGCCTTGCTAGATTTCTACTTGCAGGCGTTTTCTTTCCCCCTCTTTTTTGGAAAACGGGACCCTTTGCAAAAAAAACCAACCTATTTCCCACCTGTGGGCTGAAGTGGTCGAATCCTTGTAAATCAAGAAAATCTTAAAAACAACAAAACAAAACAAAAAGAAAACTACCTCACTTGATTCCTTCACATTGTTTACATCAGGAGGCATGAAGAAAGAGATTTGTTCTGCTGATAAACTAACTACCGTTTGGAGACTTAAGGTGGACTTTTATTTTGTGCTAGTGATTTTGTGGGACACGGCAGAGACTTATACGTGGTCTAGGATGGGGAAATGGTCCCAGGCGTTTCGGTGCTTGCGGTGGAAATTCTAGTTGGTCCCCCCCCACCCTCCCCACTAATAACTGGGAAGTTCCCTTGCACAAGCTCCCTTGAAATGAGTGGGTCTTGCTCAGCAGAACTTCCCTGTCAGGTGAGACACATGGAGGGGTCTCTCTAAATAGTCCGCTTTGCTGCTGTTACAGGAGACCCAAATCTCTTCCCCTCCCTTCTGGCAGCTTCGTCATGTTGCCTTATGACAGGGTTGCCTCAGTTCTCAAATAACTCTGTGATCTTATGAAAGTCGCCTTTCTTCTTCTTCTTCTTCTTTTAAAAAACTAACAAACCAAAGAGAAATCGAAAGCGTGAAAATCCCAGGGTGGAGACAGTTTGGAATTCCCCCACACAGCTCTGGAAGAAGTGGCTTGATTTCTTTACCCGGCACTGACTGGCTTCCTTTCGCTCTGCTGCTGAGGTTTTCTGGAAATCTCAGACTGTCAGGGCAGGGTGGCTGAGTAACACCCCCCCTCCAAAAACACAACACCCAGCCTGCGGTTGCAAGGGGAAAGGCACCACTTCCGGGTCTGCGTGTTTGCCCAATGCCAGCTGAGCCGGCAACACGCAGAGGTTCACGACCTGCTTCCCCTTTGCAGGATTTCTGCACAGAATTGCTTTGGAAACCTGTCAAAGGTGATGTGTGGTGCCAGAACAGGTTGGCTCTCCTGGTCAGCCCCGTGACCCTATCTTCTCCCAGTGTTAAAAACTCAGATATATATGTTAATCACTTTGTTGTTGTTTAGTCGTTTAGTCGTGTCTGACTCTTCGTGTCCCCCTGGACCAGAGCACGCCAGGCACTCCTGTCTTCCACTGCCTCCTGCAGTTTGGTCAAACTCATGTTCGTAGCTTTGAGAACACTGTCCAACCATCTCGTCCTCTGTCGTCCCCTTCTCCTTGTGCCCTCCATCTTTCCCAGCATCAGGGTCTTTCCCAGGGAGTCTTCTCTTCTCATGAGGTGGCCAAAGTCTTGGAGCCTCAGCTTCAGGATCTGTCCTTCCAGTGAGCACTCAGGGCTGATTTCCTTAAGAATGGATAGGTTTGATCTTCTTGCAGTCCATGGGACTCTCAAGAGTCTCCTCCAGCACCAGAATTCAAAAGCATCCATTCTTCGGCGATCAGCCTTCTTTATGGTCCAGCTTTCACTTCCATACATCACTACTGGGAAAACCATAGCTTGAACTATACAGACCTTTGTTGGCAAGGTGATGTCTCTGCTTTTTAAGATGCTGTCTAGGTTTGTCACTGCTTTTCTCCCAAGAAGCAGGCATCTTTTAATTTCGTGGCTGCTGTCACCATCTGCAGTGATCATGGAGCCCAAGAAAGTAAAATCTCTCACTGGCTCCATTTCTTCCCCTTCTATTTGCCAGGAGGTGATGGGCCCAGTAGCCCTGATCTTCGTTTTTTTAATCACTTAATGGCACCTTAAACCTTGGTTACAGTTGCCACAACAGAATATCTAGGTGCCATCTTTTTTACAAGGATATTATTACAGTCGTACCTTGGTTCTTGAACTTAAATCCATTCCAGGAGTCTGTTCGATTCCCGAAACCGTTCAAAAACCAAGGCGCGGCTTCCGATTGGCTGCAGGAGCTTCCGGCACTCAATTGGAAGCCACGTCAGACGTTCAGCTTCCGAAAAACATTCAAAAACCGGAACGCTTACTTCCTGGTTTTCTGTGTTCAGGAGCCAAAATGTCCAAGTACCAAGGTGTTTGAGAACCAAGGTACAACTGTATTATTATCCTGAACTATGGCAATTTGATCAACAAATTATCGCTGGATAGCAGATAAGAACTCGTGAGTGACTCCTATGGGGAAACCACAGCGATAACAGGGTTTAATCCAGGAGCAAAACATGTTCCCGTTCATTTGGGTTTTCCTCTGTTTCTTTTTATTATGGGGTTTCCAAAATTGACAAATTAATTTGCAGAGTTGTAAAATCGGCGTTTAAAACCAAAACCAAAACCAACCAACCCTCCTGATTCTGCTTATTAAACATAAATTGTGGTTTCACCTCGAGTCTCTTGACCAATTCTCCCCCCCGCCCCCAAAAATTTTTTTTACAGGGTTTCCACAAGGTTTCCTCACAGTAGTTCTTTTGTGGTGTCAGGCACATTCCCCAAGGCTGAAAAGCAGCAATATTTCGTCAATCTGGAAAACCGGATTGTCGCAGCGCCCAGCTAGAGAAGTCCATTGCAGCTGTGGATGGAGATTGTGATGGTGTCATTGTCGTGGGTGCCTGTTGCAGGTCTCTTATAGCACATTCACCCCCCCACACACTTGCTGCCCGCCCCGCGGTTCCCTCGGTTGCCAGATATATATGTACTCAATTTAAAAATCAATTGGCTTGTTTTCGAATCAATACCTTGTTTTTGCTTTACAGCTCTGAGGCCTTAAGGGAACTCAGTGGAGTTTATAAATCTAAATAAGTCAGGCCTCGACGCTTTAGAGCTTAAACGGTTCCGTGGAGAAGGGCGGGAGTGTTCCAGAAAGAGCCGTGTGAAACCCCAGAGGCCAGGAGGCTCTGATACGGCGTGAAACGGACAGCAGTTTGACGCTGCTAGGGCTTGTTAGCTGGGATCCGCAAAGGTCTGGACTGGGTTCTTGAGCCGAAGGACAGTTCTGGCCTGGTTCTGGCAGCAGCATGGGTGAGGGTGGGCCAAGAGGGTTATGCCTGGATCAGTGGACCCTCAGGTGGGCAGCATCCAGCTTGCCTTGGAGAACTTGGGCCAGTCGCATACTCTCAGGCAAGCCTACCTTAAAGGGTTGTTGTTGGGGTGATAGGGTACGTTTACCTGTGTTCGGTCCTTGGAGCCCGGAAGGAGAATGGCGGTGCAGACAAGGGTTAGAAACTCAGATAGATAAGCTAATCGCCAAATTGCACCTTAAACCGAGGTTATGTTCACCACATCTAGGTGGTTGTTTATTGCATTATTTATTTGTTTGTTTCATTTCTATATTGCTTTATATTTTAAAGAAAACCTGTCAAAGCAGTTTGCAACATAGTAAAATTTCAAACAATACAATCCAGAATAAAACCAATTCTGGCTTCAAGGAAAACATATCAGATTCTTCTTAAAGTGATACTTGGCTTTCCCCATATTTATTTATTTACCTACTTCATTTATAGAGCTGCCCCATAGCAGAAGGAAGCCAGTGTGGTTTAGTGGTGAGAGTGTTGGACCCGGACCTGGGAGATCAGGATTCAAATCCCCACTCAGTCAGGAATCTCACGGTGTGACCTTGGAGTCAGTCGCAGCCTCTTAACCTACTTTTCAGGGTTGTTGTAGGGGTTTAACTGAGAAGGGCGGAGAACCATGTACTCCTTGGAGAAAAAGGTGGGAGATTAATGCAATAAATAAGGTCTCTGGCTCACCTGCTTAGGAAAGCTGGAAGGATATGGAGATGTCAGCTGCCAATCTGGCATCCAGAGATCTCCACGTGATCGCAATTGGACCCGTGCCAGTCGCAAAATGCGCCTGGTGCCTGGCTAACTTCTAACCCTGGTGCAAACATTGGGGTGCTGCCCCACTGTGGAGGGGATAGGTTAGCTGCCACTGTTGCAGGGAGACTTGGATGGAGGCCTCGAGTCTTCCTTCGTTCCGGCTGCCGAGCTTTTGCCCTCTGGCACATTGCCACCTTCCTCTGGGCAGGGAACGTTGCCTCTTGGGTGCCTGCCGCTTAGACAGATCCCTTGATTCACAGAGCTGGAAGGCACTGCAAGGTGATAAAATTCTCCGGGGCTTGGTTTTCTACACATCCTTCTGTGTCTCATCCATACACAACACAGACATCCCTGCATGGAATTCAGCAGCCAGATTGCTGATTGAGGCAAGGCAGTCTGGTGCAACTGTGTTGGCGGCTTCTTCTTCTTCTTCTTCTTCTTCTTCTTCTTCTTCTTCCTCCTCCTCTTCCTCTTCCTCCTCCTCCTCTTCCTCCTCCTCCTCCTCCTCCTCCTCCTCCTCCCCTTCACCCTAAGATCCCAGGTGTATTTTTTTAAAAAAATGTTTTTATTAAAGGATTTTCATGGTTAACAAGGCTACATACAACGTCTCTGTTTTTGGGCACCCACCTTATTTTCACGGGACACGGGTGGCGCTGTGGGTCAAACCACAGAGCCTAGGAATTGCTGATCAGAAGGTCGGCGGTTCGAATCCCCGCGATGGGGTGAGCTCCCGTTGCTCGGCCCCTGCTCCTTCCCACCTAGCAGTTTGAAAGCACGTCAAAGTGCAAGTAGATAAATAGGTACCGCTCCGGCGGGAAGGTAAACGGCGTTTCCGTGCGCTGCTCTGGTTCGCCAGAAGCGGCTTTGTCATGCTGGCCACATGACCCAGAAGCTGTACACCGGCTCCCTCGGCCAGTAAAGCGAGATGAGTGCCGCAACCCCAGAGTCGGTCACGACTGGACCTAATGGTCGGGGTCCCTTTACCTTTACCTTATTTTCACACTTGCAAGTTGTTTTACATTGTTTTTCAAACTGTAACCTACCCTGAGACCTTAGGGTGGAGGGTGGCTAATAAATGAATGAATGAATAACGATACTAAAAAATAAATAATATTTAGCCCAGCCCTCGCTTTCCTGTTGCTGAAAAAATTCCCAGTCTGCAAGATAACCTGACACCCCCAGATTACTAAATTTATGCAGTTCATAAGGCTGCATTGGGTCACTTTAGTGCCCTTTTAAATCTCTCCCCCCTTTCCCATGTCTCCCCCGCCGCCGTCCCATTGTCCGTTTTCGATTGTCAGGTCCTAGGGAGCAGGGACCTGTTTCTGCGTGTGGATCTCTGTGGGGCGGCACCCACGCTTGGTGTGTTGACAATGAGGAGAATGCGGAAGAGGAATGCGAGGTTTGAACCTGCGGCTTCCCTTCCTGGATTCTGTGAAGATGACTCACGTTACTGTGTTGCAACAACTCGTGCATAAATTGGTCTAGTTGGCTAATTGGGAGTCTGCAGGTTACAAAGGAGCCATGTGTTTAGCAAGTCACCGGGTCATCCAAGGTGATCGGGAGTTTAGGTACAACTATTTTACTTTTAAAAGACAACTGAAGGTGGCCCTGTTTAGGGAAGTTTTTAATGTCTGACGCTGTATTGTTTTTAATATTCGATTGGGAGCCTCCCAGAGTGGCTGGGGAAACCCAGCCAGATGGGTGGGGTATAAATATTAAATTGTTGTTGTTGTTGTTGTTGTTGTTGTTGTTGTTGTTGTTGTTATTATTATTAGACTTAATATTTTATGTAATTCTGTCATACTCCATTTTACCAAAGTTGTCCATTATTTTTGCCATTTTGCCCCTTCCTCTATGACCCACATGGAAAGGAAGCCGGCTAGCAGAGGAGAAGCAGATCATTCCTTTGTCAGTCCCCTTGACAGAACTTTCAAACCCCGTTTCGCTTAGGGACTAGAAACCTGCATTTTTATCATGGTGACTCTGAGCCCCTAAGCAGGCCAGTAACTTGTGGACTTATTTATGAGGCTCTGATGAAGTATTTGCTTGTCAGGAGCCCATCAATGCCCTCAAGGGGCCTGGGATGGCTGCCCAAAACCAGAAACGGCGAAGGGGCATGTGCCTCTTCTTTACTGAGAGGGTAAAAACTTGCTTGGAGATTAAGGGAACACGGGAAGCCTTTAAGGCTGGTTTCTTTTTGGCTGCCCTAGCACTCCGGTCCTTTCCTGGGGGCTCTTGTTCCGGAGCAGGAGGTGGCCTAAAGAAACTCTGGGGGAAGGCGAGGAAAGTTGGGGCCACGTCCGCCCTCCATATTTCCCCCTCTGTTTCTCTCTCCATGCTGACAGGCTTTGTGGTGGGCCAGGCCGGGCTGTTCCAGTCGCTGGCCATGTTCGTCGTGGCCTATTTCATCATCGGGCTGACGGTTCTGTCGGTGTGTGCCATCTCCACCAACGGGGCCCTGGATGCGGGTGGCGCCTACTGTATCCTTCGCACGCAGACCCAGCGAGTGTCCGGTTGGCTTAGAGCATCTCCTAGCCCCTCCACAGCCATTGCACCAGGGGCTGCCACAAGCAGGCGGGGCTGCCCAGTGCTACAACAACATCAGGAATCAAAGCCTGTGGACTGTGGATTCCGGCTTCACAGTGGGTTGGCCTAGATGACCCTCGGGGGGCCCTTCCCACTCAGCGATTCTAGGATTCATTGAAGGCTGGTCCATTTGAGCAAAGGGGGCACTGCCCCACCAACCTCAGTCTGCCCTTAGCCAGCCCCCTCCTGTCTGTCTTCCTGCTTCCAACCATTCCCGGGGTTGGTGACGCCACTGCCATCACTGGCCTTTTGCCCCACCAATTTCTACTTTACACACGCCTTTGCAGCTATCTGTCGGTGTTTCTCGAACTTGGATCTCCAGTTCTTGTTGGACTGTGACTCCCATCATCCCTGACCACTAGCTATGGATGATGGGAGTTGTAGTCCAACAACAGCTGCAGACCCGCTTTTAAGAAGCACTGGTCTGTGTGACGGGTGCAGCAAACCTTAGTTTGGCCATCTTCAGCCTGATGCCCTCCTGGATTACAACTCCCAGCATGCTGGTTAGGAGCTGATGGGAGTTGTAGTCCAAAATGCTTGGAGGGCACCAGGGTGGCAAAGGCTGCCAATCTCCTGCCAAATGGCGTGTAGATGCTAGTGCCAGTACAGACCCTCCTCTTAGCTGCCTCTCAGGGTTGCTGGGTCCCCTTGACTTCTATGTTGCTCCTTGACGCTCCGGGCGCAGACATGATCAGCCGGGCGCTGGGGCCCGAATTCGGCGGCAGCATTGGCATCATGTTCTTCTTGGCCAACGTTTGTGCCAGTGCGCTCTACATCCTGGGGCTGGTGGAGGCGGTCGTGGATGACTTTGGAGCCCCCGCAGGTGAGTGCCATATGAATCTCCCCGGGAGATGCTGACCCCTGTCTGCACTGCAGGGTTTCCCTCTCTCTGCGTGCCAGGCAGCGAAGGTGCCTGCCCTGACCTCCTCCTTGCCTGTCCCCGCAGAGGGCGGCGTTGGCAGTGCCACCCAGGTCCTTCCTCGCGGCTACTGGTTCGACCTCCTCTACGGGACGGTCCTTCTCTTCCTCTGCCTGCTGGTCTGCCTCGTGGGCGCTGGCATCTACGCCAAGGCCACTTTCCTCATCTTCCTGATCGTCATGCTGGTGCTGGGCACCGTCTGCCTCAGTTTCTTCGTGGTGGCCCCCCGCAAGGTGAAACTTCCCCCGGGCATCGACGGCAACAGCACGGAGCAGGGCAATGCCTCCTTCACGGGGTTCAAGCACAGCACACTCCAGGCCAACTTGTTTGGTGAGTTTCACCTCTGCACTTGAAAAGTATTATTTTGTGGGGGGCGGGGGGCACAGAAGCTGTGACTCCGGAGGAGCGGGGAGAGAAACAGGAAGAGAGGGCCTTCTCTGTGGTGGCCCCTAAGCTGTGGAACTCCCTCCCCACAGAGATGTGCCTGACACCTTCATGGCACAGCTTGCAGAGGATGCTGAAGATGCACCTCTTTCCCCTGTATTTTGACCCTTGAAGGGGTCTGTTTTTAGGCTCTAGTATGTTGTTGTCATGGGGACACGGGTGGCGCTGTGAGTTAAACCACTGAGCCTAGGGCTTGCCGATCAGAAGGTCGGCGGTTCAAATCCCCATGGCGGGGTGAGTTCCCGTTGCTTGTTCCCTGCTCCTGCCAACCTAGCAGTTCGAAAGCACGAAGTGTGCAAGTAGATAAATAGGTACCACTCTGGAGGGAAGGTAAACGGTGTTTCCGTGCGCTGCTCTGGTTCGCCAGAAGCGGCTTAGTCATGCTGGCCACATGACCCGGAAGCTGTACGCCGGCTACAAAGCGAGATGAGCGCCGCAACCCCAGAGTCGTCTGTGACTGGACCTAACAGTCAGGGGTCCCTTTACCTTTACCTTTATGTTGTTGTCATAGAGCTGTAAGGGCCCCCCAAGGGTCATCTAGTCCGACCCCCTGCAATGCAGGAACTTCAATCATACATGACAGGTGGCCATCCAAACCTCCAAGGAAGGAGAGTCCACCACTTCCCGAGGGAGTCCGTCCCACCATCACTTTTTTGTGATTTTCCCAAGGGGAAAAGCAGCTCACAAAACTGTTTCAATAAACACATTCTTCACTGCCTCCCGCAGCCGACTACAGTGTGGATTACACAACGGGTCGCCTGATGAGTTTCAGCACCGTCTTTGCCGTCATGTTCAACGGCTGCACAGGAATCATGGCAGGTTCTAACATGTCAGGTGGGTGAAGACTTTTCACGGCCGTTTGCGGCGGGGCCATAGCCCAGTGGGCAGAGTGCATGCTTTGAGAACAAAGGGGTCCAGGTTCGACTCCATGGCATCATCTCTAGATAAGGCTAGGGGAGACCCTGCCTGCAATCCTGGAGACGCTGCCAGTCTGTGAAGGCAGCGCTGATCTCGATGAACCCACTGTCTAAAAAAGTGCAGAGTTGCAAAAGGCTCACAAGATGGTAACCAAAATCCAAGGGGGTGGAGCGGCCACACTCCGAGGAAAGGTTACAGCAATTTGGGGCTCATTGCTTTAGAGCAGGGGTAGTCAACCTTTAGTGACGCGGGTGGTGCTGCAGATTAAACCACAGAGCCTAGGGCTTGTCAGTCAGAAGGTCGGCGGTTCGAAACCCCGTGAAGGGGTGAGCTCCCGTTGCTTGGTCCCTGCTCCTGTCAACCTAGCAGTTCGAAAGGACGTCAAAGTGCAAGTAGATAAATAGGTACCGTTCCAGCGGGAAGGTAAACGGCGTTTCCGTGTGCTGCTCTGGTTCGCCAGAAGCGGCTTAGTCATGCTGGCCACATGACCTGGAAGCTGGACGCTGGCTCCCTCAGCCTGTAAAGCGAGATGAGCGCCACAACCCCAGAGTCGGCAACGACTGGACCTAATGGTCAGGGGTCCCTTTACCTAGTCAACCTTTTTGTACCTACCGCCCACTAATGCATCTTTCTTGATGGTAAAATTTCCTTACCACCCAGTGGTGCTCGATGGAAGGAGGATTCAGCTTGTGACATGGAACCCCCTACTGCCCACCTAGAATCCTGAAATGCTCACTAGTGGGTGGTAAGGACCAGGCTGACAACCCCTGGGTTAGAGAAAAGCAAGTCAAAGGTGACTTGATAGCAGGTCATAAAACCATGCATGTCACAGAGAAAGTGGAGAGAGGAACGTTTTTCTCCTTCTCTCCTAAAAGTAGAACTTGTGAACGTTGGAAGATTCAGGAAGTCATTCTTCATGCAGACCTTAGTTAAACTATTCTTCTTCTTCTTACAGTGGTACCTCTGGATGCGAACAGGATCCATTCCGGAACCCCGTTCGCATCCTGAAGCGAACGCAACCCGTGTCTGTGCGGGTCGCGATTTGCCACTTCTGCGCATGCGCGTGATGTTATTTTGCATGTCTGCACATGTGCGTGCGGCAAAAAAAAAGTAGCGTGTTCCGTTACTTCCGGGTCGCTGCGGAGCGCAACCCAAAAACGCTCGACCTGAAGCAACTTTAACCCGAGGTATGACTGTATTTATTAAATTTAATTTGTATTCCGCTCTTCATCCGTAGATCTCAGAGTGGTTCAGAAAAATACAAGATGAAAACACAAAATACACCATAATTTCCAGAACAAAACAAACCAATAACCCCCCTCTCCCCGCCTGTGGAACTCCCTCCCACAGGAAGCAGCGATGGCCACTAACTTGAATGGCTTTAAGAGAGGATTGGACAAATTCACGGAGGAGGAGAGGGTTATTGATGGCTACTAGCCAGGATGGCTGTTGTCTGCCTACGCAGCTGAGGCATCAATGCTTCTGAATACCAGTTGCTGGAAATGGCAGGAGAGCAGAGGGTTCTTGCATATGTCTCCTGCCTGTGGGTTTCCCATAATGGACATCTGGTTGGCCACTGGCTTGATCTGGCAGCCTTTCCTCATGTTTTATGTTCGTGGTCTGACTAGGTATAAGGAAAATGAACACTTTGTGAGCGGGATGCTCTGGCCTGGGAGATGTGGAGGTTCCCCCCCCCCCCTGTCCGGGATGTCCCTAATCCTGTCCTCCTTCCTTTCCTCAGGGGATCTGAAGCGGCCGAGCTACTCCATCCCACGAGGCACCATCACAGCTGTGATCTTCACCTACATCGTGTACAACCTGTTGGCTTTTCTGCTGAGCTGCACCTGCGACAGGTAGGCGTTGCTACTGGCCGCCAGGGGGAGCTGCTACCCCATAGCTCTTTACTTCCCCCCCTTTAAAACAACAGCAATAATGAGCAGACAAAGACTCCTGAAACCTGCCCTGTACTGGGGTTCAGTACAGGTGGCATCATCTCCTCATTTTATCCTTGCAGCTCTATCCATTGTTAAAGCGATTTTGGAATTATTCCCATTTCAAAGACAGAGAAACTGAGCTGACTTATCCCGGGTTTGTCTAAGGGGTTGCTGAGCTGAGCAGACCTCATAGTTTCAGGTTAGCCTAGAGACTTAATTTCTTCTCCTCCCCTACTGGGCATTTAAGGTCTAAAGTTTGGGAGGTCTAAAGCTTGGGACCAGCTTATTCACAAAGGGGCATCATATGAGACAGTCGTTCTTTTGTACATGTTTGAAAGTTCCTCCGCAGGTGGGAAGGAATTATTATTATTACCGTATTTTTCGCTCTATAAGACGCACCAGACCATAAGACGCACCTAGTTTTTGGAGGAGGAAAACAAGAAAAAATATATTCTGAATCTCAGAAGTCAGAACAACAAGAGGGATCGCTGTGAAGGAAAGCAGCGATCCCTCTTGCTCTTCTGGCTTCTGGGATACCTGCGCAGCCTGCATTTGCTCCATAAGACGCACACACATTCCCCCTTACTTTTTAGGAGGGGAAAAGTGAGTCTTATAGAGCAAAAAATACGGTAATTAGATTGATATACCCCCCCCCCCAGTCATAAGATCTCTGGGTGGTTCACAGAATAGAATGCCTCCCTGCAGTTAGAAAGGAAGAGTGTCAGGGACGAGGATCGCAGCTTTGCTTTCTCCCTTGATGTACTGCTGTGTGGCTCTCTCTATATTGGGAATGACCTGCAGCTCAGTGGTGGAGCATCTGCATTGCTTGCAAAAGGCTGTGGGTCCAATCCTCAATGGCATCCCCATGTAGGACTAGGGAAGAGTCATACCTGAAACCTTGGAGCCCAGCTGCCATATAAGGGAGAGAGAGAGAGAGAGAGCGCGCGCACACACATGGAAGTAGGTGGTCTCACGGTCTGGCTCAATGCAAGCTTTCTCCATAAGCACACAAGACGTAACTGGCTGTACTTTTAAATAAATGAGGTCCAGTTCTGGGCACCACAGTTCAAGAAGGACACTGACAAACTGGAACGCGTCCAGAGGAGGGCAACCAAAATGGTCAAAGGCCTGGAAACAATGCCTTATGAGGAACGGCTAAGGGAGCTGGGCATGTTTAGCCAGGAGAAGAGGAGGTTAAGGGGTGATATGATAGCCATGTTCAAATATATAAAAGGATGTCACATAGAGGAGGGAGAAAGGTTGTTTTCTGCTGCTCCAGAGAAGCGGACACGGAGCAATGGATCCAAACTACAAGA
Source organism: Podarcis vaucheri (assembly GCF_965113315.1). Taxonomy (NCBI): domain Eukaryota; kingdom Metazoa; phylum Chordata; class Lepidosauria; order Squamata; family Lacertidae; genus Podarcis; species Podarcis vaucheri. Next base: position 5,679,486 of record NC_138763.1, on the reverse strand, counting down.
AAGAAGATTCCACCTAAACATTAGGAAGAACTTCCTGACAGTAAGAGCTGTTTGACAGTGGAATTTGCTGCCAAGGAGTGTGGTGGAGTCTCCTACTTTGGAGGTCTTTAAGCAGAGGCTTGACAACCATATGTCAGGAGTGCTCTGATGGTGTTTCCTGCTTGGCAGGGGGTTGGACTCGATGGCCCTTGTGGTCTCTTCCAACTCTAGGATTCTATGATTCTATGAGGTATACAGTGGTACCTCGGGTTACATACGCTTCAGGTTACATATGCTTCAGGTCCGCTAACCCAGAAATAGTACCTCGGGTTAAGAACTTTCCTTCAGGATGAGAACAGAAATCATGCTCCGGCGGTGCGGCGGCAGCAGGAGGCCCCATTAGCTAAAGTGGTGCTTCAGGTTAAGAACAGTTTCAGGTTAAGAACGGACCTCCAGAACGAATTAAGTACTTAACCCGAGCTACCACTGTACTTCATTGTATCAAATTGTAGATTTCAACGGAAGTCTCATAAAGTTCAATGAAAAAGCAGAAGACCCAGTGGATGAGTTCATTCTCTACTCAGTTCATGCATAAGGTCCACACATGTATAAGTGTCTATTCCACCTGTCTGTTCAAAGAGTCCAATAATCCACATGCAGGGTTCTTACAGTTCCACAGAATCCTTTCACAGAGTCTAAGACAAGGATTTCCGGAATATTAGCCTTGTTTCGCCATCCTAGGCTTCATCAGTAGCACAGGCGCATAGTGGTTGCAACCACTGCTATGCTATAAGATCCACTATCCTGTAATATTACATATGAGCCTGTACTACTGACGAAGCCTAGGATGGCGAAGCAAGGCTAATATTCCGGAAATCCACTGGGTCTTCTGCTTTTTTCATTGAACTTTATTGGACTTCCGTTGAAATCTACAATTTGATACAATGAAGTATACCCCATTTATATAAAATCTTGTGTGTTTATTGAGCATGTTTCATGTAACCATAGGTTTGTTGTTGTTTTGCTAAGGTTTCTTCATAAGGACATAAGAAGAATTTAGGAAAACTCGCAGGCGGGACCAGAGCAGAACAGAACTCTTTCCACCCGCGATTCCTAGCAACAGGCGTTCACTGCAGGGAGCTAGGCATGAGGTCTAGATGCCCTTGATAGTTATGCCCTCCATAAATTTGTCTTCCTGTGTTTGTTTGTGGCAGGAATTTCATTTCTTTTCTTGTGCTCTGTGGTCTGGGTCTTGCTGACTGATCTTGGGTGATTGGCAATGGGCAGGCTATGTTTATTTATTTATTAAATTTGTATACCACCCTATACCTGTAGATCTCATAAAATCACAATATTAAGAAAAAGAAAACACATAATAAAAACAAAGGCAACCCAATAGTCTAACCCCCTTCCACAACACGTTTTAAAAGGGCATTGGATGCCAGTCAGCCAAAGGCATGGTTAAAGAGAAACGTTTTCGTCCGTCACCTAAAGGTGTATAATGAAGGCGCCAGGCTCCACAAATGGGGAGCTACTGCAGAAAAGGCCCCGTTCTCATGTTGCCACCCTCCTGCCCTCTTGTGGAGGAGATACACGAAGAAGGAGCTCAGAGGATGATTTCAGGATCCAAGTGGGTTCCTATGGAGCGAGGCGGTCTTATACGGCTCAGTTGGTTGCAACAGGGAGAACTTCCTTTTTTAAAAAAAGATATTTATTAAAAGTTTTTAAGATATAACAAAAAAAGAAAAAGAAACATACAAAATAAAAAACAGTTAAAAACACACATTAATTTTCAATAACATAACTTCCATACGCTTATTTCCTCGGACCTCCTCGTACCTCCCTTCTTTGTATTCCAGTTCAATTTGTTAGTTCAGCAAATCCTTACCATTAAGCTTTTACCCATTTGTGAAACCTTTTTTTCCCCTTCATATCTCTTAAAACATTACAGCTGGAAACCGCTTAGTTTCTATCCAACATCCTTCTAACATTCATTAATTTTACAATGTTTCTGTAAGGAGTCTTTGAATTTCTTCCAGTCTTCTTTCACCGCCTCTTCTCCCTGTTCTCGGATTCTGCCAGTCATTTCTGCCAATTCCATGTAGTCCATCACCTTCATCTGCCATTCTTCCAGAGTGGGTAAATCTTGTGTCTTCCAATACTTTGCAATAAGTATTCTTGCTGCTGTTGTTGCATACATTAAAAAAGTTCTGTCCTTCTTTGGCACCAATTGGCCGACCATGCCCAGGAGAAAGGCCTCTGGTTTCTTCAACAGGGAGAACTTCCTTTCCCTACCAGCTCTTTGACTTTCTGCGCACTTGACGCTGCCCATTTTGCTTCATGCATGAAGGCTTATTATCTGCCGTCTTCCTAGTGCACACTTGTTTTTCCTCTGTGCCTCTTTGTGTGCCGGATTATACGTCCAGCCCCTCGGGAACGGATGTCCCAGGCTTCCTTGTCTTGTCACCTGGATTAGCTCCCCCTCCCTCCTTTGGAGATTTGTGCAGCCCAGTTGTACACAGGCAAAGAAACCTCAAGTAGGCTGGCAGGCAGCTGATTGTGGTAATCTGCCCCCCCCCCCGCCAAGGGCATGGGAAGGCACTCAAACACAATTTCCTCTACCTGCCGGCGATTGCACCCACCCGCTCTCTTGTGGCTAACAGAAGCATAACGTTAAGTGTGGCTAAGATTGTGCTGACCTGCCCCTGCCACCAATTCTGAGAGATTTCAAGGCGGGTGATGCAGGTCAGGTGCACATGGAAGACTCCAAATCAGAACTGATGTGGCAGAATGCCAGGCGCAGGAGGGAGGGAGAGCGAGGCCTTCCCACGCCACTAGATCAATTCTGCCTCTCTTTGCCCACTTCCCCTTCTCCCACCCTCCCCCAAGTGGCTATCTAAGCACCCAGGAAATTTTCTGGATTTGGCAACCCATTGCAAGATAAGCGCACCTTGATCTCCACCATGCATACTCTGGTGGCAGGTTTAGGGCGTGGTTTTGTTTGTTACTACCATTCCTGCTACCGATAGGGCAGATAAAAGGAAGCACTTCTTCACACAGCATGTGGAACTCACAGCCACATGAGGCAACGACAACCACCAGCTTGGATGGCTTTAAAGGAGGATTAGACAAATCCATGGAGGGGGATAAGGCTATTGCTGGCTACTAGCCACAAAGCTGGAGCTAGTAGCATTTCTTTTTCTTTTTTATAATAATCTTTATTGATTTTCATTTACATACTCCACATACACATATTGTATTACATTTTACATTTATATTTGCTCCTAAGAGCCGACTTCCTCCCTTCCTTCTTCTGGCTTTTTATATCACATCAAAATTTTTTGCATCGTCTTCATCCGTTTTGTATATTCTTGTTCTTCTTTCGTATTTGTCTACAGTCTATAGCCAAATAAATCCTCCTGTATATACACTGCCAGTAGCATTTCTGAGTACTAGTTGCTGAAAGTTTAGGAGGCGACAGGGCTCCTGTGCACGGGTCCAGCGTCTGGATTTTGCACATGCATCTGGGTGGCCACTGAGTCCAGGAGCCTGGGCTCACACGGCCTTTGCAGCTTTACAGCACCAGCTTTTAAAAGCGTTGCCCCGTATCGCATGTTGAGAGCAGAGCACTTGGGCAGAGAGGCTCAGTAGCTTGGCTACGGCTGCCTATTTTATCTGTGGCTGAGACGAGATTTGAACTCTGGACTCCTCTTTATTTGCTTATTCCATAAAATGTGCGCACTGCTTGATTTCTTTAAAGCAGCCGAAAAGCGGTTTGCAAAAAACGAACGACAAAAATTTAAGACTTTCAAAAAGCTAAAATAACAATAGAAGGAAAACAGACTGGAACTTGCATCGACTTTCTAAACATTTGGGTAGGCTTGTCTGAACAAGGATGTTTTTAGCCGGTGCCAAAAAGCATGCAGTGAAGGTATGGGGCGTTTAGGTGCTGCCACACTAAAAGAGTGAGTCTACAAATGCAGAAGGGGTATCTTCCATCTACAAATGCGGAAATGGCACCGGTAGCAATGCCATTGCACTGATCAAAGCAGTTGAGTGAACGTATATGGGGCCAGGCAATTTTGCAGGTAAACTGTTCCAAAAGGCTTTGTATCCTAATAACTTGGCCCAGTAGCAAATGGGAAACCAATGCAGATCTCTGAGCTACAGGTGCCATAATATTCTGACAAGGCCTCACTCCTGTCAGCAATTGTGCTGCAGCATCCAATATTAACTGATGCTTCCAGATCAAGCACAATGGAAGTCCCACTTTGAGCGTGTTGCAGTCACCAAGGCACAAGCCTCAGCTCACAGCTTGGCCAATGGGCCACCTCCCACCTGCCTTGCCATTATTTTTTCTGGCTCGCTTTCATGTGGGTCTGCAGTGCCCCCTAACACAATGGCACCAGTCCTCCCCCCCCCAAACCCCTGCAAAACCCAGGGGTAGCAAGGATCTGAACCTGGGCTTTGGCTGGAGACATGCCCGGGGAGGTGGGGCACTGGTGGTCATGCCCCTTGGTGCATTTGCAAACGGTGTCGGATTTTCAGGTGGGGTGCATGTGTGCTTGTTCTCGGAGAGAGAGAGAGCGGCTTGTTAATTTTCTGCTCTGGAAAGTGCTGCCATAAATCGCGGCTGTGCCGGGGCAGCCGGCAGGAATTGGCTAGAATTATAGCTGTCATGTTCTAATACCTTAATGCATGGCCATTGCTCATAATGACAGGGGACAGGGCAGCTTGCGAGGCCCCCGCGCATGACATGCACCTGCCCCCTCCCTCCCCGCCACTCATCCCTCCTCCGCTCTGAGAGCTTTAATAGGCCTCACCGTCCCCTGTTCCTTCCCCCCACCCCCAAGCGGCTGATTCTGATATCATATCAACATGAGCTTGTTGGAAAGGCACGAAAATGAAATCTGGGGTCCCGTTCGTCTCCTGTTGCTTTGTTAGGCATGCCTTCTCTGCCCCTGGGTGGGATTTATTTTGGGGAGGGGGTGGTAAGGGGGGTTGGCTGCTATGTGTGATTAGAAAGATGGGAGGGGTGGAGGCACACCCCAAGAAAGGAGACAGCTCTCAACCAGACCATCCCGGCTAAAGGACGATTGTCGTGGGGCAGCCCTGATAGAGAAGGAAAAGCCAGAGGTAAGCCAGAGGTAATGGTTGATATGTAGCTGTGCCTTTAAGGGCAGGTTATTCGTTTCATAGAATTATAGAACTGTCAAGATAGAAGGGACCACAAGGATCATCTAATCTAACCCCCTCTATTGCAGGAATCTTTTGCCCAATGTGGGCCTTGCACCCGTGACCCTGAGATTAAAAATTTCAGGCTCTGCCAATTGAGCTGTTTATTTATTTGCCCATGCAAATACCCACTGGGGTGGCTTTAAAAAAGGTTGGAGAACTTCATGGAGAGGGCTACTGATGGCTACTAGCAGTTCGAAAACACACCAGTGCAAGTAGATAAATAGGTACCACTGTGGTGGGAAGGCATATGGTGTTTCCGTGCACTGCTCTGGTTTCCGTCACGGTGTTCCGTTGCGCCAGAAGTGGTTAAGTCCTGCTGGCCACATGACCCGGAAAGCTGTCTGTGGATAAACACCAGCTCCCTCGGCCTGAAAACGAGATGAGTGCCGCAACCCCATAGTCACCTTTGACTGGACTTAACTGTCCAGGGGTCCTTTACCTTTTACCTTTTACCTTTTACCTTACAACTATGATGGGGACTCTCTGCCTCTATAGTTGAAAGCAGCAATGCTTCTGAATGCCAGTTGCTGGAAGCCACACGAGGGGAGAGTTGCTCTTGTGGTCGGATCCTGCTTGCTGGTTTCCCACAGGCATCTGCTTGGTCACTGTGAGAACAGGATGCTGGACCTGATGGGCAATTGACCTGATCTATCAGGCTCTTCCTATGTTCTTATGACTGGTAGCATCTCTCCAGGGTCTCAGTGTTAGAATTCCTGCTCCATGATTGCAGTCATGGGATTGTTTATCACATGACGGTGTATGTTTTGACTCCACAGAGTGGGAAGTGACGTAGACAGGATGTTTGTGTTACTGTGTTCCATGAAGTGGGACTGTTGTCCTTTGTTCTTTTTCTCTTTGCTGTCTGATGCTAAAAAGAGAGTGGGAGACATGTTGCAGTGCTCCGTGTGTCTTTATATGTAAATAAAGTAGATTAGCCAAAATGCTGAGTTGCTGAGGTCTGTCACGCGAGATAATAATAATAATAATAACAATAACAATAATACTAATAATTTTTATTTATACCCCACCTTCCCCAGGCAAGACCGGGCTCAGGGTGGCTAACACCCGATATAAAACAAATTGATTGAAATACAACTTAAAAACAATATTAAAACACAACATTAAAACATTAAAATATTAAAATACAGCCTCATTTCAATGGAAACTCAAATCAAAAACTTTTTCGGGGGATGAAAACGTCAAGCCTTCACCAAGGCTAACTTTCCAGACTGGTCCTACATGGGCCAGAAAAAAGCCAGGGAAGTCCCCAAATAGGAGTTCCATCACAGGAGGGGAAAGGAAAAAGGGGAGGGGAGAGGGAATCAAACTGATTCTAAACCAAAGGCCAGGTGGAACAACTCTGTCTTACAGCCCTGCAGAAAGAAATCAGATCCTGCAGGGCCCTGGTCTCATGAGGCAGAACGTTCCACCAGGCCGGGGCCAGTGTTGAAAAGGCCCTGGCTTTGGTTGAGGCTAATCTAACTTCCTTAGGGCCCGGGACCTCTAGGGTGTTGCTATTTATGGATCTTAAGGTGCTCCGTTGGGCATACCGGGAGAGGCGGTCCTGTAGGTACGAGGGTCCTAGGCACAAACTCTGCGGATCCCTAAGTGTGCCAGTATCGGTTGGCATCGGTTGCTGTGATGTTTAGGCAGAAGAAAGCTTTTGAAGCTCCTGAACGATCGACCAGGAAGGGGAGAACCTGCCAGTTGGGCATGTGTCTCTGCCAGGGTTCTACTCGAGTGTAGGCTGAACTCCTGACACTCAGATGGGCGGCATTCTCCTTTCTACCTGAAGATGTCACTGGGGATTGGACTTGGGGCATGCCAGGTGCTCGGCCACTGAGCTATGCTCCTTCCCTTAAGACTCCAGAGCCTGCTCTGCCCAGTTAGCAGTGCTTCCATCTCTGCAGGAGCAGTGAGAGCATGAAGCATGCCAAACATGCCTGCCAAGTGAGAGCTGTCTGCTCTGAACGCCACATCTAGTCCTTAATTGTACGGCAGTAACAACTGATAGTGGAACAGGCCAGAATCATAGAATCTTAGAGTTGGAAGGGACCCCACGGGGTCATCTAGTCCAGCCCCCTGCAATGCAGGAATCTCAGCGAAATCATCTCTGACAGATGGCCGCCCACCTACCTCAGAAGATGGTGGAGTTTCCATGGAAGTTCTTTTTTAAAAAAAATAATAAAGGTGCATGTTTATTGAGCATAGAAGCTGGAGTCAACAGGGAGCTGAGGAGACATCCGCCAACAATGGCCACTTTGCAGTCCAGTCAATGTTGGCAGTGACAGGCAGTACCAGGAACCACAAGCCATTCTACAGGCACATCCAATGGCCAGGTACCCTGAAGGGCAAATCAGGTGGGCCTTCGTGATGATTGAGGACACTTTGGAATGGGCCTTCTCATCAATCAGACTCTCGATAACACACGTCTGAGCACTTGCGTACTTTGCAAGAATCAATGCAGAAAAAGAACAGGGATATGGCGAATTTCATCGTGCTGTTGCAGAACGTCCTTGTCAAAAAGCACATTCCTTCAGAAACATGAATTTCTTTCAAGAAGTTTTCCCCTTGGAAGTTCCTTTGAAACAGGTGGGATGACCATCTTTTGGGGATTCGCCGTCTGTGATGCCTGTATTTGCAGGGGATGGACTAGATGACACCACAGGTCCCTTCCAACTCTACAGTGTTTTTTGTTTTTTTAAAAAGATATTTATTAAAGTTTCAACATATTGCAAAAATAGGCAAACAAAGAAAGAAGAAATAAAGGGGGGGGGGAGAAAAAATGAAAATACAAGATAAAAACAATTAAAAAACAGATTAGTCTTTCCATGTCTTATCTTTCATTTGCTTGTTTCCCCGACCTCCTCACACCTCCCTTTTTGTATTCCAGTTCAAATTAGTTAGTTCAGCAAATCCTTTCCCTCTTTGATTTTATCTTAATCTCTTATCTTAAAATATAATAACTTTAAATTATCACCTGTTAACAATCCATTTTTACATATTCCTTTTAACATTGCTGCTAAAAACCATTTAACTTCAATCCAACATCATTCTAACATTCATTAATTTTGCAGTATTTCTGTAAATAGTCTTTAAATTTCTTCCAATCTTCTTCCACCGACTCTTCTCCCTAGTCTCGGATTCTGCCAGTCATTTCCGCCAGTTCCATATAGTCCATCACCTTCATCTGCCATTCTTCCAGTGTGGGTAAATCTTGTGTCTTCCAATACTTTGTAATAAGTATTCTTGCTGCTGTTGTAGCATACATAAAGAAAGTTCTATCCTTCTTTAGCACCAATTGGCCAACCATGCCCAGGAGAAAGGCCTCTGGTTTCTTCAGAAAGGTATATTTAAATACCCTTTCCAACTCTACAGTGTTGGCCGTGGGTGCTGCTGCCTTGGGAGCCACCCAACTGGGGCGCAGGGAGGGTGTCAAACTGGTTCCCCGCTGCACCAGTCCCACCTGTACCCCCCGCCCCCCACTGCTGCGCTTATTAGCAAAGCGATCAATTTGGGGGTAATTAGGTATTAATTGCCCAAAGACACTGGCGTTGATAGCCCGTGCTAATTTATCTCCCACCTGCTCACTGCCTCTTGTTAAAATCCAATTAAGGCCCGGCCATTTGTATAGTTTAATGCGTGAAGGAAAGTTCTGCCTTCTCTCTCCTTTTATTTCCGTTACTGAATTTTGGGCAAGCGGATCCTCAAGTGCCGTCAGCCGCAAGACAGCCCAAGCGCCTTCGATCAGAGGCTCATTCAGGATAGATCATCCATTGCCAACCACTGTCTCTTTTGGACTACAACTCCCATCAGCCATGCTGGCTTGGGTTGATGGGAGTTGTAGTCTAAAGCATCTGGGGGGGGGGCACCAGGTTGGCAAGGATCCTCATAGATGATGAGCTACTTGTTCCGGCAAATGAAAGCGCAGCTCCTGGGTTTGAGGCACTCCCTAGAACTGGGGGGCATGCCGTGTGGGAAGACTGTTAATCTGGGGAACTCCCTCCCACAGGAGGCAAGGCATCTTTAAAAGAAGAGGGCTATTGATGACTACTTGCCATGATAGCTATTCTCTGCCTCCACAACTGGAGGCAACAAACGATGCTCTTGAATGTCAGTCGCTGGAAACCCCAGGAAGGGAGAGTTGTTCTTGTGGTCAAATCCTGCTTGCTGGTTTCCCATTGGGTTATCGGGTTGGCCATTGTGAGAACAGGATGCTGTACTGGCTAGGCCATGCGCCGGACCCACCAGGTTCTTTTTATGCTCTTATGGGTCCAAACATGCTGCCAAGGAGCTCAAGGGGGTGCACATGGTCCTATCCCTCCCCAGCACCCACCACAGCCCTGTGAGGTCGGCTAGGCTGAGAGGCAGCAAGTGGCCAAAGATCACCTAGCAGGCTTCATGGCCCTGTGGGGTTTTGAACCCTGGTCTTCCAGGTCGTAGCCCAACACTCAAACCACTATGCTGCGCTGCCTCTGTGTTCTTATGGGAGGTGCCCAGGCCTTGACCATACAGAGCATGCTGGCTTACCAAACTGGCCGTGCAGATACCAGGCCATCTCAGCGTGGTTCTCAAAACCAGCTTGATTGGCAGGAATTGACCTTCCAAACGTCTTCCTGCAAGGAGGGGAACGTGATTACAGTGGGTTGCAAACGTGATCCGTGCGGGAGGCTTGTTCGCAACCCTCTGTGCACGTGCGGGTTGCAATTCATCGCTTATGCGCAAAGCACGATTTAACGCTTCTGTGCATGCATGACCGCCGAAACCCAAAAGTAACCCGTTCCAGTACTTCTGGGTTTTGATGCATCCGTAACCCGAAAAAATGCAACCTGAAGCATCTGTAATCCAAGGTATGACTGTATCTGCAGGACAAGCTGCTCTTTTAAGGGCACGGCAGCAAATAAAATGGGGTCGGGGTGCATGGCAGATGAGAGCCAGTGTGGTGTAGTGGTTAAGAGCGGTAGTCTCGTAATCTGGAGAACCGGGTTCGAGTCTCCGCTCCTCCACATGCAGCTGCTGGGTGACCTTGGGCCAGTCACACTTCTTTGAAGCCTCTCAGCCCCACTCACCTCACAGAGTGTTTGTTGTGGGGGAGGAAGGGAAAGGAGAATGTTAGCCGCTTTGAGACTCCTTAAAGGGAGTGAAAGGCTGGATATCAAATCCAAAACTCTTCTTCTCTTCTCTCTGAGTCTGCTTTTGATTTGGGCTGTGTTCAAAACAGGACGCGGGTGGCGCTGTGGGTTAAACCACAGAGCCTAGGACTTGCCGATCAGAAGGTCGGCAGTTCGAATCCCCGTGACGGGATGAGCTCCCGTTTTTCAGTCCCTGCTGCTAGCAGTTCAAAAGCACGTCAAAGTGCAAGTAGATAAATAGGTACCACTCCGGCGGGAAGGTAAACGGCGCTTCCGCGCGCTGCTCTGGTTCACCAGAAGCGGCTTAGTCATGCTGGCCACATGACCCGGAAGCTGTACGCTTGGCTCCCTTGGCCAATAAAACGAGATGAGCGCTGCAACCCCAGAGTTGGCCACGACTGGACCTAATGGTCAGGGGTCCCTTTACCTTTACCTATGTTCAAAACAGCCCGGCCCTCTTGGGGCTTCCCTGACCTCTTGCTGACTCTGCTCCAGGAGGGAATTCTCCACAAGGGCCTCGCCAAGGTGGGAATCAGTTTGTCTCTTTCTACAATCATAGAATTGTAGAGTTGGAAGAGGCTACGCAGGTCATTAGTCCAACTCCAACCCAATCTTTTGCCCAACATGGAACTCAAACCCACAACCCTGATATTCAGAGCCTCGTGCTCTGCTGACTGAGCTCTCCCAGCGGGTTTGGAAGCCTCTCTCTGCAGGGTCTGGATCGTCCCTGTAATGGACTGAGAGCAGAAGGCACTTTCCCCAAGCAAGTGTTCCTAAGGGGCTCATTTTGGAGCCTAATGGAGCAGGGAGGAGGCCAGGGTTCCTCACCCCAGGCGAAAGCAGAGGGGGTCGTTTCAGATGCTCAGATGGAGAGGGACTGGCTGGAGTCTGGGATGTCAGAGCTGTAGAGAGCAACCGGCTTGGTTCAGCCAAGCTGTCTCCCCGAGAAGCACACAGGAGCCTCTCCCAAGCTCATGCCCAGATTGAGGCTGGGGTCATCACTCTGCCGCAAAATGTCCCTATGGCATCTTAGGTTTATAAAATCACTTATAGACTGCTTTTTCATTAAAAAAGCATCATAAAATCATAGATTTGTAAAGGGACCACAAGGGTCATCTAGCCCAACCTCTTACAATGCAGGAATCTTTTGCCCAACCTGAGACTCGAACCCACAACCTTGAATTTAAGAGCTTCACGCTCTGCCGACTGAGCAGTTTGCAACAAAGAGACATGAACAGACACCAGTTGACCAGTTGCCAGGGATTCTTTAGCTGTGATTCCTGAATTGCGGGGGGTTGAGCTAGATGACCCCACGGGTCCCCTACAATTCCATGAATTAACTGTTGTCAAAGGATGTATCCTTAATTGCCTGCTTGTTCCCGAATCCTGCTTGCGGGTTCCCCACAGGAATCTGCTTGGCCGCTGTGTGAACAGGGTGCTGCGCCCGATGGGCTGTGGGCCTGATCCATCCGGCCGCCGCTACGTTCTCATGAGTCTCCACCTTCTCACCCCTCAGGCTCCTCCTGCAGCGGGACTACAGCTTCCTGAGGGACATCAACATCTGGCCTCCCTTCGTCATCATTGGCGTCTACTGCTCGACTCTGTCGGCCGCTATGAGCAACCTGATCGGGGCCTCCCGAATCCTCTACGCCTTGGCCAAGGATGACCTCTTTGGTGAGTTGACCTTCTGCCTGCCTGGGCCTGCTTCTTGCATCAGGGATGCCTGAGCAACGTCTCTCCTTGGCAGACAGGCATGGACCAACATAAGAACGTAAGTGGAGCCGTAAGTGGGAGTGGCCGCCGAGACCACATAACACTGGTCCTGAAAGATCTTCATGCACCAAATTGTGGCTCCGAGCACAATTCAAAGTGTTGGTGCTGACCTTGAAAGCCCTACATGGCCTCGGTCCTGTACACCTGGAGGAGCGTCCCCACCCCCATCGTCCAGCCTGGACACTGAGGTCCAGCGCTAAAGGCCTTTTGGCCGTTCCCTCGCTGCGAGAAGTGAGGTTACAGGGAACCAGGCAGAGGGCCTTCTCAGTAGTGGTGCCTACCCTGTGGAACTCCCTCCCAGCAGATGTCAAGGAAATAAGCAACTATTTTACTTTTAAAAGACAACTTCCCTGTTTAAGGAAGTTTTTAATGTTTGATGCTGTATTGGTTTTAATATTCAGTTGGAAGCCACCCAGAGGGGCTGGGGAAACCCAGCCAGATGGGCGGGGTATAAATAAATGATGGTGATGATGATGATGATGATGATGATGATGTATCAGGCCAGTTCCCATGTAGTCCAGCATCCTGTTCTCACAGATACCTGTGGAAAACCAGCAAGCAGGATTTGAGCGTGAGAGCCTTCCTGTCGTTCCCAGTAGCTGGTATATGGAAGCATTGCTGCCCTGAATTGTCAGGGCACAGTGCCAGTGTGCCAAGGCCACAGTCTGGGGCAGCGTCTCCCAGCTTCCCTGGATCTCTTATGGAATACAGTTCCCATCATCCACAGCCAGGTGCAGGGCACCACGTTGGGGGAGGCTGATCTAGGGTACCAGTTTCTGATTGGCTGCATTTACTAAGCTTTTCCACACTGAGCTGATTTGATTGATTGATTGATTATATTTCTATGCCGCACTTCATTCGCATGAATCTCAAAAGCGGCTCACAAACAGTAAATAACAACAACTGAACAGAACATCACAAATGCAACATAAATCGTATAGATTAATCAACAAATAATCAGTGAAACAATTACAAAGCACTAGCATCTCACAGCAAACGTTCAAAACCTCAAAAGACAAAAGCACTGAAAGCACAAATACACAAAATGAAGAGCATGTCAGTAGATTCAAAAAAAGGACAAAAACCAGCAATTCAGCAAACACAGAATAAATTTGATATTGCAAAATAAAACCAATCATTGTTTCAGTACATAAATACAAAGCAGAACAGGAATTAACCCGCCACCTTTGGTCTTTTAGTTGCCCTACACACAAGTAGACACACTCCATGCCTTAATACTCTTTGGGGGCTGTTGCTGAACGCAGCTGTTTCTGCAGTCGGGAAGATCCTTAGCCTTGCCTGGCAGTCCTCTGTGCCCTCTCCTCTATCTCCTGCTTGCCTCTCTCTGCCTCCCTGCCTCGCTCTCCCCAGCGGTTCCCTTGTTCCAGCACTTGGCCGTCCTTTCAGAGTCCTCTGCCTCCCTGGCGGGCTGCGTGGGCAACCGCCAATCAGGTTGGTTTGCCTTTGCCCCCGCCTGGCAGGGCCTGTTGACTGGGCTCTGTTCCTGGGCAGAGACATAGCCCACCCTCAAAGACTGCTGCCGGCAGGGCAGGGGATGTTGGAAGCTGCCTTATATATTGAACGTCTGGTACGTCTGGCTCAGTATTGTCCACCCTGGCTGGCAGAGGCCTTCCAGGATTTCCAGAGAAGATATGCTATTGGGAGATGCTGACAGGGCTGGATTAGCCATTAAGCAAAATAAGCATGTGCTTTAGGGCATCAAAGGAAGGGGGAACCACATAAATTTTCCATTGCTGGGTTCTTTTAACCCTAATGGTCCCAAATGGCTCAGCTGAGCATTCGTTGTCTCCCTTGAAGTATATTAAAAATCCCAACAGAACAACTCTGCAACAAGGCAGGCTGGGGGCCTTATCTCTATTAAGTATAGAAGCAGATTCATTACGTAAGATGAGTTTTGAGGATCGGATCAAAGACTTTGCAATTAGAAAAAGAAGGAGTTTTTTTCCTTCAAATACAAAGTCTACAAAAATAAACATTATTTTCCACCTCACTGTAGGCTTAGTTTCATTTCGAAAAATAAGATTTTATTTTACTGTTTATTGTGGTTTATATTTTGAATTAGATATATATGGGGCACCAAGATCTTTTAAATGCTTAGGGCCTCTGAAGATCTCTTTTGGCCCAGCAACAGCCCAATAACCTCACTGAGAGAAGGGGCTGCTGCTTCCATTCTGCCGGGCTCCTTTGATGGTCTTGCATTTCAGCAACCTTTACCCCACAGTCCAGCTCATACGCCAGCCTTCCCCAACCTGCTGCCCTCAAGGTGTTTCAGCGCCAGCCAGAACAGGGCGCAGGGCGGTTGTCTTCATAAACAGAAGTGGCTGGTTTCATCTCTCCCTCCCATCTGTGCCTGTGTGCTATTGCATTGTAAAAGAAACAATCATGTTTGATTCCAGGGGTGCCTTCTTCCATAAGTAAATCATGGATAGGTAAACTAAGGCCCGAGGGCCGGATCCAGCCCAATTGCCTTCTAAATCCAGCCAGCGGATGGTCTGGGAATCAGCATGTTTTTACATGAGTAGAATGTGTGCTTTTATTTAAAATGCACCTCTGGGTTATTTGTGGGGCCTGCCTGGTGTTTTTACATGAGCTGAATGTGACTTTTATTTAAAATGCATTTCTGGGTTATTTGTGGGGCATAGGAATTTCTTCATGTACAGTGGTTGCGAATGGGATCCGTTCCGGAGCCCCGTTCACAACCTGAACAGAACACAACCCGCGTCTGTGCATGCGTGGGTTGTGATTCGCTGCTTCTGTGCATGCGCGTGACGCCATTTTGTGCATTTCCGTGTCTACGCAAGCAGCAAAACCCGGAGGTAACTCTTTCCGGTACTTCCGGGTCACCGCGGGACGCAACCTGAAAAGACGCATTCGCAACATGAGATATGACTGTATTTTTTTCAAAATATAGTCCGGCGCACCACATGGTCTGAGGGACGGTGGACCGGCCCCCTGCTGAAAAAGTTTGCTGACCCCATTCTAAATCAAGACATAAAGGGTGGCAAAGAGTTAAATTCCCCCCTACCTACCTATCTCGAACTAGGGACCCAGTCTGCATCTAGCAGCCCCCCTCCAATTGGTTTCACTTCCTGCTCCTGCTCACTTAAAAGCACATAGCTTGGCCCTGATTAATCCAGGTGGGGTGTGTTTTAGTTGATTTTCCCCCAACCCATTAAGCCAGCCAATTAATTGATGGAACATTTCAGCCTCAGCGTTTAATTAACATAGAGTAAAACGGGCGTCAACACTCTGCTGTGGACCTCTCCATTAGGGGCGGGCAGACGCCAGCCTTGTGGGATCTACTTTACCTTCTGCTGGAACCCCCAGAGGGAGCCAGGTGCAAATAGAAGTGGCTCAGGCAGGCAGGTGTATATTTGGAATTAAGGAACAGGGTCTCATCCCAGAGATCAGAGATCAGTGCCCGAATCAACTTCACAAGGATGCATCCATTTTTTAAAAAAAGCTTCTCTTGTTCGCTGCTCCCAGTTACTATTATTTATCTAATTGCGAGTGGTTTTGCTATCGTTGCTAGCATTAGACAATTGGGAGTCAGAAACTATAGTGCAAATTACTGGAGATCTAGCAGCAGATTCTGATCTGCTTTCTGCGCACTGCTGCTCTAGGTGGTCACTTTCCCTTCTCTCTCTTGCTCTCTGTCTCTCTTTAATAAACACCGGTTTTATAGAAGCCCTTGTTCTAATGTATTGTGCCGCCTCTCTCTTTTCCGTCCCCCTTCTGGTAACCAAGGCAAAGTTCTGGGGCCTGCGAAGCGGACTTCCCATGATGGAAACCCCTGGATGGCTGTAATCTTCTCCTGGATCCTGGTACAGGTGAGTTGCCCTGGTTTTGCTGCTTCTCTTCCTCCTCCCAATGCTGCTATTTTAACCACGATGATTTCTGTTTGGTTTCTGTTCATTCCATCGATCAGCCACCCAATAACAATGGCTCCCTGGGCGACGCGCAGAATAGAAGAGATTAAAAAGCACTGTCCCAATAAAACGGGGATCGATAGAGCAGCGGAACAAAAGCCAGCAGGAAGCATCTGCCAGGGATGCTTTCGCTGAGGTTCCTGCCTTGCGGCGGGTTGGGCTAGATGACCCTCGGGGTCCCTCCGAACCTTACAATTCTATGGTTCTATGAAACAACCCCCAACACCAGAACCAATGTTGCAAAAGTGAGGTCTGGAGAACTAAAAGCATCACAGCAACTGTCAATATAGAAAGTCGATGTTCTCAAACAGGGAGGGTGGGGTCTGCCTTGCTGGCCCCTGAAAGTGGGCAACTTCAAGCCCAGGGTGGCAGCTGCAGAAGAGAGCAGACTGGATCTCAAAGGGAAATGTAGATTTGTCAATGGGGACTACAAAGGACCAGGAAGCCAGGGACGCAGAGACCGGGATATGGGCTCAGTCTCCTCTTTTCCAGGCTAAACATACCCAGCTCCCTCAAATTCTCCTTGCAAGGCTTGGTTTCCAGACCCTTGATCATCTTGGTCACCCTCCTCCGCACATGTTCCGGCTTGTCGACATCCTTCTGAAATTGTGGCGCCCAGAATTGGACACGGTATTCCAGGTGTGGTGTGACCAAGGCAGAATAGATCAATAAAGTGGTACCTCTGGTTACGTATTTAATTCGTTCTGGAGGTCTGTTCTTAACTTGAAACTGTTCTTAACCTGAAGCACCACTTTAGCTAAGGGGCCTCCCGCTGCTGCTGCACCGCCAGAGCACGATTTCTGTTCTCATCCTGAAGCAAAGTTCTTAACCCGAGGTACTATTTCTGGGTTAGCGGACCTGAAGCATATGTAACCTGAAGCGTCTGTAACCCGAGGTACCACCCTTGATCTGGACACTATACTTCTGTTGATGCAGCCAAGAATAGCATGAGCTTTTCTTGTTGCTGCATCACACTGTGGGCTCACATTGAGCTTGTGGTCCACTAAGACCCTGAGATCCTTTCCACATGTACTATTCAAAACAGGAACAATTTGTAGGCATCCATTTGTATCGAGAGACAGTGGAGCGTGGCTCTCGGACTGAAGTCAAACCGCTGTGTTAGCAATGCCGCAGTGACCTCCCCAGGGCACAAGCCTGGGCCGTGTGTGTGTGTGTGGGGGGGTCCTGGACTGCCCAGACAGCAAGACCCCCCCCCAGCCTCATTGATGGGGATCCAAAGGAAATCAGAGCAAGATGTTTGGCACCAGCTTGGCGGCTGGAGTTGCCAGAGGGAGGTGTACAGGGTGCGACCCAACTGCCTTAGGGACTCCACTCTGGATTTGTGTAGGGCCTTTTCTTCCCCCAAAGATATCCTGCAAAGCAGCAGGTAACTTCTAAGGGGATTGGCCTGATTCAGGCGGGAGGGCTTGCCTTATGATCTTACGTTGAAGTTCGTTGTTTCCTGCCGATCATTTCTCGTTACGGTTCAGATGGTGACTGTGTCCTTTCCTGTAAAATAAGGCTTAGGTTTTCCTCCTTATCGGCATCTGTTTTATGTTGTCATTAGCGGCCTTTGGGGGGCACTTTGTTCAAAAGGCTGGTTAGGATTCTTTTTCTAAATGTGCAGATGAATAAATGCATTAGACGGGCGAGACGGGAGATGCGGATCTGAGCAAATGTGTAGCTGGGGAAGGGCAAGGAGCGAGTCTGGTGTCCCTGGAGCCGCAGGCAAGGCTGGCCTACGACTGGCTTACGGGGGGTGATGCATTCATTGGGAACAGGCCTCAGCTCTAAGATGCAGGAAGAAGAATGCCACTGGAGAATGTGCAAAGTGCATGTCCTCCGTTGCTGCATAAAACCAGTGTGCACTCAAACGCAAGTGAGGTTTAGGCAGCTGGGCTTGCTGTTAAGAGCAGTTTGAGCCCCAGAACTTTTTCTCTTTTTGATCTGAACCCCAGCAAAGAAGCAAGTCTTGAAGGAGAGGTGAGGAAAATATATTGATGAAAAAGAGTGTGCTGAGGAGGCTATCTTGTGCCTCGAGGTGTGACAGGAGGCACATGGAGCATTCAGCATGAGGACTACAAACTTTGGAAGCTGTTGCAACAAATAGCAGGAGGGGCAGGGTGGAAGCTGCTAAGATAGCCCTGGGGGGTGGGAAGGAAATGAATCCCTTTCCCATCAGGTAAAGGTAAAGGGACCCCTGAACATTATGTCCAGTCATGGCCGACTCTGGGGTTGCGGCGCTCATCTCACTTTACTGGCCGAGGGAGCCGGCGTACAGCTTCCGGGTCATGTGGCTACCATGACTAAGCAACTTCTGGCGAACCGGAGCAGCGCACGGAAATGCCGTTTACCTTCCCGCTGGAGCGGTACCTACTTATCTACTTGCACTTTGACATGCTTTCGAACTGCTAGGTTGGCAGGAGCAACGGGAGCTCACCCTGTCGTAGGGATTCGAACCGCCAACCTTCTGATCGGCAAGTCCTAGGCTCTGTGGTTTAACCCACAGCGCCACCCGCGTCCCCTGCTTTCCCATCAAGGCCTCCTACAAAATGACAGTCCCCTCCGAGATGGTAACATTGGAACTGTGGCTGGGTTGGAGAGAGGCAACGCTGCACGAAATAGGCTTTCTGTGAAGGGAGAAGCGGATTTCAGGGTCAGATATTACCAGATAGTAAATCCAAGTCTCAGCGATGTTGTGGTTTAGTTAGGCAGAGAGGGCAGCAACCTGGGAAAATATGGAGTCTGAGTTGGGGGAGATGCGTACTGCCTGGTTCTGAGCCGTAGAACCATAGAACTGTAGAGTTGGAAGGGACCCCAGGAATCTTTTGCCCAATGTAGGTCTCAAACCCACAATCCTGGGATTAAAGAGTCTCATGCTCTACCGACTGAGCCATCCTTTCAGTCAGCTGAACCAGGACCCACAGAGGAACACAGGAAGCAGCCTCTTATCCCGAACCTTATGAGGTACGGCTAAGGGAGCTGGGCATGTTTAGCCTGGAGAAGAGGAGGTTAAGGGGTGATATGATAGCCATGTTCAAATATATAAAAGGATGTCACATAGAGGAGGGAGAAAGGTTGTTTTCTGCTGCTCCAGAGAAGCGGACACGGAGCAATGGATCCAAACTACAAGAAAGAAGATTCCACCTAAACATTAGGAAGAACTTCCTGACAGTAAGAGCTGTTTGACAGTGGAATTTGCTGCCAAGGAGTGTGGTGGAGTCTCCTACTTTGGAGGTCTTTAAGCAGAGGCTTGACAACCATATGTCAGGAGTGCTCTGATGGTGTTTCCTGCTTGGCAGGGGGTTGGACTCGATGGCCCTTGTGGTCTCTTCCAACTCTATGATTCTATGAACCGGACCACCGGTCCACTTAGCTCAGGACTGCTTATGCTGACTATCAGCAGCTCTCCAGGGGTCTCGGCCCAGGGGCATTCTCAGACCCTCCTGGCGATGCCACTGGGGAACTGAACCTGGGACCTTCTGCGTGCAAGCCAGACGTCTTACCGCTGAGCTACGCCTCTTCTCCAAGTCTTGCTTGCAGCTCCAGATCCGGGCCACGACAGAGGGCGCCAGCTTGGGGAAGGCTGCTGTAGGCCCTATGGCACCTGTGCCCCGGAACGTGGCAAGCTTTGGGCAGCTGTTGCAGGCCCGGGGGAGAAGCTGGGAGGGGTGGGAGGAAGGGGGCTTGGCCAGGGAGGGGGTGCGGAAGGAGGCAGTGGAGTGAGTTGGCGCACGCTGAACATGAGATCCCTATCAGGGCTCCGTCGGAATTGTCCCAGGTGCATTAAACAATTGGTCCGACGCCGCATGCAAACCTATCAAAGCGAGATGCCCCCTCTCTGCCTCCGAGAGAAGGATTGCAGCGATGCCTCACCCGCCCCCCCCCCAGACTCCCATCAGCTTAATCTGCTGGAGCTGCCGTCTATCTCTCTCTCCCCCCCCCCGGCTCCCTCGGCCGCACAGGCGTGCGCTGCTCCACCAAATTGGACAAATACATGTAATGCAAAAAAAATTGCCCCATTAGCCGGAAAAGAACATTGCGGTGCACTCACAAAAGGGGAGGGAGCCATTAGGTGCTTCAAGCCCAATTGAAGTCACCATGGATCAGATTCAATGGCTGGCGACAGATGCGGCATCGCTCGCTGTGCAAAAGACTTGAGGGTTTGGGGGGGGCGCAGAGAGGCAGCGCTTGCTACATGGTGGAGCTTGAATGGTGCTTGGATTTCTTCGAGCTGGAGAACAGCAATGGCCGTCAACTCAGAAGTCTGCCAGCTTCTTAGGCCCAGGTCCCATTTTTTGAAACCAAAACATATGTTTTGGGGCCCTGTTTCTTAATCTTTCCCCCACATGTTTGGTGCTGTTCCTGCACCTTACCTGGGATCAGTGGCACAGCACGGCATTGGTTGATTCCAGGTAGGGGAGCTTCCCACAGAGGAGGCCATTTTGGGCACCTGAGAACCAGGTTCTTGTTTCCTGCATGCCCGTAATTGGGTGGGAGAGCAAGGACACTGTCTTGCCATAGAATCATGGAATTGGAAGGTTCCCAAGCGTTATCTAGTCCAACTCCCCTGCAATGCAGGAATCTCAACTTAAGCATCCTTTGCAGATGGCCATCCATCTCTGCTTAAAAACCTCCAAGGAAGGAGAGTCCACCACCTTCCGAGGGAGACCGTTCCTCTGTCAAACAGCTCTTACCACCAGAAAGTTATTCCTGTTGTTTAGTCCGAATCTCCTTTCTTGTCACTTGAATCTGTTGGTTTTGGCCTGGAGTGGAAAGCAAGCTTGCTCCATCCTCCGTAGGACAACCCTTGAGATATTTGAAGATGGCTCTCTAATCTCCTCTCAGTCTCCTCTTTCCCAGGCTAAACATACCCAACTCCTTCAACCGTTCCTCATCAGGCTTGGTTTCCAGACCCTTGATCATCTTGGTCGCCCTCCTCTGCACACTTTCCAGCTTGTCAACATCCTTCTGAAACGGAGGTGCCCAGAACTGGACACAGGATTTCAGCTTGGTTCTGAGCAAGGCAGAAGCGAGTGGGACTCCATGAATTTGCCCAGTCCTTTTTTAAAGCCATCCTAGTTGGTCGCTATCAGTGCTTCCTGCGTTGTGAGCAAGTTCCGTAGTTCAACTGTGCATTTCCTCAATCCTCTTTCCCTATACCATTCATAATTTTATAAACTCCTATAACAACAACAACAACAATTTATTATTTATACCCCGCCCATCTGGCTGGGTTCCCCCACCCACTCTGGGCGGCTTCCAACAGAATATTAAAATATACAGTGGTGCCTCGCAAGACGAAATTAATCCATTCCGCGAGTCTCTTCGTCTTGCGGTTTTTTCGTCTTGCGAAGCACGGCTATTAGCGGCTTAGCGGCTTAGCAGCTTAGCGGCTATTAACGGCTTAATGGCTTAGCAGCTATTAATGGCTTAGCGGCTTTAAGAAAAAGGAAACAAACTCGCAAGAACTCGCAAGACGTTTCGTCTTGCAAAGCAAGCCCATAGGGAAATTCGTCTTGTGGAACGACTCAAAAAACGGAAAACTCTTTCGTCTTGCGTGTTTTTCGTCTTGTGAGGCATTCGTCTTGCGAGGTACCGCTGTAATAACCTATTAAACATTAAAAGCTTCCCTAAACAGGGCTGGCTTCAGATCTCTCCTAAAAGTCTGGTAGTTGTTCTTCTCTTTGACATCTGGTGGGAGGGCGTTCCACAGGGCGGGCGCCACCACCAAGAAGGCCCTCTGCCTGGTTCCCTGTAGCTTTGCTTCTCGCAGCGAGGGAACCGCCAGAAGGCCCTTGGAGCTGGATCTCAGTGTCCGGGCAGAACGATGGGGGTGGAGACGCTCCTTCAGGGATACAGGGCTGTTTAGGGCTTTTAAGGGTCAGCACCAACACTGTGAATTGTGCTCGGAAGTTGTTTGCCTTTTCTCTAAACTAAGAAGTCCCAAACGCTGCAACCTTTCTGTTAAGTTGTGGGTTGACATAGCAGCCGGCACAGCGATTTCTTCAAGTAGATCTTTTATTCTGGTAAGCTGGAAATAAACTGACAGCGAACAGCTCAGCCGGCCTGTATTTATAGTCAGCCGGCTGTCAACATTGTAACCATAACAGCTCAGAGTTCCCGCCTAAAATAACGGACGCGGACCTGAGTGAAAACTATCTACAGACCTGAGTGAAAACTATATACAGTATCCCCCTGTTGGCCCAGGGTGAAACTACACTACATAACACCCCTCCCCACCGAGATAAGGCATTAGTTACAATCGTAATGGTTTCCTTATATACAGCACTACGCGTAATGGTTCAATTAGGCACAAAAGCATATCGGTTACATTTCCCCTACTTAGACCAACAGTGATACCTGTCCAACAACATAGTCCTTTAAATAAGTTGGGCGCTTGGAAACTCTGCCAGACCGCCGGGGACTGGTAGCCAAGTCCGGAGGGCCACACAGTTCTCGCTGAGGCTGTGGTGCGACCCTAGGTGGCGTTGGAACCAACTCCCTTGGATCCGCTGCTGTGGGTGGAGCCTCCGCAAGTGGAGTGGTCTGAGTCTGTTCTGAAACGGCTTGGTTCGGCTCCACACTGGCAGTTTGCGAGGGAGGTGTAGGTGGGGCCTCGCCATCTGTACGTGTCTCTTCCGGAGCCGCAAGCGCAGTTGGGGGCACCTCGGTAGTGTCCAAGTCCCTAACCCTGCGCCTAAGCTGGTCTATGTGCCGTCGCCACAAGCGTCCGTCTTCGAGTGCCACCTGGTATGAGCGAGGTCCAGTGACTCCCACTACTGTGGCTGGCACCCAAGGGATGTCCCCCACATAGTTCCGGGCAAAGACCTGGTTTCCTGGGACAAATGACCGTGGTGCGTTGGCACAGCCTGGGGGTTCAGCCACGGCAAAGTCTGGGTGTAGCCGGTCGAGCGGTGACCTGAGGCGGCGGCCCATAAGCAGTTCAGCAGGGCTCCTCCCTGTGGCCGCATGAGGGGTGATGTGTTGCACGAACAAGTATTCGGCGACCCGCTCATGCCAGTCTCCCCGGTCCAGGCGCGCCAGTGCCTCTTTTGTCGAGCGCACCATTCTTTCTGCTTGCCCGTTGCTGGATGGATGAAAAGGTGCCGTTAGGGCATGGCGGATGCCCAGTCCCAAAAGATACCGCTCAAACGTGCCTGACGTGAACTGCGGTCCGTTGTCAGAGACCAGGACATCAGGACACCCATGCGTTGCAAACAGGCCTCGCAGCACCCGGATGACAGCTTCGGTAGTAGTGGAGGGCATCAGGGCGACCTCCAGCCATTTGGAATAGGCGTCCACCACTACCATAAAGGTCCGGCCGTGAAAGGGGCCAGCCAGATCGATGTGCACCCTCGACCAGGGTGTCTTTGGCGTCTCCCAGGTGTGTCCCTTAGCTGCCGGTGGTGCAGGCCTCGACTCTTGGCACGCTTGGCAGGCGGACACCCAGGCAGTGATGGCATCGTCCATATTAGGCCACCAGATGTAACACCGAGCCAACGCCTTCATTTTGACAATTCCCGGGTGGCCAACGTGCAGAGCCTCCAGGACGCGCTGACGGAGTCCCTGGGGAATCACGACGCGGTCTCCCCACAGCAGACAGCCGCGATGAGCTGAGAGTTCATGTTGTCTGGTTGCGAAGGGCTGGAACTCCGATGCAAAAGGCCCTTGTGGCCACCCCCTCCACACCCAGTTGAGCACCCGGCTGATGGTGCGATCCTGGGCAGACGCGGAGGCCACAGTGGCAGCCGATACAGGCGCTGTCGGAAGATCCTCAATCAGAAGGAGCGATGAAGCTGGAGCCGGGTCTTCCACAAATGCTGGAAGAGGGCAACGGCTGAGGGCGTCGGCATGGCCCATCGATTTCCCCGGGCGATGGATGAGCCGGTAGTGGTAGGCAGCCAGGAAAACAGTCCATCGCAGCATGCGTGGTGAGAGGACCGGTGGAGTTGGACGATCACCGGCGAGGAGGCCCAGGAGCGGCTTGTGGTCAGTGATGAGGTCAAAGGTCCTGCCATAGAGGTATTCATGGAACCTCTTCACTCCAGCCACAAGTGCCAATGCCTCCTTGTCGAGCTGGCTGTAATTCCGTTCCGTCGGAGATAGTGTCCTGGAAAAGTAGGCGAGCAGTGCTTCTCTTCCATCTGGAAAACGGTGACTAAGGACAGCACCGATGCCAAAAGGTGAGGCGTCGCAGGCAAGGACCAGCGGCCTGGATTCACTGTACTGTACCAGCACACTGTCTGAAGAAAGGAGAGCCTTGACCGCGTTGAAGGCCGCCGTCTCCCGATGACCCCAGGCCCAAGGCGTCTTAGTGCTAAGGAGTCGGTGAAGAGGCTCAGCCACTGTGGCTTTGTGGGGCAGGAACATGTTATAAAAGTTCAGCAGCCCCAGGAATGCCTGCAACTCCGTTTTGTTTTTTGGGGTGGGGGCCTGCTGGATAGCGCGGATCTTGGATGTGGTTGGATGAAGGCCGGAGGCATCGATAAGATAGCCCAGGAACTCTACCTGTGAAACGGCAATCTGGCACTTCTCCCTCTTTACCTTGAGCCCGGCCTCCTGGAACCTGGTCAGCACGGCACGGAGGCGCTCGAACAGCTGCTGGTGTGAGTCTGCAGACACCAAGACGTCATCAAAATATGGTACCACGCCCGGAAGCCCTTGCAGGAGACGCTCCATAAGGCTTTGGAAGATGCCAGGAGCCACACTCACCCCGAACTGCAACCGGCGGCAACGGAATGCCCCCCGGTGGGTGACGATCGTCTGGGCCTCAGCAGTGGCATCATCGACAGGCAGTTGTTGATAGGCTTGGGCAAGGTCCAGCTTAGCGAAGACCTTACCCTCACCCAGGGAATGCAGCAGGTGGTGGACAACAGGAACCGGATAAGCGTGCTGCTGAAGTGCCTTGTTAATCGTGCACTTGTAGTCAGCGCAGATTCTCACCGACCCATCTGGCTTGACAGGCGTGACGATGGGGGTTTCCCACTTTGCGTGGTCAACCGGCTCCAAAACTCCTTGGGCGATCAGTTTGTCCAGTTGTTCGTCCACCTTAGCCTTGAGAGCAAAGGGAACCCGGCGTGGCTTTAGCTTGATGGGGGCGACTTGTGGATCAAGGCTAAAGGAGATGGGCGTACCTGTATATTGCCCCAAGGTGCCGTCAAAAACCTCGGCAAAGTCTTTGACCAGACCCTCAGTCTCTGCGTTAGAGATGCTAGAGATACAGTTGATGCCGGTGATTTCCAGGCCGAGGGCATCAAACCAGTCTAGCCCTAGGAGGCTTGGCCGCTGACCTTCGACCACCACCAACCGGAGCAGGCCCGAAAAATCCTTGAAGGCGATCCGGAACCGGCCAACGCCTACCACGGGAATGTCGTTTCCCTGGTAGTCTCTCAGGTGTACGCGGTGAGAGTCGAGTTGCCTTTTGGACACTCTGGGTACCAGTCTTTTGAGGGTGCTCCATGACACGATGGACAGGGCAGACCCGGTGTCGATCTCCATGTCACATGGAGCTCCTTCAATGAGCACCGTGACGTTCAGCTTGCGTCGCGTCGACGAGTCGGTTTGGCCAATCGTGGTTCCAGACGGGCAGCGGCAGTTGGTGAGAGCGAAACAACTTTCCTTGGCAGACTGGAGTGAAGACTTGGACTTGCGAGTCGATGAAGGGGGGGTGTCAGATGGAGCCGATCGGCAGACCTTAGCGATGTGGCCCCTTCTGGAACACTTCCTACAGA
The DNA here is from genome assembly GCF_965113315.1 of Podarcis vaucheri. Taxonomy (NCBI): domain Eukaryota; kingdom Metazoa; phylum Chordata; class Lepidosauria; order Squamata; family Lacertidae; genus Podarcis; species Podarcis vaucheri. The sequence goes on along the minus strand of NC_138763.1, from coordinate 5,653,680 downwards.
TGGCGTCTCTGAATCGACACTTGGCACGGGAATGGTTGCCTCCGCAGCCAGCACATTCCGGTTGGCCCTTGGAGTTCTGTTGGAACTTCCTGCGCTCCCGCTTTGTCTGGTGCACATCATCGTCTTCACTGTAGGATGCCTCATCACTGCTGGCCTCTTCATGATGCACCGGAACTGGCTCCCTAGCAAGACGCGGGCTGCTGGACTTGCGGATCTCCTGAGCGGAGCGTTCAGCAGCTTCTGAGGCCACAGCCTCCTCAATGGCTTTCTGTAGCGTGAGGTCTGGCTTGGCTAGGAGACGCCGTTGCAGATGGATGTCCCGGACCCCGCAGACGATTCGATCCATCAGGGCATCGTCTAAGTCTCGGAACTCACAGTGCATTGCAGCCTGTCGCAGGGCGGTGGTGTAGTTGTTGATTGACTCCCCCTCTGCCTGGTTCCGGTGGTAGAACGCATGGCGGGCAGCAATCTTGGACGGCTTTGGTGCGTAGTGGCTGCGGAGCTTCTCTTGGATCGTGTCCCATGGTGTTTCCTGGACTGCTTCAGGCGCAACCAATGCTGGGGCCGTCTCAAACACCTCAGGCCCACAGAGGCTGAGGAATATGCCCCGCTTCCGATCCTTTGATACTGCTGTCAGCTCGTTGGCTTGGAGGTAGCAGTCGAACCGAGCGAGGTAGGAGTCCCATGATTCAGATGCTGGCGCAAACGGCGGTAGAGGCACAAGTGAAGCCATGATTCCGATGCCGGCGTGAAGGGCGATGGATGGAACACAGTGCTCCAGCCAGAACAGTCAGCTCTGAATTGGTTCTGCCCAGTGATTTCGCTCAGTGATTTCGCTCAGTGATTTCGCTCTGTGATTCAGCTCAGTTCAGAGGCTGGCCGCATCTGGCTGTGCTCTGATGTCCATCCATCCCATCTTCATCGCCAGTGTTAAGTTGTGGGTTGACATAGCAGCCGGCACAGCGATTTCTTCAAGTAGATCTTTTATTCTGGTAAGCTGGAAATAAACTGACAGCGAACAGCTCAGCCGGCCTGTATTTATAGTCAGCCGGCTGTCAACATTGTAACCATAACAGCTCAGAGTTCCCGCCTAAAATAACGGACGCGGACCTGAGTGAAAACTATCTACAGACCTGAGTGAAAACTATATACAGTATCCCCCTGTTGGCCCAGGGTGAAACTACACTACATAACACTTTCCTCACTGGGGGTGCCTCTCCATCCCCTTGATCATTCCAGCTGCCATTTCTGGACCTTTTCCAACACTTCAAGTTTTCTGCCTCTACTTTGTTGTAAGAAAGCGTTTATATGCTCTGTTTCAGTCCTAGAAAGCTGTACACACTTGCATGAAAACATAAAAAGACCATGCAATTAAAAAGACAATAAAACTGAAAACAGTTTTAAAAAACCCACCACCAACGTAATCAGCTAGGAGAGAAAGAAAAACAACTGGGTGATATATATATATATATATATATATATATTTATTTTTAAAAGGTATGAATAAAAGGTTTAAATGGGAGCGAGCTGACAGCCAACCCTATCTTGGGAGGGAACACCACAATATATTGGTTTATTCATCATTGCTATTATGATTAGCAGTTTTTATGTCACGCTCCAATGAGCTGAGGGTGACATCCATTGTCTCCCCTTTTATATTCACAATAACCCTGCAAGGTATGTTAGGCAGAAAGGGGAGAGGGCAACCGGCTCAAGATCATCATGGGAATCTGTTTTTGGCCTTCCAAGCATTTTGAACTACAACTCCCATCATTCCCTGCTACCCAAGACCCTTTTCCCTGGAGAAGCCAGGGAGTTGATGTGGGATCTTTAGTGCCAGGACTGAAGAGGGGAGGTGTCAATTGTCATGGCCAATCAAGCCAAACCGCTGGGATGGCTCACTTGGTACGGCACAAATCTCTTAATCTCAGGGCTGTGGGTTCAGGTCCTGGGTTGGGCAAGAAGATTCCTGCCTTGCAGGGTGTTAGATTAGATGACCCTCAGGTCATCTTTTCGATTTTAGGAAAGAGAGAATCTGCTATCTCTTAACTGTCAGAATATTCTCCCCAATGTTTACTCAGAATCTCCCTCCTTGTCATTTGAATCAGGTCCTCCAGAGCAGCAGAAAACAAGCTTTCTCCGTCTTCCATGTGACAGGTCTTCTGATATCCTATCACCTCTCAGGGGTCAGCAAACTTTTTCAGCAGGGGGCTGGTCCACTGTCCCTCAGACCTTGTGGGGAGCCAGACTATATATTGAAAAAAATATATGAAGGGATTCCTATGCCCCACAAATACAGTGGTGCCTCGCAAGACGAAAAGAATCCGTTCTGTGATTCTCTTCGTCTAGCGGTTTTTTCGTCTTGCGAAGCAAGCCCATTGACGGATTAGCGCTATTAGCGGCTTTTGCGGCTTATTTGCTGATCGGATCAGCTGATAAGCGGCTTAGCGGCTTAGAAAAAGGGGGGGGAGGGGAAAAAACCAGCAGGAACTCGCAAGACATTGTCGTCTTGCGAAGCAAGCCCATAGGAAATTCGTTTTGCGAAGCACCTCCAAAACGGAAAACTCTTTCGTCTAGCGAGTTTTCCGTCTTGCGAGGCATTCGTCTTGCGGGGCACCACTGTAACCCAGAGGTGCATTTTAAATAAAAAGACACATTTTACTCATGTAAAAACATGCTGATTCCCGGACTGTCTGCGGGCCAGATTTAGAAGGCAATTGGGCCGTATCCAGCCCCTGGGCCTATGAGCTAGTTCTTTGGGCTGATCCATCATTCAGTTTTTTCTTAAGCACCCCCCCCAAGCTTGAAAAAAGACTGTTTCTATTTGGCCTTTCTTGGAGCTGTGATACCACAGCCTTGATCTCTTCGAGGTCCCCCTAACAGGCAGTGATAGTGTCCCTGGTTTAGCCTTGTCCGGACCTCCCCTTCCCCTGTGGTCCCCCTCCCCCTGCAGTCACACAGTGTCCCCCCCCCCCCGCCCCACTCAGGGCTGGGGCAGCTACCTGTCAGCAGTGGCTCTTTTACCTTGATGAGCAGCTAAATGAATTATAAATCAAAGGCAAGTGCCAGGGGAGGGGGACGGGAGGGGGAGGCCCCATTACAGCGGCCAGGCACGATCTCCACTCGGTGCACACTATTAACTCGCAACCAGCTGAAAATCCCCAATTGCTTAGATGGTCTGCATAATCTCAGCCTCTTCCCTGCCCCCCCCCCCCCGCCAAGCAATGATGGCAGGTCGGCTGCACTCCTTGCCAGTGAGAGGGGGGCTGTGGGGATCCAGGGCAGCAGGGGGGGGCACCTCTTAGTGGGGAGGGCACACGCGCAATCCCTGGCATCCCCTGTTGAAAGCATCTTGTCTAGCAAGGCTGGGGAGAGGCTTTTAGGGATGAGAACTGATTTGTGAGGACATGGGAGCTGCCTGGTGCAGTCAGACCTCTGTCCTAGCCAGCTCAGTGCTGCCTGCACTGACTGGCAGCGGCTCTCCAGGGTTTTAGAGCAGAGGACGTTCTCATACGCTGCCAGGAATTGGCCCTAGGATTCTCTACCGCTGATATTACAGCTGTTTCCCATAGCACTGAGTCCAACTCAAAATATCCTGGCAGGAGCTCCCTGGGACCTTTCTGAGCAGCTGCCGTCTGAGATCCTGTTGTGGGCTGGTAAAAGGAGCACTTTCTAGCTGGTATCCTGTTGGAGGGGACGGTCTCCTTCCAGCAACTCCTGCAGCCGAGCTGGCGCCAAATACATTGCTCTGCTTTCCTTCGGACCACATCAGCAAGGCAAGAGGGAAAAAGCAAACTGTGCGGGTCCTGTGGGTTACCCGAGAGGTGAGGTCCAAGTCCGGTCCGTGGTCAAAGGTGGAGGCAGTCCGTAGTAGCTGAAGCTGGGTGCAGGGCAGGGAGCCAGGTGAAGTCAGGAACAGGCTTGCAAGCAGGGAGCCAGGGCGGGTCAGGCAGAAAAGCAGGACAGGGTTCAGACAGGAACTAGCAACCAACAATGTTGCTCCCACAACTTGGGACTGGGGCTGGCCGGCTTTTATCTCCCCCAAGGCATAGGGCGGCCTCGATCCTCTGCTGACTCGCCTCTCCTGGCCTGGAGGCGAGCCCTCCTCCTGCAGGAACTTAGTTCCCTCCGCCTCTCTGCCCTGAGTCTCTGCAGCTCAGGAGAGGCTGGAGGGTTACTGGACCCAGAGGCAACCTCACCTTCCTCTGTCGGGGCTGAGAGTGGAGCACCTGCAGGCACTGGGTCCTCCATCACCTCAGGAGCCAGAGCAGGCTCAGCTGATGCCTGCACCTGAGGACCCAGCACAGGTGAGGACCCTTCAGGCTCAAGCCCCAGCCCCGGCTCAGCTGGTTCTGGAGGCGGGGTCTCCTGTGTAGGCTGGGATCCCTCAGGTTCAGCCTCCGAGTCTGAATCCCAGGCCATCACACTAACCCAGGCACCGATTGTTAATATTAAAGAGTAGTTCACATAATCAGTGGCTGTAATGGAAGCAGTTTGGGGACATGAGGAAATGAGCCCCACTTTCCCCATATATATTTTTTATTCAAGTAACCTTTATTGGCATCACATAATACAAACAGAATAAATAGGCCAGTGCAATCTCTTTGCCATTTCAACAGTACAGTCATTTGCCGAAGGGAAGAAGAGGCGAGCAATCTGTTTCATCTCTGTGGGTTTCCAGCAAGGGCAGGATCCTGCAGCATACTTCGGCGACAAAAAAATCAAATAGAGGAACTTAGCTACTGTCTTGGTGAACTCCTGGTCTCTAACCTGTAATAAGAAGCGTATAACCTCTGTCTCTGGTTTCCATGTTGGAATACATAGATGGTCTGGAAATTGTTGGTGGAGATCATCATACCTTTTACATTTAAGGGCCATGTAAGCTACAGTTTCCGCCAGGTGGGCATCGCATGGGCAGATCCTGTCTCCTTCTGCTATACCCGCAAATCTACCACACTTTCCCCATATTTCCCACTGCTTCAGCCTGCTGATGGCAGTCATGGGGAAGGAGCCTGATGGGAGCTGCTCCTTGTTGCTCTCTCTAGGGCAGCGGTTCTCAACCTGTGGATCCCCAGATGTTGTTGGACTACAACTCCCATCATCCCTGAGCTCTGGCCTTGCTAGCTAGGGGTGATGGGAGTTGTAGTTCAACAACATCTGGGGACCCACAGGTTGAGAAAGGCTGCCCTGGAGGGGAGTCTTTTGCCTTGTGGCGCTGCGTGCTTCCCTCCACCGGTGCCCTGCCTGTTTTTTTGCAAAGCGATCAGATGCATTGCACAAAGGCGCCTTCAACCTCAAGTGCTTGCTCATCCAAACCCCCCCCATTGTTCTGTTCCGGGAACTTTTCCCTGCTCACAGATGTAGTGAGCAATATCGCAGCCAGTTACCAAGGTGTTCTCTCTCTCTGTGTGTGTCCCAGCATCTTGATGTTCCAGCAGCCTCCTCTAGTATGACTAAGGGTACATTTGCACTGCCAGCTCACTCTGCCTCTTTCCTCCTTGAGCTCTGCTGGAAGGGCTTTTGTCCTCTCCACCCCCCCCCCCTAGGGCACTCTGCTCTTCACCAGCTGTAGCTCAGTGCTAAATCGCTGCTAGAAGATCCTGCAGCAGTTTTTCTGATGTTCCCCCCAGGACTCTTTAAAAGAGGCTCAGTGAACGGCCCTCCTGAGCTGAGCTGCTTTGGATCCCACACCATTGGGGGGGGGGGTGCGGAGTCAAATCCACATTCCCATATCCTGCATAGGAGGCTGCCTGATTCCAAAGCCAGGCACCTGGAGAGCCAGTGTGGTGTAGTGGTTAAGAGCGATAGTCTCGTAATCTGGTGAACCGGGTTCGCTTCCCACTCCTCCACCTGCAGCTGCTGGGTGACCTTGGGCCAGTCACACTTCTCTGAAGTCTCTCAGCCCCACTCACCTCACAGAGTGTTTGTTGTGGGTGAGGAAGGGAAAGGAGAATGTTAGCCGCTTTGAGACTCCTTAAAGGGAGTGAAAGGCGGGATATCAAATCCAAATTATTCTTCTTCTTCTTCTTCTTCTTCTTCTTCTTCTTCTTCTTCTTCTTCTTCTTCTTTGCTCAGTGTTGTCTACACTGACTTGCAGTGGCTCTCCAGAACTGCCTGGCCATGCCCTTTGCCAGACATACTGTATTTTTCGCTCTATAGGACACACCCGACCATAGGACGCGCCTTGTTTTAGAGGGGTAGAACAAGAAAAAAAAATCCCCTCTCTGCTCAGCGCCCCTTCAGCGAAGCGGCAGGAGAAACGGAGCCCCTTCCATTTCTCCTCCCGCTTCGCTGAAGGGGCGCTGCGCAGCTCTCCCTCTCTGCTGAAACCAGGAGAGTCTTGCTCTCCTGGCTTCAGCAAAAGGAACCCGAAGCCTCCGGAGCACAGTGGGAGCTCCCACTGTGCTCCGAAGGCTTCAGGCAGCTATCCCTGAAGCCTGGAGAGCGAGAGGGGTCAGTGCGCACCGACCCCTCTCGCTCCCCAAGCTTCAGCGAAAGCAACGCGAAGCCTCCGGAGTGCGGTGGGAGCGCTCCCTCTGCGCTTCGGAGGCTTCGCGTTGCTATCGCTGAAGCCAAGGAGCCTACATTCGCTCCATAAGATGCATACACATTTCCCCTTGATTTTTGGAGGGGGGGAAGTGTGTTATAGAGCGAAAAATACGGTACATGTATATGTGTCACGGACTGGTTGAATGCAGAGGAATGCTGGGAGGAACTAGCCGGGGAACCCCCCCCCCCAAGGGAAGAAGACTCAGAGCCTGGGGATTGGTGGTGGGATGACACTGAGTGGTCACAGGGAGAGGACGGAGAAGATTGGGAGGAGGTGGTGTCGGAAGCTGAAGAGGTAACAGGGTTTAGTGAGCAGGAAGAGGCTGTGGCAGAGAGAAGCTCAGAATCAGAGTCAGAAGCAGAAGCAAGAGAGGAGGGAGGGTGGCAACACGAGAACGGGGCCTTCTCTGCAGTGGCTCCCCGTCTGTGGAACGCTCTCCCCAGGGAAGTTCGCCTGGCGCCTTCATTATACATCTTTAGTTGCCAGGCAAAAACGTTCCTCTTTAACCAGGCATTTGGTTGATCCGATTTACAACCCATGCCCTTTTAAAATGTGTTTTTTTGTTTTGTTGGGGGGGGTATTGGGTTGCTGTTTTTATTTTGATTAGGTATTTTGTGGTTTTATATCTTGATTTTATTCTGCGAACCACCCTGAGACCCCCGGGTATAGGGCAATATATAAATAATAATAATCCAGAAGTCTGCAGTGGAGCCAGCACCTGCAGGGGTCATGAGGGTTCCTGGACCAAGCAGATGAATGAAACAAAATGCGTGTTTAAATGTGAATTTTCATGCAGATAATGGGTTTTTAAAAATAATGTTGTTAAAAAATAATAATGCCAAAATAAGGGCAGAAAGGATGGTGTTTAGAATTGAGATCCACGCAGACACACCTCTTCATTATTGGAAAGGGGTAAAATAAATGCTATGAAATATTTTGTGCGGCTGTTTGTAGAGCAACTTGATGAGATGGAGAAGGTTTTGGCTGCTGAATTGTTTCCCAAGTAAGCTGCTTTTGTGTCCAATGACTTAACTATTGAATCATAGAAATGTAGAGTTGGGAGGGACCCCCAAGGGTCATCTATCCCAACCCCCTGCAATGCAGGAATCTCAGCTAGATCATACATGACCGATGGCCATCCTACGTCTACTTAAAAACCTCCAAGGAAGGAGAGGGAGTCTGTTCCAGTGTCAAACAGCTTTTACCGTCAGAACGTTCTTCCTAATGTTCCTTCCTTAATAATAATTATTACAGCATACTCCCACAAAACAGTGGCTCCCAAACTTTTCTGAGCCAAGTACCCCTTGGTTCCACAAACTCAGCGCCCCCTTCCCTATAAAAATAGCAGAATAAATAGCCTGCATGACCCACAAAGGAAGATAATAACCCAATAAAACAGTAGCAATTAATTGCACATTCATTCAGAATCCAATTAAAACTGTTTAGTTTAATTAATTCAACAAAATGGATGAACTTGATTCAGAGTCTAATAACCATTTGCAACTTCCTTCAACCCCCTTGCCTCCCTCCCGAAATCTCACCCCGCCCAGGGGGGAAATACCACCCAGTTTGGGAGCCAGTTCTGCAAACAATTATTGAACCTGGTGTACATAAAGATTTTAAGGAAGCAAAGCCCTCCATCACCTGTATTTTACCTGCGCTGTTGGAGTCTGTAGTCTTCCGTCTCCTGTCTCTCACCGCCTCTCTGTTCTCCACCCCTTGCAGCTGGTTCTCTTCTCTGGCAAGCTGAACACCATTGCCGCTGTGGTCACCATCTTCTTCCTGCTGGTCTATGCCACTGTGGATTTGGCCTGCCTTGCACTCGAGTGGGCGTCTGCCCCAAACTTCAGGTATGTGGGGCTCTTGCATGTAGGAGTTGGGGGTTGCGCCAGGATCATATTACACCAGTCCTGAAAGGCCTACATTGGCTCCCAGTCCATTTCTGAGCACAATTCAAAATGTTGGTGCAAACCTCTAAAGCCCTAAACAGCTTTGGCCCAGTACAGTGGTGCCTCAGGTTAAGAACTTATTTCGTTCTGGAGGTCCGTTCTTAACCTGAAACTGATCTTAACCTGAGGTACCACTTTAGCTAATGGGGCCTCCCGCTGCCACCAGAGCACAATTTCTATTCTCATCCTGAAGCAAAGTTCTTAACCCAGGATACTGTTTCTGGGTTAGCAGAGTCTGTAACCTGAAGCATCTGTAACCCGAGGTACCACTGTGTACCTGAAAGAGTGTCTCCACCCCAATCGTTCAGCCCAGACAATAAGGTCCAGTGCCAAGGGCCAATTGGTGGTTCCCTCACTGAGAGAAGTCAGGTTACAGGGAACCAGACAGAGGGCCTTTTTTGGTGGTGGCACCTACTCTGTGGAACGCCCTCCCATCAGATGTCAAACAGAAAAACAACAATTTGACTTTTAGAAGGCCTCTGGAAGCAGCCATGTACGAGGAAACTTTAATGTTTGTGTTTTATTATTTTTTTATACATGTTGGAAGCCTCCCAGAGTGGCTGGGGTAACCCAGTCTGATGGGCAGGGTACAAATAATAAATTATTATTATATTATTACATTCACCTTGTGTGAAAACCAACCATGAGCCCCGTAGGCTGAGGGCGAGTGAGAATCTGGTGGACAAGTCTGTGAAGTGTGAGGACTAGCTGCTTGAGTCGGGGTGGGGAGCTTCTTTCAGCCTGGGCGTCATGCTTCCTTCTGGGCATTTTTTTTTGGGGGGGGAGTCACATGATGTCACATGTCAGTGGTGGGTGGGGCCAGAGACAAAAGTGGGCGGTGCAGCATATGTAAATTTTACCTAGTTTCTACACACCGTACCTCTCTGTCCTCTATCTGGCAAGGACTGTCAACATTCAAGGGGGAGTGTGAAGCAGAGGCAGTTGGGGGTGTGGCCAGGGGAGTGTCCCGAGGGCCAGGTAGAGGCTCATCAAGGGCCACATTCAGACCATAAGCCTGAGATTCGCCATAGTTGCTTCGTAGAGCAACAGTTTCAAGAAAGGTATTTGTAGGAAAGAGAGGAGGATGTATAGGAAATTCTGTTCCTCCTTTCTCAGCTCACGGGCTCTCACAGCAGCCTACAAATCAAGGCAGAGACCTACTTTAGCAATCGTGTGCAAACGTTAAACACAGTCGTAAAACCAAACATATGCACTAGCCAATAAAATAACTGGAGTTCTAAACAGAATTACCATTGTTTGCATGTGCAAAAAGCCTTCTTAAACCGGGAGGTTTGTCCTGGAGGTGTGGCGTTTTGCTGGGCACTAGAGAGACCTGGGAGGGACGCGGGTGGCACTGTGGGTTAAACCACAGAGCCTAGGACTTGCCGATCAGAAGGTCGGCGGTTCGAATCCCCGTGACGGGGTGAGCTCCCATTGCTCAGTCCCTGCTCCTGCCAACCTAGCAGTTTGAAAGCACTTCAAAGTGCAAGTAGATAAGTAGGTACCACTCCGGCGGGAAGGTAAATGGCATTTCCATGCGCTGCTCTGGTTCGCCAGAAGCGGCTTAGTCCTGCTGGCCACATGACCTGGAAGATGTACGCCGGCTCCCTCGGCCAATAAAGTGAGATGAGCGCCGCAACCCCAGAGTTGGTCATGACTGGACCTAATCGTCAGGGGTCCCTTTACCTTCACCTAGAGAGATCTGGGAAGGAAGTTCTATGGCACAAGCAGTCAGTTCATATGGGAAGGGCAGCCCTTTTGGAAAACAGCACCATGGTGCAAAGGCTCTGTTGCTTCTTCTGACAGTTGCCAGCTTTCTGGGGTCGAAGAGAGCCTTGTCTCAGACTCCTTATGCAGCTCTTTTCTAGGATAAACACCCCCAGTTCCTTCAACGGTTCCTAATAAGGCATGGTTTCCAGCCCCTCAATCATCTTGGTCCCCTTCCTCTGCATTCTTTCCAGCTTCTCAACATCCTCTTTAAATTGTGGTGCCCAGAACACCTCTCAGCCTCCTCTCTGACTCTCCATACGGCTTCTTCCTCTGCTCCTGTAACTCTGCCTTCCCCTTGACCCTCCCTGCACCCTTCATATGGGTCTTCCGGGCGGGTAAAATTCTTGTTGCATGTTGCAAGGTGAGTGCGCCTGCCTGGGGCTGTCTGAAATACTGCTTGCGGGGATTGGGGGGCGCGGGTAGATGGATGGGGAGGAGGTACACCCCCTCGACTTTCTCTCCCTCTCCTTGCTTGCAGAAAAGCCAGTCCACCCGCTGGTGAGCAGCTCAGGGAAATCACCTCTCTCCCCCCCCCACTTCCCTGCCTCCAGTGGTCCCTCCTCTCTCTCTCTCTCTCTCTCTCTCTCTCTCTCTCTGGGGGGGGGGGGAGCGTAGGGCCTGGTGATCAATTTCTCCCCCTAGCTAATCCCATCAAGCCGAGCACATCGCCCGTGTAATAAGCATTTATGATCCTGTTTAAAAAGCTTTTGCCCTTGAGCAAATACCGTTTTTAGCCAAGAAGGGGGAAAGGGAAGGATTGCCGGGAGGCGGGGGGGGGGGGCGAGAGAGAGAGAGAGAGAGAGAAAGCAGAGAACCCAGACTGCATTCTGCTCTTTGCAGTGAATTTATGGTACTTGTCCTGCTCTGCTTCTCGGGGCCGAGTGCCAGCCGTTTTTATGGAGCACAGTTTACATTAGTGGTAATTAAACCAAGGGGAGCAGGAGAGAGTGGGGAGTGGCGTGGAGCAGCATTCCTGGAAGAGCGTCCCTCTTCCTTTCCTTTTCTTAGCTGGGATTTACTCAGCTGCAGCCCTGCGTGCAGGCGAGAGCTTGCATTGTTTATTTGTGATTAATTTCCTGCATTGAAGCAGCGTTGGACTAGCTGACCCTCAGGGTCCCTTCCAACTCTGCAGCTCTGTTTATTGAATCTATCTCTCACCTTTCCTCCACGATGCTGAGGGTGTTTTGTACGTGGTTATCCTCATTTAATCCCCACAACAACCCCATGAACTGGGTTAGGTTAAGAGGCAGGGACCAGCCCAAGGTCACCCAGTGATGTTCTTGGCCGAGTGGGGATTTGAACCCTGGTCTCTCACATCCTCGTCCGAAAGTCCTAACCATTACACCACACAGGGAAAACCAAGATGAGTAATGTTTTGGAGGATTCAAAGTGCCATGAAACGAATTTGATGCAAAGGTGTCTTGTTTGTTTCCGGTGCGAACTTTGCAAAGTGGTTCCTGCAGTTTTTTCAGAAAGTTCCAGTTTGAAGTAGGGGTAAACGCCAACTGTGGAAGGCGCCTATTGGCCAGCATCGGTGCCGCCAGCAACCCAACTCCTTCCTTGGAGGAGAATAATAATAATAATAATAATAATAATAATAATAATAATAATAATAATAATGATGTTAGAAAAGTTGCAAAGGTGGAATCATGAGAGAAGGACCTTCTGGGACCACAGTTAACGTGCTGAGTGTGTAGGAGTGTCGTCTGGGTGTTCAAAATACTGGGTGCTAAACCCCTTGCAATGCAAGAATCTCAGCTAAAGCATCCATGACCGATGTTTCAACCTTGCTTACAAAGGAAGGAGAGTCCACCACCTACCGAGGGAGTCTGTTCCACTGTTGAGCAACTTTTGCCATCAGAAAGTTAGTCCTGCGGGTGGTGCTGTGGAGGGAACGTGGGTGGTGCTATGGGTTAAACCACAGAGCCTAGGACTTGCTGATCAGAAGGTTGGTGGTTCGAATCCCCTTGACGGGGTGAGCTCCCGTTGTTCGGTCCCTGCTCCTGCCAACCTAGCAGTTCTAAAGCATGCCAAAGTGCAAGTAGATAAATAGGTACCACTCCGGTGGGAAGGTAAACGGCGTTTCCGTGCGCTGCTCTGGTTCGCCAGAAGCGGCTTAGTCATGCTGGCCCCATGACCCGGAAGCTGTATGCTGGCTCCCTCGGCCAATAAAGCGAGATGAGCGCCACAACCCCAGAGTCTGCCGTGACTGGACCTAATGGTCAGGGGTCCCTTTACCTTTACTAGTCGGAATCTCCTTTCTTCTCATTTGAATCCATTGGTTTGGCTCCCAGCCTCCGGAGCAGGAGAAAACAAGCTTGCTTTGTCTTCCATGTGACAACCCTTGAGATATTTGAAGAATATAGTAACCTAACAAGCTGTCGGGCCAGTGGTCCGTTAACTCAGTATTGTCAACACTGACTGGCAGTGCCCACGGGTTGGACTAGATGACCCTTCACGTCCCTTCAACTTTTATGATTCTGTGATTCCAGGGTTTCGACCTGGGTCTCTCCTGGCCCTGCCCAGGGATGCCAAGGGTTGAAAACGAGTCCTTTTGTGTGAACTGTGGCCCTTTCCTCAAGCTACAGTCCCTGGGTTATTCTCATTGAGGGTGAAGCATTCATTGTTCAGAGTGCTGTTGCGCCCATGCGCAGACTCTCTGTCTCTCCCACCCGCCCCCTTGCTTTTTTATGGTAGCCAATAACCGTCAGAGGGCAGTGAGGGTCACACACTGAAATTAACTGCTGTCAAGAGCATAAATTAGGCAAGACCTTTTTCTCTCCTGCTCCTGAGTTTTCTCTCTCCTTCTCTGGGAGACAGAAGTTTGCGGGGTAACAGAAAGTGGGTACTCAATGGGTGCCTCATTTGGCTGAGGCCCGGCCTGGACACCGGCCTCAGCCGACCCAGGTCATTTTGCTCCCAGGGGCAGCATGGCAACCCCTGCAAGTCCATCTCCATAAGGCTGCTAGACTGGCAATTGAATCTGATCGCATCGTCGACAAGGGGCGGCACCCACCGTGCACCCAAGGCCAGGGCGGGGGACACACACAGTTCTGCTGTCTAACCCCACACTCCTGCTCTCCACCTCCCAGCACCTGCCACCCGAGGCAGACGCCTCCCTCTCCCCAATGGTAGGACCGTTAGACCTGACTTAGCAGGGAAGTTTTTTCCCAGGCGATGGAAACGGCGAAGGCGCCCGGCCAATATTAATAATTAATTTCTGCGTGCGCCCGTAATTATTTAAACTCAAAAGACATGCATGCATCCTAGTCGGCGTTAACACCTCTCCATTTCAGAAAGACGTGGGCTTTTAAGTTTAATGGATAAGTTTTTATTATCTCTGTAAAGCGTCTGAATTGATTGTAATATCTGGATCAGATGTTAGTAAGCCTCCTGGACAATTTCAGTAAAATTCACATGGTTTTCTTTCTTTCTTTCTTTCTTTCTTTCTTTCTTTCTTTCTTTCTTTCTTTCTTTCTGAAGTGGGGGAGGGTTTGAAATCTGGGTGGGTGAGATTGTCTGTTTTATTTAGAAGATCACGGATACCTTGCCTTTCCAGTTCTAAAAATGGAACCACCCGAGGCAGCTAAAAGCATAGAGTAAAACAAAAAAAAACCACCCACACACAATCTAAAACAAATTTAAAATGAAGCAACAGATAGATGAACAAAAAGAAAAAAAGAAAAATCTAAACAGGAAGCAAAGCAGGTTAAATCAACCAAAAGACGGGCTGAAGGAGCTTGCTGAAAAATTATTTTGTGTGGCCGTGAGGTACTATCTAAGAAATAATCGGTGGAATCTCCCAGGGCAAGGAGTTCCAAAGTTCCAAATTGGGGTCACAGACCAGGGGCTCACAGGTGAGGATACCAGAAAGACACGAGTGAAGGCCGGTGGGGAGAAATGGAGGGGGCATAGTCATCTGAGAAATGAGGCACGGGGAACTGTGGGTGGAGAAATATGGGGCAGAGGGGGGAAGAGAGATAGGGCATGGAAAAGGAAGGGTACTTTTTCTGTGTGACAGAGGTGGGGTTGCAGAGATGGGGGCATGAAAGAAGACCCCAGTGGTTTGGAACTGCTACTGAAAGTCTGGCACAGGCTTCTCCTGAGCATGTGCAGAGCGCTGTTGCCTCCCTGTTGTACATTTCTATCCACACTTTTTCTCCAAGCAGCACAATAACCCTGCGAGGGAGGCCAGGCTAAGGGAGGCCGGGGCCGGGGCAAGGTCCCCTAGTGAGCTTCTTCATGGCCAAGTGGGGATTCGAACTCTGCTCTCCCAGGTCCTTGTCTCTCCCCCCCCCCAAACATACAATTTCAAGGCTGTAAGAGAACGAGGTCTCTGGGGCAGCATCTTAAAACACACACAACCCGCACCCTTTTTCCTTTGCTCCCCCCCCCTTTTCCTGCCATGGCTTCCTTCCTCCCCCCCCACCTTAAAATGCCATTTCCCCCCTCCCCTCCCTCTCCGCACAGCCGCCGAGGTCTCCAGCACACATGAAATAAAAAGGGATTTTAATTACCTTTCAGCAAAAACAACAATTAGAGAAAATCACAGCTTGTGGGCTCCCCGCCCCCGGCTGGCTAATCGCGCTCCAGCGCTGAGCGCAGAATAGATGGGGGGGGGGGAGAGCAGGAGGCCACCCCTCCATGCACACGTACACACACACACACACACACACACATGCCACACACATTTCATAAGCTGGTCTGTTACCCACAGACAGGCCCTTTTACCTGCCTAATCGATTGCGCACGCTTGCGCACACCCACACATGTTTTTCCAGGTTGTCAGCCTCGCAGCCCAGGCCTGGAGCAAAATCAGGGTGAGTTCCCTGCAACAATCCTATCACATTATTATTATTTTTTATTGTTATTATTATTATTGAACAACAAAATGCAGTGCGTGTGGCAGGGAGTATTATTTGCTTTGCAAAGCAGCAAAGCCAAGCGTGCCCAGAGACCACCTGGTTTTTGCCCCCCAAACCCCCAATGGTTCCCCGAGATAGCAGGATGTCATGACCGATGGTTGCTAGCTAGATAACCTGTTGAGTTTTTCAGCTGGGAGGCAAAGTTCTTTATCTGTGAGCATGTCATTTATTTGGTTTACATGCCAACCTTTATCCAAAGATACCGTATCTTCAGGTGCCAGGCAAAAACATTCCTTTCTAACCAGCCCTTAGCTATCAGTGCCCTTTGTTTCTCTGTGGGTGAGACTTTTCTAACGTGCTTGCTCTTTGCTTAAAATACTGTAAGCCGCTTTGAGTTGCAAAAAAGCAGCTAATAAATTTAATAAGCAACAACCGCAGCCAAGGCAGGTTTTGCTCTTGACTCCCACCCTCTCCCCAGCCTACTGCCGCTTGGTTGTAGAGCAGCTGCTTTGCACAGACAGGGTCCTGGGTTCAATTTCTGGACTCTGAGACCTTGCAGTGCTGCTGGTGGTCAGTGTCGACAACACCCAGCTTGATAGATAGACCAAACTCTGGCTCCGTTTGCTCCATCGAAGTGGGGGGGGGGGCATCCGCTTCTGTGCAAGGAAGTCAGTGGATGTGCTTTGGGGCAGGCCCCCTTGTTGTGGGACTAATCCTGCTCCTGGGTGGGCTTGCCTGGTTTGCAGCCCCCTCCCCTTCCCTCTGCATGGCTCTGACCTGCAGGGCTTTCTTCCTTGGCGTGTGACAGGATGCTGGGCACTCGCCGTTGTCTATCCATAGGGAGGAACTGGCACAAAGCCCAGCATGACGGCATCTTGCAGGGTTTCCTGGAGAGGCTGGATGCATCTTAACCACACAGTGATCTCTGTGCTGCTCCTCTCTTCAGAGTCCCACCCAAGGAGTTCCCTTCCTTGGTGTGAACGCAGGAAGCTGACTTATACTGAGTCAGACCATGAGGCCCTCTCTAACTCAGTCTACACAGACTGGCAGCAGCTCTCCAGGGTCTTCAGAGAATCATAGAGTAGTAGAGTTGGAAGGGACCCCTGCGGTCATCTAGTCCAACCCGGCTGCAGTGCAAGAATTCTCAACTAAAGCATCCATGACCTAACCTCTGCATAAAAACCTCCATGGAAGGAGAACCCACCATCTCCCAGGGCTGAGCGGCTCTCAGAAAGTTCTTCCTGTTGTTTAATTGGATTCTTCTTTCCCACAACTTGAAGTTGTTGGTTCAGTTCCTGCCCTTCGGAACAGAAGAAAACAAGCTTACTCTGCCTTCCATCTGACAGCCCTTGAGATATTTAAAGATGGCCATCATATCTCCTCTCAGTCCTCTCTTTTCCAGGCTAAACATACCCAGCTCCTTCAACCGTTCCTCATCAGGCTTGGCTTCTGGGGCAAGGGACATTCGCAGTCCTGCCTGGAGATGCCGCAGTGTGAACTTAGAAACTTCTACATCAGACGGTTGGCGGTTCGAATCCCCGCAACAGGGTGAGCTCCCGTTGCTCGGTCCCTGCTCCTGCCAACCTAGCAGTTCGAAAGCACATCAAAGTACAAGTAGATAAGTAGGTACCACTCCGGCGGGAAGGTAAACGGCGTTTCCGTGCGCTGCTCTGGTTCACCAGAAGTGGCTTAGTCATGCTGGCCACATGACCCGGAAGCTGTACACCAGCTCCCTCGGCCAGTAAAGCGAGATGAGCGCCGCAACCCTAGAGTCGGCCACGACTGGACCTAATGGTCAGGGGTCCCTTTACCTTTAGCTTACATGCAGAGCAGCTGTTCTGCCGCTGAGCTACAGCCCTTCCCCACCGGACTCCCTCACCCTACCCAGGTTGGGGAAGGAGGAAGGAAGACTTTGGACCAGTTGAGGCAGCACTGCGGAATGAGCACACATTCCTTTCTTTGTCACGGGAGTGAATGGGAGGCATTGATTTTTCTTAACTTCCATATGTATTGATTTAGTTTTCTTTGTTGCGTTCATATCCCAGCGAGCTCAAGGTAGTGTTCATGGTTCTTCCCTTACCCATTTAATCCCCACGACAAGTGAGGTGGGTGATGCTGAGAGACAGCTACGGGCAGTGGAAACTAAACTGGTCTTCCATTCTGCATCTAGCCAGCTCCTAAGAAAGCAGCAAGAGAAAGAAACTCGAACACCCTGGGTTTTCAGCTCTCCAGATTTATGGGGGTAATCCTGAGATTCACTTCTGCTTCCATGGTGGGGTTTTCCCCCCTGTATGGGCTCTTTGCTTACAGCTTGCTGTTTGTCGGGCTTTTGCAGGTGGGTGGAGAGGAGCAAGGAAATAAATAAATGCATTTAGGGGGTGCGGCACTTAGGGGAATCTCCCTGAATGCAAGTTTCTGCAAACTTCCCCCCCCCATCCGCCGCCCCCAGAATGGCTGTGGGGCCGGAGGGAGCCCAATTCATGTTGCCAAGGAAGCCTGGAACCATTATCCCAGCTGGATGCATTAGTGCTTAGAACCACGGTTTGGCGGATTGGGGGGTTGAGAGAGAGAGAGAGAGATTTGCTGCCTGAGATAGTAATTGTCGCCGTTCGGCCCAGCTAATGGCTGTTATGATTAAGTTCTATTATGGAGCCCGCGCTCAGGAGCGGGTGGGTGGTGGTGGGGTGTTTTTTTTTTTTGTCGGGGAGCTCAGCGGGGAAAGGAGGGGATTGACAGCTTTTCAGATGGAGAGACGGAGCGTGCTGCTCCTTGGCCGCACTGCCCCGCCCCCCCACCCCACCCCAAAAGGATCTTAATAGCAGCCCACATAATAACCCAGGAGTGGTAACTGAGAGTGCACATTGCTTTGCAAGAGCAGGCGGGCGGGAGTTGGATGAGAGGCTTCGCCCTCCCCCCCCTCCCCTCCGCAAAGGACACTTTCTCATCTATTCCCGGGTTCGTTCTGCAGGCAGGCCCCAGCTGCGTGCCACCCCCCCTTTCTCTTCCTCCAGCCCCCGCCTTTTGCTGCTATCTGGGGAGCCGACCTTCACCTCGCTGGCTTCCAAGCCTCTGTTGATGCGACTGTTGATTTGACCCCCATGCACCCATTGTTGCAGAGTAATGAGGCTAGCAGCAGCCCAGCAACCTGTGGCACCTGAAAGGTGTGCACATCTTTGGTGGAATAAGCTCTCGGCTGCTGCAAACGTGGTTTCCCCCATGTCAGATTGCCACGCACCCCCCTACATGCAAAGACACCTCCAGGCCATGCTGCGGCAGAGACAGCCTCGTGTTACAGTAAATGAAGCACCCACGCATAAATAGGAGAGACCCTTTCCCCACCACATCCTGTCTCTGAGCATGTTGCTCTGTCCCTGGGGAACACTCAGCTCTCAAGCCTTTAGTGGTCCTTGAACTGGCACACAGCTGACCTGATGAATGCAAGGCAAGAGCTTGGCTTGGGTGCTACCCGTCCGCTCTGGCCAAAGGAGGGAGGTCAACCAAACCTCTTCATATCAGTTGGCTACAGGTGATCATATATCCTGCCTGACCCTGACAAGCTGGAAGGTGTGCAGAGGAGGGCAACCAAGATGATCAAGGATTTGGAAACCAAGCCTGATGAGGAACGGTTGAAGGAGTTAGGTGTGTTTAGCCCTGGGTGGGCAAACTAAGTCCCGGGGGTTAGATCTGGCCCAATCGCCTTCTCAATCCGGCCCGCGGACAGTCCAGGAATCAGCATGTTTTTACATGAGTAAAACATGTTCTTTTATTTAAAATGCACCTCTGGGTTATTTGTGGAGCCTGCCTGGTGTTTGTACATGAATAGAATGTGTGCTTTTATTTAAAATGCATCTCTGAGTTATCTCTGAGACAGTGGACCGGCCCCCTGCTGAAAAAGTTTGCTGTCCCCTGGTTTAGCCTGAAGAACAGAAGACGTAGAGATAATAGGATGGCTACCTTTGGATATCTGAAGGGCCATGGAAAGTGGAACAAGGTTGTTTGCTCCTGCTCTGGAGGGTAGGACCCAAGCTGATTGATTCAAATGACAAGGAAGGAAATTCCAACTTAACATCGTTTTCAATTTTTTTTTACTGTTTTAGCTTTTGTAAATCACTTTGTGATTGTTGTTTTTTTTACAGTCATAAATTTTATGAAATAAACGAAAAAGTTTGGTTTTTTCCTACTCCAGAGTCTAGGACCCGACCCAATGGAATCTAGTTACAAGGAAAGAGATTCTGACTAAATATCAGGAAGAAGTTTCTGACAGTAGGATTTGTTGGACTCCCTCGGAAGGTGCTGGACTCTCTGTCACTGGAGTTTTTTAAGCAGAGGTTTGATGGCCAGCTCTCAGGGATCCTTGAGCTGAGATTCCTTGGACCAGATGGCCTCAGTGTCCCTTCTAACTCCACAGTTCTAGGATTCTAAGTTGACATCCATCACTGCCTCCCATTGGAGCAAGTTTCATAGTTTAGCCAGTTCACTTGGCCTGCCCTGGGGTCCTGAGAAGGAACTACTTTGTGCTGGAGAGAGGGCCCTCTGCACATGCTCCAGACACACACTTTTTCACCTGCTCACTCGCAGGTGAAGTCGAGTTCCAGGTAAAGTGCAATATCTTGCTTCTGGATCAGATTCTGGGGCTCAGCCTCTTCGCTTATGTGCTCAGTCATTCCTGCTGAAAAAAAAGCTGGCACAACCTTTGCTACGAGTTTGCATTGTGTTCCCACTCATCATGAATGTTCCATTAAGGGACATTCTGGTCTGCTTGCCTGCATATGCTGTAAGAGGAAGAACAGGGTCTTACAGAATTGCCAGCAGCAGCATCTAAAAGGCGGGTCGCCTTCACCAAGATAACTACCTGAGCAGTTGGATGTCAATATCCTCCTTTGTGTGATTCTGTTGTTCAAACCTCAGAAGCACAGAGAGGGAATTGGTGGAAGCTGCAAGGAATGCAGAGACCTGGAACAAAAGGGACGAGGAGAGGCAAAGAGGGAACGTGTCTTCCTTTGCTTTGGGCCAGGCCTCCCCCGGACGCATTTGCAACAGCCCCGCACCCGTGCCTCGCCCCCCTTGCTGATATCTCTTGGCACTTTCTGATTCACGATGGCCTCTGCCTGCCTGTATATTGGCAACATGGTGGATAATGAATTGTTTACGACCAGTAGTTCTGTTTTTCAATGAGCTGAAACGTGTCGGATAATAAGTTGTTTATAAGCCGTAAATCTCGGCCACCATAAACCCAAAGCGCATCACTTAATGGTGAATTGCAAGCTCTGGTCCCCTTCCGCAGCCAGCCTGGAGCCCAGCCGCCTCATTGGGTAGCGAGTCGATGGGAAGTGGGATGCTCTTCCCCATTGGACGGCACTGGGATGATAAAAGCTGCGAGGCTCAGTCCCGTTGGACGGGGGAATTGGGGATGAGTTGCGAGGTCCGTCCCCATTGGTTAGCAGATTGATGATGAGCTGTGAGCCGGTGTCCCGTTGGGTAATGAATTACTCGGAGACATATTTGCTCAGGAGAAGTAAATCTGTTTGGTACATTGTTGCCGAGTTGTGATTATATTGTAGCCGCGCTCTGTAAATCACAAAGAAGGGCCTTGATATATGGCAACCAAGCCCGGCTGCAGAAGGAGGCAGCGCTGTGTGTCTCTACAGCCGTACCAGCAGACTGGGCCTTGGATGCATTGAAGTAAACCAAGCAGCCAGTAGCTCCCATCTTATACTGGTCTTGCATTGCCACCAATCCATGGGGTTGGTTGTGCCTTGACTGCAGGCCAATATACAGCCAATCCAACTCGTGCTGGCAAAAACATGGCGGCAGGAATGGTAATGGGTAACATATTGAATGGTGGTGTTTAGACCTGGCTCTGAAACCTTTGCTATCTGCACCAAGATTATAACCTGGAAGCCAAGCCTTGAGGAGGAATGGTTGAGAGAGTTGGGTATGTTGAGCCTGGGGAAGAGGAGACCGAGAGATGGCATGATAGTCATCTTCAAATATCAGGAGGGCTGTCACATGGAGGATGGAGCGAGCTTGTTTTCCTCTGCTCTGGAGGGTACGACCCAAACCAATGGATTCAAATGACAAGGAAGGAGAGTCAACAGCGTTTGGCAGTGGAACAGACTCTCTTGGAAGGTGGTGGACTCTCTCCTTCATTGGAGGTTTTTAAGCAAAGGTTGCACAGCCACCTGTCAGTGATTCTTCAGTTGTGATTTGTGTATTTCAGGGGGTTGAAACAGGTGACCCTCAGGGTCCCTTCAAACTTTAGCATCCCTTATTCTGCTTCTACCAGCTACTGGGAAGATTTAAGGTGCGGAATGCTGAAGAACCAATTGCAGCCTCCGCTGGCTTTTGCAATTGCCAACACTTATTTATAGTCATAAGGTCTAGAAACTTGCCTGTTGTCTTTTTGAAAAAAAATGAAAGTTTCAGATTTGCAGAATGGTCGCCATGATTCAGAATGGAGTGTGGAACCAGTTAGGCACTCATCCCTGGTGGTAGGCAATTGCATCTTGCCAATACAGAGAACCAACAAGGCATTGCTGGACCACAACTCCCATCACCCTGACCATTGGCCTTGCTGGCTGAGGCTGATGGTAGCTGTAGTCAGGTAATCTGGAGGGTACCATATCAGCCTCACTGAGCCAGTGGCAGGGTGGTTGTTCCTGATGGCAGGCAAGGAAATGCAAAATTCTCTGCAGAAGAAGAGTTGAGATTATCTGTGAGCAACTCACAATTGAGTGCAAGGAAGAGCGAAAAGCCAAGGGATTTCTGTAGGCAGTTGTTGTTTCGGGATGACAACCCTGAGTCAACAAACTTCAAGGAGGCTTCCCAGATCACCTAAACTAGTGCTTAATAGTGATGCACTGCCTCATTGCGCCCAGGCTGGGGAAAGGAATACGGATTTCATAATTCACATGTTTTATCAATTTAGCTCTTGCACAGAGCTAGAAAAGTTTCAGGAAAGAGCAGCTAAAATGATTTGCATCTAGAACTTCTTAATTTGGAAAACAAGTAGGGGGCATGGCAGAAGCACATAAAAGAATGCCCAGTGTGGAGAAAGCAGGTAAAGAAAGGTTTTTCTTCCTCTCCCACAATAATAGATCCCGGGGCCATCCAGTGAAACTAAGAACAAACAAAAGGAGCCACTTTCCCCCACAGCTGTGGGATTTGCCCACACAAGATTTAGTGATTGGCACCAATTTTGGGACGCGGGTGGCGCTGTGGGTAAAACCTCAGTGCCTAGGACTTGCTGATCGTAAGGTCGGCGGTTCAAATCCCCGCGGCGGGGTGAGCTCCCGTCGTTCGGTCCCAGCTCCTGCCCACCTAGCAGTTCGAAAGCATCCCTAAGTGCAAGTAGATAAATAGGTACCGCTTCATAGCGGGAAGGTAAACGGCGTTTCCGTGTGCTGCGCTGGTGCTGGCTCACCAGTTGCAGTTTCGTCACGCTGGCCACGTGACCCGGAAGTGTCTTCGGACGGCGCCAGCTCCCGGCCTCTTGAGCGAAATGAGCACACAAACCTAGAGTCGGTCACGACTGGCCTGTACGGGCAGAGGTAACTTTACCTTTATCTTTACCAATTTTGGATGGCTTTTAAGAAAGAGTCGGGTGAATTCTTGAAGGATAAGGCTTCCAGTCATGATGGCTTCATAGAATCATAGAATTGTAGAGCTGGAAGGGACCACAAGGGTCATCTAGTCCAACCCCCTGCAATGCAGGGATCTCAGCTAAAGCATCCATGACAGATGGCCATCCAAGCTCTGCTTAAAAACCTCCGAGGAAGGAGAGTCCACCACCTCCCAAGGGAGACAGTTCCACTGTCAAGGGAGACAGTTCCACTGTCAAACAGCTCTTACTGTCAGAAAGTTCTTCCTGTTGTTTAGTCGGAATCTCCTTTCTTGTAACATGGCCATTGGTTCAAGCCCTACCCTCCAGAGCAGGAGAAAACAAGCTTGCTCCCTCTTCCATGAGACGGTCGTTGAGATATTTGTAGATGACTATCATATCTCCTCTCAGTCTCTTCTTTTCCAGGCTAAACATACCCAGCTCCTTCAACCATTCTTAACCAGGCTTAGTTTCTTGACCCTTGACCCTCTACAGTAGCAGAGGCAGCATACTTCTGAATACCAGGATGCTCTTGAATGCCAGTTGCTGTGAATCACAAGCAGGAGAATGTTGTAATCGGGTCCTGCTGCCCTGAGGCATCTAGCTGGCCACTGTGAGAAGAGGATGCTGAACTGGGTGGCCAGTCTAGAGTCTATAGCAGCCGATGCCAAGCTGTGTGTTGGTTCGTCTTTAAGATGCCGTTGGATGTTTGCAGAGTCCTGCTCCTGCCGCCTGTTCAGGGTCGGGGCTGCTGGCCAGAGAAAGCAGCAAAGCCCGGCCTTCTCTGATGTTCACAAGAGAACTGTGTGTGGAGGTTGTTCAGTACCTTGGACAGTGGATTTATAGCTTGGCTTAGGAGAGCTGGAGTCCTCTCCAGCCCTTAAGCTACTGGTCCAAGCCTGGATAGCTGTCCTGGCCATAGCTGTCAACGTTTTCCTTTTTTTAAGGGAAATTCCCTTATCCCCAATAGGATTCCTCGCAAGAAAAGGGAAAAGTTAACAGATATTGTCCTGGCTCAATCACCAGCTGCACATTGGAGAGCTCTTAAGGCCGGGATGATGGGAGCTGGACTCTTAGAAATAGGAATATTCAGAGAAGACTTGAAAAAGGACTTTTTCATGCAACTTGCAGTTAAACTTTGGAACTCACTCCCACAAGAGACTGTGATGGCCACTAAGCTGAGTAGCTTTAAAAGAGGATTTGACGAATTCTCGGCTGTCAATGGCTACCAGCCGTGGCGCCTCTGTCTCTGCAGTGGCAGGCAGTGATGTTTCTGAATACCAGTTGCTGGAAACCTGAGAAGGGGTGAAGACTCTTGTGGTCAGATCCTGCTTGCAGGCTTGCCCTGGACCTCTGGCTGGCCAAGGTGAGAATTGCATGTTGGACTAGGTGGGTCCCCTCTGGCCCGACGCAGGAGCCGGTCCCTCCTTGTGTTTCCATGCAAGCAGCGCTTCTCAGAAATCCTCTCTGGATAAAGCAAAGCAAGTTTGGAGTTGGCTGATTGGGCTTTGCCTCAAGGGGAAGACACATTAATGGAATCAAATACCTCTGTGAAGACAGGGCAAGACAGCTAAAATTGGGAATTGAGCTTTTGATAAGGCATTTAAATAGAGTTCGCTTCCAGGAGAATAGGGGGGTTTGGTCTGTAAATGATCCGAGAAGCTGTTAACAGACTCCTTTCTCACGGCGCTTCTCTCGCTCTTCATGTTTGTGCTGCTAAGGTAGCACTGGGGACTCTTTTGCAGCAAGGTGTGTAATTTTAGGAGGGGAAACTTAATTTTTGCACATTTCTACGGTGATGGGATCTTAAAAAATATGTGTTTGGGTGTGAGGAATTCAGATCTGCTGTTACTTTTGTGATTAGACATTTAGCTTGGTAAGTCTACATTTAATGAAGAAGCACCTAAAATGCTCTTGGAAAACCAAATAATTATAATTTTACCTTCAGAAAATGTTAGGTAATGCTAACTACTACTACTACTACTACCACCACCACTACTAATTAATAATAATAATAATACATACATACATACATACGTACATACATACCTGCAAGTACTTGGCAATCATTTTACACACATTTTACTTCCCAAGTAAAACTAAATTACATTAATTTAACCAAAATATCTTTTGAATCCCCAAATCATGTTGACGGCATGTTTGAATTCCCAAGTCATCTAGTGGGCATTTTTGGGGTATATGTGTGGTATATGGGCAGATGGTTATCAAACCTAGACCTGGAAAGTGTGCCCTTCTACTTAGAGCAGCTGCTTTTTGCTGGAGGAAACTGGAAACAGCATCGGTTGCTCCGTGGAGCAGTTGAATCATAGAATCAAAGAATTGCAGAGTTGGAAGGGACCCCAAGATCCATCTAGTCTAGCACCCTACAGTTCAGGAATCACAGCTGAAGGTTCCCTGACAGAAGGCCACCCAACCTCTGCTTAGAAACTCCCAAGGAAGTCCCTTCCGCTCTTGAAGAGCTCTTAACCACCAGAATGTTCTTGCTAATGTTTAGTCAGAATCTCCTTTCTTGTACTTTGAATTCATCGGTTTGGGTCCTACGCTCCGGAGCAGCAGAAAACAAGCTTGCTCCATCTTCCATGGGAAAGCCCTTCAGATAAGGCTCTAAGGCAGCCTTTCTCAACCTGTGGGTCCCCAGACGTTGTTGAACTACAACTCCCATCACCCCTAGCTAGCAAGGCCAGAGCTCGGGGATGATGGGAGTTGTAGTCCAACAACATCTGGGGGACCACAGGTTGAGAACCGCTGCTCTAAGGCCACCGTCTCCTGGGGATGATTGCAGGCTTAGCCAACGCGGAGCCTTGTTGCTGTCTGTCCTACACTGCAGGGTCCGCTGCTGACACACCCTTTCTACCTCAGAAGTGAGCCTGAGGCCGCTCCATCCATGGCACCACAGACCCCTGAGGCTCCTCATTTGAGCTTCTGAATTTCTGTGGTGCCGTTGCTCCTGCGCCAACGGTTCACGATCCAGAAGTGTTGCTCAGCACATAGCTAAACTGTGGAACTTCCCAGTTTAGGCAGCTTCAAAGAGGGATTAGAGCAGGGGTCGGAAAAATTTTTTAGCCACAAGCCAGTCCGCTGTCCCTCAGACCTTGTGGTGGGCCGGAGAAGCGGTACTGGGGGGAGGAAGCTGGAAGAAGAGGCAAGGAGGGCAAGTAGTCCTCCTCCCCACCCCCAGCCCCAGCTGCTGCACTTACCATCCCAGGGGCTGCCGCCACTGCCACCACCTCCACTGTTGCTTCTCGTGGGTAGACAGAGTGAGCTCGTCCGCTCCCACGCCAATCCACAGACAGTCCGCAGGCCGGATCCTTTTTTATATGTATTATATATAAATTTTTTATTAGTTTTTCAACATATCAATTTCAACAATAATTAAACATACTTTTATATCTTATACCATTTTTTTGACTTCCATCAATCACATCTGAATATTTACCTATCCACTTAATATACATTTCTTACTTTCACTATTACATTTAAATCTCATAACTAATATCTCTATTCTTTCTCTACTTTGCAATGTTTCATGTATTTCTCCTTACAAAACTTCTTGTAGCCCTACTAGCATAATTTGTTGATTGCAGTTGCTCTTTAAATAGTTCGTATATTTCTTCCAATCTTCTGTGAATCCCTGGTCCCACAGGTTTCCAATCCTTCCTGTCATTTTATCTAATTCTGCATAGTCCATTAATTTTGTCTGCCATTCTTCTTTCGTCGGAATTTCTTCCTGCGGGCCAGATCCTGAAGGCTGTTGGGCCTGATCTGGCCTCCGGGCCTTGGTTTGCCGACCCCTGGATTAGACAAATTCGTGGGGGAATAAAGGCTATCAGCAACTGCTAGCCATGATGGCTGCATGTTAGGTTCAGGATCAGAGGCACCATGCCTCTGAAGACCAGTTAACTGGGAACTGCAACTGGGAGAGCTGGTTTTGAACTCGTGTCTCGCTTCTGGGAAACAGGACAATTGATTAGATGGGACCCCTTGGACCTGATCCAGGTACAGGCTCTGCTTAATTTCTGAGTAAGTGAAAGAGAGGCTTTTAAACAAGAATCGTTAGTAGCATCTGCCCAGTATACTTTTTTTGCATTTGCATTAAGGGGGAAGGGGCAAGACACAGGGAGCCCTTTTAAGCATCTTGTGTGAAAACAGCCTCCCAAGTGGAAAAGTAGGAGCCTTGAGTGCCCTTGTCTGTGCATTCCCCTCTCAGCCACCAAGACAGGACTCTCCAAGCGCTGATTTCTAAGAGGATGCTAATTGATAATTACCCAGTTTGCAAGCCCTTGTGACTAGCAGGAGCTGAAGGGCTCGGAACTGGTGTTTTCACAGTGTTTGAAGAGGGCAAAGAGGAGGAAGAGGGGGAGGTCCGCTTCCGGACAAAAGGAATCCTGGCTACAAATCCAAGTGAATAGGATATCTGGCCAGGCCTCTTCGGGTTCATTGGCGGTGGGGATTAAATTCTGCACCCCGGCAATCTGGATTCTGTGTCAAGAAAAGCTGTGGTTTGGTTCAGGTTGTGTAACAGATACGTTTGCATTTGTGTGCAAAGTTTTTCCCCCTGTTTGTGTGTCTCTCTCTGTGTTATTATATTTCATTAAGTTTATTGTGGCTTTCTTTCTCATGGGTGAGCATTTGGGTGTGCAGGGGGCTGAAGCCCTGCTCCCCCTTCACCGGCAAATCTGTCTCAGTCCCTCTCTGTGGTTCAGCAAGCAATTTGTGTGCAGATTCCAGCTTTTCAACAATAAGGACTAGAGAGAGAGAGAGAGAGAGAGAGAGAATGAAAGTTGAGATTCTTGTGGCAGCTGAAACCTGTACCCCTTGGCCTGAATACGACTTCGTTACAGGGGTATTGAGGTGCCTTTGTTTAACCCAGAGAGGAAGATGATGGGGATGTTGGGAATTTCCATTCCACCTTTAGTTGCAGACATGGAACTGTTGCATGTCACATGTCTGTTTACATACCAGCAAAGCTTGCTGGGAACTTCCGTTTGTGTATAGCTTTTGTTTTGTCTCTCTGAAGAGAAGAAAGGGAGACGACATGTTTTCTTTGTCTTGATTTATGCTTAATAAATCTTTAGCTATTAGTATGTTTCCATAAGCCTCACGCCTGTTCTGTTTGCGCAGTATACTCTGTGCTCAGGCTTTTGAAGTCTGAGTCGCTGATTTACATCGCACCAGAGATCGGGGGATAGTCACGGCTAGAAGGGCATGATCCAGCTGGGGGCTAGCCAGCTGGCATCTTGACCCCTGAAGGATGCCGACAGGGGATGCCCAGAAAAATGGACCCCACACCCCATAGGCCAGAGGTCTGCAGGACCCTGGAGCAAAGAGCCATTCTCCTGGACGTGTTGAGTTCAAATGGAAGCTGTGGGTGTAGCCTCCAGTTTGCAAATGCCGGTGCCAGAGTAGGCAGTACTGAATGGAGTGTAGAAATAGAGTTGGAAGGGACCGCAAGGGCCATCTAGTCCACCCCCTGCAATGCAGGAATCTTTTTGCCCAATGTGGGACTCGAACCCACTACCCTGAGATTTAAAATCCTGTGCTCTGCCGACTGTAGTGTTCTGGTTCCATATAAGACAGCTTCCTAGGTTCACATTTAACAGGTGAAACCACCACCCTGGCAATCCATCCAGTGTAGGCATGTGGAACCTTCTGCCCTCCCAGTTGGACTCCATCTCCCATCGGCCCCTTCCATGTCACGGATGATGGGAGTTGTAGTCCAGCAATATCTGGAGGGTCATGGGGTCTCTATCCCTGATTAAACTGGAATGCAGATCCTACATGGACCCCCAAAAATGGCAGGTTAAAGGGGGTATTTGAGTTATGGGGCATCCAGCTTCTCGCACCCAGCTGTGGCACATTTTACCCCACATCTCCTCCTACTCTGGCCAAAAGCTTTGGCCTCCCTCATTCTCTGGCACCACATTAACCAGCCACCCGCTCTTTCCCCCCTCATCACGCCTGTGTGACATTCATCCTTGCAGACAGCTCTTTAGCTCTCGCTAAGTGGGGCCTCATCCTGCCCAGGAGCTGAGCCCTTCCGAAAAGGAGTAATTGAATCGAGACCTTTCTCAGTAAGAGTGATGTGGACTCAGCACCACGCTGGGTGGAGCCCTTTCCAGCATTGGCTAGCTCTGTGAAGCCAAAGAATATGGAGAGGAACACGTCTCCCCACAATTATCAGCACTGGTGAATGGCAGCTCCCTGCTGCTGAGAGTTGATGCGCCTTTGCATTCTCTGAGGTACAAGTCGAAGAGGGTGGGGGAAATTCTTTCATTCTTGCAGCCTCCTCTGGCCGCCTTTTAAACATGATCGTTTAGCGTCTGGTTCCTCCAGCTCTGGGCATGTCCCCGTCTTTAAAGTAAACAAGAGCTTGCATTACTTTTTCAATGCTCCTGAGCACGTACAGAGTTTTCCTCCAGCACTGACCAGCTATATGTCTGGTTACCACAAACAGACAGATAAGGGGCAACCTCTCTCTCCATCTGCATGCGTTTTAGCACCTCCCTTGAAACAGTCCAAAATTTATTTTGAAATCCCGTGAGGAAAGTCCACCATGGTATGACTTCAGAAACTGTTGAGGTCCAATAATTTTTGGAGAACAGATGAGGTCCCTGCAGACTGGAGGCAGGGAGCTGCTGAAGCATGGCCCATCACATAGAATAATAGAATTGTAGAGTTGGAGGTCAGACTATCCTCCACCAGGGCCAGGGCCTTTTCAGTGATGGCTCCGACCTGGTGGAATGCTCTTTCCCATGAGACCAGGGCCCTGCAGGATTTAACCTCCTTCCGCTGGGCCTGTAAGACAGAGCTATTCCGCCTGGCCTTTAATTTGAATTTAGCCTGATCTTTTATTCCCCTTCCTTCCTTCCCTCCCCCTCCCCTTTTATGAAGATCACCTGCTCTGGGATCCCACAGCTAATTCTCCCCTTGTCTCCTCGCTGGCCCAAGTAGGACCAATTCAGCCACCTAGCCCTGGGGATTATCTAATGCTTATTTCCCCTAAATGGATTTTTGAATTTTATTGTTATTCATGTTTTTATACTGTATTTTATGCTGCTTTTATAATTAAGTGTTTTAAATGTGTTGTTAGCCGCCCTGAGCCCAGTTTTTGAACTGGGAAGGGCGGGGTATAATAATAATTATTATTATTATTATTATTATTATTATTATTATTATTATTATTAACCCCCTGCATGTAGGAATCTCAACTAAAGCATTTATTACAGATTGGCCATCCAACCTCTGCTTAAAAACCTCTGAGGAAGGAGAGTCCACAATCTCCCGAGGGAGATTGTTCCACTGTCAGGCAGAGAGTTTTCCCCTGATATTTAGTTGGAATCTCCTTTCTTGTAACTTGAAGCCATTGGTTTGGGTCCAAAAATGTGTACGCCAGGCAGAATACCGTAGATTCTGGCGTATTAGGTGACTGGGTGTATAAGATGACCTCCCAAATTGGCAGCTACCAATTTGGGGGGGTCGACTTATATGCCCAGTCTTATACGTGGCAGCTTTGCTGCCCAGGGAACCCATACCTGGCGTATAAGACGATCCCTGACTTTTAAGAGGATTTTCCGGGGTTAAAAAGTCGTCTTATATGCCGGAATCTACGGTACAGTGGTGCCTCGCAAGACAAAATTAATCCGTTCCGCGAGTCTCTTCGTCTAGCGGTTTTTTCGTCTTGCGAAGCAACCCTATTAGCGGCTTAGCGGATTAGCGCTTTTAGCGGTTTAGCGGCTATTAAAGGCTTAGCGGCTTAGCGGCTAAAAGGCTATTAAAGGCTTAGTGGCTTAGAAAAAAGGGGGGGCGAAAAAAATCGCAAGACTCGCAAGACTTTTTCGTTTTGCAAAGCAAGCCCATAGGGAAATTCGTCTTGCGAAGCGCATCGAAAAATAGAAAACCCTTTCGTCTAGCGGGTTTTTCGTCTTGCGAGGCATTCGTCTTGCGGGGCACCACTGTATATGCAGAAATGCATATACAGTATTTGAAAGAGGATTCAACAAATCCATGGAGAAAAGGGCTGTTGATGCCTAATGTGCCTTCTGCAGCTGGGGCCAGCAATGCTTTTGAATCCAAGTTGCTGTGAAAACCGCAGGAGAGAGGGCTCTCGCACTCGGATCCTGCTTGCTTCTTTTGCATCTGGTTGGCCACTGATAGCAGGATGTTTGGGCTAGAAGGACCACTGGCCTCATCCAGCAACCTCTTCCTATGTTCTTAAGTAGCAGGGGTGGTGGGAGGTGTAGTCAAAATCACCTTTGAGAGCACCAGGCTGGTGAAAAGCCTTCCGAACATAGGCTGAGGCCCCTTGGCCAAAGTCGCAGGCGTTGCGCATGTGTGGGTTTGGGAGCTGAGCATGGCTCCTTTCCCCTCCATTTAACCTCTCTGGTCCTTGCTGGGGCTGCAGCATCCCGCGAGGGGGTTAAACTCTGTGCGCTTTGCAGAGACTCTAATGCATACTGCGGCTCGCTGCCAGGGCCCAGGAGAGACCCGCGTTTTATAGACATCGATTACACACTTAACCACCATTTGCGTTTTTATCCCTCACCTTTTCTTCCCCTCCGAGCAGCAGCAAAAGAGGAGCGTCTCCCTTCTCTGCGTCCCCCCCCTCCCCATCTCTCTCTCTTACACACACAAGTAAATACACACAGCCTTTGTGCATTTTTTTTATTTTTGCGGGTCCGGCTACGCGAGAGTGGCAGAGGGCAATTAGCATTCTGGGGCTCTTTTTAAATCTCCCTAAGCAATATAGATAAGACAGCGGGTTAGATGAGAACAATTTAATTAAGCCGTAGAAAAGAGGCCCTTTGACGGCGCCCTCGGTTCGTGCGCTCTGCCAAGCGCGCCAACCTTCCAGTGCGGGACTGGCTTGGTGCCACGCAGAGCACACCCTGCCTGCTGCCCCCTCCTCTCTGTGCAGGATTGATAGCCCCCTTTGGCTTCTTCTTCCCTCTCCCTGCCCCCCCCAAAAAAGCTGAAATTAAAAACCAAAACTGGGATTAAAAACAACCAAACACTTTTTCTTCCTGTATGTGGGCAGTGCCAGGAAAACCTACAACTCTCTTGAGGTGTGGCAGCCATCAGCTGTCCTCATTACTCAGTGAGATTTGAGGCTACTTGTCCCAGAGGGGAGATAAACAAGCAAATTTTAGGGACTAGGTGCTGCTTTTTAAAAAAAATCACTTTTTTGTTGTTGTTTAAAAATTGTGTTTACATCCTGTGCTTCTGCCACAGAGCAATGGCCTCGGTTCGACTGCGTTATTATTATTCCAACAGGTCTGCAAGGAACATTAGGCCGTGATGGGCAATGAAATATCCCACTCAGCTTCATGGCTGAGCAGGGATTTGAACCCAGGTCTCTCTGGCCCGGAATTTTTAACTACTCAAGAAGATGTAACTCTTTAATGCATGCGGATCAATAGGAATCGCTAGCGTTTTTAGTGCCTTTATAATGAATGATACGTGCTAAGATCCCGTGGGAAGGTGGGGAATCCTGTCGGAGCAGCTGCGTGATTAAAATATAAATTGCAATGATGTGTGTGGTATTTTTTTGTTGTTTCGGTACTTCAAGTCAATTGGGTGTAGCTTGGCATTTGGTTTTAAAATTTATTGCAGCCCCTTGGAACAGGGCAGGTTCAGTATGTAGGTGCAGAAACGGTCAGCTTTTAAAAGTTTTTGCTTAGCAAATCTTGTCAACCCAAGAATCCTGCAGCTAAGAAAGACCAACTCTGAGGGAATCCTTTCTTCCAGATAAAAAGTTGTCCACACCCCATCATCCAACCACAGGGCTTGCATGTATGTCAAGAGATAGCACTTTCCTCCCCCCTTTCTGATACAGGCACTGGAGCTTTAAAAAAAGCCCTTGATAGGCAGAAATTCAATAGGAGAATCTTGCAGTGATGTGGAAAGGTTTCGCCTATTGCACTTCTGCTGTCTTGCAGGTGGTGAGGGGTCTGCGTTTCAGCTGACAGAGGGTGAGGAATTTCTGCTTGGCTCCTTTCCTGAAACTAACTGATTTCAGTAGTTTTCTCCTTGCAGGTGTCATTAGATAATAAAAAAGCGTGTGTTTTATTCTGTAATGGCTTCTCGGCTGAATCAGACCTCTAGCCCAGCTTTCTGCTTCCAATAAGGTCAGCCAAATACTTCTGGCAGATAATTGGGGCAGCCTGCTTACAACTCATGTTTAAACTTAGATGCTGTTTTTCCCCAACCGTCTGCTCAAAAGCATTCTCACACTTCTTCCCCTCCCCCCTAAAAAAATCCTTATCTGTGCCTGCTACAGTTGTGTGACAGGCAGAAATTCACCAGGTGTAGTGTTTCCTGTCACTGCATCCTCATCCTGGAGTTAGCCACGGCATCTGAATTTCTGCCCATATTTTCATGCTGAAAATACCATGCATCCCATGTGTGTGTGCATTTGTGTGTTTGCCTGCATGCATGTGATACTGCTGCATATTGCATGCAGAAGCAGCTCTGTGCAGGAAATTTCATGCATGTACAATTTGCCATGCTTAAACCTTGGAATCTATGAAGCAGCCTAGGGAAAGTGATCTGAGAGCCCTTCTACTTACTCAAGCATTTTGCGGCTGGAGATGAGTGCGTTGGACTCTCTCTAATGGATCCCTCGGGGTGTAAGCAATTGTGTTACGTATTCATTGTCTTTAAATGTTGCTAACCAGCCGTGAGCCTTCTGGGACAGGGCAGGTTACAACCCAAATAAGATGGATTTCCTGCAACTCTGGCTCCGGTTGCATCCGAGGGTGACCTCAGGGGCTAGTGTGGAGTAACTGATGGAGTGGCAACCTGCAAGGTCCTCACACTGCTTTGTAGAATGGCACACCCACTAACGGAGGGGAGAGAAACCTGTGGACCCCTGAGGCATTGCTGTACAGTACTCCAACTCCTGGATAGCTCAGTTGGTTAGAGCAACCTGCTGATATTGCCAAGGTTGCAGGTTCAGTCCTTGTATGGGACAGCTCAATATTCCTGCATTTTAGGGGGTTAGACTCTACAATTCTATGAATCTGTGATTCTAACTCCCAGCTTGAACGTCCAGAGGGCTGCAGGGTCCCAAGCTGTCAGGAGTCAGCCAGCAGTAAATCACACCATACAAACTGCAATTGACTCTTTATTAGCAAGAACATGATCTTGGCAGAGTGCCAGGCCTAATGAGCACAGCAGCTCATTCCTGGTAGGTCTTTGCCCCCACGAAGCAGTTGCTGAGACTGAAGGTCCCCACATCCCCATAGTCTCCTAAGCCCCACTCCCCTCCAGGGTTTCTCCCAAGCAATCTGAGACTGTGCCAGTCTCTCCTCTGTGCTTTTCATGTCTCTCCTGGTTCTGGGATACCAGGGGGAAGGGAAGCTTGTTCCAGCAGGAGGGGGAGATACCTGGGACTCTTCACCAGCCAGACTCATCTTTGCTTCTTGGCCTCTCCTGCTTCAGCTGCTGCCTCTGATTCTGAACTTCTCTCTGCCACAGACTGTCCCAGCTCACTAAGCCCTGTTGCCTCTTCAGCTTCCGACACCACCACTTCCCCTGTCTTCTCCCTCTGTCCACCCACCAATCCCTGGACTCTTAGCCTTCTTTCCCTGGGGCTTCCCCAGCTGGTTCCTCCCACAATTCCTCTGTGTCCAACTGATCCACAACACCACTGGAAGCTAAGTGGATCTGCCCCTCCCAAGCTGACTGCTCTGCTCCTTCCTGCAGGCCCACCTTCCGGTACTTCACCTGGCACACCTGTGTGCTGGGCATCGCCGGCTGCTTCGTCATGGTCTTCCTCATCAGCCCCATCTACGCCTCAGCCAGCGTGGCCTTCATGGTGGTTCTCCTTGTGGCCCTCCATTACCTCTCCCCCAGCAGCAGCTGGGGCTACATCAGCCAGGCTCTCATTTTCCACCAGGTAAGCACGGGGTGGACCCCCAAAACCAGCTCTCTACCGCGGTCAGCAGCAAGCAAGTCTTTCTCCTTTCTGATGCGAAAGGTTTTAATCAATGTTTTCTGGCGCTTTCGTTTGTCGGTTGCTCCTCCTGTGGGAGAACGGGCGAGGCAGAAACACGGCGAGCAATCTCTTTTCCTTGCACACATAAACACCTGGAGCTGCTTTGACTAGTTTAGAGACAAGAGTTTTCCCTCTGGCGGCGTTCAGCCCTCTCATAAATCAGGCAGGGTGGGAGGAGGAGGAGGAGCAAGATTTCAAGGGATTTCAAGGCAGGGGCTGCGAGCCCCATTCTTTGGCCACCCAAGGAAATTGCAGAACGCTCGAAAAGTATGCATTTTCTGCAAAAGAGGCAAAAAAACTTTTGATTCCTAAGTATGCTAAAGCTATGTGGAAGCGATGTGGAAGGCAGCAATATTTTTTTGTTTATTATGGATTTATGGGCATTTATTTTATTTATTTATTAAATTTGTAGACCACCCATCACCTGACGACCACAGGGTGGTTCACCAAAATAATAATAATAATAGTAATAATAATAATAATAATAATAATAATAATAATAATAATAATACAAAAAGAACCCAGCAAGCAGGACCCAAGAACCCTCTCCCCAACCCACTGCAGCTTCCAGCAACTGGTAGCTCGTTTGCAAAACGCAGGACCAGCTGGTCCTCCCCGCCCCATACAGATTAATTTACCTGGTTGTCCTAATAATGTTTCGAACTCGCCTCCACCCCTTCGGCAAGGGAGCTGCACGCTCTTATCTCGTATACTTTCAGACAGGCAGTTCGTCCTTCCAGCTGGCGCCATTCCCCCCCCCCCCCCCGTGCTCTGCCCTTCCCTGGGATTCATTCCCAGACCCAGCAAGTTGGGCCTGCTGCCCAGCCCTTGCCTTTTAATTTTTGTGTCATAAAACCAACACTTAGCAGGGGAAAAACCCTGTTAGCACGTAATGGAATATTCTTATTACCCAGCTGCTGTCTTGCTGGCCTGCCTTAACGAAACTCAGGCGCTCAGCCAGGTCTGGTGAGTGGCTTTGGTTGTGTTTTAGCCGGTTCCCAGCACCTAAAACCCACAGTGTTAGTATAGAAGGTCCAGACCTTCTAATTTGCAAAGTCAATTCATTTATTTATTGTGGGCTTTCCCAAACGTGGCACTCCAGCTGTTTTTGGACTGCAGTTCCCATTATCCCTGATCACTGGTTCTGCTAGCTAGGGATGATGGGAGTTGTAGTCCAACAACAGCTAGAGCCCCAAGTTTCGGAAACCCTGCTTACTGCATTTGCGTCCCATCTTCCCTCTCAGGAGCTCAAGGTGGAATACGTAGTTCTCCTCATTTTACCCTCACAACAACCTGTGAGGTAGGTTAGGCCGAAAGTGAGTGACTGGCCCACGGTGGCCCAGGGAACTTCATGGCTGAGTCAGGATTTGAACCCTGGTCTCCCAGGTCCTAGTCCAACACTCTAATCACTGTATTTTCTGCTCTATAGGACGCACTTTTCCCCCTCCCAAAATGAAGTGGAAATGTGTGTGCGTCCTATGGAGCAAATGCAGGCTCCTTGGCTTCAGCGATAGCAACGCGAAGCCTCCGAAGCACAGAGGGAGAGCTCCCCCCGCGCTCCGGAGGCTTGGCGTTGCTGTGATGGCCTGGGAATCCGATTCAGAGGATGAACCGGAGGAATCCCAGCCTGCACAGGAGTCCCCGCCTCCAGGGCCGGCTGAACTGGGGCAGGGCCTTGATTCTGAGGCACCTGCACCTGTGCCGGATCCTCAGGAGCAGGCACCAGGTGAATCCATTCTGGCTCCAGAGGTGGTTGAGGACTCAGTGCCTACAGGTGAGTCTCCCCCTGGGCCCAGTAACCCTTCAGCCTCTCCTGAACTGCAGAGGCTCAGGGCAGAGAGGCGAAGGGAACTGGTTTCTCCCAGGAGGAGTGCTCGCCTTAAGGCCAGGAGAGGCGGGTCTCCTGGGGGCCGGGGCCGCCCCTGGCCTCAGAGAAGATAAAGGCCAGTCAGCTCGGTCCCAGGTTGTGGAAGCAACGTCGTCGTTGAGTACCTGCTCCTACCTGGACCCAGACCTGACCTTCCAGTGTTCCTGTCCCCGCCCAGCTTCCTGCTTCGGACCTCGCCTTGCTCCTTGTGAACTGTTTCCAGGCTAGTGACTCAGGACTGGACTTTGCCTACGACAATGGTAACCTTCCCCCCGGGGCTAGCACAGTTGCTTTCGCTGAAGCCACCTGAAGCCACCAGAGTGCAGGGAACTCCCACTGCACTCCGAAGGCTTGCGGATAGCCACCTGAAGCCTGGAGAACGAGAGGGGTCAGTGCACACCGATCGCTCTTTCTCTCCAGGCTTCGCTTCGCTGGAGAGGCGCTGCACAGTTTTCCTTCTCTGCGCAGTGCCCTTCAGCGAAGTGGGAGGAGAAATGGAAGGGGCTCTGTTTCTTCGCTGAGCAGAGAGGGGGAGAAATTTTTTTTTCCTGTTCTCCCCCTCCTATGGTCCGGTGCGTCCTATAGAGCGAAAACTACGGTACTAATAAAAACACTGTTTCTAGCTTTCCACCAACCCACCTTAAATGCTTGCATCTGAAGTGTTTGCTCGGATCCTAACAAAGCATTTATGTGGGGCTGCAGTAGGTTGGAAGAGCTCCAGATACATTATTTCGGTACAGCAGCCCTGTACGGTAGGCCAGTGGTGGTTTCCCCCGTGTTGCAGGTGGTGGAACTGTGGTTGAGTGTCGGTGAATTCATGGCCAGCGCCAGATCTGGAGACTTGAGCTAACTTCCTTGTAGCTTCGCTCTCACGAATCACTGGCTTGACCTCGAGTGTGCTTCCTGGAGTGCGTTTTGGTTACTTCCTCCCTTGCAAGGAGCAAAACAGGTCCTGACACTGCATTCCAGCGGGACACAGCCCCTCTGTGTTTCCTGTTTTCTGCTTGGCCCCAAAAGAAGAAGAGTTTGGATTTGATATCCCGCTTTAAGACGTGGGTGGCGCTGTGGGTTAAAGCACAGAGCCTAGGACTTGCCAATCAGAAGGTCGGCGGTTCAAATCCCCGGGACGGGGTGAGCTCCCGTTGCTCGGTCCCTGCTCCTGCCAACCTAGCAGTTCGAAAGCAGTTCAAAGTGCAAGTAGATGAATAGGTACCACTCCGGCGGGAAGGTAAACGACGTTTCCGTGCACTGCTCTGGTTCGCCAGAAGCGGCTTAGTCCTGCTGGCCACATGACCCGGAAGCTGTACGCCGGTTCCCTTGGCCAATAAAGCAAGATGAGTGCTGCAACCCCAGAGTCGGTCACGACTGGACCTACTGCCTCCCGACACCCACATTTGGCTGAAATGTATCTACTTCTGGGGTGCAGCACCCCCAACACCACTAATCCATGCTGAGCACACAGAGGCCTTACCAGGAAACAAGGGCGATCTCTGGCAAGTGGTTTGGGGCAGTGTTCAAAATCCCCCAGGTGCCAGGCTCGTTTTGCTACTGGCACAGGCCCATTCGCGACTATGTGGAGATTTGCGGGCACCAGGTTGGCGACTGACGTCTCCTTGAGCTAGCTGAGTCACACACAGCCCTACATCATCACATCAAGGAAAATAAGTGCAGGGCTGAGTACGGATACATTTGACTGTGCCTCAGCCTTTCCCCAATTTAAAAACTTCTGTAGTCCACAATTAACACCATGTCCATTTCCACTTTGAGTTTCTGCTTCTTGGATACTGGGACAAGTGAATTGTTGTAAGAGCAATGTTGCTGAGATCATAGAATTGTAGAATTGCAGTGTTGGAAGGGGACCCAGGGGTCATCTAGTCCAGCCTGCCCCCCCCTGATGAATAGACCTTTAAGGTGCTGTTTGGCGCCTAGCTTATATACCTGAGTTTCTAACTCCGGTTTGGGGACACCAGTGTGGAGGGCAGAGGAATCTGACCGCAGCCCTGCGACATTTGCAGGCAGGGAAACGTCGGTGTGTTAGCTGGGGCTGCCAACGCCTCCTCAGACATCCGTCTGGCTTTGAGATGTCTTGGCAGATCGATGGGGGAAAGGAGGGCTCCGTGCAGGTGGATAAAAGCAGGCGTCGCAAACGCCACCTTCCTCTTCTCCTTACTCCCTCTTCTCCCAGCTCCCCAACCTTTCATTCCTGGCCCTGGCACACAGAGACTTTGGCAGGGAGCCAACACCACAGATTGTGTGCAGAACCGGGGGGGGGGGGAGGCGCGGGAGGGAAGGAATGATCTCCTCCTCTGCGGTGCGTCTGGGGTAATAACATTTACTCACCAGGGTGATGTTACCCCGTCGGACGCTGATCAAATGCACCTGTCCCCAGTAGTGAAGACAAATGCCGGCAGCTGAGCAGGTAAATGCATTAGCCTGCCCTGAGCTCTGACTTGTCTGAGTGACATGTTTGCTCGGTTGCGTGCACACACACACACACACACACACAGCGAGGAAGGAAGCTAGCGGCTGGAGCAGATGATGAAGGAAGAGAAAGCGAGGGCTGTTTTTTCTCAGCCAAGAAGACGCTTTTATCATGGACAGTTCGAAGACCAGGGCTGGGGCAAACATCCCATCAGACATAATGTTTAATTTGTATACAGTGGTACCTCGGGTTACAGGCGCTTCAGGTGACAGATGCGTCAGGTTACAGACTCCGCTAACCCAGAAATAGTACCTCGGGTTAAGAACTTTGCTTCAGGATGAGAACAGAAATCACGCAGCAGCGGCAGCGGGAGGCCCCATTAGCTAAAGTGGTACCTCAGGTTAAGAACAGTTTTAGGTTAAGAACGGACCTCCAGAACGAATTAAGTTCTTAACCCGAGGTACCTCTGTACCGCCTTTCTATATTACTCTGCACAATGCCATTTGCAAGCTGAAGAAACAACAAAAAAGGCAGCAACAAGCACACACGTAATAATGAATCTGATCCAGTACCAAAAAAAAGTCACAATAACCTTAAAATATATCAAATGAAGCAATATTTAACAATCTATTAGAATATAACAATAAACAGTAAAATTAAATATCAGCAAATAATAGTTAAACAGTTGACACTTAAGAATTGCAATGAAGAATTACTAAACAATGATCAATAAAAATAACAGGAAGCCCCAACGCATAAAATACCACACTTATGTCTAATCCATCCAACTTGATGGCCCTCACTGGCTCCTGTGGGAGGGAGTTCCACAGTTTAACTACACGCTGTAGGAGTTTTCTGCTGAAATGCAGGTCATCGGCACTCTTCAGATATGTGCATTTAAAAAGGGGAAACTTGTTCTCTGAGCACCCAGAGAGCAAGACTGTGTCAGTATTTTCATCCCTCCCATTGCAAAGATCACCAGATCATTTTGTTTTTCTTTCTGCCTGTGAAAAAGGAGGGGGCGGAAACCACTCTTCCAGACTTCCGTCCCTAGTACTGTGCGGATTTTCTTTGATCTGTCTAGAGACAAGATGGCAGTAGAATCATAGAATCATAGAATCATAGAGTTGGAAGAGACCACAAGGGCCATCGAGTCCAACCCCCTGCCAAGCAGGAAACACCATCAGAGCACTCCTGACATATGGTTGTCAAGCCTCTGCTTAAAGACCTCCAAAGTAGGAGACTCCACCACACTCCTTGGCAGCAAATTCCACTGTCGAACAGCTCTTACTGTCAGGAAGTTCTTCCTAATGTTTAGGTGGAATCTTCTTTCTTGTAGTTTGGATCCATTGCTCCGTGTCCGCTTCTCTGGAGCAGTAGAAAACAACCTTTTTCCCTCTCAGAGAGCTGACTCTCCCGTACATGTTCGTTACGTTCTTTTATTTGCTTAGTCAGTAGAAATAAATTAGGTATGCAACGAAACCTCCGCAGCTTTGCTTCCGTTACTCTGCTGCTTTTGAGGGGCTCACAATAGCAAATTGCACCGGGACCTATTCCTTGGGAATGCTGTTCCTGCGTTTCTGGGATCAGAAAGTCGGAGAAGGTGCTCCTGACCAGTGGCGTAGCGTGGGGGGTGCAGGGGGGGCCGGCCGCACCGGGCGCAACATCTGGGGGTTAGGGTTAGGGGGCGCAAATCCACGGGTTAGGGGGCGCAAATCCACGGGTTTGGGGGTGCAAATTACTTGCCTTGCCCCGGGTGCTGACAACCCACGCTACGCCACTGCTCCTGACACCCAGCCCATTCAGGCGCTGAAGACATGGGCTGTATATGGCTGTACGGTCAGACTGGCTCTTAATAAAATAATAAGACGGTTCTGGATCAGGCCAGCGACCCATCTAGTCCAGCACCCTTTTCTATCAGTGACCCCCAAGATCCAACTTTGGGAAGCCCCCCAGGCAGGACCTGATTGCAGCCCTGCGCTCCCTGCTTGGGATTCTCAGCAACCGCCATTCAGAAACCCATTGCCTCCAACTGTGGAGGCAGGACATAGTCATCATGCCTGGTAGACCCTGATAGCCTGAACATCCTCTGTGCACTTCTCCAATCTTCTTTTAAAGCCAGCCAGGTCAGTAGCCATCACTGCCTCCGCTGGGAGCAAGTTCCAGAGATCTAACTGCGCCCTGTGCAATGACATACTTTCGTTTGTCCTTCCTGAATCTTCCCACGTCCGGCTTCGTTGGATGAGTTAGCTGTCGCTTTGTTAACAGTGTCTTACAGTTTGCAATTGCTTTACTGATAATTTGTTAATCTACATGATTTATGCTGCGTTTGTGATGTTCTATTACGGTCTCCCTTGGGAGGTGGTGGACTCTCCTTCCTTGCAGTTGTGTGTGTGTGTGTGTGTATGTGTGTGTGTGTGTGTGTGTGTGTGTGTGTATTAGTTTTAACATACCATTTTCAACAATTATAAAACATACTTTTATATCTTACACAATTTTTTTGACCTCCATCAATCACATCTGAAAATTTTCCAATCTTTTCCACTTAATTTACATTTTTTAATTTCACTATTACATTTAAGTATCGTAACTAATGTCTCTTTAGTTTATCTTCTTTGCAATATTTCATATATTCCTCCTTACAAAACCTCTTGTAGTCCTACTAGCGTAATTTGTTGATTACAGTTGCTCTTCAAATAGTTTGTATTTTTCTTCCATTCTTCTGTGAATCTCTGGTCCCCCAGGTTTCGAATCCTTCCTGTCATTTTGTCCGATTCTGCGTAGTCCATTAATTTCGTCTGCCATTCTTCTCCCATTGGTATTTCTTCTTGCTTCAATTTCTTGCCGCTGTTGTTGCATATAAAAACAGTTTAATGTCCTGTCTATTAATGTCCTCCTTCCTTGCAGGTTTCTAAGCCAAGGTTGGATGACCATTTGTCATGGATGTTTTTGTTGAGATTTCTGCATTGCAGAGGGTGGGACTAGATGACCCTGGGGGGGGGAGGGCTCCCTTCCAGCTCTCTGATTCCACAGTTCTATGTTCCAGCATGTTATTCATTGTTTGTAAGCCCCTTTGGAATACATTTGAATGAAAAGCATTATTATTATTAGTGATGCTCATTTGATCAGAATTAACACTCAGGAAGTAGGTGATCGGGATGCGGGTGGCGCTGTGGTGTAAACCACTGAGCCTAGGGCTTGCCGATCAGAAGGTTGGCAGTTCGAATCCCCGCAACAGGGTGACCTCCCATGTTCAGTCCCAGCTCCTGCCAACCTAGCAGTTCAAAAGCACATCAAAGTGCAAGTAGATAAATAGGTACCGCTCCGGCGGGAAGGTAAATGGCGTTTCCGTGCGCTGCTCTGGTTTCACCAGAAGCGGCTTAGTCATGCTGGCCACATGACCCGGAAAAACTGTCTGTGGACAAACGCCAGCTCCCTCGGCCAGTAAAACGAGATGAGCGCCGCAACCCCAGAGTCGTTCGCGACTGGACTTAACTGTCAGGGTTCCTTTACCTTTAAGTAGGTGATCAGGAAGCATCCACTGATAGTGCTCGCTTCAGCAGCACATATACTAAAATTGGAACGATACAGAGAAGATTAGCAGGAAGCATCCCTTGATTGCTACAGGCCTCGGCCCCCAACCCTTCGTCCTTTTCCACGGAACTAACATCCCGGATGCACGGATGGCGCCAGAGCTCGCTGAGGCTTCTCGCAGGGCCTGCCCACTCATCCCACCAGCCTTGGAGCCAAGACGCCTCCGTTGACTGGGAGCAGAGGGAGCCCTGAGCGCCGCCCGCTTGTCAAGGCGGAACCGCCGGCATATGGCGCTGTCAGCGTCTGCCACCCCCCCATTATCCCCTCAGCACAGCGTGGGCAGTGGGGCGCTGAGGCGGAACCCTCCTGCTGCCAATCTGGGACGCTGACAGGCAGGTGCCACGTTCCTCTCGCGTTCGCCATCTGGCTCTCCTGCTTCAAGCCTGGCTGGCTGTGGGGGCGGGAAGAGGTGG
Source organism: Podarcis vaucheri (assembly GCF_965113315.1). Lineage (NCBI taxonomy): Eukaryota > Metazoa > Chordata > Lepidosauria > Squamata > Lacertidae > Podarcis > Podarcis vaucheri. Next base: position 5,610,634 of record NC_138763.1, on the reverse strand, counting down.
CGTCAGCCGGAGACGAACGTTGCTGCGCTCGGAGGGCAAACTTTGGTCTCAAAATGAATTTCTTAAAAAGCAAATCCTGTGGCGCCTCAGGCAAAGCACTTCTTTTCAAGGAAAAGTGGGAGAGTTTTGAGGGGAACCTCTCAAAGGAGTTCCTTGCGTTTCCAGACGTATGCGCCTCATGTTCAGTAAAATCCTGTGTGGTGTTTGCTGGATATTCGCTGACAAGGGTGACTCAAATAAGACTAACCGGATTTCGCACATCACTTTGATATGACGGATACAGGCGACCGTTTTGTCACACTTTCAGGCACACATTTTACCACACAACCACACCCGACCTGTGGCGAAATCCTCCGTAATATTGACAGGATGTTACCCATGAGGATAATCTCTAAGTTGTTTGGCCTCCTACCACCCCATCGCCTTGTGTCAGATTGTAGAACGTATTCTCCTCAGCTCAGAGACCTGTCCTTTTCTGTATTATGCACAAAGCGCTGTGCGCATCGATGGCACTCTGCTATTATTCTTCCTCTTTACATCAGCCAGTGAGGAGCACCAAATCCACAGGGCCCACTAAGCCTCCGTGCTTAGCTGTAGAAACATGGGGCTTTGAGGAGTGGGCTCCCTCCACCGCCACCTCAGATGCTTTGGCATCTGTCTGCCTTTTAAAACACACACACACAAACCACAAATTTTCATTAGTTTTTATACAAATACAAAAATCATTAAAAACTTATCCAGCGGTACAGCTAATGATGTTTGTTTCATCCGTTGTCTCTAGACATAGACTTACACATTCAACATTCAAACACGTTGCTTAACATAACCTCTCCGCTGAGAATATCGAGCATTTGGTATAAGATCTTGATATTGGTCATTAACATATTTAAAGAAGGGGGTCTATGTTTCTATTTGTTATGCCTCTAATTTCTACTCCTGTGTCTGGCGAGATGGCCAGACATTGCCATATCCCAGATATTATTTTCCCATACGTTCAGGGGTATATCAGTCTGGTTCGTCCATTGCTGAGCTAATCATGCTGCGGTCAGTGAGAAACCTACTACAGTGGTACCTCGGGTTAAGTACTTAATTCATTCTGGAGGTCAGTTCTTAACCTGAAACTATTCTTAACCTGAGGTACCACTTTAGCTAATGGGGCCTGCCGCCGCTGCCGCACGATTTCTGTTCTCATCCTGAAGCAAAGTCCTTAACCTGAGATACTATTTCTGGGTTAGTGGAGTCTGCAACCTGAAGCATCTGTAACCTGAGGTACCACTGTAGTTCACTCAAATAGAGCCTATGTCCAAAGATATAGCCTCTTGGGATGAAGTCAAACTGCTGCATTAGCAGCACCAAAGTGACCTCCACAGGGTCATGTGCCTGGGGGTCCTGGGCTGCCCAGACGACAAGACCCCCCTCTCGGCCTCCCTGATGGGGTCCAAAGGAAAGCAGAGCAAGACATTTGGCACCGGCTTGGCTGCAGGAGTTGCTGGAAGGAGGCATACAAGGCGCTACCCAACTGTCTTGGGGACTCCATTCCGGATTTGTGTAGGCTTTACTCCTTAGCATTTTCTTCTCCTGAAGATGTCCCACAAGGCAGCTGAGGTTCAGGATCAAAGTTTTCCTTCTCCTAGATCAGGCATAGGCAAACTTGGCCCTCCAAATGTTTGGGGACTACAACTCCCATCATCCCTGACCACTGGTCCTGTTAACTAGGCATGATGGGAGTTGTAGTCCCAAAACAGCTGGAGGACCAAGTTTGCCTATGCCTGTCCTAGATGGGCTACGAGCCCCATCTGCTCCTCACCTCCCACTACAGCAGGCTTCCTCAACCTCAGCCCTCCAGATGTTTTGAGACTACAATTCCCATCATCCCTGACCACTGGTCCTGCTAGCTAGGGATCATGGGAGTTGTAGGCCAAAAAAGATCTGGAGGGCTGAGGTTGAGGAAGCCTGCTCTACAGCATGCGCAGAAACTGCCTTCTTGACCATTGGACCCTCTCTTGGCCTCGTCCGTTCAATCTGCCAGAGCCTGTCTTTGCATGCAAAAGAAGCCCCTAATTCTCCAAGAATTTGAGACCCATTGGTTGCCCTCACCTGGTTGAGCCGGCCAGTGGAAGCCATTTCCTAGGTTGTGGCTGCTGTCGCGTGCTGACAGCATCTCGGAGCCACAGGTGAGGGCTGAGTGCTGGGGTGGGAGCAAAGGAGAGCAAACCACCCCAGAAGGAGCCCCACACGATTGACTCCTCCAGCCTGACTCTTTTTTGGGGGGGGGGTATTTTTATTAGGAATTTCAACATAACAATTTATCACAAATACATCATCCTCATCCCCCCCCATTTTTTCCGTCCTCCATTCCCCCCAAAAGAAGAACCCCCACCCCAGACTTCCCTCAGCTCCTCTCTCTGGTTTTTCAGCACATGTTATTCTCTGCATATTATAAAATTGTAAAGATCCTTAACTTATCTATCTATATATTACTAATAAAAAGTTAGTGAATGTTTATTCAAAACCTGCCAAGGAGTCCAGTTCATTTTGTGGTTTCTTTAAGTACTTTGTAAAAGGTTCCCATTCTTCTTTAAAGTCACAGTTGTCCTTATCACATAGTGTGTGTGTCAATTTTGCCAGTTTCGCATAGTCCATCAATTTCTCTTGCCACAGTTCTTTAGTCAGTGTTTCCTCGTTCTTCCGTCCTTGTGCTGTTAAGACTCTTGCCGCCGTTGTTGCATACATGAAGATGTTTTTCAATTTCCTTGGCAGGTCTTTTCCTAGAATCCCTAACAAAAATGCTTCAGGCTTTTTTTACAAATGTTAAATTATCTCCCCCCCACCCCCACCCCCAGGTCCGCAAGTATCTGCTGATGTTGGACATCCGCAAGGAGCACGTCAAGTTCTGGCGGCCGCAGGTGCTGCTGATGGTCCGGAACCCGCGGACGTCCCTGCAGCTCATCAGCTTCATCAACGACCTCAAAAAGAGCGGCTTGTATGTGCTTGGCCACGTGGAGCTGGATGACTTGGGTAAGGGGGCAGCGGGAGGCCAGCCGGGTGACCCCCCAAGTCCTCTGGAGAGATGCAACCATGTCGCATGTGCCCCAGGGAGAAGACTCATAGGAAGCTGCCTTGGACTGAGTTGTACCACCCACCCACCTAGCTTGGAGACCTTCAGCGGCTCTCCTGGGCAGGGGGGACCTCGGTAATATGGCACCCTGTGTGTGGCCAAGATTTGACACCCCCTTCCCCAGCTCTCGCTCCAGCCAAGCAAGGCGCCAGGCCTGGGGCATAGCTGTCAACCGTCCGTTATTTGGCGGGAAACTCCCTTATCCCAGTGCCGTGTTCTGCTGCTGTCCCGGATTGATGATGTCCCTTAAATTTCCTGGGTTTCATGCTCGCCCGGCTCAGGAGGGAAGCAGCGGCTCGGGGTCCTCCGCCGTGAGAGAGTGCGCGCGCACGGGCTGCCACGTCTCTGTCTCTCCCTTTTCCCCCTCGGGCGCATTGTGAGGAGACGGGTGGCGGCAGACGGGCAGGCAGCCCCTCTCTTGCGAGACTTCTGCCACGCTGCCAGGGGAAGCCGGAGGCAGTGGCGGCTGAGGAGGCGGCCTGAGGGAGGAGGAAGAGGAAGGGATGGGGAGGGATGCAGAAGGGCAGTGCTTCAGTGGCCGCCGCGGCACCACAACTGCCTCATGCTGGGCTCGCGGGTGGTGTGGGTGAGAGTCTCTCTCTCTCCCTCCTTCTCTCTCGGGCGGGGAAGGGCCGATGGAACTCCTCGCCCCAGGACGACGGCAGCCCTGACGTGCTGCTTAGCATCCCCTCCAACCAGTGCAGCATCTTAATGTAGTGATTTCCCCCTCTGCATCCCTTTCCTAACTCTATTTTTATAAATCATTTGTCCATCCATAGTTCAAATTTTTACTACAAGTTTTCTGTCAATCCTACCAATGTATGTAACTTTCTAATAGCTTTTCAACTAAATTATAAACTTTCCCCATTCTTTATGAAAGAGGTCCTCTTCCTGGTTTCTAATTCTGCCTGTAAGCTTTGCCATCTCGACATTGTTCATCAGTTTTGTCTGCCACTCTTCTTTGGTGGGAGTTGTAGACCCTTAGGAACATCTAGTCCAACCCCTGCAAAACACAGTCAGTCGCAGCCAAAGCAGCATGGCTCCATCAGTGGCGGGTTTATGTATAAGCTAAGCCAAAATCCCTTATTTTGGCTGCTGATCCCTTATTTTCGAGGCTGCTGGTCCCTTATTTTCAAATCTGTAAGTTGACAGCTATGGCCTGGGGAAGGAGGCGTGAGGCTCTGGCTGCGTCCCAGAGCCCTTCCTCCTTCCCAAAGCTGGGCAAGCGCTAACTGGGCTCTGGGAAGGAGGAAGGAGGTCTTTGGGACCCTGCCAGGGCCCTCATGCCTCCTTCCCAAAGCCCAAAGCTTGCTAGCCTCTGGGAAGGAGTCCCTGCACCTGGGGGGGGGGGAGCAGTCACGCTGCCCCAAATCCGCTTCTGCTCAGGGATTGATAGGCCGGGGATTCACCCTGGGGCCTTGTGCATAGAAAGCAGATGCTCTAAGCTACGAGTCTTCTCCTTGTATTGTGCGATGGGAGGGAGGAGGAAACCATGGACCTCTATATGTTGCCGGGCTCTGACTCCCAGCAGCCCCAGCCAGCCAGCAAACTGAAAGATGCAGTCTTGCTGAGGGCCGATTCACTGTCCCTCAGACCATGTGGTGGGCCGGACTATATTTTTTTTTTGGGGGGGGGATGAACGAATTCCTATGTCCCACAAATAACCCAGAAATGCCCTTTAAATAAAAGCACACATTTTACTTCTGTAAAAACACCAGGCAGGCCCCACAAATAACCCAGATATGCATTTTAAATAAAAGGACACATTCTACTCATGTAAAAACACGCCAATTTCCAGACCAATTTCCAGGCCAGATTGAGAAGGCGATTGGGCTGGATCCAGCCCCCGGGCCTTAGTTTGCCTACCCATGGCCCAGAGCTATTCTCTGTTTGTTAAATAAAATAGAGAAAATAGTTTTTCTGATAAACTGGAACCGGGCTGGAGGTTTTTGTAGGTTTCATATTAGGGCCGCAATATTCCATAGCTTAATCAGCTAGATGACTTCATCAAAAACTGTATCACAGACTAAACAAATGTGCCCGGTTGCCTGGCCTCAAAAAACAATATTGTAGAGTTGGAAAAAGTTCGGAAAAGGGCAACAAAAAGGATTGAGGGGGTGGAGCAACTCTCATGAAGAAAGGTTGAAGCATTTGGGACTTTTCAGTTTAGAGAAAAAGGCGAGGGAGAATCAACAGGGTAGAGGTTTGTGAAATCATGTGTGGCCTGGAGAAAGTGGATGGATAAAACTTGCGGACGTCCATTGAAGCTGAACGTTGGAAGAATCAGGGCAGAGGAAATATTTATTCACGCTGCACATAGTTGAACTATGGAAGTCATTCTCGCAGGCAGCACTGATGGCCCCTGGCCTAGATGGCTTTGAAAGAGGATTGGTCAAATTCAGGGAGGAGGAGAGGGCTATGGATGGCTCCTAGCCAGAATGACCATGCTTTGCCTCCATGGCCAGAGGTGCCAGTGCATCTGAATACCACAGGAGAAGAGAGGGGTCTTGTGTTCGGATCCTGCTTGCAGATTTCCTATTGGGGCTTCAGGTTGGCCACTGTCAGAATAGGATGCTGGACTACAAGGTCCATTGGCCTGATCCAGCCAGCTCTTCCTATGTTCTTAAGCCTCCAATAATAACAATAACAACAATAATTTATTTATATCCCGCCCATCAGGCTGGGTTTCCCCAGCCACTCTGGGCGGCTTTCAACAGAATATTAAAATACAGTGGTCTGTTAAACATTAAAAGCTTCCCTAAACAGGGCTGCCTTCAGATGTCTTCTAAAAGTCTGGTAGTTGTTTATCTCTTTGACATCTGGTGGGAGGGCATTCCACAGGGCGGGTGCTACCACCGAGAAGGCCCTCTGCCTGGTTCCCTGTAACTTGGCTTCTCGCAGTGAGGGAACCGCCAGAAGGCCCTTGGCGCTGGACCTCAATGTCCGGGCAGAACGATGGGGATGGAGATGCTCCTTCAGGTATACTGGACTGAGGCCGTTCAATGGATGGCTCAGCAGATTTTCCTGCCAAGTGCATGGCTGTCATTTCCTGGGTGGGGTGAGGCGGCAGGGAGGCCAGTGCCCTACAAAAACATAAGCAGGAGTGCCGGTTTTGGCTTCATCGGTTTGCACCAATTTGCACTGCTCCGATGTTCTTGCTCCACTGAGAGCCAGTGTGGTGTAGTGGTTAAGAGCAGTAGTCTCGTAATCTGGTGAACCGGGTTCGCGTCTCCGCTCCTCCACATGCAGCTGCTGGGTGACCTTGGACCAGTCACACTTCTTTGAAGTCTCTCAGCCCCACTCACCTCACAGAGTGTTTGTTGTGGGTGAGGAAGGGAAAGGAGAATGTTAGCCGCTTTGAGACTCCTTAAAGGGAGTGAAAGGCGGGATATCAAATCCAAACCCCTCTTCTTCTTCTTCTTCTTCTTGCCAGCTCACCTGTCCCTTTCCAGTTAAACTATAGTAACTCACCTGGCAGGAGGCTGGAGCAGAAACTCTGCCCCACCAGGTGAGCAGCCTCTGGTTGAGAAGTTTGAGTCTCCCAGAGTGCAAGTTTGCTGCAAGAGTTGATGTCTCAGCTCAGTCTTTTTGTTTACTCTCAGTTGTGAGCACGTGCCCCTTCCGGTGAACACGTGTTCACCAGCACGGCGCTCCTCACGCTGCACGGATGCTCCAGCCAAAAGCATTCACAAGCCCACCTGGGTCTGTGTGCTGCCTGCCCAGGCTCCCACTTCTACCTGCCTGCTGTCCTTTGTACTGCAAATTGATTTCTCCGCTGCTTTTGTGAAGGCCGCAAACGGGGCCCCTCCCAGAGCTGTTCTGGTTTCCATAGTGACTAATGGATTTTTTTCCCCTCCCGCTGAAAAGAGGGGAAAGTAGAAAGAGGAAGATGGTTAATTTCATTTTTCAACCACACCTAGAGAGAGAGAGAGAGAGAGAGAGAGAGAGAGAGAGAGAGATCAGACCAGAATATAGGGCAAATATGAAAGATAAAGTATGGCAGCTTAGTTGTGGTGGATCAATGAGAAAGGATTCCTGGGTCTTTGGATGGATAGGAGGTGAACTTGGTGCCAGGTGCGAAGACACTCTGCAAACGCGCTTGTGAGCTCCAAGCACTGTCAGAAGCTGCTTCTTCCACCCACATTGGGGAACTTTGTGGCAGAGGGAGAAACGAACCGTTCTTTGGTTTGGCGAGACGCAAGTCCATCGTCACAACACACACGTGACACAGAATTCTCTGAAACAGTGAATTTTAAAGAGAGCCGTGCGGGGAGAGCTTTCCATTATCTTTTAGGGCATATAAATGGTGGATTGCAGAGTCGCAAACGATATCTCATCTTAAAAGTGTGGAATATGTAGGTTTACACTTAAAGTACAGTGGCATTGTCACTTCATTCGCCCAAATCAGAGGCATGCAGTAAAAGAAGCCAAGAATGTGAATTGCAGCTTTTGGGACCTTTGCAAATCTCGACTGAGGTCTTATGGAGCGTTCCTGGACATCCCAACTGCTCATGCGCTTTGGGAATCGTCAGCACATGAGGCCTAGGGACAGATAGGGCTGTGCTTTGTTGGTGAGAAGGGGCATAGCAGGGAAGGAAGAAGGCAGCACAATATCAACGTGTTGTCGGTCAGCAGTCAGGTTGTTGCCGGAGAGAAGTGAGGTGTGTCTGGCAAACATGAGTGGTAGTGTGTGTCCGCAACAGTACTGCACATCAATCATAGGAGCCAACTTCTAGGGGCCATGGGGGCTTCAACTCCCACAATAAAATATTTGAGGGGGCCAGGCCCCCACAAAGTTGATGGGCATTCCCATTCAAATGGTGTGTATGCATTGCATCATGTGATTGATTATGCAGGCCAGGGCTTACCTGGGTCCCCCGCAATATTTTATTCAAGTTGGCACCCCTGGTGTTCCTAGGATGGCTCAGTCTGTAGAGCTTGAGACTCTTCATCTCAGGGTTCTGGGTTCAAGCCCCAACGTAGGGCGAATGATTCTCGCATTGCAGGGGGTTGGACTATACGATCCTTGTGGTCTTTTGCAAAATTATTATTATTATTATTATTATTATTATTATTATTATTATTATTATTTATGCCCTGCCCTCCCCGGCGAGAGCCAGGCTCAGGGCAGCTAACACCAGTAAAATTACAGTAAAAACATAATAGGGGGGAAAAACCAATTTAAAATACAAGTTAAAATGCAGCCTCATTTTAAAAGTAGCCGATAAATCAAGACCGTAAGGGGAGGGAAACAGAAGGGTCAGACTGAGTCCAAACCAAAGGCCAGGCAGAACAGCTCTGTCTTGCAGGCCCTGCGGAAAGATGTCAAGTCCCACAGAGCCCTAGTCTCTTGTGACAGAGCGTTCCACCAAGTCGGGGCCAGTACTGAAAAGGCCCTGGCCCTAGTTGAGATATTATTATTATTATTATTATTATTGATGGGGAATGGGTACCAGTAAGGTGTTGGAGAAACTATAGCCATGGATATGTGTGTGTGTGTGTGTGTGTGTGTGTGTGTGTGTGTGTGTAACTGGCTAGGGTAACTGGCTAGGGTAACTGGCTACCCAGAAGATGCTGGACTCTCCAGTGTCGTCATCCCTGACCACTGCCATTCTGGCTGGGGCTGATTTGGTTGAGAGAGTCCAACAACAGATTGAATTCTGATGCCTTCTGCAGCTGTCTCTTAAAGTTGTTTGCCCCTGTTGATAGACTTATAGGGAGGTCCCTCCACACGCAGGTCCCCTCCATATGTGTGAATGTGTCCCTGCTTATCCAAGGGTCTCCTCCCACTGTGGGCTTTGCTCTGGAGCTCCAACGCAACTCCGGCCAACTGACCCTCTCCTTTCTCTCTTAGACTCCCTGCCTTCTGACCCCTTGCCGCACCAGTCTGACTCGTGGCTGCAGCTTGTGGACAGGCTGAACATCAAGGCCTTCGTCAACCTGACCCTTTCGGACTCCATCAGACATGGCACCCAGCAGCTGCTCTTCATCTCTGGCTTGGGTGAGTATCCCTTTCTGTTTGGGCCAGAGAACTGGGCAGCTAAGGAGGAATTATGTGCAGGATGTCTCAGAACTGATTTTTGTGGCAGGCTGTGTGGGAATAAATACTGCAAATGAATACATTTTGGGGAGGGGGTTACAGTTTTCTTTTTTGTTACGAATTTTGTGTTCTTATCTTGTATTTTTATGCTATAAACCGCCGTAAGATCTAAGGATGAAGGGCGGTATACAAATTTAATAAATAGTACACATGAGATTCAGGCATGCTTTCTAGTGGTGCGGAGGGCGTACTTTGCTGCCTGCAAGGTGCTTTGACGTCCCAACTTCAGGACTTCAAAGCGCCTGGAGAAATCACTTGGCTGCCTTGGTGACCTCAGCTGATGGACAGGCGAGCCACCCCTCTTGCAAATTTGGTCCACGAAACCAATCCAGATCTGGCCCACAGAGTTCAAAAGGTTCCCTGCCCCGCAATATGGATTTAGTTGAACCAAACGCCTAAGCTGCCTCTGTTCCTAAACCCCACAAGGCTGAACAATGAAGTACAGCAATATTTCTTCATTTTTGTGGCTGCGTCAAATATAATTGTAGGATGGAACTGGCCACCAATCCATTTTCATTCCTTTGTTTTGGGGAGGTAGGGGTCGTGGGGGCAACTTTTACCATCAACCACCTACCCCCAATCTTGACCTTGTTTGTTGCTGTAGCTCAGCCCCTCCTCCTTGATTTGATTGGGCTCAGTCGGTAGAGCATGGGACTGTGGATTTTGAGTCCCAGCTTGGGTGAAATATTCCTCCACTGCAGCAGGGGGTTGGACTAGATGACCCTCAGGGTCCCTTCCAACTCTACAATTCTAAGACTCTGTGGTTCTACTTTCATTCCGCTTTCCAGCAACAGAAGTTTCGTTCAAAGCAGCTCATGATAGCCACAATAGCATTAAGAAAGAAAGCAGAACAATGTAGATGCTGCAAAGCAGAGATTCCCAAACTTGGGTCTCTGGCTGGTTTTGGACTACAGTTCCCATCATCCCTGACCACTGGTCCTGCTAGCTAGGGACCATGGGAGTTGTAGTCCAAGAAGAGCTGGCGACCCGAGTTTGGGAAACCCAACTAATACTCCCTTCCCTCTCTCCCCCTCTCCCAGGAGGCATGAGGCCCAACACCATCGCTCTGGGTTTCTATGACGACACGGCCTCGGAGGACCGCCTCTCCCAGCACCCGGCCTTCAGCAGCGGGGAGGAGGTGGCCTGGCAGAACTTCCCTCCGCCGTGGACGTCGGGGACGCAGAAGTGCCTCTCTCCCCGGGAGTACGTGGCCATCATCGCGGACGCCCTGAAGATGCAGCGCAACGTGCTGCTGGCGCGCTCCTTCGAAGAGCTAAAGCCGCCGCAGGAGCTGGGGTGGCGGGCCCAGCCCCTCATCGACGTCTGGCCCATCAACCTGCTGCGGCCCGACAGCGCCCACTACGTGAACACCTGCAGCCTCTTCCTGCTGCAGATGGCCTGCGTCCTGGCTATGGCCCGTGCTTGGCGCCGCGCCCGCCTGCGCCTCTTCCTCTGCATGGAGAGCGGCGCCCGCCCCCGGGGCCAGGAGGACAAGCTGCGCCAGCTCCTGAAGGACCTGCGCATCCAGGCAGACATTCACACGGTGCTGTGGGACAACGCAGTGGCCCTCCACTGGCACCGCCAGCAGGAGATGGCCAGCGACACCGATGCCTTCAGCTTCCCCGGAAACGTGGCACAAGTGACGGACGAGTACCTGAGCGCCGTCAACCAGCTCATCCTCCAGCAGAGCTCCGCCCCCACCGTCCGCTTCCTCTACTTGCCCCGCCCCCCAGCAGACACCAGCCTGTACGGCAGGTACTTGGAGCAGCTGGAGGTGCTCACTCGAGGGCTGGGCCCCACGCTGCTGGTGCACGGGGTCAGCGCTGTCACCAGCACTGAGCTCTAGGTTGGGTGCTGCGCGAGGTCAGCCCGAACCGTGGCTGGCTGGCTTGCTGATGCCCCGTGACGGTCAAGGGTTGGGGAGTGGCAGGGCACCAGAGCGGTGTGGTGTGTCAAGAAGCGAGGGCGGGCAGCAGGTTATGCTGGGGCTGATCTCTGGGCCCTGCCGGACTGGCCGCGGGGCAGCCTCAGGTTCCTCTTTCACCAAAGACTGGGCCCACTTGGAGGACTCCTGGGCGCGGGAACCACGAGACCCGCTTCTGGGGCCCAGCGAAGCCGTCCGGGCCAAGAGGAGACTGTTATGTCCTGCAGGGACGTCCCGTCAACGCTGGTCCTTTGGAAGGCTCTGTGAGCTCACGCAGAGGGGGACCCGAGCGAGACCAGAGCAGTACCAAGCTAGCACTTTGCCAAGTGGCCTTGGAAAAACTCTGCAGCAGCCCCGGTGCCTTTTGATGCGTGTAGAAACAGGAGCAAAAATAAAGATGGTCCTGAAGGATCTGAGCAGGCTGCTGTGGTGGCGTTTGGGGTGTTGATGGCAAGGAGCTTAGGGCAGTTGTCACAGGAGTGTGCTGGTCAGTAATCGTTGGAAGTAAATCTCTCTTACAAAAACACGAGCTCCACAGACTTGGTTGAGTGTCAGGCCTAATGAGCAGAGCAGCTCGTTCCTGGTGGTCTTAATCCATGAATAATCAGCTGCTGAGACTGAAAGCCCCCACCTCCACACAGCCATCTAAGCCCCCTCCTCTCCCAAGCAATCAGAGACTGCACCTGCTTGCAGACAACCTCTGCTCCGCCTGTTTCAGCCCATTTCTGGTCCTGGGAGGTGGGAGGGGAGCTTGTCACAGCAGCAGGAGGAGACACCTGGGACTCTCCAGCAGCCAGACTCATCTCTGCCACAGCCTCTCCTAACTCACTCGGCCCTCTTACCTCTTCTGCTTCTGACACCTTCTCTTCCCAGTCTTCTCCCACTGACCACTCATCATCATCCCACCACCACTGCCCGGGCTCTGAGCCTTCTTCCCTTTGGGGTTTCCCAAAGGGTTCCTCCCACCATTCCTCCACCCCCAACCAGTCCATGACTGGTGGTCTGAATGGCTGATTCATTGCGGCAGTGTCAGCCTTTCCCCCGGAAGGATGGAGAGCATTACAAGAGGGAACACCATTATGCTGATCAGGTTATAGCTCCACTTTCATGTGAAATTTCGGATGCAAAAAGCGGCAGCTGATCCGTTTCAACAACAATGTGAATGGAAAAGATAATCATTTCTGAATTTCCAATCCAATTGTCCTCTCCTCCCTCCTTGGGCCCTAGAGGTTTTCTAGTGGGTCTACTGTGGAACCAAAATTACTTCTGTCCTCAGACTGAAGACAGAAGTAATAGTCTTAAAAGTGGTCACAGTGGGCTAGCAACACAGGACTCTTGGTCCCTCTTGGCCAATATTGTCTCTTCACAGACTGGCAGTGGCTCTCCAGGGTGCCAGAGGTGATTTCCTCCCAGTCCTGCCAGGGTTTGAACCTGTAGCCTTCATATGCTCCACCCATGAACTACAACCCTTTTTGCGCTCTTCACCTGTGGTGTGAGCCTGGTTTTGTCTTCTGCCATCAGTCAGTTTAAAACCTGCAAAAAACACCACTACTGGAAAAACAGTTGCAAAACTCCTCTTGGGTTTGGGAGAAGCAACAGGATGTTGGTTACCTCACAGGTGCTAGCCAGTAGCTTACCCACCATATCCATCCTTTGCCCCACCACACACACACACACACACACACACACACATACACACACAAACTTGCAGAAACCATTTGTTCCCACCGCTCCCAACAGGACAGAAGAAAATGTCTGTGTCTTCAGAGCAGTGAAGGACCATCCAGACCACCTCGGCCCGTGCATGAAATGTTACTTCTGTCCCCACCTTTTGCTTTTGCCTCTGCCTTCATCGGTCCTTTGTGCAGATTTCTTTCCAGATATCCACAACGGCCGGCAAAATCTGGTTCTCTGGAAGAAACATGAAAATCCAACCTTGACATTGGCAGTAGCTTTCCCCCCACTCACCCTTTCGCTTGGGCGACAGGGAATGCTTTATCATTTACTACATTTATATCTTACCCTTCCCTTCTAAGAGCTCAAGATGTGCCAGACATGTCGCCTCTTTCTCCCAGTTGTTTCCTCACAATAACCCTGCAAGGGAGGTTAGGCAGAGAGTGACAGATGGGGTAACCCATGGCTGAGTGGGATTCGAATCCTGGTCTTCCAAGTCATCTGCCTGACGCTCTGACCACTGCACCACACGGTCCCTAGTGACTGGCACCCGGGACCCTGTGTCTCAGCACAGTGCGGCTATCGCACTTCCCTTTCTGTGCCCTCCCTGTTGCCTTTCCGCAGCCCCTAACCGCACCGGTTGAACGGCTGCTTGCCAACCTACCCCTGTGAACCGCCACCTTACGTCCGGTGCCAGGCAACTCGCGTGGGCACAGAGCAGCCTTTTCCCAAACCTCCGCCCTGCAGATGGCATCTCTCGACACGCTGACACATGCAAATCGCTGCCATATCTGTGGTGCCCAGTGCCTCAAGCAGCGCTGCCCACGTAGCCTTGTCTTTTTCTCCTTCGCTGGCCAGGCAGGGGCGAGAGGGGAAATCTGCCAGGAATCAATTACTGGTGTCATTGCTGCCTGCTAACACCGGCTCCCCCTGGGCTTCTCCTCCCTTCATCAGGCTTGTCACTTTTCCTGACAGGCTGCTGCTTTCGCCGTCGCCCCTGCGCTTCCCCCTCCGCCGCTCAGTTCTCAAGGAGACACGCGGTGGGAATGCCCCGCGGGGCTGCGGACTCTGTAATGAGTACAGGGAACGGAGGGGCTGACCCAAAGGGGTGGAGGACGTGAGGGCAGGAGACACTAGTCTTTTTGGAGACCCAATGTGCTAATCGGAACCCAATCCATGGTCCCTGTGGAGCCAAACGGGAGCCCCTGAGCCCAGGAGGGGTGGAATTACAGAACTGGAGAATTGTATTGTTGTAAGAGTTGGAGAATTGTATTGTTGGTGCTGGAGGAGACTCTTGGGAGTCCCCTGGACTGCAAGAAGATCAAACCTCTCCATTCTGAAGGAAATCAGCCCTGAGTGCTCACTGGAAGGACAGATCCTGAAGCTGAGGCTCCAAGACTTTGGCCACCTCATGAGAAGAGAAGACTCCCTGGAAAAGACCCTGATGTTGGGAAAGATGGAGGGCACAAGGAGGAGGGGATGACAGAGGACGAGATGGTGGGACAGTGTTCTTGAAGCTACCAGCATGAGTCTGACCAAACTGCGGGAGGCAGTGGAAGACAGGAGTGCCTGGCGTGCTCTGGTCCAGGGGGTCACGAAGAGTCAGACACGACTAAACAACAACAATTGTTGTAAGGGATCCCCAAGGGTCCTCTAGACTAACCCCCTACAGTGCAGGAATCTCACTAAAGCATCCCTGACAGGTGGCTACGCAACCTCTGCTTAAAAACCTCCAAGAAATGAGAGCCCACCAGCCTGCTGTCAGAAAGCTGTTCCTAATGTTTAGTCGGAATCTGGTTCCTTATCATTTGACTCCATCGGTTTGGGTCCTACCTTCCAGAGCAGGAGAAAATGAGCTTGCTCCATCTTCCCTGTGACAGCCCTTCAGGTATTTGAAGGCAGCTGTCATATCACCTGTCAGCCTCCTATTTCCCAGGCTAAACATACCCAGCTCCTTCAAGCGATCCTCAAAAGACTCAGTAGTCTTGGTTGCACTACTCTGCACACGTTATAATTGATCAATATCCTTCTTAAATTGTGGCCCCCAGAATTGGACACAGTTTTCCAGGTATGGTCTGACCAAGGCAGAGTAAAGTGGTACTTTTACTTCCCTTGATCTGGACACTATACTTCTCTTGATGCAGCCTAGAATAGCATTCACCTATTTTGCTGCTACATCACACTGTTGGCTCTTGGTTGCCCTCCTCTGCGCACCTTCCAGCTTGTCAATAATACCCTTCTTAACCTTTGGTTCCCAGAACTGGACACGGGACAGCAGGTAAAATAGAGTGGTACAGTCATACCTCATATTACGTCCGCTTCGTTCTTTCAGGTTACGTCCCGCAGCGACCCGGAAGTACCAGAAAGGGTTACTTCCGGTTTTCGCTGCTCGCGCATGCACAGAAGCGCAAAATGATGTCATGCGCAGAAGCGATAAATCGCAGCCCGCACATGCACAGATGCGCTGCTGTGGGTTGCACTCTTTTCATGTTGCGAACGGGCCTCCAGAACGGATCCTGTTCGCAATCAGAGGTACCACTGTACTCAGTTGGTAGAACATGAGGCACTTAATCTCAGGGTCGTGGGTTTGAGCCCCACATTGGGCAAAAGATTCCTGCCTTGCAGGGGGTTGGACTAGATGACCCCTGGGGTCCCTTCCAACTCTACAGTTCCGTGATTCTAAGGCAGTGTTTCCCAACCGGTGTTCCGCGGCACACTAGTGTGCCGTGAGACACTGGCTGGTGTGCCGTGGGAGGGAGGCGGGCGAGTCGGGCGGCGAGAGGCGGCGGCGGCGAGGATCCGCGTCGAGCCGGGGGCGGCTCCGCGGTGGTGGTGCCGAGCGGCGGGGCAGCGCGCGCAAAAGGGAGGAGCACGAGACAGCGGAGGAGGAGGAGGCCGGCATGTCCGGGCAGCAGCAGCAACAGCAGCAGCAGCAACTCCCGGCGACGGCTCCTCCTCCGCCCGCTATCGCCGCCACCACCACAAAAGCCGCTGCCGCCGTCCCTCAGTCCCTCGCTCTGCTGCCTCCTCCCACCCCGGCAAGGGGAAGGGAAAAAACGTTCACTTTTGTGCGTCCCTCCCGGCGTGACGCTGCGCGCTGACGTCACGGGGCGGGGCTTTAATGGTGGTGTGCCGCGAGATTTTTTTCCGGTAAACAGGTGTGCCGTTGCCCAAAAACGTTTGGGAAACACTGTTCTAAGGATCCACACATTACACTGCATCAGTCCCTCCAACTGTGGAGGCAGAACATAGCCATCATAGTAGCCATCAATAGCCCTCTCCTCCATGAATTTGTCTACTCTTTTAAAGCCATCCAAGTTGGTGGCCGTTACTGTGGGAGGGAGTTCCATAGTCTGACTGCATGAAGAAGCACTTCCTTTTCCCACATTCTCCCTGCTCTGGTACGCTAATTTTGTAAGTTGCTGAGGAAAACCTCCTTGAGGAATGCGATGGATAAATAAAAGAGAACTCCTGTGCAGAAGCTGTTGTACAAGAAGTTTGCCACTGTACAATGACACATTTCCAGTTTTCCTGCCTACGGTATTCCGTCTCTGAATGTGCTTTGCTGTGTTAGGCTGCAGTGCAGGCCCAGTAAGACACTGCAACAGCTACATCCTGCCTGGTCTGCTGCCTTTACTAAGCTTCGCGCTAAGCTGATACGTGGCTTTTCACCTACCACCTTGGAAAGCAGGCCTAATTTTTTCCTAGCAAGAGGAAACACTACGCAAAGTGAAATGGCAGCAACAACTCTTGATATATTACATTGACCTTCCATGACCTCCTCTGTCTCTCTCATATCCAACTCGCGGCCAGGGACAAACCTCCTCCTCGCTGCATCCTGGCTCCACTTCTCCCCTCGAGGGGCTGCTCCATTCCTGCCACCCTCTCCAGGTGTCCTGACAGGCTGGCAGCCAAGGAGCCCTCTTCTCCAGAGGACATGCAGCTGGCAGTGCTATCGGAATCGGGTGGAAGCGCTGAACGGCCCTGTCATTTAAGCTGGCAATTTCCTCCTCCGATAGGCATCGGAGTGACACTATTCATTTTCCTATTGAGCGCGGCTCTATTGATTACGGGGAGGGGAGGAAGCGGCTGGCAGGACGGCAGATAAATGTATTAGCTGCTGCCTGCCACGCCGGACGGGCCTTTCACACTCCGCAGTGATGGATGGCTTCCTATTAGCCCTGGAGCAGGTGGGAGAGTGGCAGGGCTTGGGCTGGGGTGGCGACGCCAATGGACCAGGGGCCTGTGGCCGCAGAGACACAGAGAGGCGTGCAGGGTCTGAGCAGGAAGGGACCTGCTCTGTGTGACCAAGTAGGCTGGCACCTCCTGCTTGCCCTGTTGGCAGCAGGAGAAAAAAGGTGGCCGGCTTCCCTGCAGCAAATTGCAGGGTGTTTACTTGGAAATTGTGAGTAATAGCTCGGCTCAGCAATACAGCAGACACCTTCAAAAGCAGCAGACAGTGCTTTCTTTTCCTCCTGGAGAAGTGCAGGGTGGGGCCAACACACACACACACATGAATGGAAGGATGCCCACCAGCTTCACTGTGTTGAACCTTCTCATCACAGCCCACAGTGGCTGAACGGGTGCGGTTCAAGGGGGGAGGAGAGACGTGGGGCAAATGCTTACGATTCAGCCTTTCACACCTGAGAGGGTGTTTCCAGGACCCACCCACCATTTTCCTGCAGGGTATCCTTGGGAGAAGAAAAGCCGGAGGTGTGAACCCTGTACAAATTCGGATTGGAGTCCCTAAGGCTGTTGGATGGCGCCTTGTACACCTCCTTCCGGCGACTCCTGCAGCCAAGCTGTTGCTGAATATATTGCCTTGCTTTCCTTTGGAGACGCACTCCAATGTCTCTTGAGACGGACAGGTGCCAGCAAATTTGCTTTCAAGGGACCCCTGACCATTAGGTCCAGTCGTGGCCACTCTGGGCTTGCGGCGCTCGTCTTGTTTTACTGGCCGAGGGAGCCGGAGTACAGCTTCCGGGTCATGTGGCCAGCATGACTAAGCGGCTTCTGGCAAACCAGAGCAGCGCACGGAAACGCCGTTTACCTTCCCACCGCAGTGGTACCTATTTATCTACTTGCACTTGGACGTGCTTCAAACTGCTAGGTTGGCAGGAGCAGGGACCGAGCAACGGGAGCTCACCCTGTCGCGCGGATTCGAACCGCCGACCTTCTGATCGGCAAGTCCCAGGCTCTGTGGTTTAACCCACAGCACCACCCGCGTCCCTCAAAATTTGCTTTAGCTGTGTTTAATACGGCATTTTAAATTGTGGTAACCCACCCTGGGTCCTGCTGGTGAAGGGCAGGTTTATTTATTTATTTATTATTAATTTATTTATACCCCACCCATCTGGCTGAGTTTCCCCAGCCACTCTGGCCAGCTCCCAATCAAGTGTTAAAAACAATACAGCATTAAATATTAAAAACTTCCCTGAACAGGGCTGCCTTCAAATGTCTTCTGAAAGTCAGATAGTTGTTTTTCTCTTTGACATCTGCTAAGAGGGCGTTCCACAGGGAGGGCACCACTACCGAGAAGGCCCTCTGCCTGGTTCCCTGTAACCTCGCTTCTCCAGTGAGGGAACCGCCAGAAGGCCCTCAGCGCTGGATCTCAGTGTCCGGGCTGAACGATGGGGGTGGAGACGCTCCTTCAGGTATACAGAACGAAGGCCGTCCTGTAGTATTATTGTTGTAGTCTATGATCCCATCAGGGATTCTTTAGCTGCGGCTCTTCCACTGCAGGGGGTTGAACTAGATGACCTTTGGGTTCCCTCCATCTCTACAACCTATGATAATAATACGATATCAGCAGTACTGACTCCCATCATTCTCCTGCTTTCCTGATCTTGGACAGCCATCTCTGGGGAGGTCTGCATCACCGTCCACCATCCATGGAGAAATTCTTAGGCTGTCTCTCCGGAAGAAAACCCCTGGAAGGTTCCTTTTTCTGGAGACCCATCCATCCATCCCCAGACATGCTCTTTAACATCTGGAAGCCATTTTGAAAAGCTGGAGGCTCCCAGCCACCTTCCCTTCAGCACTTAGAAGCTGGAAATCAGTGTTGGCCATCACAGCATTTCTCTCACCAGCACCACCAACTAGAGTGGATCTATGAAGAGAGATCTCCTTGACTGTAAGGGCAGCCTGGTCCAAGTCCAATTTAAAGACCAAGAGCGCCGGCCAGAAGACTGAGCAGCCACACGAGTCAGCTGCCTCCCGTTTTCTCCGCTTTGCCGAGATGTGTTGCCTTTCTATTTAAACTACAGTGATTATTTTGAAATTTGCTCAAGCAAAACACAAATTAGCTGATGCAAATGTGATGCAAATCCGTGCCCTCTTTTTTGGGGGGAGGTGGAGATGCATTTCCTTTTGGGGGGCGTTGATGCATAAGTGGGCACCACTTCATTCCATGCACACACACTTTCTGGGATGGCACCCTGTCCCCCCTCCCTCCCTCCCTCCCTGCCCTGAGCTGGCATCCAGAGCAGAACTTGCCAGCCCTGCCAGCGCGGGTGGCGTTTCTGCCAGGGTGCGGGCGGTTAATTTTATTTACAAACAGGCGGGTAGGCTGGCGCAGGGCAGACGAGTAATCAGGACTGAGGGTCCATAATGTTAATTATCGCAACGTAATTAAAAGCACATAAAAAGCCTCACACTTCATTAAATTAACTTCCCAGCCTCGGCGCAACCACAGGAGGTTGGTGTTTTAACCCGTGACGCTCCGCAGCAGAGCAGAAGGAGCCGAGAGCCAAACACCCCTGCCTTCAAACCTTGAGACACGGTGGAGGCTGGTCCAGGGTGCAGTCTGTCTTCAGACCTACCCTCACCATAACGGTAAGGGTAAAGGGACCCTGACCATTAGGTCCAGTCATGCCCGACTCTGGGGTTGTGGTGCTCATCTCACTTTACTGGCCGAGGGAGCCGGCGTACAGCTTCCGGGTCATGTGGCCAGCATAACTAAGCTGCTTCTGGCGAACCAGAGCAGCGCACGGAAACGCCGTTTACCTTCCCGCCGGAGTGGTACCTATTTATCTACTTGCACTATGATGTGCTTTCGAACTGCTAGGTTGGCAGGAGCAGGGACCGAGCAACGGGAGCTCACCCCGTTGCGGGGATTCGAACCACTGACTTTCTGATCGGCAAGTCCAAGGCTCTGTGGTTTAGATGACAGCGCCACCCGCGTCCCTTAATTCTATGCCTCACCATAGAATCATACAATTGTGACGTTGGAAGGAAACCCCAGGATCATCTAGTCCAGCCCCCTCTGCAATGCAGGGATCTCAGCTGACGCATCCACGACAGATGGCCATCCAACCTCTGCTTAAAAACCTCCAAGGTAGGAGAGTCCACCACCTTCCGAGGGAGACCGTTCCACTGCCGAACAGCTCTTACTGTCAGAAAGCTCTTCTTGATATATTTAGTTGGAACCTCCTTCCTTGTCACTTGAATCCATTGGTCTGGGTCCTACCCTCTGGAGCAGGAGAAAACACGCTTGCTCCATCTTCCATGCGACAGCCCTTGAGATATTTGAAGATGGCTCTCTAATCTCCTCTCAGTCTCCTCTCTTCCAGGCTAAACATACCCAGTTCCTTCAACCGTTCCTCATCAGGCTTGGTTTCCAGACCCTCGATCATCTTGGCCACTCTCCTCTGCACATGTTCCAATTTGTCAATATCCTTCTTAAACTGCGGCTCCCAGAATTGGACACAGTTTTCCCGGTATGGTCTGACCGAGGCAGAATAGAGTGGTACTTTTACTTCCTTTCCAATCTGCGCCCCATCCCGAGGGACGAGGGTAGGGTGAGCAAGGATTACTCACCTCCGTCACTGGTGCTGTGCAATGCCAGGTCTATAGGCAATAAAACCGCCACCCTGCGAGATTTCTTTCTCTTGCAGGGGGTCGACCTGGCTTGTGTGACGGAGACCTGGGTGCGCGAAGGGGCAACAGTTACCTTACGAGAGATGGCGCCCCCGGGTTTCTCTGTCCTCCACCAGTCGCGAACTGTGGGCCGGGGGGAGGGGTGGCATTATTAATCCGGGAAGATTGTCCTTTCAGGGCCCTACCATCGCCATCGATCCCCGGCATCGAATGTGTTGGCCTAGTGTGGGGCTCCGAGGAGAGCTTGGCTGTCTGGCTGGTGTACCGGCCACCTAGCGCACCAGCAGCCACCCTGTCAGGCCTGCTGGAGGCGGTGGCCGGCTGGGCCTTGGAGTTCCCTAACCTATTGGTATTGGGGGACTTCAACATCCATGCCGATGCCACTCCCTCCTCACAGGCTCTGGACCTGGTGTCTTCCATGGCGACACTAGGGCTCTCCCAGTTTGTTTCGGGCCCCACACATCAAGCAGGCCACACGCTGGATTTGATCTTTGGCGTCGGTATAGATGTGATCATGTCTCCTCCGACGAAGGTGCCATGGTCTGATCACTACGCTCTGAAAGCCAGGATTGACTTTCCACCCCCACCCTGCTTAGGTGGCGAGCCAATTTGGGCTCGCCCGCAGAGGCTGATGGACCCCGAGAGATTCCGCCAAGCCTTGCGGGACCTTGCTCCCCCTGGCGACTCATTGACTGAGCTTGTTGAGGGCTGGAATGCCCAGCTCCTGGCAGCCATCGATGAGATCGCACCTAAGCGCCCTCTGCGACCCCGCAGAAACCGGGCTCCCTGGTTTACCGAGGAGCTTCGGAAAATGAAGCGGGACCTCAGACGGCTAGAGCGAGTATGGCGGGGTGCCCGTGACGGAGCCTCAAGAACATCTTATAGGGCTTTTATGAAAACCTACGAGATGGCGATGAAGGCTGCTAAGAAGTCATACTTCTCGGCCTCCATTGCATCCGCTAGCTCTCGCCCAGCGCAATTATTTAGTATTATTAGGTCTTTAACGTCCCTTGAGGGACAGCCAAATTTAAATAACAAATTGACACACGGCTGTGAGGCATTTGCGAGCTTTTTTGCGGAGAAGGTCTTGTCGCTCCGCCATGACCTCCCTGCCAATTTGGATACAATAAAGGAACTGGAGGCCCCTCGACTGTCCTCGGGTCCAGTATTGGACCACTTCGACCAGATATCCCCAGCCGATGTGGACAGACTCCTCCGAGCTGGAAAGCCCACCACTTGTCCTCTCGACCCGTGCCCGTCTTGGCTGATTAGAGCGTGTCCAGACGAGGTGCGGGCCCCCCTGGGGAATATCATCAATTTGTCCCTTGGCACGGGGACATTCCCAGGGGAACTGAAGGAGGCAGTGGTGCGCCCGCTCTTAAAGAAAACATCATTAGATCCTTTAGATCTATCCAATTACCGCCCAGTTTCGAATCTTCCGTTCCTGGGTAAGGTGATTGAGAGAGCGGTTGCTGAACAGCTTGGTGGGTTTCTGAATGAAACATTGGCTCTGGATCCATTCCAGTCTGGCTTCCGCGCTGGTCATGGGACCGAGACGGCTCTGGTCGCCCTAACAGATGACCTTCGTAGACAGCTGGATCGAGGCGGGTCAGGGCTGCTGATTCTTCTAGATCTATCAGCAGCTTTCGACATGGTCGATCACGAACTTTTGGACCACCGCCTTACCGATGTGGGGATCCAGGGCACAGTCCTTCAATGGCTGCGCTCGTTTCTCTCTGGTCGGGGACAGAGGGTGGCGCTTGGGGGGGAATTGTCATCGCGCCACTCCTTGGTGTGTGGAGTACCTCAGGGCGCGATACTCTCCCCGATGCTTTTCAACATCTTTATGCGCCCCCTCGCCCAGCTTGTTCGGAGTTTTGGGCTGGGTTGTCATCAGTATGCCGATGACACCCAACTCTATCTGTTGATGGATGGCCATCCTGACTCGGCCCCAGACACACTGACCAGATGTTTGGAAGCTGTGGCTGGATGGTTACGTGGGAGCCGGTTGAAGCTAAATCCTTCGAAGACAGAGGTCCTGTGGCTGGGACGGGGCGATATGGGATTGGGGGGGCAACTCCCATCTCTTGCGGGGGCGCAATTAGTGCCAGCACCGTCCGTTAAGAGTTTGGGTGTAATCTTCGACACCTCCCTTTCCATGGAGGCGCAGATTGCAGCTATAACAAAGGCGGCATTTTTCCATCTCCGCCAAGCTAAGCAGTTGGCTCCTTACCTCTCTCGCCCTGACCTAGCCACTGTGATCCACGCGACGGTCACCTCCAGACTGGATTATTGTAACTCGCTCTACGTGGGGCTGCCCTTGAGACTGACCCAGAAACTCCAGCGGGTGCAGAATGCTGCAGCGAGACTCCTTACGAGGTCTTCGCTGCGAGATCACATTCACCCGGTGCTATACCAGCTGCACTGGCTCCCGGTGGAGTACAGGATCAGGTTTAAGGTGCTGGTTTTAACCTTTAAAGCCCTATATGGCCTAGGACCCTCGTACCTACGGGACCGCCTCTCCTGGTATGCCCCACAGAGAAACCTACGGTCTTCAAATAAAAACATCTTGAAGGTCCCAGGCCACAGAGAAGTTAGGCTGGCCTCAACTAGAGCCAGGGCTTTTTCGGCTGTGGCTCCGATCTGGTGGAACACTCTGTCACAAGAGACCAGGGCCCTGCGGGACTTGACATCCTTCCGCAGGGCCTGCAAGACAGAGCTGTTCCACCAGGCCTTTGGCCAGGGCACAGCCTGACTCCCTCCCTCGGCAATCTTCGCAGAGCTCTGGCCCAATGGTTGCTAGTGGCTTGAATTAATTAATTTTTATAATGAATGATTTTAGAATGTTGTTTATGTTGTACCTTTGTACTGTTTTATTGTTGTTAGCCGCCCTGAGCCCGGCTTCGGCTGGGGAGGGCGGGATATAAATAAAATTTATTATTATTATTATTATTATTATTCCCTTGATCTGGACAGTATATAGTGGTACCTCGGGTTAAGAACTTAATTCGTTCTGGAGGTCCGTTCTTAAGCTGAAACTGTTCTTAACCTGAGGTACCCCTTTAGCTAATGGGGCCTCCCGCTGCAGCCGTGCCGCTGGAGCACAATTTCTGTTCTCATCCTGAAGCAAAGTTCTTAACCCGAGGTACTATTTCTGGGTTAGCGGAGTCTGTAACCTGAAGCATCTGTAACCTGAAACGTCTGCTACCCGAGGTACCACTGTACACCTCTTGAAGCAGCCTAGAATAGCATTCACCTTTTTTGCTGCTGCATCACAGTGTGGGCTCAAGTTAAACTTGTGGTCCCCTAAGACCGTTAGAGCCTTACTTGCCAGCAGTCCAGGGGATGGCTCTGGATGCCAATCTCCTCCTTAGTCTCCCTGTTGCCCTTGTAGAACTCATCAGGATCGGGGCAAAACTAGGAAGAATCCATTCCACCTGTGACTAGCTCTGGCACCCCCTACAGTTGAGCCTTTCTTCCTATCAGTTGCCTTGGGCACCAGCCACGCCTGATGGATCATGACCTCACACACTCCTCCCAGCTACCCTGATTTTCTGTTGCCTGCTTCTGGTTAATTAAATGTCCCCATTTTGTCCCTGGCTCTTCCTCCACTCCCCTGACCCCCCTGACCCCCCCACACACTGGGAAATTGTGGCAATGGGGTTACCTTTAAGGCTGAACTTGCTAAAGTTGCTATTTCCCCAATCACATCTCTTAGAAGTTAAATCTCTGTGGGGAAGCAGATTAATCTTGACTTTGGCAATCAAGCATATAAATGCATGTACCTGGACGCAAATGCCAAGTCGTTGCTGTGCTGCACGGTGCTCGGTGCTCCCCCCACGTTTCCTGCCCCCTCTCCCTGCCCCCTCCCCAGTTGCCTACCCAGAGAGTAAACGTCGCTGGCTACGCTCAAATTGCAGTTGCCCTGTAATAAGTGTGACCAGATCCATTGTGAGATTAAAGGTAAAGGTAAAGGTACCCCTGCCCGAACGGGCCAGTCTTGCCAGACTCTGGGGTTTGTGCGCCCATCTCACATCTATTGGCCGGGGGCCAGCGCTGTCCGGAGACACTTCCGGGTCACGTGGCCAGCGTGACAACGCTGCTCTGGCGAGCCAGAGCCGCACACGGAACGCCGTTTACCTTCCCGCTGGTAAGCGGTACCTATTTATCTACTTGCCCCCGGGGGTGCTTTCGAACTGCTAGGTTGGCAGGCGCTGGGACCGAGCAGCGGGAGCGCACCCCGCCGCGGGGATTCGAACCGCCGACCTTTCGATCGACAAGCCCTAGGCGCTTGTGAGATTATAGACGTTCTATTAAGCATCCTTATGTTTCAAGAACGGAAATGGTTATGGTCAGTTATTACTAACATGCTTGCATTACAGGCGAGTGGCAAGACAGGCTGTTGCATTTGGAGAATAAATGAATACAAAGCAGCCAGACAAGAGTCTTCAGCAGCTTGCCTAATGGTAGGAAGGGGGAAGCTCAGGCTGCAGGTTTTGGAGTGGAGGGAAATGGGAGCATTAGACGTGCATAAAGGTGTCCCTATTTTGGTGTCTTATGGAAGTGAGAGCTGGACCATAAAGAAGGCTGATCACCAAAGAATGGATGCTTTTGAATTCTGGTGCTGGAGGAGATTCTTGAGAGTCCCATGGACTGCAAGAAGATCAAACCTATCTATTCTTAAGGAAATCAGCCCTGAGTGCTCACTGGAAGGACAGATCCTGAAGCTGAGGCTCCAGTACTTTGGCCACCTCATGAGAAGAGAAGACTCCCTGGAAAAGACCCTGATGCTGGGAAAGATGAGGGCACAAGGAGAAGGGGACGACAGAGGACGAGATGGTTGGACAGTGTTCTCGAAGTTACCAGCATGAGTCTGACCAAACTGCGGGAGGCAGTGGAAGACAGGAGTGCCTGGCGTGCTCTGGTCCAGGGGATCACGAAGAGTCGGACACAACTAAACGACTAAACAACAACAACAATCACTGTGAATGGTCAGCTGACAAGCGGCCAGGAACCTTCGCAATAGAACCTATGATGGTCAGGCATGTTCTCTTGAGAGCTGAGAATTTCTCCCCAGTCTTTGGAATGAAATACCCTTCAGAAAAAATAAACGGGGTTATCTGAAGTTGGGGCGTACAGCCTTGTGGGGCAGGGGCAGTTCTCTGGGAAGGAGAGGTAGGGTCTGAGGTTGTGCTGCCTAGGTTTAGGAGTTTGGAAGAGGACCTCAAAGGTCATCTAGCCCAACCCCACACATCCACTGCAGGAGATCCCACTACCGATGAAGAGTCCACTGCCTTCAAAGGGAGTCTGTTTCAGTGTCAGAAAGCTCAGCCCTTCGGGAAGATCTTCCTAATGTTAAGCTGAAATGCCCTCCCTTGTCATATGAACCCATTATTTTGAATCCTAACCCTACTGTCTCCCAAAGCAACTCTCACCAACAAGAGAAAGAGGGAGAGAGGCCCAGCCATCAGTCTTACAAAGGAAAAAGGCACACGAGGAAAAGGAGAGGGGAGGGAAGAGGAGTGAGATCAGCATTTCCATCCAGTTTGGGCCAGGCTGGCCTTGCTGCTGTTCCTCAGTGAGCAGCAGTGGCTTGCTCTTGTTCCTTATTGCCAGTGGATGTGGCCAGTTGTCCATCATGTTCCTCCTGCTGCCCCTGGGCTGCTCTGTGTTCTTTCCAGCAGGAAGTGAGGAAGCAAGCTCCCTGCAGCTGCTCCTTCTCTGTGCTTCCCTTTGAACTCAGCAATCCTAGGGCAACTCCACCGCCTTGTGGGAACAGGAACTGACATGAAGGGTCAATTGAAGTTGTCCACTCTTTTTTTTTTTAACTTTTTATTCAAAATTAAAACAAAACATATTATCCAGAAACATATCATCCTTATTCCCCCCCTATTTTCCTCCCCCCCCCACAGAACCCACCCACCCCCACCCCCTGACTTCCCTCAGTTCCAGTCTTTGATTTCTCTAAAAATGCTGTTTTCTGCATGCTACACAGTTGTATAAATCCTCAAACTATTAAGCTGATTATTATCAATAAAAAGTTTGTGAATGTTTATTCAAAACCGCTTTGTTGTGTCATCAAATACTTTGTAAAGGGTTCCCATTCATCCTTAAAGTCAGTTATCCTTGTCCTGTAGCTTGTATGTCCATCCATTTTTCTTGCCATGATTCTTTAGTTGGGGTTTCTTCAAACGTTGTCCACTCCTAATCCCCCTGCCACACTCAACAGGAAGTAATAAAATAGGCACAACTGGGAAACAGGAATCTTTCAGTTCAAGGCACAAGAGTCCCAAAAGTCTCAAGTGTCAACACTGCAGAGACTGGTGCTGCGACAGTGGGTTTTTTTGGGGGGAGCAAGCACAGACATGCAGACATACATACAACAGGGGAGTGGAGGAGAAACAAGAGGACAACCACAGAGAAGATTGCAGCCGTCTGACAATCACACAGTATGGATTCTCCATAAGATGTGAAAGGACGGCAATCCCAGAGGAGATAGAGGGGATTCTCAGGGGGTCCGCTCCCCTTGAAGACCACGCTTCGAGTTCCCATCCTGCATTTTCAGTCCTAGCATGATGATAATCCTACAAGTCTCCAGCCAAATATAACTGCGTCATATCCAGATTTGATTGATGCCCTGGTGGTAATAGTGACACAGCTGTTATGCCCGTGTTAATTTTCCTGCTCAGATTTATGTTCGTTTCTGTAATGTATGTTGATTGATACTTTAGCATTTTTAAAGGTTGATTATTTTATTGTTTGCATTTTATGCTGCGTGCACTTTGAGGGCCCTCGGGGGGGGGGGACCAGACTTAAAACTGAAACGCAAATAAATTTAAAGAGGTGTGTGCTTTACCACCAGGCAGGGAGCAGAACAATCTGCTCATAAAGAGAGGCAGTGGACCTCAGCCATGACACCCTTTCCCAACCCGGTGCCCTCCAAAGACTACAATTCCCATTAGCCTCGTGGTCCCAAGTAATCTAGAGGGCACCAGGTTGGGAAAGGCCGAGCAACCGCCTTTGTACATGTAAAATGTCTTCGAAACGCTGCTTCTTCCTAAAAGCGGCTGTTTGATGTAGACAATTGGACTCGTTTTACGCAGGAATTATGCGACGGTAAGAGAGAGCTTTAAGAAAAACCACTCACGGTTTGGCAAAGGACTGGGAGGCAATTTATTTTCCAGCTCTGAGTTGGGAGTGAGTGGCTGAGAGAGGAGAGAAGAGGTCTTGAGAAGAGAGGCGTAAACCTCTGTGTCTGACTTTGACCTTTCCCAATTCATGGGAGCTCACTGTGCTTATTTTACCCTGTTCAGTTCCCAGAGCAGCTTACAAATCACAAGAACGAGAAGAACGGTCCCTGTCCTCTGGTTTACAATCTAACAGGGCACGACACAAAAGGAAAGTGGGTTGAGAGGGAGGATGAAACACACAAACTCAGGTTCGGGTTCTTGGCGAAAAATACTCCCCGCTTCCTCTTTCTCAGGTACACCTGTGTGCCATCACCTCCAGCCAGCGAAAAAGAAGTAAGGGAACTAAGCTGTGCTTCACAAATGACTTCTTCCTTCCATGGAGAGGCGTTTCCTTCACAGGAGCCAGGAAATTGACCATCATGCCAGAGCTAAGAAGATAACAATCTCTGGCCATTCTGCTTGTTCCGTCAACCATCTGCTGTCCAAACCTCAGGCTTGCAATCCAGAATCGCATGGCTATAGGGGACCCTTCAGGGGACAGCCAGACCACCCCACCAAAATGCACAACATTATTTAGATTTAATACTATTAACAGCTGGGATGGGGGCGGGAATCAAGGACTGGTGGTACCCAAAGCCACTGGTCTCTCAGCTGCATGGATGGAGCAGCCCTGCACCCTTCCTCTTCCATTGCAACCTGATGTTCTTACATCCATAAACATACACACACACTGCACACAGGGAGCTAGTCCAGCAGGGAGATTAGGCTAGAACTCTTCTCCTTGACATTCTGAACTTCTGTGTTAAGGGATAGGGGGAGGGAGCAGAGCAGCACTGGATTGTGTGAGTCCTAGCCCTTTCCCTGACTTGCAAGATTTCTACATGAAGGGATTTGGGAAGTGAGGGTACAAAAGCAACATTGAGTCATGTGCGTTCCACTCTGCCGTCTCAGGTGCTACAGCAAAGACTACCTCAATGAAAGCCTGGCTGTAATTTCTAGGGACTATTCCTTCCGTTTTTTTGTTTACCGGGAGGGGTTGGGTTTGGATCTTGCAGTAAAACAAGCACTGGCTTCTGGGACTGTTGCTCCGCCTCTCTTGTTAGGGATCCTCCCTCCTGGTTTTCTTTACCACAAAGCAGATATAGTGTATATATGGTACTCAGCCTTTGTTGAGCATTTGTTCTGATATGTTTGCAGGGAGGTTATATGACGGCTGGCATTCACCCAGTGTTCATCCTGATTATCTTGCATTCCTTGTTGCTTTTTAATGTTAATTATAAGCTTTTACAATACAGTGGTACCTCTGGCTGTGAGAGGGATCTGCGTGGGTTGTGATTCGCCGCTTCTGCGCATGTGCGCGATGACATTTTGTGCGTCTGCGCATGTGCGAGTGACAAAACCCGGAAGTAACCCTTTCCGCTACTTCCTGAAAAAACATAACATGAAGCAAACATAACATGAAGTATGACTGTATACAAAATAAAAATAAATTTAAATCACAATCATTCTCTTATTTCGAGGGTAGTGCATTCCTTGTTTTAGACAGCTTCCCGTTTGTCATTTGGTCAGCCCACACTTTTTATGGTACATTTCCCCGTTGCTCCCCTAACTGCAAAAACTCTCTTGTTGTCATTTTTAGGTAGCCAAGTGTTTTCAGCCGCTTTATTTGCGCAAACCTAAATCTTTGGTGTGTGATTGCATCCCTCCTGCAAAATACTGGTGGTCTGTGGGCAGCCTTAGTGTCGCCAAAAGGCCTACATTCTCACAGAATTTTAGAATATTAATTGGAAGGGTACCCCAGGGGTCATCTAGCCTAACCCCCTTGCAATGCAGGAATCTCAACTACTTCATCCAACCTCTGTTTAAAAACCTCCAATAAAGGAAAGTCCATCACCTCCCAAGGAAGTCTGTTCCACTGCCAAACAAACAGCTCTTACCGCCAGAAAGTTCTTCCTGATATTCAGTTGGAATCTCCTTTCTTGTCACTTCAATCTATTGGTTTGGGTCTGGAGTAGACAGCAAGCTTGCTCCATCTTCCACGTCACAGACCTTGAGATATTTGAAGGTGAGCTCTCCTATCTCTTCTCATTCTCCCCTTTTCCAGGCAAAACATACCCAGCTCCTTCAACCATTCCTCATCAGGCTTGGTTTCCAGACCCTTGATCATCTTGATTGCCCTCCTCTGCACATGTTCCAATTTATCAATATCCTTCTTAAATGTTCTAGTTACAGGTAGGTAGCCGTGTTGGTCTGCCATAGTCAAAACAAAATTTTAAAAATCCTTCCAGTAGCACCTCAGAGACCAACTGTTTGTTACTGGTATGAGCTTTTGTGTGTCTGAAGAAGTGTGCATGCACACAAAAGCTCATACCAATAACAAACTTAGTTGGTCTCTGAGGTGCTACTGGAAGGAATTTTTAAATTTTGTTTCTTCTTAAATGTTGGCACCCAGAATTGGACACTGGACTCCAGCTGTGGTCTGACCAAGGCAGAATAGGGCGATACTATTACAGTGGACGTTCGGGTTGCGAACGTGATCCATGCAGGATGACGTTCGCAACACACAGCATTCACAACCCACGTCTGCGCATGCACGGGTTGCGATTTAGCGCTTCTGCGCATGCACGATCGCCGAAACCCAGAAGTAACCAGTACTTCCGGGTTTCGGCAGTCCGTAACCTGAAAAGACGCAACCTGAAGTGTCTGTAACCCAAGGTATGACTGTAATTCCTTTGATCTTCCTTTGATTCTATCGAGGCAGACTAGAATTGCATGAAATGTTGAAAAATATGGGCTGAGGTGGGGGGGGGGAGCCAGGAGCTGTGCCTTGCCTTTCTCTGGACACTTCCCTCACAGAGTTAACAGGGACATTTTTGGGACGTTTTAGCCTCCCTGCGGTCCCTTCATCTCCCCATCTGTTGCCTTCTTCTCTGCTGCCAACGGCCTCCCTGGTGACAGCTGGGAGGCAGCCCTGTTTGGTGCCACCTTGCCTGACCTTGGTGCCCATAACAGGTGGGCTGCTAGCTCTCTCTTGCCCCTCAGCAGCTGTCCGTGTGAGGTGGTCCTTCTGCTGTTCTTCCTGGGGACCAGGAGCCCCGCTGGCACCGGCAGCAATCTCTACAGGGAGCGAGGGGCGGAAACGTCAGCCGCTGAGCAGTCGGGCTACCATTTGGGGGGTGAAAAGCCAGGACAGGCTCGTAGGAACCACCTCTGGGCCCATCCTTTTGCAGCGAGGCCTTCTGGGCTACCCCAAATCCAGAGTCACAGTTGCTACCTGACCTTCAAGGAGTCTGCCTTGTGATGTGTTTCCTAGAGAGAAGCATGTTTATTCATTTTACCTGCGTGTTTAAAATATTCCTGCGCCGCCTCCTTTCAGGACAGAAGCTGCCCCAAGGAAACATACGTCAAAATAAAACATAAAAACCTAAATTCGGATTCTGGGAGCGGGAGGTCCCCTGACTACAGTCATTTGGAAACAGGAGCTTAAAACATTTCACAACCCTGCCACACACTTGTATGAAACTCGTTTGCACAGTTTAAGAGAAGGCCGTTTTAAAAACAGCGGCCAGACAAACTGTTCAACACTCGGAAACACAGTTCAACAGCAGTTTGAGATAAACAGTGTTTCTGAGGCCATTGAAAAGATGGGTCTGATGGAGGCCAACATATGTCCCCTCAGAAGGGAATTCTACAGAGTTCTACAGAGTTGGGGCCACCAACCAAAAGATCCTGCATGTAGCACCACACTCAAGTTACCGTGTTTTTCGCTCCATAAGACACACTTTTTCCCTCATAAAAAGTAAGGGGAAATGTGTGTGCATCTTATGGAGCAAATGCAGGTGGGAAAAGCCCACAAGTGCCACACACACGGTCCACGCGGCTCGTGAAAGGGAGCGCTGAGCAGAGCCTGGGATGCATACAGCGCTCCCTTTAAAGAATTTTTTTTTCTTGCATTCCCCTTCTAAAAACTAGGTGCGTCTTATGGTCAGGTGTGTCTTATGGAGCGAAAAATACGGTACACAAGGAGTGCTTTTAGAACTGTTCTACAAGTTATAGGTAACAGTGCAAAGTTATCAGCGCCAAAGGTAAGCAGGAAATTGCACTTTAAAAATGCTTCTTCAGATTTTTCAAAATAAAAAAATTCCTTCCAGTAGCACCTTAAAGACCAACTAAGTTAGTTCTTGGTATGAGCTTTCGTGTGCATGCACACTTCTTCAGATACACTGAAACAGAAGTTGCCAGATCCTTCTATATAGTGAGAAGGTATAATGGGATAAGACTAAGCCATTTCTCACCTTCTCACCCTTGCCTATACATGACTAAGCCATTTCTCACCTTCTCACCCCTTGCCTTTTCCTGTAAGACCTATTACAGTCGTTAAGAGTCGTCAACAGGCTCATCTCAGCTATCTGCCAATCTCCTATTCCCACCACCCTTCTGAGTAATACCCCTCCCCACTTTCTCACTATATAGAAGGATCTGGCAACTTCTGTTTCAGTGTATCTGAAGAAGTGTGCATGCACACGAAAGCTCATACCAAGAACTATGAGGAACGGCTAAGGGAGCTGGGCATGTTTAGCCTGGAGAAGAGGAGGTTAAGGGGTGATATGATCGCCATGTTCAAATATATAAAAGGATGTCACATAGAGGAGGGAGAAAGGTTGTTTTCTGCTGCTCCAGAGAAGCGGACACGGAGCAATGGATCCAAACTACAAGAAAGAAGATTCCACCTAAACATTAGGAAGAACTTCCTGACAGTAAGAGCTGTTCGACAGTGGAATTTGCTGCCAAGGAGTGTGGTGGAGTCTCCTACTTTGGAGGTCTTTAAGCAGAGGCTTGACAACCATATGTCAGGAGTGCTCTGATGGTGTTTCCTGCTTGGCAGGGGGTTGGACTCGATGGCCCTTGTGGTCTCTTCCAACTCTATGATTCTATGAGAACTAACTTAGTTGGTCTTTAAGGTGCTACTGGAAGGAATTTTTTTATTTTGACTATAGCAGACCAACACGGCTACCTATCTGTAACTGGTCTTCAGATTTTTGTTAGGCTTCCTGCATGTAGGAAGACTAGCACATCAGGGAGAGACACTTGGCATAGTAGCAGGGCTGGCTCAAGACATTTTGGCACCTGAGGCGAAGCACAAAAGGGTGCCCCCACTCCTCCCCAGAGAAGAAGGGGTGAATGGAGATCTACATTGGGGTCTGTCGCCCCTGTGGTCCCTGCTGCCTGAGGCAGTTGCCCCTCTGCCTCTTGGGAGGCCGGCACTGCATGGATCCCCTTTCGGATGTGCCAGTTTCCCGCACGCCTGCCTTCCTTCCTTTCCCCTCCCTGCCTTCTCCTCCTTTGCCTACCGCCTCCCTATCATCATCCGAATCCTCACTGATCCCATTAAAATAACTGTCCCCGTCCAGCATCTGCGGCACTTAAGGACTTGGCTGGCAGAAGGCTCTGGCTTTTTCTTCGCTCATAATTCCCGGGGTCACCTTGCTGAATGGCACAGCACATGCCTGCTCTCCCACCCGCCAGCCAAAGGACCCGAGCCGTAGCCACTGCCAAGAGGGCCGGGATTATTCTTAGCTGGCTGCCAAGAACATCGGGACACGGCGATCTCGGAGCGTGTGCGCTGGTGGGAGTGATCAGTTCCATACCTAGAACTGATGCTGCCGCTGCCTCCGTTGGGTCTGCAGACTTGGAAGCAGGCAGAGTTGCTCAGGAGCTGAGCTCCTGCACTTTTGAACAGGCTCATCCTGGGCAGAAACTCCTGATTTGCCAGACTCAGGCAAGGGGTCTAAGTACTTATCAGGTGCTGAAAGGAGGTAGGATAGGGTTTGGGGAAATTCAACAGCTGAAGGCTTCTTTCTGGCCTGGAGATGCAGCCACAGGGATGGATAGAGCTGCCCATTTCAGTTCTCCCAGTTGCTAATCTTTCCAAATTTTCAGTTTGCTTCTCCATATTTCTGCAGCAATTTGCATTGATAATAATAATAATAATAAAATGCACCAGCATTTTAGTGCATAAAAAGGTAAAGGGACCCCTGACCGTTAAGTCCAGTGGTGGACGACTCTGGGGTTGCAGCGCTCATCTTGCTTTATTGGACAAGGGAGCCGGCGTTTGTCCACAGACAGTTTTTCTGGGTCATGTGGCCAGCATGACTAAGCCGCTTCTGGCAAAACCAGAGCAGCGCACGGAAACGCCATTTACCTTCCCGCTGGAGCGGTACCTATTCATCTACTTGCACTTTGATGTGCTTTCGAACTGCTAGGTGGGCAGGGACCGAGCAACAGGAGCTCACCCCATTGCAGGGATTTGAACCACCGACCTTCTGATCTGCAAGCCCTAGGCTCTGTGGTTTAAACCACAGTGCCACCTGCGTAAACACATGTTTGTGTGCAATTTTGTGGAAGCAGGATGCTAGACTAGATGGGCCTGATCCAGGAGTCAGACTCGTTTTATGTTCCTACATAAGAGCCGGAGGAAGTTGTCATGCAGCTATTTTATACAGCCGTTACAAACCCACCCCAACAACGGCTGGCGTAGCAGAGGTCCCCAAAAGCAGAGCAAGGTGAAAGGAAACACACAGTTCAAAATGTCTTAAGATGCATTGCCAATTCTAGGTTCTGCCTGTAAAAGTGACATAGAGAAGGCATGAAGTCTGCAGAGGCACCAGGACTGGATGGCTAAACAGTTCCAAGGTTTCCCCCCCTCATATAACATTAGAACTTGTGGACATGCAGTGAAGCTGAACAGAGAAGCCTGCTCTATCTTCCTATATACATAGAAATGTAAGGCTGTCATCACGCAGGGTCCATTGGAGGGTTTGTAGTGCCATGTTACAATCCTGGAATTTGGGGCTGGCAAGGGGACAAGAGAGCCTGGCAGTTGCATGGGGTGGGGAGGGGACGTTTTAGGGGGTCAATGGCTGGGTGACTGGTGAGCAGATGGAGAAAGTGGAGAGAGAAAAGTTTCTCCCCAGCAATCATAACACCACAACTTGTGGACATCGATGAAGCTGAATGCTGGAAGATTCAGGACAGATAAAAGAAAGTACATCTTCGTGCAGCACATAAACTATGGAACTCCCTCCCACTGAAGGCAGTAATGACCACTAGCTTGGATAGCTTTAAGAGAGGAAAAGACAAATTCATGGAGGAGGAGAGAGCTATTAATGGCTACTAGCCAGGATAGCAATGCTTCCGAATGGCAGCTGCAAGAAACCACAAGAGGGGGGAGGACTCTTGTGGTCGGATCCTGCTTGCTGTTTTTCCACAGGCATCTGGTCGGCCACTGTGAGAACAGGATGCTGGACCAGATGAGTCTCTGGCTTAAGTTCTTCTGCCTCTGCCTTCTTTCCAAAAGCCTGTGGAATCATAGAATCCTAGAGTTGGAAGAGACCACAAGGGCCATCGAGTCCAACCCCCTGCCAAGCAGGAAACACCATCAGAGCACTCCTGACATATGGTTGTCAAGCCTCTGCTTAAAGACCTCCAAAGAAGGAGACGCCACCACACTCCTTGGCAGCAAATTCCACTGTCAAACAGCTCTTACTGTCAGGAAGTTCTTCCTAATGTTTAGGTGGAATCTTCTTTCTTGTAGTTTGGATCCATTGCTCCGTGTCCGCTTCTCTGGAGCAGCAGAAAACAACCTTTCTCCCTCCTCTATGTGACATCCTTTTATATATTTGAACATGGCTATCATATCACCCCTTAACCTCCTCTTCTCCAGGCTAAACATGCCCAGCTCCCTTAGCCGTTCCTCATAAGGCATCGTTTCCAGGCCTTTGACCATTTTGGTTGCCCTCCTCTGGACACGTCCAGTTTGTCAGTGTCCTTCTTGAACTGTAGTGCCCAGAACTGGACACAGTACTCCAGGTGAGGTCTGACCAGAGCAGAATACAGTGGCACTATTACTTCCCTTGATCTAGATGCTATACTCCTATTGATGCAGCCCAGGGAGTCATGCAAGCAACATTGCAGAGCTGTTGTGAAACTGAAGCGGACATTGCGCCATAGAACTGTAGAGTTGGAAGGGACCATGCGAGTCATCCAGCCCAACCCCCTGCAATGCAGGAATCTTTTGCCCAACATGGGGCTTGCACCAGTGACTCTGAGATAGAGAGTCTCATGCTCTACCAACTGAGCTAGGGACTCCAAAATACGGTGCACATCAGAATCGCTGCAGATATGATCAAATAATAATGGCAATTTGTGATGATGGGCAAGTGATGGGAACGGAACGGGAGGGCTGGCCGGCTGGCCGCCAGAGTGATGGCTCGGGGCATTTTCTCGTGGCGGCAAAGAAGACCCAACCCCCCCCCCCCGCCTAGTTCCAGGGAGCCAGGAGACAATAGCCGGCGCTTGGCTATTTCTTGGAAATTTCACAGCATTCATTTTGGAGCAAATAAAAGCTGTCATTGCTGGAGAAATGATACCAATCGGGCCCTGAAAAGGCAGCAAATTACACACCCGAAAATGCACTGCTAGGGAGAGAGAGAGGGAGAAGGGGAAAATGCATATTAAAAATACAAAGAGGCACTTTGCCATCAGCCGTGCTCCCCCCCGACGATCTGCAATAACCACACTTTACATAATGCTGCCTCTCCACCTCAGATTAATTTTGCAGAGAGAGAGAGAGAGAGAGAGAGAGAGAGAGAGAGAGAGAGAGATATTAGAATATGAGACGGCTCTCAGGAGCAAGGAGGGGCCAGGGAAAGACCCCTTCCTCACACGCACCCCCCCAGCACTGTCCCCTGAGACCCCGTTCTGGAACTAGAGCTACCTCCCTCCCGAGAGACTTTGCATCTCATCAGCCTGTAATGTTGATGGCTCAATTTGCAGCATCCTGTTGCTTAGCAAGGATAATGCCATGGAGGGGCCTTTGCAGCCAGACCTGCCTCTCAATGGGAGGGCAGGGCAGTCAGGAGCCAGCCAGCAGCAAATCACACTGTGCAAGTTGGAGTTAACCTTTTATTAGCAAGAACAGGAGCTGCACAGGAGTGTTGGGCCCAATGAGCACAGCAAGTCTTCTCTGGTGGGTCTTGAATCAGCTGGGGAGAGTGAAGTTCCTTGCCTCTCTTTGTTGTTGTTGTTGAGTCATTTAGTTGTGTCTGACTCTTCGTAACCCCAAGGCCCAGATCACGCCGGGCACTCCTGTCTTCCACTGCCTCCTGCTCCGGCAGGTAGGACCCAAACCGATGGGAGTCAAATGATAAGAAACAAGATTCCAACTAAACATTGTTGTTGTTGTTTAGTTGTTAAGTCATGTCTGCCTCTTCGTGACCCCCTGGACCAGAGCACGCCAGACACTCTTGTCTTCCACTGCCTCCCACAATTTGGTCAGACTCATGCTGGTAGCTTCGAGAACACTGTCCCACCATCTCGTCCTCTATCGTCCCCTTCTCCTTGTGCCCTCCATCTTTCCCAGCATCAGGGTCTTTTCCAGGGAGTCTTCTCTTCTCATGAGGTGGCCAAAGTCTTGGAGCCTCAGCTTCAGGATCTGTCCTTCCAGTGAGCACTCAGGGCTGATTTTCTTCAGAATGGAGAGGTTTGATCTTCTTGCAGTCCAGGGGACTCCCAAGAGTCTCCTCCAGCACCATAATTCAAAAGCATCCATTCTTTGGCGATCAGCCTTCTTTATGGTCCAGCTCTCACTTCCATACATCAGTACTGGGAAAACCATAGCTTTTACTCTACAGCTGCCTAAGTCCCCTCCTCAGGAGGACTTTCCCCAAGCAACAGGAGATTGCACCTACATGCAACCAACCTCTCCTCTGCTCTTTTTATGCCTCTTCTGGTCCTGGCAGGCAAGTGGGGAAGGGAGCTTGTCGCAGCAGGAGGGGGAGACACTCGTGCCTCTTCACAACCCTGACCCATCTCTGCCTCTTGGTCTTCCTCCTCTCTTGCTTCTGCTTCTGACTCTGATTCTAGACTTCTCTCTGCCACAGCCTCTTCCTGCTCACTAAACCCTATTACCTCTTCAGCTTCTGACACTCATCTTCCCAATCTTCTCCCTCTGTCCACTCATCGTCATCCAGTCCCCAGGCTCTGAGCCTTCTTCCCTTCGGGGTTCCCCAACCAGTTCCTCCCAACATTTGTCTAGTTTCAGACCAGCTGAACACAGGAAGTAATAGTACTGCTCTATTCTGCCTTGGTCAGACCACACCTGGAATACATTCCTACCTGGAAATATTGAGGGTTGAATCTGGGACCTTCTGCATGCAAAGCAAGAGGGGCTTTGGCCCTTCCAAAGAGGGGGAATCTGTACTTCTGAGAACTTTTCCCATTTTCTAAACACCTGTCCTGGTCTCCTAAGCAGCGACACCCGAAAAGAGATGACACCTGTACGCCACTTTAGACATTCCTTTCCATCCCACCTGCTCTACTTTGTGGTCGCCGGGCCAAAGGATGCTCTGATATTGCTGAAGGATGGTTGCTGCCTTGCTCACATCCCAGTTGCGGCTGCCATGGCAACCCACAACAGCTTGGCATTTAGGCTTCCCAAACTGGCAATGCTTAGGCTGGCTACTCCACCCTGGCTGAGGTGTGAAGGGAGGCCTGGAGCCCGCCAGAAACAGTTTGGCTCTTCTGAAACAGCTTGCGCAAGGAGGGCAAAGCCCCAGCCAGGCCGGCCCTAGAGCTGTTGCTGTCCTTCCCCCCCACTCCCAAGCTAATGTGTGCTGTTCCTATCCACTAGGAGCTGTGTATTTATGCCATGGGCCCTCCAAACTGAGACAACTCTTGAACTTCAGGGGCTTGACGAATGGGGTTGGACTAGATGATGTTCAGGGTCCCTTCCAACTCTGCAAAACTGATTCTCTTTCAGCAGGCATTTTAAGCATGTTGTTTTATGCCTGCCTGTGTATTGAACCCATGTTTTTATGTGTTGCTGCTGTTGCTTGTCTGTTTTCGATTCTGTATTATTCTGACTGACAAGTCTTTTATTGATTGTTCTGTGATCTGCTCTGTGCCCATCTATGGCGTAAAGCAGGGTGATGGATGTTGGAAATTAATAAACAAAGTGATGTCAGTGGCTGCAGGAACCTCACGCCTGCTATCCCAAGCCCTTTGGAGCAAACTTTAGCTCAACTGGCTTACATGCCAAAAGCTCTGGGTTCAAAACATTGTTATACAATGTTTTTTTCTAAACAATGTTTAGAAAAAATAAGGACAAGACAATAATTTGTTTGTATTGTTTGTTTTTCTGTTTGTGTTGTTTATTTGTGTTATAAAATTGATTTTTTAAAAATTGGGGGGGGGGGGACAAAAGCTCTGGGTTCAATCTCAATTTGCAAAGATCTCAGTCAGTAGCTAAGAGACATTTCTGGGGAGAATTTTCGATGGGGCTGTGTGACTGACATTGGGTGAGTTGTGTTTCCCCCAGAAGGGATACGATCACAGCCTGGGGGTTATCCTGGGGCAGGTGCCTCTGGGGTGGGGTGTTATTGACTTGCTGTGCCCCAACCCAGAGAAAGGGGACCTCTCAACAGTTATTCATAATCAATAATAACAACTGGGAGGTGTTATTTTTATTTGTTATTATGGTATGTCTTTTTGTGCTTTTCTGTTGTAAACCTCCCTATGGTCTTTGGGTGAAGGGCGGCATAGGAATTTAACAAATAATAAAGTAATAATAAATACCCAGGTTGCACTTGAGCTAGACAACTGTAACATGCTCTTCGTGGGCCTGCCTTTGAAGATTGTTTGAATGCTTCAGAACACCAATTTTGTCCTATTTGTTTACTAACTATATTATCTATTTCCTACAGTTCAATACACTGCTTGATCATGCAAAAAGCCTTAAAGCGGATAACAAAAAAAGATAAAGAAATAACATGATCAATGAGAAAAATCAACAACAATAATTTAAGACGGTCAAGAAGTAAAAATAATAGTAGATTAAAAACAGATTGGAACTTGCATCACCTTGCTAACCATTTGGGTAAGCTTGGCTAAACCAAAGACTGTTTTTAGCAGGCACTGAAGAGAGTATTGTGAAGACCCCTGTCTGATGTGTAGGTGCTGCTACACTAAAATATCAAGTTCTTACAAACATGGAGCAGGTATTATATGGCAGCTGTAATGGCCTCAGTTCCCGCAATCAAAGTGGTCAAGTGGGTGTATCTGGATTAAGGTGATCTCATAGGTCCTGCCTCCACCAATTGCCAATGTGCTTCTGGGTCCAGTTTGAAGTGAAGTGCTGGTGATTATCTTTATTTTTTATACATGTAATTTTTATTACATTTTCTAATTTACATTTCAAAATATTCGTTTAAACAGCCTTAAATCAATGGCTTCCCTTCTTCTCGTTCCATGGTTCATTCTGCATACCATACAACCCTGCGTATTTTACATGAACTAAAACCATTCAGTAAACCATTGTTACATCCATCAAAACTTATTTACACTGTTGAATTTATCTTAATGTACCAGCGTTTTTAAATACAGTGGTGCCCCGCAAGACGAATGCCTCGCAAGACAGAAAACTCGCTAGACGAAAGAGTTTTCCGTTTTGGAGGTGCTTCGCAAAACGAATCTCCTATGGGCTTGCTTCGCAAGACGAAAATGTCTTCTGAGTTCCTGCAGGTTTTTTTTCCTCCCCCCCTTTTTCTAAGCCGCTAAGCCGCTTATCAGCTGATCCGATAAGCCGCTAAAAGCCGCTAAAAGCTGCTATTAGCGCTAATAGCACTAATCCGCTAATCTGTCAATGGGCTTGCTTTGCAGGACAAAAAAACCGCTAGACGAAGAGAATCACAAAACGGATTCTTTTCGTCTTGCGAGGCACCACTGTAAACACAAATTTCACCCATATATTCAGTAAACATTTTCCAGTCTTCTTTAAACGTACATTCTTCTTGTTCTCTTATTCTATATGTTAAGTCTGCAAGTTGCACGTATTCCATGAGTTTAAGTTGCCATTCTTCTTTGGTTGGGACCTCGCTCGTTTTCCATTTAGGGGCTAACAAAACACGGACTGCAGTAGTGGCATACATAAACAGTCTTTTTTTGATACCTGGGAATTCCCCTCTGAATTGTCCTCAACAAAAAGGACTCTGTTGTTTTTTTTGGAAAGGCACTTTTAAACATTTTTTTCAATTCATTATATATCGTTTCCCAATATTCTTTTACCCTTTTACAAGTCCACCACATAGGATAAAATGTACCCTCAACCTCATTACATCTCCCGCACTTCTTTGATTCAGACTTATACGTTTTAGCAAGTCTACTCGGAGTTAAAGACCATCTATAAATCATTTCCAGGTAATTCTCCTTCAAAGAATAACATGCAGTGAATTTCAATAAAGTGCTGGCGATTATCTTTAAAGCCCTAAACACTTTGGAAGCAGGTTACCTGCAGCACCACTAGCCCTGTATGAACCTCGTCTGGGTCCTAAGATCACTTGCCTCACCTGGTTCCCTGCCTGGCTCCTTTTAAATGGGTCTTCGAAACTTGGATATTCCAGCCCTGCTATAATTGATGTTGGCCTACATACTGTAGTTTTGTTGTTGCTGGTATTTTTACCTCAATTTGTATTGAAAAGTGATTTTAGTTTGCAGCAAATGCGTTCGTACCGGAGAGAGATGCTTTTAAAAGCATCAAACAGCGCTTCAAACAAGTTTGCTCCGGATCCCGGAAGGATGCATTTGAACACTGAAACCGTATGTTTATTTCAGTGACTAACAAAACAAGAGTTTTTCTCAGGGCAGCGCTGTCATACCTGGGCATCTTCTATGGTGCTATACCAAAAACAACAACCCCTCCTGCATGTTTTCCATACCGTTCTCTATTAATTAATGAGAAAAGAAGATGAATGTAGGAAGGTCTGGGATGCATGAAAGGAAGTACTTCTTTACACAGTGCATAGTTAATCTTTGGAACTCCATCCCACAGGAGGAGGCAATGATGACCACCAGCTTGGATGGCTTTAAATTCACGGAGGAGAGGGTTATTGATGGCTAACTCTGCTCTGCTTCCACAGCTGGAGGTGTGGCGTTTGCCCGTTCGTTTGAAAATATCTGTATAGGGGGAGAGAAAGAGTTAATAGGTAGACCACTAGAAAAGCCAGAGGCGGAGGCTACCTGTTTATAAAAGGGCTTAGCCTGAGGTTTGGGTTGGTTGGTTTTAGTTGGTTGGTTGGCTGGGAAAGGCAGTTGGCAGACAGAGAGACGGTTAGTGCAGTTGGTTCTTGTGTGAGGGGAGGTTAGAGACAGGATAAAATAAAGTCTAAGAAGGTAAAGAGTAACAACGTTTGTGTTAAGTTGTGGGTGAACATATCAGACGACACAGCAATTCTTCAGACAGCTCTTGTTTATTCACAAGCCGGAACAGAACTGCGCTGAAGGGTTCTGCCAACCTGCTCATATAGAACTCCACTAC
The DNA here is from genome assembly GCF_965113315.1 of Podarcis vaucheri. NCBI lineage: Eukaryota > Metazoa > Chordata > Lepidosauria > Squamata > Lacertidae > Podarcis > Podarcis vaucheri. The sequence continues at coordinate 5,568,379 of NC_138763.1, read as the reverse complement.
AAGGCAACAGCAACAACTTTCTGTAACTATCCAATCACTGAACGTCACTTTCAATCCCTTATTTGCATATGTGGACCTGAGTGAGAACTATCTACAGGATCCCTCTGCTGGCCCAGGGTGAGAACTTCAGTACATAACAGTTTGGAATGCAGTTAAAGTTTATCTGTGTTTGCAATAAACGACACTCTTCTTTGTTAACGTAAGAACCTGACTGAGACTAAGTGATTTGCCGGGGAGGACCTGGTTGGTGACAGCGGATTAGTGGTGTGTGGGTCAATAGTCCGTGAGATGACCAGGGGCTCCGTACGAACGCCACAGGAGGCAGGAATACTTCTGAAGGCCAGTGGCTGGAAGCCACAGGAGCAGATCCTGCTTACGGGTTTCCCACAGGCATCTGGTTGTCTGCTGTCAAAACTGGATAGTGACCTAGATGGCCCATTGGCCTAATCCAGCAGCCTCTTCTTGTGTTCTTAAGAAATTGCACTTGATCAAAGAGGAAAGAGAACCTTTTATGAAATTGTCACAGGTGGGTCTCAGGGTTTTCGAGGTAGCCAAGGGCAACTTAGGGCTAGTCTTCCTTTCTTTCATTCCACCAATCATTCCACCAGTAGCCTGAACTCTTCTGCCTCCCCAGGTGCCCCTCCTTCAGCTGAAGCCTGTGGCCCCCAGAAGGTTATTTGGAAAATAATGTGGCCCTCCACCCAACACTGGAAAATGTGGTGTGATCTCTTAGAGTAATCAAAGGGAAATTTAACACGTGGCATAATAAAAGTCTGTAATTGGATCAGAATGAGTTATTTGTTGTGTACTGTTGTAACAATCGTTTTCTCAAAATTTATACTCTGTACCATGAAAATAAAGAAAAACAGTATTTTTTTAAAAAAATGATTCCCCATCCCTAGTTTAATGGAAACCAAAAACCGCACACTTTGCAAGGATAAGGTGACCTCAAAAACCCACTGAAACTTTAAAGGAATTCCAAAGTGCAAGAAAATGATGCAAAAATGAAAGTCTCTTCTGTAGGGGCAGCGGATAGATTTCAGTGCAGTACTGATCTTCTATGATCAAATATATATATCTCGGTCACACAGAGTAGTGAGTTCAACATCATGCCAAGTCATGGTTTGGGAAGCTTAACGATAGTTTGGGGCAATAAGTGAATTGACAAACCATGGTGGTGGTGGCTGTTCCGCACTAAATATAGATGGAGAAATAAAACAGGCAGGCGTCTGTAAACCGTGGCTTGCTTGTCTGCCTACACATTTGGAAACCTGTGGTTTGGGCTGGGTAATCTATGGCTAAGTCAGACGACGCTTTGATTGCATGGTATCCGAATTCAGCCGGTAGTTTGCAGTTGCAGTTGGCATGAGCGGAGAGAGGAAAAATAGCAACTGCCGGGTGTTCCACTCACAGTCTAAGTGGTTATTGTAATAATAATAATAATGCCAAATGATCTCTCCACGGCATACAAAAATTAGGAAAGCAAATCGAATCTGCAAAGGTCTGCTTGGCAGAAATGAGTGTGTTTGTCTAAGAGAGCCATCTTTCCATGTGCAAGGCAGGAGTGCACGAATTGTTCCATGTGCACAAGCTGTGTGACTGTTACACGCATATTGGGACTGGTGGGGAAGAAGCCAGAGCCAGGGTCAGGCAGAGTCACCCCATTGCACGTAAGAAGACAGACAGGGGGGGGGCTAGGGGCAAATCGAGATTGGCCCTTCTTACACACTCCCCAATCTCCGAGCAGCGAGTGACTCCAGGGGGTTCCTGCATTTACCCAGGGTTCAATTTCATTGGAATGGACGTCAGTGGAGATGGTGGTGTCTTTGGGAAATGCGGTTTGATTTATCGATATGCGCAAGCTGAGCTTAGGATGGACTGACACACCAACAGATCTTGCCTGCCCGGGAGGTTCCCAGAGAGATCCCCAAGATACAGTTTGGGGTTGTCGTGGACTGGCTGGGCGCAGAAGAATGGTGGGAGGAAGCAGCTGAGGAGAGGCCAAGAGGCAGAGATGAGTCAGGCTGCTGAAGAATCACTGTTGTCTCCTTCTCCTGCTGCAATAAGCTCCCCATCACCCCTGGTCTCCCAGAACCAGAAGAGGCATGAAGAGGGCGAAGGAAAGGTTGGCTTCACACAGGTTCAGTCTTCGATTGCTTGGGGAAAGCCCTGGGCAGGAGGGGACTTTCAGTCTCCGTAACTGCTTCATGGGAGCAAGACCAACCAGAACTAAGTTGCTGTGCTCACTGGGTCTAACACTCTGCCAGGTCCTTAGAGATTGTGTATGTTAATTCCAGCTTGCACAGTGTGATTCACTGCTGGTTCCCTTCTGATAGGGGTCCAATACAGAGCAAGGCAAGCTTCTGCGTCCAGCCCAAACTCATTCACTTGCCCCCCTCCCCCAGCCTAATGATGATATGGCATTCAGCCAGAGGAGGTGGGCCAATCCATTTGTCTCTATGGCAACAGGGAAAAGTCTTTAGATATATAAATGGCAGTACTTAGCTGGCCAGCTAAGGCAGTCATCTCGCAGCGGCCTCTTAGATTCTAAACCTCACTGGATACAGAATCGTGGGACTGGAAGGGGCCCACTGATGCCATCCAGACTGACCCTCTGAAGCCCTAGTGAATTAGTGGGAGACTAAAGCTCTACATCAGGATCTGCTGCCACCTGAGGCTGTTGCCTTACCTTGCCTCATGGGTGTGCCGGCCCTGCTGGTGCTGCTCAGCACATTGGTCTGTGGGGGACAGGGAGCCCCAGGTAGGCATCAGCGGTGGGCATCCCAAGATGCCATGCCCCTTGGCACTGCCCAGATATGCCAGCTGCTGATGCCAACTCTGCAGTTACCAGAGGGATGCCTTTGTTCCTCTCTGCTCCGAGCGTGGGCAGGGTTGCTTTGTTTGCCCCTCAGTGATGGCCCTATATAGCTGAATCTAATTGGTCATGTAGTGACATGAGATCATTCCACGCATAGAATTATCTGTGGTTGTCTTAGGACAGACCCCTGCAAGATGATGATGATGGTGATGATGATGATAAAGAATTATTATCCTCCACCAGGGCCAGGGCCTTCTCAGTGGTGGCTCCGACCTGTTGGAATGTTCTGTCCCATGAGACCAGGGCCCTGCAGGATTTCACTTCCTTCCGCACGGCCTGTAAGACAGAGCTATTCTGCCTGGCTTTCAATTTGAACTTAGCCTGATCTTTATTCCCCTTCCTCCCCTCCCCTCCCCTTTTTATGAAGACTACCCACTCTGAGATCCCACAGCTAATTCTCCCCTGGTCTCCTCGCTGGCCCAAATAGGGCTAATTTAGCCAGCTTACCCTGGTGATCATCTAGTGTTTATTGAAGGGATTTTCTCCCTAAATTGATTTTTGAATTCTGAATTTATTGTTATTCACGTTTCATATTGTATTTTATGCTGGTTTTTTGTTGCATCAATTAAGTGTTTTAAATTTGTTGTTAGCCACCCTGAGCCACCCAGTTTTCTGAACCAGGAAGGGTGGGGTATAAATAAAAAATTATTATTATTTATATGCACTCATCTGATTGGGTTGCTCCAGCCACTCTGGGCAGCTTCCAACAAATTATAAAACTACAGTAAAACATTAAACATTTAATACTCCCCTTCTGATGCTCAGGACTACAACTCATTGGCAGGGGCTGATGGAAATTGTAGTCCCAAACTTCTGGAAGTTTCAGGCTGGGCAAAGGCTGGACTAGGATTGCAGAGACAGAGAAGGAAAGGTGGTATGGTGGTTCTGGAAAACAAGTGCTTAAGGGGGTGGTTGTTGCCTCATCATGCTTTCTGAGCTTCGCCCTCCCCCCAAAATCCCCCCCACCAGTGATAGTTTAACTGAGACTGAAGGCTGAGGAAGACCCCGTCTTCCAGTGGCCCAGAATAATTACCAGCGGTGGAAAACAGTGTTTGGTTTGATTTGATGTTGTTAATTTGCTTAGCTTGCGCAACATTTGACTTCAATTAGTCCACTTTTGAACAAACTAATCAGCCTACTTAAGCTAATTGAAGTCGAAGATAAATGAAGCAGAAGCGGTGGAGAACAAGGTGAATCTCCGACTGAGGGCTTGAATAAACAAAGTAAAACAAAAATAAAGGGCTAGACTCCAAATTCAGGCTGCAGCAGACGGAAGAAATCATTTGAAGCGGCAGGGAATTAAGGTTGCAGTGCTCTACCTGGGAGTAAGACTCATTCAGTTGGGCTGGACTTGAGGGGAGGGGACCAATATGGGATGGGGAGGCTGATAAACTCTCATGCTCAGCACCACATCCACGTCTGCTTGTGGTGTGCATAATACACAGCCTCCAACTTTCCTCAGATGAAATTAGGAACATTTCTCCCCACCCAACTGAATGGCAGACCAGTTTGGCGATTTTCATAAGAAATAGCTAAAAAAAACCTCTCTTTTTTTGGTTGAGATTTGCAGATAAAGCTTCGGCCAAAACTACTTTTTGAAAAACGGCAACCCTAATCAAATCAGAAGCTGGAATGGCTTTTGCAATTCCAGAACTGTCCCTGGGGAATCAGGACATTTGGGGGGGATGCTCTCTGAGAGACCTGGAGAGGCAATGGGCCCAGGGGGAGGCTGTGCTTATTCATTTACCTGCCGGTTCATTTTGCCGACCTGCTGAGAAGATAAACACTTGGGATGCGAAGCTTTTTGTTCCCAAGAATCTCCCAGGGGACCGAAGCCTTTAAACACAGTTTAATTGCAGGTCAGGTCTTTACAGGAAAATCTCTATTAGATCTCAGATTATTAATAGCCTATAAAACGTGTTTATGGAACAGCTGCTGTATGGCAAATATATCAAATACGAGGGGTGTGTGTGTGTTTCGCTTCCCCCTGACGCGGCCTGGCATTTCGGAGGATGTGTCTGAGTTAATTAGGTGAAAAACAAACGGACACAACTTTATGGTTACGACCCGCCAGACTTATTTCTGGGCTCTGGGGACAGCTGAATGAAGCAGGGATCTCTCTTTTCCCGGTGGGTGGAAATCAGTTGCGATCTGTAACAGGCTTTGCCAAGCTGGTGCCCTCAGAAGGCTGGGGTGGGGAAGACACAAGATTTACCCACTCTGGAAGAATGGCAGATGAAGGTGATTGATTACATGGAATTGGCAGAAATGACTGGCAGAATTCGAGACCAGGGAGAAGAGTCGGTGGAAGGAGACTGGAAGAAATTTAAAGACTATTTACAGAAATATTGTAAAATTAATGAATGCTAGAAGGATGTTGGATAGAAACCAAGTGGTTTCCAGCTGCAATGCTTTAAGAGATATGAAAAAAAGGTTTATAAATGGGTAAAAGCTTAATGGTAAGGATTTGCTGAACTAACAAACTGAAGTGGAATACAAAAAAGGGAGGTACGAGGAGGTCCGGGGAAATAAGTGTAAGGAAGATATGTTATGGAAAATCAATGTGTGTGTTTTTAACTGTTTTTATTTTGTATGGTTTTTTTATTTGTTATTTTTACTGTTATACTTTAAAAACTTTAATAAATATCTTTAAAAAAAAGAAGAAGGCTGGGGTGGATTGGGGTTTTAGTCCAAAACATCTGGAGGGCTTGGAAGAGGCAGGCTTTGAGGCTGGTTTGCCTGTGGATCCCCAGAGACAGTCAGCGCTGGATTCGTGGAATGGGAGTTGGCAGAGGGACCATGAGGGTCATCTATCTCAACCCTCTTGCAATGTAGGAATCTTTTGACCAATCTGGGGCTCGAACCCACAACCCTGAAATTAAGAGCCTCATGCTCTACTGACTGAGCCAACTCCCCAAGCGGCAGACTCGGCTACTTCTTAGAGGACCAACAGAGCAGCGGCACACAAAAAAGGATTATTATTATTATTTGAAAGAGTCTAACATTTGATATTTCCAGAAGAAGAATCATAGAATCATAGAGTTGGAAGAGACCACAAGGGCCATCGAGTCCAACCCCCTGCCAAGCAGGAAACACCATCAGAGCACTCCTGACATATGGTTGTCAAGCCTCTGCTTAAAGACCTCCAAAGTAGGAGACTCCACCACACTCCTTGGCAGCAAATTCCACTGTCGAACAGCTCTTACTGTCAGGAAGTTCTTCCTAATGTTTAGGTGGAATCTTCTTTCTTGTAGTTTGGATCCATTGCTCCGTGTCCGCTTCTCTGGAGCAGCAGAAAACAACCTTTCTCCCTCCTCTAGGTGACATCCTTTTATATATTTGAACATGGCGGGTGGCGCTGTGGGCTAAAGCCTCAACGCCTAGGGCTTGCCGATCGAAAGGTCGGCGGTTCGAATCCCCGCGGCGGGGTGCGCTCCCGCTGTTCGGTCCCAGCGCCTGCCCACCTAGCAGTTCGAAAGCACCTCCGGGTGCAAGTAGATAAATAGGTACCGCTTACCAGCGGGAAGGTAAACGGCGTTCCGTGTGCGGCTCTGGCTCGCCAGAGCAGCGATGTCACGCTGGCCACGTGACCCGGAAGTGTCCCCGGACAGCGCTGGCCCCCGGCCAATAAATGTGAGATGGGCGCACAAACCCCACAGTCTGTCAAGACTGGCCCGTTCGGGCAGGGGTACCTTTACCTTTACCTTTATCATATCACCCCTTAACCTTTTCTTCTCCAGGCTAAACATGCCCAGCTCCCTTAGCCGTTCCTCATAAGGCATCGTTTCCAGGCCTTTGACCATTTTGGTTGCCCTCCTCTGGACACGTTCCAGTTTGTCAGTGTCCTTCTTGAATTGTGGTGCCCAGAGGAGGAGAAGGAACATTGATGCAGTCATCAGAGGGGAAATCAACACTTAGTTAAACTTCCTTGCACTCTGTACTTGCCCCCCCCCCAATTTCCTGCTCTCTTTTTATTACTTATCCCCACCTAAACCAGGGGAGCACCCTACTAAGGTAGATAAAACATAATGCAAGGAAATCAGATGCTGTCATGTGTCACACATGACATGCACGCGTATGCATTTCAGCATGCACACAAGTTTAAAAGGTAAAGGGACCCCTGACCATTAGGTCCAGTCGTGGCCGACTCTGGGGTTGCAGCGCTCATCTCGCTTTATTGGCTGAGGGAGCTGGCGTACAGCTTCCAAGGTCATGTGGCCAGCATGACTAAGCCGCTTCTGGCGAACCAGAGCAGCGCACGGAAACGCCGTTTACCTTCCCGCTGGAGCGGTACCTATTTACAGTGGTGCCTCGCAAGACGAAATTAATTCGTTCCGCGAATTTTGTCGCCTTGCGATTTTTTTTGTCTTGCGAAGCACGGTGTCGGAAAAGTTTTGGAAAAGCTTCAAAAATCACCAGTCTTCAAAAACCTCAAAAAAGGCTACCACACCGCGTTCTATGAGTTGCTCCGCGAAGTCAAGTCGCAACTGTATTAACGGTGTTAAGAAAAAGGAAACAAGACGTTTCCGTCTTGTGAAGCAAGCCCATAGGGAAAATCGTCTTGCGAAGCAGCTCAAAAAACAAACAACCCTTTCATCTAGCGAGTTTTTTGTCTTGCGAGGCATTCCTCTTGCGAGGTACCACTGTATCTACTTGCACTTTGATGTGTTTTCGAACTGCTAGGTGGGCAGGAGCAGGGACCGAGCAACGGAAGCTCACCCCGTCGTGGGGATTTGAACTGCCGACCTTCTGGTCGGCAAGTCCTAGGCTCTGTGGTTTAACCCACAGTGCCACCCGCGTCCCACACACAAGTTTAGGAAAACTAAAATTATATTTTACATGGAGGGGGCACAATAATCTTTGCAGAGTTTAGGGTCTTGATCTGGCCTTTGCTGCCGTGCAGAGACCCTCCCCAGCCTCTCCCCTCCATCCCAAGGCAAGATCTGGGCTTGTGCCATTACAGAAACGGCTGGGGCAGTCAAGAGGGCTCCTCCAGCTGCAAATTGAGAAAGCTCAGTGGGGAGGGGAGAGACTTTTGTTGCCGGACAATTAATTCGCCCATTGCTTGGATAAATAGCCGGCGAGCATCGGCGCCGGCAGCCCCGGTGCGCGAGGATGAGCTGCGCTGGCTTTGCATTTTCAATTGCAAAATCACGCCGTGTTGATCATACAAGTGGAAAAATCCTATTTGTCACCTGCTGTTGAGGCATGAATACATCGGCAGGTTGGAGAAATAAAAAGGAGCAGCTATGCTCAGAGGTGGGGGTGGGTGGGTGGGTGGGCCACAGAGGTAAATCTGGGATCAGAAAGTCTGATGGAGGATTTGTTCCAGGCCAAGGAAACCTGGTTAAATTTGAGCTATGGTAGAGATGGTTCCGGATAAAGAGAGAAGTCTGGGTTTTGTAGCTGGCTAGGAGGAGTCGTCCAATGGGGCTTGGTTTGGTGGAGGCAGATGCGGCAGGACGAAACAGGCATTGCCTATCCTGGACTGGTTGGATGCAGAGAGGAATGGTTGGAGGAACCAACTGGGGAAGCCCTGAGGGAAGAAGGCTCAGAAGCTGGGGGGGGCGGGGAACGATGACGAGTGGTCAGAGGGAGAAGATTGGGAAGATGAGTGTCGGAAGTTGAAGAGGAAACAAGGCTTAGTGAGCAGGAAGAGGCTGTGGCAGAGAGAAGTTCAGATTCAGAGTCAGAAGCAGAAGCAGGAGAGGAGGAAGACCAAGAGGCAGAGATGGGTCAGGGTTGTGAAGAGGCACGAGTGTCTCCCCCTCCTGCTGCGACAAGCTCCCTTCCCCGCTTGTCTGCCAGGACCAGAAGAGGCATAAAAAGAGCAGAGGAGAGGTTGGTTGCATGTAGGTGCAATCTCCTGTTGCTTGGGGAAAGTCCTCCTGAGGAGGGGACTTAGGCAGCTGTAGAGTAAAAGCTATGGTTTTCCCAGTACTGATGTATGGAAGTGAGAGCTGGACCATAAAGAAGGCTGATCGCCAAAGAATGGATGCTTTTGACTTATGGTGCTGGAGGAGACTCTTGGGAGTCCCCTGGACTGCAAGAAGATCAAAGCTCTCCATTCTGAAGGAAATCAGCCCTGAGTGCTCACTGGAAGGACAGATCCTGAAGCTGAGGCTCCAAGACTTTGGCCACCTCATGAGAAGAGAAGACTCCCTGGAAAAGACCCTGATGTTGGGAAAGATGGAGGGCACAAGGAGAAGGGGACGACAGAGGACGAGATGGTGGGACAGTGTTCTCGAAGCTACCAGCATGAGTTTGACCAAACTGCGGGAGGCAGTGGAAGACAGGAGTGCCTGGCGTGCTCTGGTCCAGGGGGTCACAAAGAGTTGGACACGACTAAACAACTAAACAACAACAAAAAAGAGAGGCAAGGAACTTCACTCTCCCCAGATGGGTCAGGCTTCCGAAGAGGTATGAGTGTCTCCCCCTCCTGCTGCGACAAGCTCCCCTCCCCACTTGTCTCCCAGAACCAGAAGAGACATGAAGAGGGAGGAGCAAAGACACAGACGCAAATCCTTGGAAAACCTTGGAGAGGAGACATAGCTGGTTGTGGGGAATCAAGGACCTTTTGTCTTGGGAATTGCTTCATGGAAGCAATGCCTAAAATCATAGAGTTGGAAGGGACCGCCAAGTGTGATCTAGTCCAACCCCCTGCAATGCAGGAATCTCAGCTAGAGCATCCATGACAGTAGGCCATCCGACCTCTTCTTAGAAACCTCCAAGGAAGGAGAGAACCTGAGTTGCTGTGCTCATTGGGACTGACGCTCCTGCGCAGATCCTGTTTGGCTAATAAAGAGTTAACTGCAGCTTGCTCAGTGTGATGTGCTGTCTCGCTCCAGTCAGGCCTCACCTACTTTCTTACACAGAGGATAAAGCTATTGGTGGCTACTAGGCATTTGGCTATGCTCTGCCTCCATCAATGCTTCTGAATACCAGTTCTGGAAACCACAGGAGCATATCCTCTACCACTTCTCCGATGAAAATAGGGACCTCCCATTTCATAATGGTAATTTTACTATTTCTTCCTCTTCTTCTTTGGTAATCACTCATAGCCGAATAAGATTGTCTTCCATAAACATGGTTTTAACAATGAGTCCGTAAGTGACTGTGGAGGCCAATTATGGATCCACATGTCCTTCCACAGTGGGGACATTGGTTTCCGGGCGGGAGCTGATCACGGTGAGGGTTTGCCACGTGTGCCTTCCTCTTGGCACGTTTCTCCCTTGCGTCCTGAATTCGAGTGTCTTTAAAGCCCATGATACCTTTGCTCAAGGCTGTTCTCCAACTGGAGCACTCGCAGGCCAGTGTTTCCCAGTTGTCAGTTTTTATACTACATTTTTAAAGATTTGCCTTGAGACAGTCTTTAAGCCTCTTTTGTTGACCACCAGCATTACACTTTCCATTTTTAAGTTCGGAATAGAGTAGTTGCTTTGGAAGACAATGATCAGGCATCTTCACAACATGACCAGTCTAACGAAGCTGATGTTGAAGAATCATTGCTTCAACACTGGTGATCTTTGCTTCTTCCAGTATACTGATATTAGTTCACCTGTCTTCCCAAGTGATGTGTAAAATTTTTCAGAGACACTGTTGGTGGAATCTTTTGAGATCCCATATCCCTCACATCTGACTGGGTTTCCCCAGCCACTCTGGGCAGCTTCCAACAGATATAAAAACATAATAAAACATTAAACATTTTTTAAAAACCCTTTCCCTACACAGGATTGCCTTTGGACAGCTAAGGGGGTCAGATAACTCCATACCCTCCAACATTTCTCCAATGAAAATAGGGACATCCTAAAGGAAAGTGAGACATTCCAGGATTGAATCAGAAATGGGGACAGCTTCTCTAAGTCAAGGACGTCCCTGGAAAACAGAAACATTTAGAGGGTCTGCAGGAGGGAAGAGTGTTGCTTGGATCCTGCTCCCATAGACATCTGGTTGATCACTGTGAGAACATGATGTCTGACCAGGGAGGTCAGTGTCATCCACCCCAAATGAAGCCAGGAAGCTGACTTAGTCAAGGACACAGGGCAGTTTGTGTGGCACAGACAGGTCTCTTCTCCAACACCTCTCTGCCACCCGCCTCCCAGGATCTGCCACCTGAGGCAGCCTCTCCACTTTACCTAATGGTAGAGCCGTTCCTAACGCTGGCAGCTGAAAGTAGCTGGTCCCAACACTGAATGAGCTCCAGAATTTTGACGCAGTGCCCGAAACGCTAGCATGAAGAAGGAACAGAGACGAGCAGGAGATCCAGTGATCTAATTCGGAATTGGTGTATTTGTTGTTCTCTTTGGTGGCGTGGGACCATTTGTTTCCTTGCCGACGCCTGCAGATCTTCCCTAACTTAATATGTAACGACAAACTGCCGAGCCACAAACATGCACACTCCGAGTTCTCGCAATGAAGTCGGCTGCAAAATGCTTCTGGTCGGAGGCTGTCATTTAGCTGCACACGAAGGCTTGCTCTCCTTCTTCGCCTCTCAGGACCAGCTACGATTTGGGCCAGGAGCCTTCTGTCATAGAATCATAGAACGGGGAGGGACCCCGAGGGTCATCTAGTCCAACCCCCTGCAATGCGGGAATCTCAGCTCAAGCATCCATGACAGATGGCCACCCGACCTCTGCTTAGAAACGTCCAAGGAATCTCCTTTCCTGGAATTTGAATTCATTGCAGTGCAAGTGGTGGGTGCTGATCCGAGGGGGCGTTGGGTTGTAGGAAGGAGGCACGAGGCTCTGACGAGGCCCTAGAATTTTCTCGGTTCCTTCCCAATGCTTTCCCAGCTCTGGGGAGGAGACAGAGAGCTCTTGGAAGCTTTTAATGTTTAATGCATTACTGTATTTTAATATTTTGTTGGAAGCTGCCCAGAGTGGCTGGGGAAGCCCAGCCACATGGACGGGGTATAAATAAACAACTATTATTATTATTATTATTATTATTATTATTATTATTATTATTATTACCACCTGCCAGAGCCTCACACCTCTTTCTCAAAGTTGGGCACCTCCTTACCCACATTTGGGAAGGCAGCAGAAGGGCTGGGGAGCTGGGGTTGCCAAATTTTGGTCTTGCACAGCGCAGCATAGTACCCACGTCGGCCAATGTCCATTGGTTTGAGTCAGTGCTTTTTTCTGGGGGGTGCGCAGGGGTATGCATACCCCTAAACATTTTGTGAATCTAAGTTTGGCCTCACTGAGGGGCAGTATTTCAATATGAGTAGGAAAATGAGAGTACCCCTAAACATTTCTTTAGGAGAAAAAAAGCACTGGTTTCGAGTCCTAGCCTCCGTAGCAGCATAAAACAAGCTTACTGCATCTTTCATGTGACAGCCCTTTCAGATATGTGAAGACGGCTGTCTTATTACCTCTCACTCTCCTCTTTACTGCTCCTTTAATAAATAAATAATAATTTTTTTAATTTATACCCTGCCCTTTCCAGTTCAGAAAACTAGGCTCAGGGCGGCTAACAACAAATTTAAAACACTTAATTGTAATACAACATAGAAGCAGCATAAAAATACAGTATAAAAGCATGAATGACAATAAAATTCAAAGTTCAAAAATCAATTTGGGGAAAATCCATCCAATAAACATTAGCTAGTCATCAGGGCTAGCTGGCTGAATTAGTCCTGCTTGGGCCAGCGAGGAGGCCGGGGGAGACTTAGCTGTGGGGTCCCAGAGTGGGGACGCAGGTGGTGCTGTGGGTTAAACCACAGAGCCTAGGGCTTGCTGATCAGAAGGTCGGCAGTTCGAATCCCTGCGATGGGTTGAGCTCCCGTTGCTTGGTCCCTGCTCCTGCCCACCTAGCAGTTCAAAAGCATGTCAAAGTGCAAGTAGATAAATAGGTACCACTCCGGTGGGAAGGTAAACGGCGTTTCCGTGCGCTGTTCTGGTTCGCCAGGAGTGGCTTAATCATGCTGGCCACATGACCCGGAAGCTCCCTTGGCCAGTAAAGCGAGATGAGCACCGCAACCCCAGAGTCTTCCGTGACTGGACCTAATGATCAGGGGTCCTTTTACCTTTAACTTTACCCAGAGTGGGTAAGCTTTATAAAAGGGGAGGGGGAGGGAAGAGAAGGGAAATAAAAGATCAGGCTGAATTCAAATTAAAGGCCAGGCGGAATAGCTCTGTCTTACAGGCCCTACGGAAGGAGGTTAAATCCTGAAGGGCCCTGGTCTCATGGGACAGAGCATTCCACCAAGTTGGAGCCATCACTGAAAAGGCCCTGGCCCTGGTGGAGGATAGTCTGACTTCCTTAGAGCCCGGGACCTCTAAACTATGGCTATTCATGGACCTTAAGGTCCTCTGTGGGGCAGACCAGGAGAGGCAGTCCCATAAATACAGGGGCCCTAAGCCGCAATGTGGCAGCTTTGTCCTCCTCCACCTTCCCTCATCTTTCAAAATGACTCTTTTTGTTAAGCTGGGCTTTCCAGATCTCTCTTTGGCATCCTGCGCGTCCCAGGCAGCGCCTGGCAAGGGGATTGCCAGGGTGAGGCCTGCAAGCATGGCTCCGTCCCGCTGCTGGAATTCAAAGCAGCTCCGAACATGGCGCGTCAATAACCTGGGGACCCTTTCGAGGGCTGCTCCCTTCACTCCATCGCGGCGGCTGCCAGAGACAAATGCTCCGTTGTCTCGCTAGTGACAGATGACGTGTCCCACCGGAGAGGAGCGACGCTCTTTCGCAGTAGGCCCCTGCAGAAAGGAAAATGAGAAGACTTACAGCCTAATCTGTGGGCATGCAGGCTGGTGGGCGGGGGGAAAATCCTGGAGAAAGCAGGAGACCCTTCTGATCAGGAGGGACTGGGTTAGATTGGTGGGTAGTGGGCAGCGGTGGGGGAGATTTTACAGACCAGGGGCCGCATTGCAGCCTTCCGGGGGCCTGATCCAAGGAGGATCGCTGGTCTCCAATAAGGAGGTGCACCCTACCCAGCCCCCCCCGCAGAATAAAACGGTGAACACATTTGCAAAGCTAAGCAGGGTCTGGTATGGTTTGTGCGGGACCTTGTGTTGAGATTCCTGCATTGCAGACGGTTGGACTAGATGCTATAGTTCAATGACTCTAAGAGGATTCTGTTCCTTTGCATTGGAGTGGCCTGGCTGGGGGCAAGCAGATACCCTGCGAGGAGGTGAGCAGGCACTTCGCCCACGTCTTGTCCTCGGACTGGTTAGGAAAAATAACTTAAGAACTTCCAACCTTACGGAAAACATCTAGGGTAATATCCAGGTTTGTTTGGTTCTCCCGTTTGGAGGGCCACCCCATTTCTTGTTTAAAGCAGTTCACATGCATTAACTCCTCCCAACACCATTGCAAGGTAGGTGAGTCATACTACGCCCATTTTGCAGGTGGGAGACTGAGGCTGAGAGAAAGCGACAGAGGCTTTATTAAGGCTGCCTTCTGTTCTGCTGGCAATTTTTATTTCCCCTTGCCTCTCTTCCTCCAAAATCTTTCCTCAATTTCCCCCTCTTCTTTCTCTCCATCCTTGTTGTGTGTCTGTTTCTTTAGATTGCTACCCTGCAGGTTTCCCATCATTGTTCATTCTGTGTTTCATACTGTACTGGGTTTCAGGGTGCTTTTTTTTTTAATAAAAAAGGTGTTTATAAATATTTATTGTTCCTTTATTATTATGCCAGAGGCAAGGGAGACTTGGTGGCTCACAGACCTCGGTCTCCTAGCCAGGAGCCATGTGTGACTCTCTCAGTAGCTCTCTGCAGCAGCCCTGTAGGAAACTGCGTCCTTACTTAAAACCCAACCCTCTCATAGTCCTGCAGAAAAAAGAATAATAAGATTGTGTAGTGCTTAGCAAAAGGCTGGGATTTATTATTTCAGCCACTCTGTGCAGCCTGTAATTTTTACTACCCTGTGCGAGCAAGCGGCTACCACCATTAATAGCGTAGGAGGGATCTGTGTGTTCTGACTCGGGGTAGATCATTCCTGGGGTGGAACTATGAAAAGCCCAACCCACTGTTCTCCCCATCACAAGTTCCTAGAGGGATTTTTGTTGCGCTCCAAACCCAGGGAGGAGGAGGAGGAGGAGGAGGGTTGCCTTAGCAGGGCTGGCCTGAGAAAGTTTACATTCAAGACAGAAACCAACTGCTGGAATCTTTTCTCCTCTTTTCGGGTGGGATTCTGTCACATAGTGACAAATTCAGGTGGCACAATTAAATCTGATTAGGAGGCAGCACTCCCCCCGCCCCAAAGGAAAATAGGTGCCGGAAAAACTCACCATGAAGTTCTTTGAGTTCAGTGGTGCCTACACTGGCTGGCAGCTGATGCTCTGCCACTGAGCCCCGTCTCTTCCTGAGTGTGCCGCCTTCCATCAACCCCATTTTTTCACTCACCCTTAGCCCTCTGTGAAAGCTCTCTGGCTTTTCTCCCACGCTTTCCCCTCTGTCTTCTGGCTAGCAGAAGCCCCCCCCCTCCCTCTAATTAATCAGCCGGCTTCCCCCTTCACGGCTCTCTTCAAGGCCCACTTAAAGAGAGTGGCAGGGACAAACTCACTTGGGAAGCCAGTGGTAGTAATTCAAGAAGGAGGAGGAGGAGGAGGAGGAGGAGGAGGAGGAGGAGGAGGAGAAGAAGAAGAAGAAGAAGAAGAAGAAGAAGAAGAAGAAGAAGAAGAAGAAGAAGAAGAAAACTCTGCACGTGCTAAGAGGAACTCTTGATCACCACTACACAAATTCCATGGATGAGAATTCACACAGCAGGTTCAAATACATACTTGGTTGGTATCCATCTGCCTCAAGAGACAATGGAGTGTGCTACATCAAACTGCTGCATTAATTTGTGCAAGCGTGGGCTGTGTATCTGGAGGTCCTGGGCTGACCAGACAACAAGACTCCCCTCCCAGCTTCATTGATGTGGTCCAAAGGAAAGCAGATCAAGATATTTGGCACTAGCTTGGCTGCAGGAGTTGCCAGAAGGAGGCGTACAAGGCTCCATCCAACTGTCTTGGGGACTCCACTCCAGATTTGTGTAGGATTTACTCCCTAGCCTTTTCTTCTCCTGAAGATATCCCTCAAGGCAGCTGGGATTTAGGACCGGAGTTTTCCTTCTCCTAGATGGGCTCCTTTCCCAGACTGATGCGCCCCATCTGGCCGTCACTCCCCTCTCCAGCATGTGCAGGAACTGCCTTCTTGACCATTGGACCCACTCTTGGTCTGGTCTGCTCAATCCTCCAGAGCCTGTCTGCACACTCAGGGGAACATCCCTAACTCCCCAAGGATTTGAGACCCATCAGTTCCCCTCACCTGGCTTAGCCGACCAGTTGAAGCCGTTCCCAGGGTGTAGCCACTGTTGCATGTTGACAGCTTCCAGGAGCTGTGGGAATGTTCAGGGATGCAGGAGAGGATATATTGTCTGATAATAGGCTTTCCAACTTGTGTTAACAGGTTCACAATTTAGCAGAGTAACACCCCCCTTTTTAAATTTGCAGCAGATGTGTTTGCTCAGGGTCACTAAAGCCTATATAATAACTGTTCTAGTATTTTCCCTTTATTCCCTCATAAAAGATAAGACACGACACAGTCTTCTATAAAAGTATAAAAAAGTTTACTCACATTCTGTTCACAATCGGATCCCAGAAGGCAGACTTAGCTTAAAAAAGTAACACATACCTGGAAACTATCTCATAAGAAGACAGCAGATGTTGCTTCTTCAATGCATGTAGTCAAAGAGAGAGATAGCTGCCCTGCCCTGTGCTTTTGATGTTACCTGCACAGGTGAGGCCATGCCCACCTCTAGTCACATGCAGAGGAAGTCTGTCCCAGCCCAGAAGGAAACAGGAAGTTTACCTGCTGGCTGGACAAACATTCCTCCCCATGTGTAAACATGTCCACTCTAGGAATGTTGTACTTGACTGCTCTTGTGCTTCACATCCCACAGGAGCCACAGGTGAGAGTGGGCACCAAAGGAGGACAAACAACCCCAGAAGGATGACAACGTGTCGCCCACCAGAGGCACCACCCATCCCCTACTGTGGAGAATCCCATTTTGTCCTTGAAACATCCTTGGCTTTGGGGAAGAGAAGGTGAGTGGTCCAAGGGACTCTATTTTTCATGGTCATAGGACAACACTGAGCTAACCCAGAGGCAGTTGGACCATTGGTCCAACTCTGTAGAAGGTTGTTTTCGATGCTCCTATGCAACAAGCTACACAGGGACAAGGGACCTGTGGTCCTCTATATATTGATGGACTACAAATCCCATCATTGGCCATTGGCCATGCTGACTGATGGGAGTAGGAGTTCACCAAGTTATGGAAGACCACCAGGTTCCCCATCCAAGAGCTGCTCTGCGTTGTCTCTCCTCCCTGCACCTCAAAGCAGATATTGGAAGAGCTGGCGAGAGCTCAGAAATGGACACCCAAAATGATCAAGGGGCTGGAGATAAGTCTGTATCGAAGAAAGGTTGCAAAACATTCCCAAGTGGGAGAAGTAAAGGTTATCTTTGTACAGTGGCTAGTTTCTACACTGGGATGCAGGTGGCGCTGTGGTCTAAACCACTGAGCCTCTTGGGCTTGCCAAATGGAAAGTCGGCAGTTTGAATCCCCGTGACAGGGTGAGCTCCCATTGCTCTGTCTCAGCTCCTGCCAACCTAGCAGTTCGAAACCACACCAGTACAAGTAGATAAATAAGTACCACTCTGGCGGCAAGGTAAACAGCATTTCTGTGCGCTCTGGCTTCCGTCACGGTGTCCCGTTGCACCAGAAGTGGTTGTCATGCTGGCCACATGACCTGGAAATCTGTCTGTGGACAAATGCCGGTTCCCTTGTCCTGAAGCAAGATGAGTGCCACATCCCATAGTCGCCTTTGACTGGACTTAACCGTCTAGGGGTCCTTTATGTTTTCCTTTTTAAAAAAAGTTTCTACACGCACACAAACACACCAAGGGTAGAATTTGGTCTTTCAAATTTCAGCAGTGCCCTGTGCAAGGCCAAAATTTGGCACACACACCCCCTGCCCCTTGCCTCCTGTTCTGCATATGCACTACATCATAGCTCAGTACCCAGTGCGAGGGAACCATTTGCACTGCCCTAAATCCGCCTCTGCCTTCCCTCCAGTCTCTGTCTTCCCTCCAGCCAAGAAGAAGGCATTAACTGAGTTTCAGGAGACGTTTCAGCTTGGCCAAAGCAGTAAAGGAGAATGCAGAGCAGGAGCATAGAACCATAGAATGGTAGAGTTGGAAGGGACGCCGAGGGTCATCTAGTCCAACCCCCTGCAATGCAGAAATCTTTCAGTCAACATGGGGCTCCAACGCACGACCCTGTGATTAAGAGTCTCATGCTCTGCCGACTGAGCTATCCCAGCTCATGACCTGGCGGTGTGGGTGTGTGTGTATGATATGGCGAGAGCTCCAATGGCAGAGAGACTTGGAGGAGCACATTTGGACCCCACGAGTGCAAAGACTGGGCGATGAGCCAGGGATTTCCTCCTTCAAACCGTGCCTCCGCCCCAAACTTGCCAGGCCACTTCTCCCTGACTCTGCCCCCACAGCTGTAGAAGGTTGTTTCCGATGCTCCTATGCAACAGGGACAAGGGACCTGTGGTCCTCTATATATTGATGGACTACAAATCCCATCATTGGCCATTGGCCATGCTGGCTGATGGGAGTAGGAGTTCACCAAGTTATGGAAGGCCACCAGGTTCCCCATCCTAGAGCTGCTCTGCGTTGTCTCTCCTCCCTGCACTTCAAAGGGGATATTGGAAGAGCTGGCGAGAGCTCAGAAATGGACACCCAAAATGATCAAGGGGTTGGAGATCATGAATCTTTGGAACAATGCACCCTGGGACGCTCTAAGATGCCAAGCGAGTGCCTTGCAGGTAAGATTTTTAGGCAGAACGGCTTGGCCTGCAGGCGAGTGCAGCCACAGGTGGTCAATTGTCCCAGCAAGATGCCTCCCAGACCAAGCCAACAGGCCTCAGGGAGGGGGCTGCCCGCCGTGGTACCCTCTGCGGCATGCCAGCAGGGCCAACGTAGCCGCAGGTGTGTGGCATCATGTGCCCCCTATAAATATTCAAACCCTTTTGATTTACCCAGATCAGAGTGACACCCGCTGTAATTGATGGGCTATAAATCTCCACCGGCGACACCCGCTGTGGAGGGCGGACTTATGGTGGGGATTCATCTGCAATGCAGCGTTATGTTCCCGATTGGATTCAATCTGGATATTGGAAGTGGGGTGGGGGGAGAGGGAGGGAGGGACGATACAACCCCTCCTATCCACGCCCATCTCTACTTTTCCTGGCAGACACACACTCAGCAAAGGCACGGAACTGCCACACACACAGCTCTCCCCCCCCCCCAGCAAACACCCCCTGTGGAACCACAGAGAGAGAGCTCTGAAGAATGCCGTTCTGTAGCGGCAAGGAACCCAGAGGACATCGGGTCCACCCCGCAGCCAAGCCTGAGGGGAGGGACCACCCCTTGCACCTGGCCAAACACCCAAGCAGAGAGCCCCAGCTGCGGGCCAGGTTCTTCAGGTGCTTGGAGGAAGCCAGCTGAACCGCGCGCCCCCGCCCAGTCTGGGTCGAAATTGCCCCCGCCACAAAAAACGAACATCTGGCGCTTCCTCCAACCACATCTGTGAAGGGAAACTCTCCAGTCCCTCCAGAGGCAGGAAAAGGGCTTCTCTCCGCTTTGCAGCGAGAGGAGTCTATAAGTGAGATTCTTTTTTTGGGGGGGGTCCCTTTTTTTACCCGTTCTCATTCCCTTGCCCAGGTCCAGGGGCGATGACCCCCGCCCGCTTCACACTCACCAGGGCTTGTCCTCAACCAGCTCTTATAGAAGGGGGGTCTCTCTTGACCCCTCCTGCAAGTAATCAGGGGGTTCCCCTCCCCACTCCCAGGGGTCTCTCCCACTGGAGGGAGGGGCGAGGAGGTGGTCCCCTTCTCTCCCCCCCCCGCCAGCTCCCCCTGCCTCCCTCTCCCAGCCCTGGCAGGGATGAGGTAAGACTTCGGAGCTCAGGCACCGCCGGGCTATTTGCATAATAATCATCGAGCGGGTTTCTCTCTCTCTCTCTCTCTCTCTCTCTCTCTCCCGCACTTCCAAGGGGGGAGGGGATGGTCGGGCTGGAGGAGCCCGGAAAGAGGGGCTGAGGCGAAGACACCCCCCTCCTCACCGCTGGCTCCTCCGGCAGGCAGGCAGGCGGCAGCTCTAAGCCAGGCGACCCGAGGCTCTGACTACAGGTACTTGGGGAGGGGGGGTCGGACCCGGGAGGGGGGAGAGGAGAGAGACGCCCCCCCCCCGCCCAGCTCTGCCTCCCGGCACAGCCACTGCGCGACCGTCACTGGGCAGCGAGGTCCGGGGCGCACCGGTTCTGCTCCGCGCAACTTGGTTTCTTTTGGGGGGAGGTAAGCTTTCTTTCTGAGAGGGTGGGGGTCTCAAGAAAGGAAGACGTGCCCCCCGCCGACCCCCTGCTATCCCGATCCGGATCTGCTCCTGCAACTTTCCGGGCTTGCTTTCTTTGCGCCGTGGAGAGCGCAACAGATCCAGACCGGAGAGGCGGCCGGACGGGGAGGGGTGGGCAGCGGTGCTCGGGCATGTCCCAAAGTGTGTGTGGGGGGGTCGGGGTCGGTTCGAGGGACGGGGAGCTGTTGAGCCCCCCAAAGCTGTGCCAAGAAGAAGCCGCTGCGCTCTGGGGGAAGGTGGCCAAGAACAATGGGACCGGGGGGGGGGCACACACCACCTTCTTCCTCCACCCCCCTCCCACCGTGAGTGGGCGCAGACGCTTATCCCCAAGAAGGGGGCACGTCGGAGGGGGCCCCGCGAATTAAACGCCCCCCCCCATTTATTCTGGAGGAAGAGGAGCTGGAAAGTTGGCGAGGCTTGGAGGATCGCTCCCTTCCCTGCGCGGACCCGGCACGCCTTCCACCGGCGTGCCCCCACCCCACCCCCAATTCTCATGGCTGGCCGGGCGTCGTGGGGTCCCGCTAGCTTCCCCCCCCCCGACTCCTCCTTTGGGTTCGGCTGCTAATCTGCCTGGGAGGAGGAGAAGGCGAGGGAAAGCCCTGGCAAGCTGGAGGTCCCAGACGCCCCCCCCTCAAAAAAACCCCCCATTGCTTCTGGCGCTGGTCCCGGAAGATTGGGACTCCCGCTCTGCCTCTCCCGCTGAGAAGCCGCGCAAGAAAGACAAGCAGGGCGGAAAAGCCTTCACAGAAGAGGCGAAGAGAGACGATCGGCGGTGCCCAAACCCCAGAAGGGAGATCTATGTATCGCCCCCCCCCCCACTTCAAGTTATGGGATGGGGGCGACCCGAGCTGCAGGGAAGTTAGATGTAGCAGGGCTGGTCGGACCCCTCCGCCCGCTGCCTCCTTCCCCTTGTGCCGCGATGGAAAGAGAGTCTTTGTAAGCCGGCGAGTCTTAGAGATGGGGAGGGGGCGCGCATCGCCTCCACACACCCCCTTAGATCATCCATAGCGAGACCCATTCCTCGAAAGACAAAAACCCCCAACGGATCATCTTCTAGTTGGAAGGGAGAAATGATTCAAAGGCAAGGGGGCTCCCGATGAACTGGTCCCAATTTCAAGCGCCCCCCCCCCGCCCGTCTCCAAAGAGGCGCGCGTCTCTTCCCGCCGGGAGCTGGGGGGGGGCTGCTATTCTCCTTGCAGCCCCAGGCAATGCCTCTCCTTGGAGTCTGTCCCGCTAAAAATGCTCTTTTTCTCCCGGAGAGGGGGGGGTACTTTTGTCGGGCGCGTAATCTCATGGGCCTTAGCAGGGAAGGGAGTTTGCAGTTTAGGAAGGATGGGGAGAGTTTGGCGGGGCTGGATCGGGGAGGTGGGCGTGAGACCAGGCTCCTCTCCCCGCTCCCTGCCCCACCAGTTCCCTGTGCGGACGGGGAACGATTCCCGACGAGGCTCTTATTGCGCGCCCGAGGATGCTATAAAATGTGGAGGCGCCTCTCTTCCCTCCCGCTAATTAAAACATCTCACTGTATGTGTGTTGCTGTTTTTTATATATATTTTTTGTAGAGCAGCCCCCGCCTCTTCACGCGGAAAATAAGCGGCTCCACCTGTTCCCCGCGCGCGTGGATGCCCCCGTCCCGCGAGGGATTCCCTGGACTGAGGTGCTTCCAAATCAGGAACTTTTGTTGCTGCTGCTGCTGCTGCTGCCTGCCTGGTCGCTTGCCTTAAACGCCCCCTGCTGGAATCTCCTGCAGCAGCGCCATCATGGCCACCCGGTGACCTCTGTACCCCTGTCCCCAGCTAGCCTGCCAAGCTCCCCTCTGGCCCGCCAGCGGAGACGGTTTTAGGGTAGCGCAACTGTTTTGGCTGCACCGCAACCATGCCGTAGAACGAAGCACGAGAGGCAGGAGTGCTGGCTTTTAGCATCGCACAGGGCGCCTCCTAACTTTGAGAGCCCAACATCCGCTGCCGCGAAGATGGAGAAGACGTACTCTCTGACGGCGCACTACGACGAGTTCCAGGAGGTGAGGTATGTCAGCAAGTACAGCAGCAGCGGCACCCTGCCCAACGGGTTCAACCTTCAGCTGGGCGCAACGGTGCCCAAGAAGCCTCGCTGCGGCCTTCCCCGCTGGAGCCGGCGCGAGATCTGCCTCCTCTCGGGCCTGGTCTTCGCAGCGGGGCTCTGCGTCATCCTCGGCTGCATCCTGGTTCTGAAATACGTGGCCCTCGAATATGACGCCTACTGCCTCAAGGGATGCCAGGAGCGCAAGGCCCTGGTCAAGGTGTCCCGCTTCGTCGCTGGCAACATCGACCACACCATTGACCCCTGCAAGGACTTCTACTCCTTCGCCTGCGGCGGCTGGCTGCGGCGGCATGCCATCCCAGAGGACAAGCTCATCTACGGCATCATCGCCGCCATCGGCGAGCAGAACGAGGAGAAGCTGCGGCGCCTGCTGCTGAGGCCCATCCGAAGGCCCTACCAGGCCTCGGCCGAGCGGAAGGTCAAGGAATTCTTCCGCTCCTGCCTGGACATGGCGGAGATTGACCACCAGGGTGCCCGGCCCATGCTGGATGTCCTCGAGGACTGTGGCGGCTGGGACATGGCCGCCGCCACGGCCAGGCAGGCGCGATGGGACTTCAACGAGCTCCTGTACAAGACGCAGGGGGTCTACAGCACGGCCGTCTTCTTCTCCCTCACGGTCAACTTGGACGACAAGAACTCCTCGCGCTACGTTATCCGGGTAAGTCGGACCCCGCTGTTCGTGGGAAATGAGACTGAGTGGGGGCAGACTTGGGTCATCTTTGGTATCCTAGCTCCCTCAGGCAGGCCAACATTTGGTGCCCCCAAATGGATCTTCTCAATGATGGATCTTCTCAACGTGGTGCCCCCTTGGCTCAGTGGCCTGTGCAGGGGAATGGCCCTAAATTCAACACTGGGTTGAGCCTCTGGGTTTAAGCCGGATTATAGAATGATAGAACTGCAGAGCTGGAGGGGACCACGAGGGTCATCTAGTCCAACCTCCTGCGATGCAGCAATCTTTTGCCCAACGTGGAGCTCAAACCCACAACCCTGACATTTAAAAGTCTCATGGTCAACCAACTGAGTGTCATCACACAGGAGGGGCCATGGAGTGCTGTTTCGTACCAGAATTGGACCACTGGTCCTTTGGTCTCAGCGTTGTTCCAGGGTGTGCCCGGAGCCATTTACATGTGCGGCTTTGTCAACCCCTAGTGGCTGAATCTGGTTCACTGCCTCTGATCGGATGCATGTGTGGTTCATGTTTTCATGCGGGCTTGTTCCTTTTGCAACCTCACATATCCCCGTCCGCCCCGCCTTTGTGTGTGCATCGCTGGGCACTTTTGTTGTCCTTGCTGCAAGAGGTGCACTTTTGCTGCGCAAGTGTACTTTTGGGATTCATTGCTATTCTTTTATCCGCTTTGTAGCCGCGCATTTTCAGTGGAAACATCAGATCGCAGGGAGGAGGGTGGGGAGGGACTCAGGCGCATAATTCAACTATTATTATATGCACTTACAGCCGTATTGCACCTCATCTTCCAAGAGTTAACAAAAGGAAGACGTCCCTTTCATAGTGTTCATTATCCGCTCCCTCTGTCATACATATTCAGCAAGGCTGAAGTCAGACAATCGTTTCTGAGGCAGCCAAAAGTGGCTTGCGAGAGGATGTGCTTCCTCTGGCAAGGCACACCCACACACCAATTTCTTCTGCCCCGCTCTCAGCTCTAGACAAATGGGTTTCTGCAGCAATACAGACACCTGCTATGCCTGTTGAGCATAAGAGAGACTGGGGTAAGTTGCTGCAGGAAGATTTCCGTGCTACCTTGTGGAAGGAGTGTACCTTCCTGGTAGGAGATCTGCTTGGAGTGCAGAAGGTCCCAGGTTCAATCCCTGACAGCATCTCTAGGTAGCGATGGGTTGAAAGTCTTCCTGCCCAAAACTCTGAAAACTTGGACAGCTGCTGCCAGTCATTATAGATGAACCAGTGGACTGACTCAGTATCATAAGGCAGCTTCCGATGTCTGAAAAGAACGACAACAAAAAGCCTGTCTTCAGCTTAAGGGTTGCCATATTCTGCTCTTGGGGCCCCTTCCAATGCTACAATTCTATGGTTCTGTACCAGCAATTCCCCAGATTCTGTCGTGTTCAGGTACAGGCAGTTTGTGCCATTAGGCAACCGATGGTTTTTCTAGCCGTTAAGAGATACTAAACTGTCCACACCTCCTCATGAAAACCAAGTAAGAGATTAATAGAAGCACATGGATTTGATTTCAGGTGACACTCCCTCCCCCAGACCCTTTATCTTACAGCACCTGATGTGTGCTATTGTTATCATTCCAATTTATCTCCTGTCCTTCTTCCCAAAGCAGTTCAGGGTAGCAAATGAATGCATTGCAATGATAATGCAAAACTCTTATCTCTCAGCCTTTGTTCCAAAAGCCCGTGGAAAGGGAATCATGCAAGCGACCTTGCAGGGCTGTTGTGAAAACGAAGCAGGCACAGAATCATAGAACTGTAGAGTTGGAAGGGACCACGAGGGTCATTTAGTCCAACCCTCTGAAATGCAGGACTCTTTTGCCTAACATGGGCCTTGAACCCACAACCTCAAGATTAAGAGTCTCATGCTCTACCAATTGAGCAATGCATGCAAGGTGTATGGGCTAAAGGTCAGCCATAGAAGCATGTAGGACACTACACACACACACACACACACACACTGCTTGTGCATATATATATATATGTAATTTAAATGCCATCTGCTGCTACACAAGCCACTGGGCAGTTTGCAGCAGACAAATGGGATTTCAAAAATCCATAAAATAATGCAGTCCTGAAAAACATTTAATAAATCACAAAAGGGCAGTTCCTAATAGTGGCAGCGGCCACCAGGTCTCTCCTCCTCCTCCAAATTCCTGCCAAAACAGATGCATCAGAACCAGTCGACTAAAACTACTACTTCTTCTTCTCTGGCGATCATTCATAGCCAAGTAAGATTGTCTTCCATAAACATGGTTTTAACAGTGAGTACATAAGTGACTGTGGAGGCCAATTCTGGATCCACACGTCCTTCCACAGTGGGGACATTGGTTTCCGGGCGGGAGTTAATCACTGTGTGGATTTGCCAAGCATGCCTTCCTCTTAGCACATTTCTCTCTTGCATTCTAAGTTTGAGTGTCTTCAAAGTCCATGACACCTTTGGTAAAGGCTGTTCTCCAACTGGAGCGCTCGCAGGCCAGTGTTTCCCAGTTGTCAGTGTTTATACTACATTTTTTTAGATTTGCCTTGAGACCATCTTTAAACCTCTTTTGTTGACCACCAGCATTACACTTTCCATTTTTAAGTTCGGAATAGAATAGTTGCTTTGGAAGACGATCATCAGGCATCCGCACAACATGACCAGTCCAACAAAGTTGATGTTGAAGAATCATTGCTTCAACACTGGTGATCTTTGCTTCTTCCAGTACACTGATATTAGTTTGCCTGTCTTCCCAAGTGATGTGTAAAAAAATTTGGAGACACCATTGATGGAATCTTTTGAGGAGTTGGAGATGGCGTTTATAGGTGGTCCATGTTTCACAAGCATATAGTAAGGTTGGTAGGACAATAGCTTTGTAAGCAAGCATTTTGGTTTCCCTGCGTATGTCCCGGTCCTCAAACACTCTGCACTTCAGTCGGGAGAAAGCCGCACTCGCAGAGCTCAGGCGATGCTGGATTTCGGCATCAGTGTTGGCGCTTGTGGAAAGATAACTGCCTAGGTAGGAGAAGTGAGGTGGGGTCAGAGGCACCTCAGTTCAACTTATGAGGAGCCACCACTGAAAAGACCCTTTCCTAGGCTCACAGCACCCATGTTCTTCATCCAGGCTAGGCACCCCCAAGGCCTCATCTGCTGATCTTGGGGTGCAGGCAGGTCAATAAGAGTCACAGGCCACCAGCGCAGAGCTCCCCTGCCATTGGTTACCCATCTATCAGTATGGTACTTTCATAGAAGAGAAAACATCAAGATGCATGTGCGGCAATCACGTAAAGCTCTTGGGTTGCAGTGTGTGTGTGTGTGTGTGTGTGTGTGTGTGTGTGTGTGTGTTGTGTGATGCATGTCCTGTCCTTCAGACTTGACAGAATTACCTGCATGGGGGTTATAGGGACAGAGGTGAAATTCAGTTCCTATCCCCTTTTGGAGAGAATCCACTTCATCCACACACCATCGAGCTGTAGCACAGCCATCCTTCAAATTCCGCACTTCTCTCCAAATTTTGTCATGCAGTTCTCCAAGCAAATAATATGCACAAAGCTATACATATTAGGGGAATGTGTTTGTTTTTTAAAAATGCATACATTTGCAGAAGTAACATTCAAAAATGCTTTTATATTAAAGAAGACTGCTTGCAAAAAAATTGCATATGTTGGACAAATTGCATAGAAAAAGGCAGTACACTAAAATGCTGGCAGTTTTCTGCGAGGGCTTCAATAAAGTAAAATAAAATGTAAAATCTGGAAATGTGGAGAACTGGACTTTTAAGCTTGGGGAAAAAAATGAGAAACAGGTCGAAACAAAAAATGGACTGCCCTGTGCACTCCTTTTGGGTTAAGGGCATATTTGCACTGGAACCATCTGTGTACTGTCTGTGTACTTTGCTCAAAACAGTTACTTCTGTCCATGTTCAAATTAACCTCACAACAATGAACGGTTCACATGAATTCAGGCAACCAGCTCTTTCTCTCCTAAATGTGCAATAACTTTGGTGGAGGGAGCCTGGTGGAACGGAGAGGGGTGCATCAGAATGGGGGTGGGCAACTCCTGCTCCCAGTTCCATCTCTGAAAGACGAGGCGGACCCTGCATTGCCGCCATCTTGCAGTGGGATGAGGTGGGCAAGGCAGGCAAGGCTCTGGTCAAACGTAGTTTGTGGGGTTCACCCCAGGGGGCTTGTGCAGGAGAAGCTCTGTGTAGGCGAGCCTTATTCCTTGACCAGATGGCAGGAGAAACAAGGGCAGGGCGGATGCGGTCCTCTGCATTGCAACTTCCACCAGCAATTGTCCATGCTGACGGCTAGGAGTTCTCCGGCCAGGCTCTCCCTCCACGGCCGGAGGCAGAATGTGCCTCTGAATACCAGCTGCCAGGAAACACAGGTGAGGAGAGGACTGCCATGCCCAGGTCTTGCTTGCGGGCAACCTGGGACGTCTGGCTGGCCACTGCAAGAAGCCTTCAACATTTTGGGTGTGTATCAGTCTAGAAAAGAGTCAAGGAAGCAGGGACGTGACAGAGTTGCTTGATAACAATGCTCAGCATGGAGAAAGTGGAGACAGGGATGGTTTCTCTCTCATAAAACTCTGGAACATCCAGAACAGTGAACCTGAACAGTGGAAGATTCAGGACCAGCAAAAGGAAGAACTTCTTTACACAGCGCAAAGTTAAACGACGGAATGCACTTCTGCAAGACACAGGGATGGCAACCACCAACTTGGGTGGCTTTTAACGGGGATTGGAGGGTTATAAGGCCACCAGAGGCTATGAGGCGTGCTATGAGGTTCTCCCTCCACTCTCAGAGGTAGCACACTGGGAACCGCAAGTGGGCTGTTGCATTCTGGTCCTGCTTGTAGGCTTCCCATGGAGGCCTCTGCTTGGCCACTGTGAGGATGCTGGACTAGATGGGACACTGGTCTGATCCAGCAGCCGAGCTCTGTTTTAGGTTCTTATGAGCTGGACTCCAACATCATCATCGTGATGTCAGGTGATGGGCAAGTGGGCGGCCTCATCCAGCCCCTCAAATGTGGCCAGCAGGAGGAAAGTGGCTGCAGTCCCCCCACAGCTACTGCCCTGTACAAATGGACATAAGATTATGCAATTGGCTTTGATTGCAGCGAAGACAAGTGAGTGGGTCAGCCAATGTGGACGGAAAACCAGAGGGTGACATTTATTCCGTAGTCTTTCACTCTGGTAAGAAAGAAGTTGTTTTGTGTACGTGCCACTCTTTCCCTGGCCAAAGTTTTCCCAACAATTATTGAAGATCTGGAGGGAATCTGCCATCGTGCTATTATGATTGTTCCATCACTGCAAGTATTTCTGCTTGCTGGACAGAACCATTTCCCTTCTTCTCCCCATTGCACTGTTCCTGGGGCACAGGAGCCAGTTCCTAAGGGCCAAGGTCCCTCCCCCCCATAAAATATTTGAGGGGACCGGGGACCCCAAAGTTGAAGGGCATTGCCATTTAAATGGTGTGTGTACACACCCTGTCTTGTGATCAATTATGTGGGGCAGAGCTTACCTGCCCCCATATTTTATTCACATTGGCACCCCTCTTGTGGGGGGGTTCTTCCAGCCCCCCGGAGCAGAATACTGGGAGGGTTCTGTTTTTTTAAAAAGGGCTGTCAATCGGTTCAAATGATTATTACAGCATCTTAAGCTCCTGGTAATATTGTGAGGCTATATTGTGAGGATGGGATGTGGGTGATGCTGTGGGTTAAACCACAGAGCCTAGGGCTTGCCGATCAGAAGGTCGGCGGTTCTAATCCCCGCGACAGGGTGAGCTCCCGTTGCTCGGTCCCGGCTCCTGCCCACCTAGCAGTTCAAAAGCATGTGAAAGTGCAAGTAGATAAATAGGTACTGCTCCGGCGGGAAGGTAAATGGCGTTTCTATGCTCTGCTCTGGTTTCGGCAGAAGCGGCTTAGTCCTGCTGGCCACATGACCTGGAAGCTGTACACCGGCTCCCTCGGCCAGTAAAGCGAGATGAGCGCCGCAACCCCAGAGTTGTCTGCGACTGGACCTAATGGTCAGGGGTCCCTTTACCTATATTGTCAGGAAGCAAGGATATGCCACCCCACCCTCCCCCAAAATTTACATTTGCAGCAGTAATCAAGAAATCACCTTACAGTATCTACCACAGGAGAACACTCCAATTTAAGAAAAGGAGGTTTCAGATTTGTAATTAATGCATCACAATCAGCGGCTGGGTCGATGCTTTCCCGCGGCAATTAGCGACGTGTATTTGCAAATGAGGAACCTGACTTTGGGTTACTTTCCAGGCAGAACGGGAAATCTGAGCAAGCCATCAGTTAATTGGGAGGCGAGTTTGCAACACAGAAACTCCTTCTTGTCTTAATTTGACTGTAGCCCAGACTGGCGTCTTTCTTTGCAGATGTGTTTTGCCATTTGCCACTAATGAAATAGTAGTGAGTTAGTGCCGGATTTGTACTAGGCTGTCCACAACACAACGTTCCACTTTAGTAGTTGTTCTGCAATACTTCCCCAGTGTTGCCGTATTGTTGTGTCTTGGTTGGGGGGGGCACTCTTGCGCTACAGAGCAATAAGAGCGGGTCAACAAAAGCACACTCAGAAGTGTATCTGAAGAAGTGTGCATGCAAACGAAAGCTCATACCAAGAACTAACTTAGTTGGTCTTTAAGGTGCTACTGGAGGAAATTTTTTTATTTTGACTATGGCAGACCAACACGGCTACCTATATCTAACACTCTGCAATGTTTGTGGTGCGGAGGACCCCAGGGTTTCAGCAGGAATTTGCAGGTTGGAAAGGAAGCAGAGTGTCTGTCCTTGAACATCTGCATGTGTGAACAGAATTGGGAGTTCAAACCAATTGCATATAATGGGCTCTCTTCCATCGTGGGTGCAAATCATCATGGATGCACAATAAGGAGGAGGTCTGAAGAGGCCCAACGGCCCTCTCAATGCAGAAAGAGTTTTTGCACATTTTTTTTGCATTTTAACTGTAGAGCTTGAATCTGGGGGCTTTTTCTGCAGGTGGTGTGCTCGCTCTGCCACCAGCTCTTTGATCCCCTCTCATAGCTTTTGTAGATTTAAAAAAGTTTTGGGAAGATGGGACATGCTAGTAGAAGTCGATGGATGTTGGAAGATTCAGGGCAGATAAAAGAAAGGAACTTTTTCACACATTGCAGTGTTATACTGTGGAACTCACTCCCACAAGAAGTAGAGACAGAACACTTTTGCAGGAGCACTTTTGGCTCACCACCTGAGCCAAAACAGGAAGGTGCTATCCTGCCCCTGCCAAAGCCTCTCTTAACCTGGGTCATTGGCAAACCAGCCCTGTACTATTTTGCCTGTGTTCTCTTATTGCCTCTCATTTTTCCGACGGGGCGTGTGAGCTTTTAAAAGCTCCGCAACGGGCAAATTATAGGGAGGTGGGTAGGAAATGGGTTGCGGCTAGAAAGCTGCCGACCAGGGCCACGTCGTGAGGATGCGGGAACGTGTGCCCATCGTTCCTCTTGCCTCTGAAGCTCCCCGAGGAAAAGGCCTCAGAGCCAGAACCAGGAGGAAGGGAGTGCATGCTCAGAAAAGTAAAATAAATGAAACGAACGATTTCAGAGCCTGGCTAACGAAGGCTGCGCTAATCGATAGCTTGGAAAGGCCAAGACTGTAGGCATGACGGCCAGAGACCTCCTCTTCTGCCAGCCCCTCTCCTCCACCCCCCCAAGAACCCAGCTGGTTTTCAAGTGCAAAGCTGGTGAGCAATGCAAAGAGCACACGTTTAATGCACAGTTTGTTCCATTACCCCGGCAATTTGTTCCCCTGGTGAAGTGCCTGGCATATTTCTTTATTTACTTGTGTGTGTGTGTTGACATTTGCCACACGGACAAGGAGACTGCCGTCTGGCCTTCCAGCCCGTTGCCCAAGCACGGCTTTGCGAGGAAAATGAGGGAGCCACAGCCAGCTCTCCCACCAGCCGCCAGCGCTAACAACTGCCTGCTCGGGCCCTCGAGGTGCTGCCGGGTGTGCGGCGCCAGGGCCCTCATTTGCATGGCGGAGGCGCTTCTTTTATGCCCAAATTAACGGGGCTTCGGCGGGAGGGGAAACTTCGCCAAGCAATTTCCCTCCCCGTAATTGCAGTGTTTAGCAAAAGCAGCGCACCAGGCAATTTTCCAGACTAGCGGTGGATTCGCAAAGGCAGGAGGAGGAGGAGGAGGAGGAGAGGGAGGGAGGGAGGGAGGGTGCCTCCATGTATGTGTTCAGGAGGACAGCAACAGAAGGACTCTCCTGATGCAGGGGGCTGTTGCTCAGTGGGTAGAGCACTTGCCTTGCACGCAGAAGGTCCCGGAGGGGGTTCAATTCTGGGTAGGGCTTGCAAAAAGACTCCCTGGAGAGTTGTTGCCAGCCAGTGTAAGCAGTACTGAGGTATAGAACTGTAGATTCTAAAATGTAATCTAACAGCCTGCCCCCACCCCAATGCAGGAATTGCAGCTAAAGCATCCCTGACAGATGGTCACCCAACCTCTACTTAAAAATCTCCAAGGAAGGAGAGTCCGTCACCTCCGAAGGGAGTCCATCCCACCGTTGAACTGCTCTTGCTGTCTGAAAGTTCTTCCTGATGTTTAGTCTGAAGACTGCGCCCAGGAGACTTGGGTGTGTCTGATCGTTCTGTTTCCCAGGTGCCCACTGTGAATGGGCAGCTACTTCAAGCGCCACCACGCCCTCCCTCCTTAGGGTGCTTCACCTGTACGCCAGGCTTGGGCTGGGCAGAAGCCTTCAAACCAAAGTTTGTCCTCGGCACCATAGGGCCCCTCTGCCTGGGCGCACTTAGAACCTGCCGGGAGGGGATCGCAAGAGGGAGAATTATTCCACACCCTCACCCTGCCTGCCAATCTTCTCATGGAAATGGCTCCTTGCCCGAGGCCGTTAACAGCCGCTGCCACTCAATTAAGGAAATCTTAAGCCAACAAGTTTTAATTGATTAGACTGTGGTTACCAGATTTTTTTCAATGAATCCGGGGAGACTTTTTTTTTTTTGGAAGCTGAGTAGCAACAGGGAGTCAGTAGTGGGGATGGTGAGGCAAAAGACCCTGGGCACACATGCATATTGTATAAAGGTGCAACGCCCTTCTTTCGCACCCTGTGAAACATAAACGCGCAGTTTTTTAAAAAAAAAACTGGGCAACGGCGTCCCTGATCTCCTGCCCCCTTCCCCCTTTGTTTTGACAGATCGGGGGAGGCTTGGGAGTCACGGGCAGGCAGCCGTTGCCCAGGTGTTTTTTTAAAAAAAATTCTCCGTATTTATCTTTCGCAGGGTGCGAAAGGACTTTGCACCTTGCCTGCAGAGAAACCGCACACCTTGCACCCCTCCAGGGCAACAGCCACCCACCTGTGACTCCTGATCCTCCCCCAATCTGTCAAATAAAGGGGGCAGGAGATCTGTCCCGCTGGACGTCCCTGGTTCACCTTCAGCAGTGGCAGCGAGCAGCAAGCAGCTCCTGAAGCCAGCCAACTGCGCTACCAGGCTGGCTCTGGGCTGCTGAGGCTGCCGCTGCCATGTTTCCCAGGAACAGATTTGCAAATCTGGGGTCTGTCCCCGGGAACATCTGGGAACCCTAGATTAGACGGCGACATTTGCATGCGACCGTAGCTGTAGTTTTGGAGGGGAATGCTTCCTTTGGTTCCAAATGGGGCAGGCGCAGGTCACAATGGGTGCCGTTATTTTGGAAGAGGCTTCTCCCGCTGTGTGAAACAGGGCAAGGCAGCTTCTCAGATGGAGCCCATGATTAGCACGTGGGTTACTTATTTATTTTAATTAACCTGATCAATTAACCTGATCAATCAGGAGTCTTGCTGTTGGAGGCACTGCGCCTCTGAATATACCAGTTGCTGGGAATCGCCACCAACTTTTGCGGCTATAAAAGAGGATTAGATAAATTCATGGACAACAATGATCCATGTCCTGTTTCTGCTGTCAAAGGCATTGGGACCTCTGAGTATGGTTTTCTGGGAATCACAGGTGCCGAGAGTCACTGTTGAGCTCAGGTCCTGCTTTGGGCTCCACACAGGGCATCTTGTTGGGCACTGAGATGTGCTAGATGGGTCGCTGGCCTGATCCTGCAAGCTCTTCTTACATTCTTATGAGTGCACATCTTCTAAGGTGGCCGAAGCTGCTGGTGGCTGTGGTCAGGCTAGTGGAGGTTGTCTTGAACTCAGGACGTAGCTTGAACTGCTTGCTAAATCAAAGACAACAGAAAAGGTCTGTTCTGCCATCACACAAATCCCCTTTCTTGTCATGTCAACCCACTGTTGAGGTCCTTCCCTGATCCTCAACAACAACAACAACAACAACAGCAACAACAATTTTATTATTTATACTCCACCCACGGCCACTCTGGGTGGCTTACAGCATATATAAAAACTTGTAAAACATCAGACATTAAAAATTCCCCGATACAGGGCTGCCTTCAAATGTCTTCTAAAAGTAAGGCAGATGTTTATCTCATTGACATCTGACAGGAAGGCGTTCCACAGGGCTGGTGCCACTACCAAGAAGGCCCTCTGCCTGGTTCTCTGTGGTTTCACTTCTCACAGTGAGGGAACCGCCAGAAGGCCCTCAGAGCTGGACTTCAGTGTCCGTTCTGGACAATGGGAGTTGAGAAACTCCTTCAGGTCTACTGGGCCAAGGCTGTTTGGGGCTTTAAAGGTCAGCACCAACACTTTGGATTGTGCTAGGAAACATACTGGGATCCAATGTAGGTCTTTCAGGACTGGTGTTATATGGCCTCTGCCTTGTGGGACATCTTAGGAAGAAGAGAAGGCTAAGGAGTAACCCTATGCAAATCCAAAGTGGTTGCATGGCGTCTTGTACGCCTCCTTCTGGCAACTCCTGCTGCAAAGCTGGTGCCAAGTGTCTTGCTCTGCCTTCCTCTGGAACCCATCAGTGAGGCCAAGAGGCGGGTCCTGTCCTCTGGGCATCCCAGGACCTCCAGACACACTGCCCAGACTTGCACCCTGGTGAGGTCACTTTGGCACTGCTAATACAGCAAAAAAAAAAAAAAAAAACAAGACGGGAGGCAGCAATTACGAGTTGCCGGCCTCTGCAGCCACAGCAGGCATTGTGATTCTTCAGGGGTTTGGCTTCACCTCTGCAGACACACTCCATTGTCTCTCAAGGCAGACAGAGCCCACAAATTCTCCAGAGGAGTAGCAGCCGCCAAGCTGATGTCCTCCGGATGTTGCTGGACTACAACTTCCATCATCCCAGACCGCTGGTCATGCTGGACGGGGCTGATGGGAGTTGGAGTCATCTGCAGGGCAACAGGTTCCCCAGTCACAGAACTGTCCACAGCCATCTGTGCACTGCAGCGCTCTGGCACCTCCCAGGTGGAAGGAGGGTGGACGTGTTTAAGGGATGCACAACGTCTTGCCCAGTGGCTTCCCATGGATGTGCAGACAGGCCCCAAGTGATGA
The DNA here is from genome assembly GCF_965113315.1 of Podarcis vaucheri. Taxonomy (NCBI): domain Eukaryota; kingdom Metazoa; phylum Chordata; class Lepidosauria; order Squamata; family Lacertidae; genus Podarcis; species Podarcis vaucheri. The sequence goes on along the minus strand of NC_138763.1, from coordinate 5,533,893 downwards.
GAAATGTGTACAGTGGTACCCCGCAAGACGAACGCCTCGCAAGACGGAAAACCCGCTAGACGAAAGGGTTTTCCGTTTTGGAGGCGCTTCGCAAAACGAATTTCCCTATGGGCTTGCTTCGCAAGACGAAAGCCCATAGGGAAATCTCCGGGACAGCGGGGAAGCGCAGCGCGTCTTCCCCACTGTCCTCGGACCTCCTCCGAAGGCTGGCGGTGGGGCGGAGAGACCTCCTCCCGCCGCCAGCCTTCGGAAGCCTGCTCCAAAGCCTGGCGGTGGGGCGGAAAGACCTCCTCCCACCGCCAGCCTTCGGAAGGATGCTCCGAAGCCTGGCGGCGGGAGGAGGGCTCTCTGCCCCACCGCCAGCCTTTGGAAGGCTCCTCCGAAGGCTGGCGGTGGGGCGGAAAGCCCTTCTCCCCGCACCAGCCTTCGGATGGCTGTCCTGAAGACTTGCGGTGGGAGGAGGGTTTTCCTTCCCACCGCCAACATTCAGAATGCTGTTCTGAATGTTGGCGGTGGGGAGGAAAAACCCTCCTCCCACCGCAAGCCCCGGGAACAGAGGAGAAGCGCTGCGCCCCTTCTCCTCTGTTCCCGTACCTGTCCTGAAGGCTTGCGGTGGGGAGAAAAGCCCTTCTCCGCACCGCCAGCCTGGCAAGCGGTTTCCATAGGAACGCATTAATTGATTTTCAATGCATTCCTATGGGAAACCGTGCTTCGTAAGACGAAAAATTCGCAAGAAGAAAAAACTTGCGGAACGAATTAATTTCGTCTTGCGAGGCACCACTGTATGTGGAAATGGGGAGAGGCTGTGTCCTGGGACAGCTCTGCGCCTGCGGGGGTTTTTGCCTGGATTGTTTGCATTAACGTGCGGGAGGAGAAGCAGAGGGCTGCCTGCCCCCAAATGGCCATAAATCCAAAGATTTACGGGGCCGGCAAGTGGGGTTGTTCTTTGCTTCCGCTCCGCGTCCCTTGAGCACGTGTCAACATGTTATACTGCTCCATGCCACCCAACCAAGGGGGACCGAAATTGGGTTTACAGGAGAGCTGGATTTCTCTTGGATTTATTGCCCATCTCAGGATTTTTAAAACGTTCCTTAAATCACGGCGCTTATGATAAAAGCCTCTGGAGTAGAGCAGCTCAGTGCGTGTGTGAATGCAGGCGTGCATAGGGGCATATGTTGGCCAGCCTGCAATTTCACCCATTAAGAAGAAGAAGAAGAAGAAGAGTTTGGATTTGATATCCCGCCTTTCACTCCCTTTAAGGAGTCTCAAAGCGGCTAACATTCTCCTTTCCCTTCCCCCCCACAACAAACACTCTGTGAGGTGAGTGGGGCTGAGAGACTTCACAGAAGTGTGACTGGCCCAAGGTCACCCAGCAGCTGCATGTGGAGGAGCGGAGACACGAACCCGGTTTCCCAGATTACGTGACTACCGCTCTTAACCACTACACCACACTAAGGGATCACATTAAGGGATCTTAAGAGATTGAACTACAGAGCTGTCTAGTTGGAAGGGACCCCGAGGGTCATCTAGTCCAACCCTCTGACAGATATGGCCATCCAACCTCTGCTTAACGACGTCCGATGAGGGAGAGTCACCACCGCCTTCTATTCCACTGTCAAACAGCTCTTAAGCATTTGGTCGTCTGAATCTCCTTTCTTGGAACGTGAATGCATTGGTTCGGGTTTTACCATCCAGAGCAGGAGAAAGCAAGCTTGCTCCATCTTCCATGAGACAGCCCTTAAGATATTTGAAGACAGCTAGGATATCACAGATTGAGTTGCTGTTCCTGTTCTGCAGGGTGACGCTAAATGACCCCACTCTTTTGGCTGGCCCATTCAATCCAGAATCCTGTTCCCTGCAGAAGCCAACCAGATGTCTCTGGTTACAGTAGCCGTGTTGGTCTGCCATAGTCAAAATAAAAAAATTCCTTCCAGTAGCACCTTAAAGACCAACTAAGTTAGTTCTTGGTATGAGCTTTCGTGTGCATGCACACTTCTTCAGATACACTGAAACAGAAGTTGCCAGACCCTTTTCTTGCATATTCAGCGGGATACGTGGATTGTAGAGGGTTCTTAATTCTAAGACCCTTGGGTATAATGTCCAGGTTCTTGCATTTAGTAAGAAAGAAGATATCAGTCTGTACCTGTGCAAGTTTCTTGGTGAGGTTGGTGGACTTCCATTTCATGCGGCTCAATGTGGTGCCTTCTATGGTTCCAGTTACAGATAGGTAGCCGTGTTGGTCTGCCATAGTCTCTGGTTAGAGCAGCCAACATCAACCGGGTACCAAAGGCTTTGGTCAGACCACTGGGTGTAACTTTGGGTGTCTCCCTCTCTCCTTACCCTTGTTTTGAATTTTCATGTTTGCTGCCCTGAGCTCCTTGGGGAGGAAGCGTGAAATATAAATTTAGTAAATGAAAGAATGAAGTGATAAGCTCCTTTGCCTTTAACGGCAGCACAACCCACAGGCATTCAGCAAGGAAGCCGTTCCCTTGCTGGGGAATCTTCTTCATCCCAGGCTTCTGTTAAATGCACAGGAGCTGGAGCAGTTTAAATAAGCTGGCAATCCAGGAAATAGGTCTGGGCTTTGCAAGAGCAAATAACTCCAGCTTTAAACAGATTAGGCTTTGCTTGCGTCTCTGTTGCATTGTCCCTATGAGGTGTCACACGCTGACAGACTGACACGGGCAAACACTGCCTCTGTCAAGACACCTTTTTCCAAATCTCTCCTCCGAAGGCTTTTGAGTGAGCTTCCTGGCTGTCTGGATCCGAGCGCCTCTGCAGTCACACAGCCAGCGAGATCCATCATCGTTGCTGTTAGATGATGGTTTCTCAGCTTTGCTTGAAACGGCATAATAGCCTTATGTCAAGATTAATTGACTCCAATTCACAGGACAGGAAAAAGGAGAGTCCTTTGTTAGAGACGATAATGGACAGACACACGGCTTTGCTGTGTTTCATGGGGTTTCTTTTACTGGGCAGGGCATTGAATTGCTTAAGCTGGGAGATGTGACCAACTATTAAAGCCTGACAGTGTGGCAGGAGTGTTAAGAGACTGAGCTGTGAATCGGAAGGTGCCTGCTTTGGATTCTGCCTCTGGCATGGACTCCCAAGGCAGCCTTAGAGCAGACTTTCATTCTCCCCTCCCCTAGCCTGCAATATGATGCTCACCCACCTTATAGGGATGGCGTAAGGATTTCAGCAAGATGATGTATGCAAAACAACTATTGATACATGCAAGGCTGTGCTGGATGGGGGTATTGGGAGCTCTAGTCCAAAAGAGCTGGTGAGCTTCTCCAGGTTGGAGAATCACAGAATTCCAGAACTGGAAGGGACCACGAGGGTCATTGAGTCCAACCCCCTGCAATGCAGGAAGCTTTCAAACAAAGTGGGGCCCGATCCCACAACCCTGAGATTAAGAGTCTCATGCTGTGCCAAGTGAGCTAGGAAGCCTGCTCTATCTTCCTATATACATAGAAATGTAAGGCTGTCATCACGCAGGGTCCATTGGAGGATTTGTAGTGCCATGTTACAATCCTGGAATTTGGGGCTGGCAAGGGGACAAGCGAACCTGGTTGTTGCATGGGGTGGGGAGGGGACGTTTTAGGGGGTGTATTGCTGGGTGATTGGTGAGCAAAGGGAAGTCATGCCAGGGAGAAAGTCTATAGAGAAAAGTTTCCCCCAGCTCTCAGAACACCACAACCTGTGGACATCAGTGAAGCTGAATGCTGGAAGAGTCAGGATAGATAAAAGAAAGTATATCTTCATGAAGTGAATAAACTGTGGGATTCAATCTCGCAGGAGGCAGTGGTGACCAGTGGGTCATTGGCCTGGTCAAGCATTAGGAGAAATATTTTAAGTACAAAAAAGTGTTCACTCTTGCTGTGACTTTTCCCCTCCTTGCAACTGAGATAGAATTTCTTAAGCACTGTGAACCCAGATAATTTCAAACAGTGATAATTAAAAGAGCCCTGCATGGGGAACCCTCTCTGATTTAATTTCTCATTTGAGATTAAACAATTGGGGGGGAGGCTCCCCTGTCAGCCCCTGTCAGGTATCTGTACCCTCTTTCACTTTGCAGGGATCGTCCATCACTCTCTGCCTTTCTCCCTCACCTGTGTCCCCTTTGTCCTCTCCAGGCTGGACGCCTCTCAGTCCTGATTGCTCCCTGTCTCTGTAGCATTCCTGGCTTAATCACAGCCTTGTAGAATAATATTGGTTCTCTCCCCTCCATAGCTTTTTACATTTTGAACGGGATCCAAGTCGGAGCTTGCAGGCTCATTTCCTACCCGGCGATGTCAGCCGCGCTCGTGCCTCTGACCTTGCACGGAGAATTCAACGTTTCGCAGTGGGCCTGAGAATCAAACCATCCATTACACGCAGGCAGCTGTCAGGGTTATGACAGCCATATGCTGAAGCGGGGAGCACTTCTACCGACCCTTCCCACTGGGTAACGCTACCAGCCTGGCAAGAGGAAGGCTGCTGTAGCTGTGTGGGTCACGCAGAAGAGGAAAAGGGGAGGTCCTACCAAGAAGCAGTAGAAGGTTGGCCTGCAAAACAACAACAACAATAACCCATGCAGGGGTTGTCAACGTGGTGCCCACGGGGTGGGCAGTATACCTGCCGGTACCTGCTAGGGTACCTGGGAAAGGTCTCCATATTCTTTCAGAAACCCGCAGGTTTGCTTTTCCTGTTCAGTTCCTGTTTGCTCTTGGCTCAGCCTCTCCTTCCTTGGACACGCTGCTCCAGAGATGCCAGGACCAGATACTCAGCCCCCCGGCCATTCTGAGCAGAGGAGAAGTGCCCAAAGTTTCTTTCTATGAGTGACATGGGGACTTTCCTCCCCCCTCAGAATGAGGGGAGCCTTGTGCACGCTGTTTGGCAGTCATGTCCCTTGCTCTGTTCTTTTAAGAATAAGAATAAGAATATCTTTATGAGAGCCAGTGTGGTCTAGTGGTTAAGAGCGGTGGACTTGTAATCTGCTGAACCGGGTTCGCGTCTCCGCTCCTCCACCTGCAGCTGCTGGGTGACCTTGGGATAGTCACACTTCTCTGAAGTCTCTCAGCCCCACTCACCTCACAGAGTGTTTGTTGTGGGGGAGGAAGGGAAAGGAGAATGTTAGCCGCTTTGAGACTCCTTAAAGGGAGTGAAAGGCGGGATATCAAATCCAAAACTCTTCTTCTTCTATTGTCATTGCCCCCTTCGGGGACAACGAAATTACTTGACTGCTCCATAAAAACACTACTTAAACAATACAATATAATACAGCAAGGGAGATTAGATGACTTTCAAAGTCTGGGCTTCCCATTAGGGCCGAGATCGCTTTGGAGAAGAAGCTGTTCTTAAGACGGCTCGTTCTTGTCTTCATCGTCCTGTATCTCCGTCCCGACGGCAAGAGCTCGAAGAGACAGTGACCAGGATGCGATGGATCTTTGACTATGTCCAGTGCCTTCCTATGGCACCTTGTGGCATAAATCTGCTCTAAGGTGGAGAGTGGGCAGCCAACAATGCTCTCTGCTGCCTTAACAACCCTGCACAACCCCATCCTGTTTTAGACGTAGGCCCTGGGTTGCCACCTTTGTTCTAGCAAAATACAGGGCAGGACGGAGGGGGCGGTGTGGGCGATTTCCCCCCTACACCCGATGCCGAAATGAATTCAAAGCATCCATTGCAATCTACTGCAGCCTAACCGGATGACCCCTCGGCAATTTGTCACACACACCTATGGACACGAATTTCTAAATCTGCCTGTCCTTTGCTACCCAGAACTTAAACACATGACCTGACACGCACATGCAGTACTGTGCGACAATACGTGCAGGCCAAAAAATAAGTAACGGGGGGGGGGTATTCTGCTGAGGGGACAAGCTTCGTTCCACATGCTAAATTTCTGACAGAAAAGAAAATATTAGGGGGCAGGAGGAGGGCGAGACTTGTGGAGAGCTACTGGGAATCAGAGAATTGCAGAATTGGAAGGGACCCCAAGGGTCATCTAGTCCAACCCTCTCAATGCAGGAATCAACAAAAGCATCCAGGACAGATGGCTACCCAACCTCTGCTTTAAAACCTCCAAGTAAGGAAAATCCACAACCTCCTGTTCCTCTGTCAGACAGCTCTTACTGAGAGAAAGTTCTTCCCAATGTTTAGTTGGAATCTCCTTTGTTGCAACTTGAAGCCATTGGTTCAAGTCCTACCCTCCAGAAAACAAGCTTGTTCCATCTTTCCTGGGACAGCCTTTCAGATATTTGGCTCTCCTATCTCCTCTCAGTCTCCTCTTGTCCAGGCTAAACATACCCTGCTCCTTCAACCGCTCCTCATCAGGCTTGGCTTCTCCCCCCCCCCCTCCTCTCTCAAATATCATGTAGATAATAACCATGTTCAGAACTGGGGCTTCTGGGCTACACTGACACAAAACCACTTGTTTCTAGAGTCTCGGAACCTGTTGTTCTCTGAGGGATGGAGTCCAGTGCTCCCAAGCTGCACCTCTGTGGATGGGGGCCTTAACCCAGCCGAAGCTCTCAGAGAACTGGAAGCGACAACACAAAAGCCTTGCCTTTTAGCTCTACGATTCTATGGTTCTGTGATGTGGCCCAAATTGCAGTAATAAATAATAATAATAATTTTTAAAAAATAATTTATACCCCACCCTCCCCAGCCAAGACCAGGCTCAGGGCGGCTAACACCAGGTATAAAACAATTGATTAAAATGCAACTTAAAAACAAGATTAAAATGCAACATTAAAATGCAGCCTCCTTTCAGTAGAAACTCAAATCAAAAACTTTTTGGGGATGAAAATGTCAAATCTTCACCAAGGCCAACTATCCAGACTGGTCCTACATGGGCCAGAAAAAAAGCCAAGGAAGTCCCCAAATAGGAGTTCTATCACAGAAGGAGAAAGGAAAAAGGAAAGAGGGGGAGGGGATCAAGTTGATTCCAAGCCAAAGGCCAGGTGGAACAACTCTTGTCTTACAGGCCCTGCGGAAAGAAATCAGATCCTGCAGGGCCGTGGTCTCATGAGACAGAGCGTTCCACCAGGTTGGAGCCAGTGTTGAAAAGGCCCTGGCTCTGGTTGAGGCTAATCTGACTTCCTTAGGGCCCGGGACCTCTAGGGTGTTGCTATTTATGGACCTTGAGGTCCCCCATGGGGCATACCAGGAGAGGCGGTCCCGTAGGTACGAGGGTCCTAGGCCGTGAAGGTCATGCAAGCACAATCACCGCATACCCTACAACATTTCTCTGATGAAAATAGGGACATCCTGTTCTATAACAATAACTTTACCAATTTACCCATCTGACTGGGTCGCTCCAGCCACTCTGAGCGGCTTCCAACACATATAAAAACACAATACACTCATAACTTGGGTCCCAAATGCCTTGGTACTCAGACATTTTGGCTCCTGAACGCTGCAAACCCAGAAGTGAGTGTTCCGGTTTGCTAATGTTATTTGGAACCCGAACGTCCAACAGGTCTTCCCCGGCTTCCGATTGGCTGCAGGAGCTTACCGCCCAGTCAGTCTGACATCAATAGCAGGGAAGATTCTGGAGCAGATCATTAAGCAAACAGTCTGTGAGCACCTAGAAAGGAATGCTGTGATCACCAATAGCCAGCATGGATTTCTGAAAAATAAGTCATGTCAGACTAACCTGATCTCGTTTTTTGACAGAATTACAAGCCTGGTAGATGAAGGGAACGCAGTGGATGTAGCCTACCTTGATTTCAGCAAGGCATTTGACAAGGTGCCCCATGATATTCTTGTAAAGAAGCTGGTAAAATGCGGTCTTGACTATGCTACCACTCAGTGGATTTGTAACTGGCTGACTGACCGAACCCAAAGGGTGCTCATCAATGGTTCCTCTTCATCCTGGAGAAGAGTGACTAGTGGGGTGCCACAGGGTTCTGTCTTGGGCCCGGTCTTATTCAACATCTTTATCAACGACTTGGATGATGGACTCAAGGGCATCCTGATCAAATTTGCAGATGACACCAAACTGGGAGGGGTGGCTAACACCCCAGAGGACAGGATCACACTTCAAAACGACCTTGACAGATTAGAGAACTGGGCCAAAACAAACAAGATGAATTTTAACAGGGAGAAATGTAAAGTATTGCACTTGGGCAAAAAAAATGAGAGGCACAAATACAAGATGGGTGACACCTGGCTTGAGAGCAGTACATGTGAAAAGGATCTAGGAGTCTTGGTTGACCACAAACTTGACATGAGCCAACAGTGTGACGCGGCAGCTAAAAAAGCCAATGCAATTCTGGGCTGCATCAATAGGAGTATAGCATCTAGATCAAGGGAAGTAATAGTGCCACTGTATTCTGCTCTGGTCAGACCACACCTGGAGTACTGTGTCCAGTTCTGGGCACCACAATTCAAGAAGGACACTGACAAACTGGAACGTGTCCAGAGGAGGGCAACCAAAATGGTCAAAGGCCTGGAAACGATGCCTTATGAGGAACGGCTAAGGGAGCTGGGCATGTTTAGCCTGGAGAAGAGGAGGTTAAGGGGTGATATGATAGCCATGTTCAAATATATAAAAGGATGTCACATAGAGGAGGGAGAAAGGTTGTTTTCTGCTGCTCCGGAGAAGCGGACACGGAGCAATGGATCCAAACTACAAGAAAGAAGATTCCACCTAAACATTAGGAAGAACTTCCTGACAGTAAGAGCTGTTCGACAGTGGAATTTGCTGCCAAGGAGTGTGGTGGAGTCTCCTCCTTTGGAGGTCTTTAAGCAGAGGCTTGACAACCATATGTCAGGAGTGCTCTGATGGTGTTTCCTGCTTGGCAGGGGGTTGGACTCGATGGCCCTTGTGGTCTCTTCCAACTCTACGATTCTATGATTCTATGATTCCTGCAGCCAACCAGAAGCCGCGCTTTGGTTTCCAAATGTTTTGGAAGTGGAACGGACTTCCGGAACGAATTCCATTCAACTTCCAAGGTACGACTGTAATTTTTTAAAAACGTTCCCTAAGCAAGGCTGTCTTCGGAGGGCTCGGGGGTTGGATAACTGCATACCCTCCAACATTTCTCCAGTGAAAATAGGAACACCCTAAGGAAAACCAGGACGCTCCAGGATCAAATCAGAAATCGGGACGGCTCCTGTAAATCTAGGTTTGTCCCTGGAAAACAGGGACACTTGGTGGGTCTCTCACCGCCAACCCTCCAGAGGAACCCAGGACCCGTCTCAGTCCCCAGGACCTCATTTCCCAGAGCTCAAAGCAAGTGAGGCCAACAAAGTGATCTGAATAAATCAATTATTTCAGGGCATCTGACTGGTCTTGTGATTGATTCTTCCTGGCAACAAGCTGCCGCCACCATTAGCTGATTGTTTCTTGAGAGGGGAGGCTTTTGTCTGAATAGCATCCCGTGGTGGGGAAGAAGGATTTGAAGGTGGGGAGGGAGGAGGGGGCTCAGTGGGGCTTGTCAGCTGGCAAGGAATATTGGACTTGAGATCCCCACTAGATCCTTTGTGTGCAGGCAAACACATCCGCCTTTTGAGTTCCTTACTCGAGGGAAAGACTTCCTGGTGCAGGTGATCCTCTGAATAGAATAAGTGTGTTTATTGCCCTGACGGGTGTTTACTGTGGACTTGCTGCAGCATGGAAGTTTTCCCACAGCATCCACGCAACATGATCCTCATCAAAATGTCTTCCCATTTCAGTTTCCCATTTAAATCCAGATGTACCATTTCAATGGACAAATCTGGCATTAAAAATACAAACAAGAATTTGGGGTGGCATTCTCATCAGGATGATGTCCTGTGGCTACTGCAAAAAACAAAAAAAGTGCATTGCATTCACGAGTACCATCAAGTCCACAATAAACTTAACATATGGAACCCTTCTAAATTATGAAACAACTATATAATTTCAATCATGAAAATTTGAAAAAAGACAGAGTAAAAAAAAAAGATGTAGCTTCTGAGCTTGAACAGAGTGCTTTCCCCTATGCATTAAGTAGACTGCTTAGATATAATTTTGCTTAAGTGGTATATAAATCTTTCTAAATAAAAATTTAAAAATAGTTGTAACTTCCTGATGTGCAAAACTATTTGGCCATAGATTTTTACAGCATACTCAAAAAACTGGTAGCCTCTGAACATTTGCAGAGCGCCGTTTCCCTGTGCATTGATGAGATGCAACCCGCTACACCTTTAAAAACTGGCAAGGGCGCTAGGCATTTGAATTAAAACACACGCACAAAGAAATGGTAAACCCTGAGCATGTGCAGAGTGCCTTCTCCTGCACAATGATTAGATGCTCCCCACCCCTATGCAAATGATTCCGCCATCTATTGTACTGTCCCAAAACTCAGCAGCCCGATCCTGTAATCCATTCTCCCACCAGATTATTAAGAATCTCGTCTGCCTGTGATCATTAGGTCTCATTTCTCACGGTCATTATTTGAGCCCTCGAGAGGATAAAGTGGGGCACGGACAGGAGCACATTTAAATCTGGGATTTGGGTGCAGGCTGGACAAGGGGCTTAGACCCCAGCACCTCTCCTTTCAGCAACTAAGCATCAGCGGCCAGCCATCTCTGCATCTCTCACGAAGCACCTCCCGCAACCAGCAGAGAAGGAGCGAGAGGCTGGAGCACAGGAAATGAAAATATCTTGGAGAGAAAGGAGGGCAAAGGGCACAGAGATGAGTGGGAAAGGCACCTAGATATGATAAAATTGGCCAGAAGAAGAACTGGATTCAGGGGCCTCCAAGTGTGGCTGGTCAGATGTCACCAGACCCAGTGGAAGATGCTTCCCTCCACTGTTAAGAGGTAGGATCAAGGCCAGCCCAAGACATTTTGCTGCCTGAGGCAAAGAACAAAATGGCACCCACCCACCCATTTCTCAGAGATTGGGCTAACGGAACTGACTGCTAAATTCTATTTCAGTGCTAGTAAGTGTTGTTACGCGGGACGCGGGTGGCGCTGTGGGCTAAAGCCTCAACGCCTAGGGCTTGCCGATCGAAAGGTCGGCGGTTCGAATCCCCGCGGCGGGGTGCGCTCCCGCTGTTCGGTCCCAGCGCCTGCCCACCTAGCAGTTCGAAAGCACCCCCGGGTGCAAGTAGATAAATAGGTACCGCTTACCAGCGGGAAGGTAAACGGCGTTCCGTGTGCGGCTCTGGCTCGCCAGAGCAGCGATGTCATGCTGGCCACGTGACCCGGAAGTGTCCCCGGACAGCGCTGGCCCCCGGCCAATAAATGTGAGTTGGGCGCACAAACCCCACAGTCTGTCAAGACTGGCCCGTTCGGGCAGGGGTACCTTTACCTTTACCTTTACCTTTAAGTGTTCGTTGTTGTTTAGTCGTTTAGTCGTGTCCGGCTCTTCATGACCCCCTGGACCAGAGCACGCCAGGCACTCCTGTCTTCCACTGCCTCCTGCAGTTTGGTCAAACTCATGCTGGTAGCTTCGAGAACACTGTCCCACCATCTCGTCTTCTGTCATCCCCTTCTCCTTGTGCCCTCCATCTTTCCCAACATCAGGGTCTTTTCCAGGGAATCTTCTCTTCTCATGTGATGGCCAAAGTCTTGGAGCCTCAGCTTCAGGATCTGTCCTTCCAGTGAGCACTCAGGGCTGGTTTCCTTCAGAATGGAGTGGTTTGATCTTCTTGCAGTCCATGGAACTCTCAAGAGTCTCCTCCAGCACCATAATTCAAAAGCATCCATTCTTCGGTGATCAGCCTTCTTTATGGTCCAACTCTCACTTCCATACATCACTACTGGGAAAACCATATCTTTAACTATACAGACCTTTGTCGGCAAGGTGTTGTCTCTGCTTTTTAAGATGCTGTCTAGGTTTGTCAGTGCTTTTCTCCCAAGAAGCAGGCGTCTTTTAATTTCGTGACTGCTGTCACCATCTGCAGTGATCATGGAGACCAAGAAAGTAAAATCTCTCACTGCCTCCATTTCTTCCCCTTCTATTTGCCAGGAGGTGATGGGACCAGTGGCCATGATCTTTGTTTTTTTGGTGTTGAGCTTCAAACCATATTTTGTGCTCTCCTCTTTCACCCTCATTAAAAGGTTCTTTATTTCTGCTAGTAATGGGGTAGATATAAAAGTGGTGTGCAAGTTGCATGACACACAACTGAAAGTTGTGGTCCAGGAACTCAGGATGAAGAACTGAGAGGCACTGCCGCTTCCCAGTATATGCCACCTGAGGCAGTCATCTCGCTCTGCCTAAGGGTAGGACCGGCCCTGGGCAGAATGAATTAGGGGCGAAATAAGGAATCCTTTTCTCTTCCTTGCCTGCACCACCATTTCCATATTGCTGCAGTTCCCCTTCTGCCAGAAGCAATGCTATTCATCTCACGGCCATCCTCAGCAAGAACAGTCAATGGTAATGGAAGATGGGAACTGTAGTTCAGCAATATCTAGAGGGCCAAAGGTTCCCCACATGTGCTGCAAGATTTGCATGGGCATGGCCATAGGATGGGAAGAAAGAGGACCCCTCACTCCTCTGTGCCTAATGTATTTTCTCTCTATCTCGGCAGATTGATCAAGATGGTCTGACGTTGTCCGAGAGGACCCTCTACCTGGGACAGGATGAGGAGAGCGAAAAGGTGAGTGAAAAGTGTGATCACACAGGTAAATATTATGCTGGGGGAATTTAAAATATATGAATCCCTGTGGACCCACAGGTGTGGGTAAAGAACAAAATAATTGGCTGGGTGCCTGGGTTCAAAACTGCAGGTCTTGCACACTGTAGGATCATCTGCTCCAACCCCTTGCGAGGCAGGAATCTTTTGCCCAACGTGAAACTCGAACCCGTGACCTGGAGCCAGACATCGCCAGACATCGCCCCGGGTTTCTCCGTCCTCCACCAGTCGCGGACTGTGGGCCGGGGGGGAGGGGTGGCATTATTAATCCGAGAAGACTGTTCTTTCACGGCTCTACCATCGCCATCGATCCCCGGCATTGAATGTGTTGGCCTAGTGTGGGGCTCCGAGGAGAGCTTGGCTGTCTGGCTGGTGTACCGGCCACCTAGCGCACCAGCAGCCACCCTGTCAGGCCTGCTGGAGGCGGTGGCCGGCTGGGCCTTGGAGTTCCCCAACCTATTGGTACTGGGGGACTTTAACATCCATGCTGATGCCACTCCCTCCTCACAGGCTCTGGACCTGGTGTCTTCCATGGCGACACTAGGGCTCTCCCAGTTTGTTTCGGGCCCCACACATCAAGCAGGCCACACGCTGGATTTGATCTTTGGCGCCGGTATAGATGTGATCATGTCTCCCTCGATGAAGGTGCCATGGTCTGATCACTGTGCACTGAAAGCCAGGATTGATTTTCCACCCCCACCCTGCTTAGGTGGCGAGCCAATTTGGGCTCGCCCGCGGAGGCTGATGGACCCTGATAGATTCCGTCAGGCCTTGCGGGACCTTGCTCCCCCTGGCGACTCATTGACTGAGCTTGTTGAGGGCTGGAATATCCAGCTCCTGGCAGCCATCGATGAGATCGCACCTAGGCGCCCTCTGCGACCCCGCAGAAACCGGGCTCCCTGGTTTACCGAGGAGCTTCGGAAAATGAAGCGGGACCTCAGACGGCTAGAGCGAGTATGGCGGGGTGCCCGTGACGGAGCTTCAAGAACATCTTATAGGGTTTTTATGAAAACCTACGAGATGGCAGTGAAGGCCGCTAAGAAGTCCTACTTCTCGGCCTCCATTGCCTCCGCTAGCTCTCGCCCGGCGCAATTATTTAGTATAATTAGGTCTTTAACGTCCCTCGAAGGACAGCCAAATTTAAATAACAATTCGGCACACAGCTGCGAGGCATTTGCGAGCTCTTTTGCGGAGAAGGTCCTGTTGCTCCGCCATGACCTCCCTGCCAATTTGGATACAATGAAGGAACTGGAGGCCCCTCGACTGTCCTCGGGTCCAGTATTGGACCACTTTGACCGGATATCCCCAGCTGATGTGGACAGACTCCTCCAAGCTGGAAAGCCCACCACTTGTCCTCTTGACCCGTGCCCGTCCTGGCTGATTAGAGCGTGTCCAGACGAGGTGCGGGCCCCCCTGGGTGATATCATCAATTTGTCCCTTGGCACTGGGATATTCCCAGGGGAACTGAAGGAGGCAGTGGTGCGTCCGCTCTTAAAGAAAACATCATTAGATCCTTTAGATCTATCCAATTACCGCCCGGTTTCGAATCTTCCATTCCTGGGTAAGGTGATTGAGAGAGCGGTTGCTGAACAGCTTGGTAGGTTTCTGGATGAAACATCTGCTCTCGACCCATTCCAGTCAGGCTTCCGCGCTGGTCATGGGACCGAGACGGCTCTGGTCGCCCTAACAGATGATCTCCGCAGGCAGCTGGATCGAGGCGGGTCGGGGCTGCTGATTCTTCTAGACCTGTCAGCAGCCTTTGACATGGTCGATCACGAACTCCTGGACCGCCGCCTTGCCGACGTGGGGATCCAGGGCACAGTCCTTCAATGGCTGCGCTCGTTTCTCTCCGGTCGGGGACAGAGGGTGGCGCTTGGGGGGGAATTGTCATCGCGCCACTCCTTGGTGTGTGGAGTGCCTCAGGGTGCGATTCTCTCCCCGATGCTTTTTAACATCTTTATGCGCCCCCTCGCCCAGCTTGTCCGGAGTTTTGGGCTGGGTTGCCATCAGTATGCCGATGACACCCAACTCTATCTGTTGATGGATGGCCATCCTGACTCGGCCCCAGATACACTGACCAGATGTCTGGAAGCTGTGGCTGGATGGTTACGTGGGAGCCGGTTGAAGTTAAATCCTTCGAAGACAGAGGTCCTCTGGCTGGGACGGAGCGATATGGGATTGAGGGGGCAACTCCCGTCTCTTGCGGGGGTGCAATTAGTGCCAGCATCATCCGTGAAGAGCTTGGGTGTAATCTTCGATACCTCCCTCTCTATGGAGGCGCAGATTACAGCTATAACAAAGGCGGCATTTTTTCATCTCCGCCAGGCTAAGCAGTTGGCTCCTTATCTCTCTCGCCCTGACCTAGCCACTGTGATCCATGCGACGGTCACCTCCAGACTGGATTATTGTAACTCGCTCTACGTGGGGCTGCCCTTGAGACTGACCCAGAAACTCCAGCGGGTGCAGAATGCCGCAGCGAGACTCCTTACGGGGTCTTCACTGCGAGATCATATCCATCCGGTGCTGTACCAGCTGCACTGGCTCCCGGTGGAGTACAGGATCAGGTTTAAGGTGCTGGTTTTAACCTTTAAAGCCCTATACGGCCTAGGACCCTCGTACCTACGGGACCGCCTCTCCTGGTATGTCCCACAGAGAAATTTACGGTCTGCAAATAAAAACACCCTAAAGATCCCAGGCCTCAGAGAGGTTAGGCTGGCCTCAACTAGAGCCAGGGCCTTCTCGGCCGCGGCTCCAATCTGGTGGAACGCTCTGTCACAAGAGACTAGAGCCCTGCAGGACCTGGCATCCTTCCGCAGGGCCTGCAAGACAGAGCTGTTCCACCAGGCCTTTTGTCAGGGCGCAGCCTGACCCCCTCCTCTGGCAATCTGCACAAAAATTTGCTTGATGGTTGCCATTAATTTGATTTTAATTTGATTTAATTAATGTTATAATGAATGTTTTAGAATGTTGAACTATTTTTATTGTTGTTAGCCGCCCTGAGCCCGGCTTCGGCTGGGGAGGGCGGGATATAAATAAAATTTATTATTATTATTATTATTATTATTATTATTATTATTATTATTATTATATACTGGTGGCATGGAATGGCAGTGTTCCTCAATATTTGCGTAAGAAATAAAATCATGCTGTTGTTGGCTTTTTTGCAGTATGGTAGCGCTGCAGAGAGCTTGCTGGGGAGACCATGCATTAAAAAGAAAGGACTCAAAAATAACTTAAAGAAGGTTTTAATAAGAAAAACAAAAACTCCATTTACACTAAATACATCAACAAACCAGACCCAACCACCAACCCATCCCCCAGGGTAATGGGAGAGCTAGGTGCTGCTCCTTATATACTCTACCCAGATGCTGACACACCTTAATCAAATACAACTCAGCAGCACCTGCTATGTTTCACAGCTGTAAAGCTGGGTCTCGTTATCTTGCTCTGGCCCTTGCTCCGGCCCCTTAAAGACATACACATGGAGTGGAACAATGATGAACCTTTACATTTAAAGAAACCATTCAACAGCTGTATCTCAGGAAAATGGACATTCGAGCTCTGCCCATTTAGTTTGTCAAATGCCTTTTCAAGAAGGACCGTTTGACCAAACCCAGCCTGCTAATTCCTTCGTCCCTTCGCAGATCTTGGCTGCCTATCGCATCTTCATGGAGAGGCTGTTGAGTCTGCTGGGCGCTGAGAACGTGGAGCAGAAAGCCAGCGAGATTCTGCAGCTGGAGCAAAGGCTGGCCAACGTGAGTCCACCATTCCTCTTCTCCTTTCTGAAGGTGGAGGCAGGGCTGGAGAGGAAAAATAAATGAGGGGTGGGGTCCAGGGCTGGCCATTCCTGGAAGAGGCGGTCTGTGTCAGATCATACCCCCAGCAGTGAACTTCTGGAGCAATTCATAGTCCCGAGGAGAGATTGGGGAGGAATTCGTTTTGGTTTGCATTTCGGTGAGAGCTTAGCCGATCATTTGCACAATGTGCAAACTGGAACATGGCATTCCTTTGGCATTTGCACATTTCTGAATTTTGCAGCGCACTTCTTCAGCCAAATAGTGTGCAGGAAAATACAGCTGGTAACAGGGAGTATGCCTAAAATGTGCATTTATCCATGAAAATAGTGCACGGAGATATGCATTATTTCAGAGGGAATTGCTTGCAATGTCAGGGGACATGCTGACAAATCTTCGTGAGAATTTTTTAAAAGTAAGGTCACAAACCGATGCAGAAACATGGCAAGCTTGAACTTATGATCGTAAAAGTTAGAAATGGAGAGTTAAATTGACAGATTCATCCACCCCTAGTTCTGAGTCGCAGGGACAGAGCTCACCTGGAGCGATGCTGATTGTCCCAGGGGAGCTGCTACACCTGTCCACCTGTAGTTCCCACCTGCCGGCCCTAAACAATCTCCTGTGAAATGCTGAGTCGTTTGTATCTCACAGGTTTTCAGATTTGCTGTGAAACTCTGAAGATCTCATTACCTGCATTTAAAATGTGAGATTCTAGCTGACAATTCTGAGGGTGTTTGGGGTGTGCGTTTGGATTAAAACGCAATCCAACCAGCACATGCGCACTACCTAGCTGTCATCTCTTTTCCCTAGAGAATCCTGGGAAACGTAGTTCCCTAAAGAGAGGACTGAGATCTCTAACATCACTCTCACCTAGCTGCCATTCCCAGGATTCTTGGGGGTGGGCTTTTTTTTGGTTTCTTTCCTTTCCTATTACATTTATACCCACCTTCCCTCTAAGCAGCTCAAGACAGTGTATGTGGCTCTTCCTGCTCCCCCTTTTATCCTCATGACAACCCTGCGAGGTAAGTTAGGATACAGAACCACCGCTCCTGTTTCCTCTCCCATTTCTCAGATCACGGTCTCCGAGTACGACGACCTGCGCAGGGACATCAACTCCATGTACAACAAGGTGACCCTGGGAGAACTACAGCGCATCACACCTCATGTAGGTTTGCAGTTGTATTGGGCCACTTTGGGAGAGAGCAGTTGGAAAAAATGAGAGGCGTTTTGTGGTTCATTCCACCCATGGGTCCTGCATTCCACACACATGGGCTGTGCATTCCACAAAAGGGAATGCATTCCACACATGGGCCATGCATTCCACTATTTTGTCATGCATTCCACTCCATGCGCCATGGAGGTCTGGTCCATGACTGATACAATCAAGCTCCCACTTCTTTAACTGGAGGGTTCAACCCACCTTGACACAGTCTTTATAGACCATGCCATAGCCCCGCCCCTTAGTCAATCAGGAACCCAGGCTCCCCTGGGTCCTAGCTCTGCTCCTCTCTCTGTCAACTCCAAAATGGCTGGATTTGGTTACAGCAGCTTGCTGCCTGTTTCATATGACAGTGATAGGGAATCTGTGGCCCTCCAGGTGTTGCTGGACTCCAGCTCCCAGCAGGAATGATGGGAATTGTAGTCCATCAATATCTGGACTACATTCACCATCCCCGTCATGCACAGAATGAACAGTAAAAAAACAAAAACAAAACCCAGTGATACTCAGAAAGAACTGGTCAAAAGGACAGAAGTTATTTGTTGTTTACTGCTGTAACAATTGTTTTCTCGAAATTTATCTTCCGTACCTTGAAAATAGATAAAAACAGTATATATATAAAAAGGACAGAAATGGGATACATTCTGGGAATCTCTTGTTTTTAATCTCCAGTTCAAATGGAAGAGGCTCCTTGACAGAATATTCCATGACAATTTTTCCGAGGACGAGGAGGTGGTTCTGCTGGCCACAGACTACATGCAGAGGGTGTCTGAGCTTATTCACACCACACCTATCAGGTAAGGATGTGGCCGAGAGGAAGCTGGCTTGCCATCTCTCAGCCTGGCCTTCCTCACAGGACTGTTGGTCGTAAGGCCGACCTACAGGAGCAAAACTAACTGGTTGGGAAGTCTCCTTTCTGCAATTCGATGCCCACAGAAAACTGCATGGATCCAGTTCTCCCTCCACGCTGGATCTCTGGAGTCCCAGGAAGACAATAGTTGCCTCAGGCTATGCGCAGAAGATCCCGTGCATACAGGATGCCGTGCGCCACAGCACACCAGTTTGCAAAAGGTGTTTGGTGGTGGTTCTTGCTGGCCAATCCTTTTGCTGGTTTTAATTGGACATTTAACCTCAATACAGTGGCTGTTACTGCCCTTTAGCATCAACCTTTCTTCCACAATTTGGTGTGCTCTCCTAAACCCAGATTATACATTTAGAAAAACAAAACAATAAGTCCTTTTTTCTCACACTGCCACTTCAGACTGCCAGGGTGTGGCTTTCCATGTCTGAATGCTCCCCACCGTTCTCCAAATGATGTGAACTCATTTCCCTGGTACGCTAGCTTTCTACATGCAAGGTGGTCCTGCTGGTGGACGACTAAGGTGTTGCAGCCGGAAAAATGATTTTGCCGCATATGAAAGCATGGGCCTCTAAGGAAAAGAGAGGGAAATGAGGCATATATGGGTTCCTTACTTCCCCTCACCCCACCAGACCAGGATATGCAGCGTCCAAGCCCCCTCCTAAACCGGTTTGCGCTCCTTCTGCTGCAGGATCCTCCACAACTACATGCTGTGGCGCATTGCAGTGGTGCTCAGCGAGCATCTCTCAACGCCCTTCCGAGACGCCATCCACGAGCTCGCCAAGGAGATGGAGGGGGCCGAGAAGCAGATGGAGCTGGGGAAAGTGTGCTTGAGCCAGGCCAACAAACACTTTGGGATGGCTTTAGGCGCTCTCTTTGTGGAGGAATACTTCTCTTCTGCCAGCAAGGCCAAGGTAGGAGCCAGCGCAAGATGGCGGGCGGTGGGCAGGCAGGGTTCAGATTGGGTGGAGGGAAATGCATTCTGGGAGTTTTCAGAGGTGGGAAACCTTTTCCAGCCTGAGGGCCGTATTCAGCCTTCTGAGGGCCACTTTTCAGTGGTAGGTGGGGCTGGGGCCCAAAGAGGGCATAGCAATGACCTGCCCGCAGACTGTCTCACCAGAGTGCGCCATGCCCTGGTTATCTCCGCCTTGGACTACTACAATGCGCTCTACGCGGGGCTACCTTTGAAGGTGACTCGGAAACTGCAGTTAATCCAGAATGCGGCAGCTAGACTGGTGACTGGGATCAGCCCCCGGGACCATTTAACACCAGTCCTAAAGGAACTTCATTGGATCCCAGTATGTTTCCGAGCACAATTCAAAGTGTTGGTGCTGACCTTGAAAGCCCTAAATGGCCTCGGTCCAGTATACCTGAAGGAGCGTCTCCACCCATATCATCCAGCCTGGACACTGAGGTCCAGCTCTGAGGGCCTTCTGGTGGTTCCCTCACTGCAAGAAGTGAAGCTACAGGGAACAACCAGGCAGAGGGCCTTCTTGGTGGTGGCGCCCACCCTGTGGAACGCCCTCCCATCAGATGTCAAGGAGAAGTTTTTAAATGGTTAATGTTTTATTAAGGTTTTTTTATGTGCTGGAAGCTGCCTCAATTGGCTGGGGCAACCCAATCAAATGGGCAGGGTATAAGTACAATAAGTTGCTGCTGCTATTATTATTATTATTATTATTATTATTATTATTATTATTATTATAATAGAATAGGCTGTCTCTATTTTCGTTGGAGGAATGTTGGAGGGCATGCTGTGCTAACTTTGACATCAGTAAGAGTATAAAGAGCTCCGACGAGATGTAGGCATTCGAGATCTAAATTGGAACTTGACAACATGGCCTACCATCCATCTTTGCCGGCAGAATCAAAGGCAGCTTTCAAGTCAATAAAGGCCATGATCAAAGCCCTGCTTGTTCTTCTGGAAAAAAACATTGTTTGCCTTGGCCTAAGCCTCTGATCGATAAAGAAGGAACTTAGCATACACTTCAGACACAATGCTATCTATTAAACTGATTGGTCTGTAGTTACTGATCTGTTGTTGTTTTTTATTGCCTTTCTCGTAAATGTGCCTTGGCAGAAGGAAAGCAGATTTTGTTGGCCTGTATTGCCCAAAGCAGAAGTCTCAGGGGTTTTGAAGCACTGTGTGGGGCTCATTGCAACCCCTCTGCGATGCTTTGACGTCCCAGCAAAATATCTTGGGCTAGCCTTGGGTTGCTGGGTCTTCCCCACATCTCTTTGCCCTGAATTGCTTGGAGAACGGCATGTGTCTTCCATGTTCACTCATACCACCTTGGGCGACTTCCTTTGAGCAGGTGCAGCAGCTAGTGGAAGACATCAAACACATCCTGGACCGTCGACTGGAAGAATTGGACTGGATGGATGAGGAGACACGGCGGGCGGCTAGAGCCAAGGTAGGCAGCCGGCGAGGGGCAGGACTGTGTGGGGAGGAACCGAAGAAGAATCTACCCAGACCCAGAAGCCACACACTGAGCATTGTGCCCTAGAGGTCAAGAAAGGGCTAGGCCAGGCATAGGCAAACTCCGGCCCTCCAGATGTTTGGGACTACAATTCCCATTGTCCCTGACCACTGGTCTTGTTAGCTAGGGATGATGGGAATTGTAGTCCTAAACATCTGGAGGGCCAGAGTTTGCCTATGCCTGGACTAGGCATATCAGCTCCTTTGTGAGATGATAAAGGGCCCAGAATCTAAGCCTGATGAGGAATGGTTGAAGGAGCTGGGTATGTTTAGCCTGGAAAAGAGGAGACTGAGAGGAGATATGATAGCCATCTTCAAGGACTGTCTCATGGAAGAGGGAGCAAGCTTGTTTTCCTCTACTCTGGAGGGTAGGACTTGAACTAATGGATTCGTGACAATACAGGAGATTCCAACTAAACACCAGGAATAACTTTCTGGTGTTAAGAGTTGTTTGACAGTGGAACGGTCTCCCTCAGAAGGTGGTGGACTCTCCTTCCTTGGACGTTTTTAAGCAGAGGTTGGATTGCCATATGTCATGGGTGCTTTAGCTGAGATTCCTGCATTGCAGAGGGGTTGGGATAGATGACCTTTGGGATCCCCTTCCAACTCTGCGATTCTAGGATTCCATGACTTTGAGAAACCTTTTGCACTCACAACCCAGGAGGCACAAAAGGAAGGCACTATTTATCCATCTATCTATCCATCCATCCATCCATCTATGATTTCTAAGAATATTTATGAACTGCCAGTTCCAGCTCATTAAAAAAAAATTATCATGGCAGTGTACTATAGAATAATCAGAAGGGCATACAAGTATAAAATCACCAAAGGAGAACAAATAACTGACGCTGATTCAAATTAATTCCCTAAAAACACTTGGTGGAACGAAAACATTTTCATGGCTGTTGACGGAATATCAACATGGCAGGTGCCTGTTTGATCTCATTGGGAATGTGCTCCAAATTACTGGTGGTGTTGCACACCAAGCAGCCTTGGTGTGCCTAGAAATGAAATGAAGATGATGTGACATTGGGGCAGTCAGTGTGCTGGCCCCGGGGGTAACCTGAGAAACGCAGTCCAGGTCCAGTCCAGGTCCAAGGGTTCCGCTAGGAGTCAGTCCAACAGGGTCAAGGCAGGAAACCAGGCAAGGACAGGTACAGGATCTCAGGCAGGATCTAGCATATAGCAATCTTGCTCCCGCAACCTGGGGCGGGGACCAGCAGCCTTTCATCTTTGTCGGGGTAGTGGCCAGTCCTGATCCCCCGGTGACTCACCTCCCTGTTTCACCTGAAGGTGAGCACTCCTCCTGCGAGTACTCAGGTCTCTACTTCTCTCAGACCTTCGTCTCTGCAGCTCGGGAGACGTCGGTGGGTGACTAGACCCAGAGGCCACCTCAGCCTCCCCTGACCCAACCGGTAGTGGAGCAGATGTAAGTGATGGCCCAGCTGGAGGCAATGAGGTCATCCCCACATCTGGAGCCAGGGCAGGCTCAGGCCCCTGACTCGGCCCAGCTGGTGTTTGTTGCAGGGGAACCTGTGCAGACTGGGGCTCTTCAGGATCAGGCCCCAGACATAGTTCAGATGATGCCTGAGGCAAAGGATCTGGTGCAGTCTGAGAACCCTCTTGTTCCGAGTCCGAGTCCCAGGCCATCACAGTCAGGAAGGCTTCTCCGGGCGATGATCTGGCCGGTGTGTAAGAGACAAGGTGGTCCTTCAAGCAACCTGGCTATGGCCGTGGGGATGCGTTTGGCACGGTGTGCCTCAAATTGTAGGCACTCTGGGAGCTGCCTTCTACTGAGCCACACCCATGGGTCTGTCTATCTAGCTTCATGCTAGTCTACACTGACTGGCAGTGGCTCTCCAGGTCTTCAGGCAAGGTTCCTCTCCCAGCCATATCAGGAGATGGTGAGGATTGAACCTGAAACCTTCTGCATGCAAAACAGATGCTCCACTCAGCTCCAGACCTCCTATAACCCTCTTATTTTTATTTATTCATTGAATTTATGTCCCACCATTTTCTCCAAGGAGCATACATGGTCTTCCTACTCACTGATCCCCACAGCAGCCCTGTGAGATAGGTCGGGTTAGAATCATAGAATTGTACAGTTGGAAGGGAAGAACCAGATGCACAAATGTAAGATGGGGGACACCTGGCTCGCTAGCAGTACATGCGAAAAGGATCCAGGGGCCTTGGTGGACCACAGGCTTAGCAGGAGTCCACAGTGCAATGCAGCAGTGAAAAAAGCGAATCAACAGAAGTCTAGTGTCCAGGTCAAGGAAAGTCCTAGTACTGCTCTATTCTGCCTTGGTCAGACCACAGCTGGAATATTGTGTCCAGTTCTGGGCACCACAGATTAAGAGGGAGGTTGACAAGCTGGAAGGTGTGCAGAGGAGGGTGACCAAGATGGTCAAGGGTCTGGGAAGCAAGCCTGATGAGGAATGGTTCAGAGGGTCAAGGTCATCCAGCGAGCTTCATGGCTGAGTGGAGATTTGGACTCTGGTCTCCCAGGTCCTAGTCCACCACTCTTAATAGGTCTGGGCTATTGTCCTCCACCACCAGGGAGGAAGAGAGGTGGAATCTCTAGGGACCTCACTTTAAGCTCTGATCAGTATACCTGAAGGAGCGTCTCCACCCCCATCATTCTGCCCGGACACTGAGGTCCAGCGCCGAGGGCCTTCTGGCGGTTCCCTCATTGCGAGAAGCAAAGCTACAGGGAACCAGGCAGAGGGCCTTCTCGGTAGTGGCGCCCGCCCTGTGGAACGCCCTTCCAGCAGATGTCAAAGCGATAAACAACTACCTGACATTCAGAAGACATCTTAAGGCAGCCCTGTTCAGGGAAGTTTTTAACGTGTGATATTTTACTGTATTTTTGGTTTTTATGGAAGCCGCCCAGAGTGGCTGGGGAGGCCCAGCCAGATGGGCGGGGTATAAATAATAAATTATTAATTATTATTATTATTATTATGATCTGCCTTTTGAAGGTGCAAGTGCATTGGGGAACTGGCTTTTAGGTAGCAGTGGGTTCCCCAGCATTGCTGATCCGGCTCACGGGTTCTTGAGGATTGTCTTGTGCAGGCCACTCAAGCTGTCTTGCCTCTCAGGTATCTGAGTCCTGCTTCTCTTGCAGTTGCAGCACATGATGGTGATGATCGGCTACCCAGACTTCCTGCTCAACCCAGAAGCGATTGACAAGGAATACGAGGCAAGTATGCCAGGAGCCCAATGCCCACGCTTCCTGGGGTGGGGTGAGAACCTCCCTGGGTAGAGAGTGGCAGCCCAACCAATTAATCAACTAAAGAGTTTTCAGTTGATTAATCACCTGTGTTTAAATAACAGCCGGTGGTAAGTGAGGAAAGAGCCTTCCTGTTTATGGAATTCTTTCCCCAAGGGAGATCACCTAACACTTACATTGATGTGTTTTCAGCACTAGGCAAAGACCTTTTTGATTTCCCTAGACTTTTAACATCAGAGGAGTTTTAAGAAGCGGCTTCTATTTATCCTGCTGTTTTGTTGATTACTGGGTCCCCCCCCCCCTTGCATTTTTCTAATGGTTTTTGTGTGTGTGTGTGTGTTTTGTAATGGATTTGTTGTTCTCATCATATGAAGCCACCTTTGTAATTATAAACTGAAGGGCAGCATGCAATAAATAAAAACAGGGAGCTGCAACATTAGCTCACCTGGCCTAGGTAATGTGGTTGTGTGTCCTATTTTACAGGAAACAGTCCTGTAAAACACAAGTGGGTCACAAAGCCTGTGCCAATGGGTTGCAGGTGTCGTAAATAAAAATTGCCCTTTTCCCTTATGGGGTATCCAAGAGCCCATATAGCGTCCTTACATAGGTTCCCTATTGGTAGGAGAGAATAACAGAGGCCAACCAGAGAATATTGAGAAGCAAAGCAGCTAGTAAGCCTGATCTTTATTGATCTGTTGCAACAGGGTGCTCCCCTCACACGCAGGAAAGGAGGAGGAACCCAGAACAATGGCGTGCAAGGCCTTATAAAGACTTGGGAATCGCCACCCTGTAGATCAAGACCACCCCCAGAAACATCATACATACATCACAGAAGGGGTGTAACCTAAGACCACCCCTCAGATACATCACACCTACATCATAGAAAAGGCGGTCTTAAAACAGAAATTTGAATGTTGTTTTTCTCCTGTCTTTGTTTATCTCCTGTCTGGCAGGTTATTTGATTGGATTGCCTGGGTAGCCTGGCCAGTCTTTTGTAATGATAAATACTTAGTTCCTGGGCGGTGTCACAGGCTCACACCCTATTCATATCTTAAATGTGCCCTTAAGACAGGATTTGTGAGGAAAGAGACAGTGGGGAGGTTTCCCACTTTGACCTTGCAGAGAAAATATTTGCTCAGTTTAGGAATCAAAATGGTTCCAGGTCGGTCTTCCTGTGCTGATCTTTGTACGTGCTTGGTTGCTACACTTATGAACATTACCATATAAGTAAACCCAAAGTAAATGTTATTTTTGCTCCTTAACTCAGTGGTTTCCAGTGACTGTTACAGGTCATTTCTGATGCAAGGTGTAATAGCTGTTAACGGAAAAATCCGAGGGCTCCCTTGGACAAAAAGTAAAGACACCAACCAGAGTAAATTGGAGCAGCCAGAGTAAAAACAGCAGCTTGTAGGCTTGGCCTTCATTGAACTGTTGCAACAGGGTACTCCCCTCATTTGCAGGAGAGAGGAAAGACACAGAAAAATGGTGTGCAAGGCCTTATAAAAACTTCCCACCCTGTAGATCAAGACCACCCCCAGAAACATCATGCATACATCACAGAAAGGAGGGGTTGAGGGAGGAGTTGTGGTGGTAACCTGAGTGTCCTGTCACCTGGCTGGTTCCCCCTTTCCCCCTCCCCATGAGTACTTTCCAGGTGACAAAGGGGAGTTTCCAGTTTCCTGCCCCCAGAGGGAAGATCTGATCATTGTCCTTTGTTCCAGTCCATGCTGAATCCACTCCCATATGCAAGTTCTTTGTGATCTTGATTGTCTTCTGTCTAGGACCATCAGGGTTGGCATAGCAACTGGGCAGGGCTCCTGTGGATGTGCTGGGATGCTCAAGGGATTATGGTGGCCTGTATCAAACCTTCCCCATTTTGTATTCCTTCCTTCATGGAGTAAAATAAAAGTGGAACAGTACAAATCCGATGTATGGTTGCTTTTCTATGAATTTATAACAGAAGCATAGCGTATGTAGTGTGTGAGTGTGAGTGTGTGTGAAGTTTGTACAAACTGAATGATTGGGGGGGGGCGTTCCTGCAACATACCCACTAAAAACAACTCCCTGTACGAGCAGCTTGTGGCAAACTGGCACTGGATCAGCTGCCAAGATTAGTGAACAGTTGAGCCAAGGGTAATATGAAGTTTGCTTCATCAAAATAATAATATCTTTATTGTATGTCTGACAACCATCTAAACCTGCACTAGCCAACTCACTGGCAAAATGCAAACTCAGTCATCCCTCTGATACTTGCCAAAATTTATTGTGAATAAAACAGTTAGAAACATTAATCATTCGGTGTACCTAACACTGCTTAACCTTTATGCTTTTAGTCTTCTTCCTCTTTGGCGATCACTCGTAGCCAAGTAAGATTGTCTTCCATAAACACTGTTTTAATAATGAGTCCGTAAGTGACTGTGGAGGCCAATTCTGGATCCACACGTCCTTCCACAGTGGGGACATTGGTTTCCGGGCGGGAGTTGATCACGGTGAGGGTTTGCCAAGCGTACCTTCGTCTTAGCACATTTCTCCCTTGCGTCCTGAGTTCGAGTGTCTTCAAAGCCCACAACACCTTTGGTAAAGGCTGTTCTCCAATGGGAGCACTTGCAGGCAAGTGTTTCCCAATTGTTGGTGTTTATACTACATTTTTAAAGATTTGCCTTGAGACAGTCTTTAAACCTCTTTTGTTGACCACCAGCATTACGCTTTCCATTTTTAAGTTCAGAATAGAGTAGTTGCTTTGGAAGACTATAATCAGGCATCCACACAACATGACCAGTCCAACGAAGCTGACGTTGAAGGATCATTGCTTTTAGTATAATTGTTATAGGTTGTGAAGCCATATCCTACAATCAGATTGTTGCTGCTTTTACGTTCCCAAAAGCAAAGCTGTGAATAACTTTGAAACATTGCCACAAATTCCACATTAATGCAAGCTGAATTGGAATGAACGGCAGTCTTTTTCTTTTTGAGGATTGCCATTTGTTTTGATTTAGCACTAAAGAGCAGGCTTTCCAGGGGGAAGTGGCAAAACCTCTCAGACCCATGCCTAGAAAACATGAGACAAATGGAAAACCTCTTGGAATCATACTTTCTAGGCATGGGTCAAGTGTGGACGAGCCCTTTGCAGGTGAATACAGCTCACCTGGTTACAACCTTTCCTGCTATGGTGAGGTGTATTTCTATTTGAATCGTAATAATTAGTCCTAAACTCATGTGTGCATGGAGGTGAGCATATGCACATTTTATGCACTTTTGTGCCCTCTTTTTTATTTTATTTTTTTGAGTGGTTCCCCACCGTGCTCAGTCCTGCCTACATGAGCAGCTTGCTTCTCTCTGGGGTTTGCAACAAGGGTCTTGAACCTGGGACCTTTTGGCATGTATCGCTGAGCTACAACCCTCCCCCAAACCCTTGAGCCTAATTTCACTTGTCTCCTTCCACAGTTTGAGGTCCACGAGAAAACCTACTTCAAGAACATCCTCAACAGCATCAAATTCAGCATTAAGCTGTCAGTGAAGAAGATCCGGCAGGAAGTGGACAAGTCGGCGTAGGTATCCCTCCTTTTGAAAGGAAGCGCGTGGCTCAGGCCGGCTTGCGGAGAGCCTGCACCCTGAGTTATCCCAAGCAGGGAGAGCCTAGAAATATTGCACATAAATTCTCACGAAAGCTACTGTGGAGGTCTGAATTTGGTGGTACTTCCAGCATTGGTCCTGATTTGTTTGCAGGGAGGTTAGACATTTGTTGTTTTTTTATATATAAATACTTTATTAAGTTTTGACAATAAAAGAAAATTCAGAAACAATACAAAAACAGAGAAAATACAAAATCACAACATACAGATTACAAAATACAAAAATACAAACATTAAACACGAAAAAAGAAAAAAACACATATAGTAAAAAGAAACATAATTTCCCTCTTTCTTAATTTCTCATCTTCAGTTAACTTATTTTCCCGACTTCCTCACATCTCCCGTTCTTGTATCCCTTTTACAAATTAATTCAGCAAATTCATATCCTGTTAATTTATCTATTATTGATCCAATCTTACATTTTACCTTGTTGCTAGAACCCCTGCGATTCATTTCAATGTCATAGACATTTGTTACTGATTGAGCTACTGATTGCTTGTGGGGAGGTCAGACACTGTTGCATCAAGCATCATCCCACACTTTCTGTGTATTTTCCTATCTCTGTCTTTCCGGCTTTTCTTTCTTTTTTGAAGTGTGTTTGCTGCACAGGAGTGTCAGATCCATCTCAATTGTGCAATCGGAATTTCTTGGTACGTGATGATGGAATCCCTCTTGGAAACAGGGACAGCCTGGGAGTCACACACACCCCAGTCTCCCCCAACCTGCTTCCTCTTTCTTCCCTTTCTTTGTCTGTTCATTTCCCCAGGCTTGAGCAACCTCTAGTGGCTGGCAGTAACAGCGCAGGGATGTTGCCTCCTTTGAACCAAACCCGCTGTTGAAAAGTATGTTTGAACCAGCCAGTGTTCTTCACGCAACATACAAGCAGGTGTTGAGTTCCTCCAAGATTGATGGCTTGCTCTGAGAACAGGGTTTCCCAAACTTGGGTCTCCAGCTGTTTTTGGACTACAACTCCCATCACCCCTTGCAATCAGGACCAGTGGTCAGGGATGATGGGAGTTGTAGTCCAAAAACAGCTGGAGACCCATGTTTGGGAAACACTGCTCTGAGAATGAAGGAAGTGATTTTGTGAGGACTGGTTCATGAATTTCCATGCGGGCAGAAGCCTCCGAATTCCTGTAGCTGTTTCCGACAGCTGCTACAGGAACCCTTGGAGCACCTGCTTCCTGCTCCCTTAGCACAGGGTTGGGGAACCTGTTGTTGGATTACAAGCCCCACCATTCCCAAGCACTGGTCATGCTGGTGGGGACTGATGGGAACTGGAGTCCAACAATATCTGGAGGCTGGCAAGTCTCCCATCCCTTAGCAGCCCCAGCACTGATACTTCCTGCCCCTTCCTTGACTCACCTCTAGTAATAGAAAAGAAATTCAGTGTGTTCTCTGCCTTCTGGAGGACATAAGAGACCCCATCTCATTCCTGTGCGGACAGATGTTGTCTTCTGCATCTAACAGTTATTGGCCTCACCTTGTGCTGCAACAGACCTCTCTTGATCAAGGTGTGCTTTCTCGTTGCAGGTGGCTGCTGCCCCCCCAGGCACTGAACGCTTACTACCTTCCCAACAAGAACCAAATGGGTATGGACACATCTGCATTTCTGTTTTTGTTTTTCCCCAAAAGATATTTATTAAAGTTTTTTAAAAAATAACAATGAAAATGAAAAATAAAAAGAAACAAAATACAAATTACAACATAAAAACAGTTTAAAAAAAATAATTTTCCATAACATATCTTCCTTACACTTATTTCCCCAGACCTCCTCATACCTCCCTTCTTTGTATTCCACTTCAATTTGTTAGTTCAGCAAATCCTTACCATTAAGCTTTTACCCATTTGTAAACCTTTTTTTTTCGTATCTCCTAAAGCATTACAGCTGGAAACCCCTTAGTTTCTATCCAACATCCTTCTAGCATTCATTAATTTTACAATATTTCTGTAAATAGTCTTTAAATTTCTTCCAGTCCTCTTTCACCATCTCTTCTCCCTGGTCCCGGATTCTACCAGTCATTTCCGCCAATTCCATGTAGTCCATCACTTTCATCTGCCATTCTTCCAGAGTGGGTAGATCTTGTGTCTTCCAATACTTTGCAATGAGTATTCTTGCTGCTATTGTAGCATACATAAAAAAGTTCTGTCCTTCTTTGGCACCAATTGGCCGACAATGCCCAGGAGAAGAGACACATCTGCATTTCTGGATCTCTCGTGGGATTGGATAGCTCATGGGAAAGGGAAGTCGCACAGTGGCATTCATCCCCCCTCCTTCCTTCGCCTGTTGCAGGCGCGAGAGCCAGGAATTTGCATTGCCACGGCCCTGCTATGGACTGATGAGCACCGTTCCCCTGAAATGCCACCCAAGCAGGCTCCATAGTTAGACTGCTATAGACTGAATCTCAAAAGCTCAGCACAGCAGCCAACAAATCTTGCTTTCCACTGGGGTTAGGAATCCTACTCTTATTTGGCAAGGTCGCTCCATACCTACATGACCTATGCAGTCACCATCAACGCAGAGCTTTTCCCCTCGCAAGATATTTGCCGTCTGCCGTTCTGCAGGGCAGCTTCTCGAAGGCTCCATATTTGCTGAGCATTTCTGTTCCCTTACCATCTTTGTCTCATTTCTCCTCAGTGTTCCCAGCTGGAATTCTTCAGCCCACACTGTATGACCCAGAGTTTCCACAGTAAGTGCTTTTTCCGCACACTGGGAGCGCACCATGGGCTTCTGGGAGGGAAATGGGCGCTTTGTGTGTGGTTCTGCTGGTGGCGATTCAGGCTAGAGCAGCACTCTTGAACCCTGTGTCTCTAGACTCCATTGGACTACAACTCCCATCATCCCCTGCCAGCTTAAGCAGTGGTCAGGGATGATGGGACTTGTAGTCCTACAACGTCTAGGCAGCCCATGGCTGAAAAATTGTGGGCTGGCGGGTTTCAGTCCAACCCTTCTGTTCTCTTAGGCCACGTTTTGTGGAGATGATGGCCCGTCCCTGGAAAGGAATCCCTTCCTTCATAGGAACGCTGGGGCTCTGCTTATTTCACCACACATTTCTGGGAGGGTGAATGAACTGTAAAAAGGTGCTCTTCGAAAAAATGTGCTGGAAAGTGGCCACGTTTGTTCTGAAGAGAAAGTACCCCCATCGTTCAGCCCGGACACTGAGATCCAGCGCCGAGGGCCTTCTGGCAGTTCCCTCATTGCGAGAAGTGAGGTTACAGGGAACCAGGCAGAGGGCCTTCTCGGTGGTGGCACCCACCCTGTGGAACGCCCTCCCACCAGATGTCAAAGAGAAAAACAACTACCAGACTTTCGGAAGACATCTGAAGGCAGCCCTGCTTAGGGAAGCTTTTAATGTTTAACAGAGCACTGTATTTTAACGTTTTGTTGGAAGCTGCCCAGAGTCACTTATTATTATTATTATTATTATTATTATTATTATTATTATTATTATTAGCCTGGGGCAGATTCAGAAGACAGTGCTGACCTGGATCATGCCCCTCTAGCCCCTCGCGGATTTCCAGCCTAAAATTCTCCATCTGTTGGTGGAATCTGGGCTCTCACCTGTTCCCCAACCCTCCAACCCCCTGTTTCACTGCCACCCCATAGCCCCCGACGTTTTATCTCCCACCTACAGGTCCCTGAATTACGGCGGGATTGGAACGATTATTGGACATGAGCTGACACACGGTTACGATGACTGGGGTGAGCTCCCCCTTCCCCCTCCCTTCCCCAAACCTATTTCGGGGCCTGATAATCATCTCCCCGAACCGTCCCAAAACCTAATAACCAGGCCAGCCTGATACATTTTGCTGCTTGAGGCAGAAACGTTCAGCTTCCAATTCAATTCAGTTTATGGAAGCCAAGCAGACGGGCGGCTTAATATTACTTCAGTATTGCTGGTGGGCCTCCTAGAGATTTTTTAAAGCATTAAATGGTTTCATAAATGATTTTTAATAAATGGTGGGTCGGCACCATCCTCTCACACCTGAGGGAAGCAGGTTAGCTTAGAACAGGGTTTCCCAAGCTTGGGTCTACAACTACAACTCCCATCATCCCTGGCCACTAGTCCTGCTAGCTAGGGATGATGGGAGTTGTAGTCCAAAAACAGCTGGAGACCCAAGTTTGGGAAACCCTGGCGTAGAAGGATCATGGTGGGAAACCCACAGGTTTGTCCTTGAAACACCTCGCCAATGCGGCCTGCCCCCCACCCCTGATAATCAGCCACCTGAGGCGGTTGCTTCACTTTGCCTCATAGTAGGGCCGGTCCTGGCCTGGTTTGAAGGGAGGCCTTGCAGCTGCTCCCACAGAGACTGCAAATGTTTACCAGAGGCCATCCATTTTCATTCTTCCATCTGCACAATGGGGCACAGAACAGGCATGCACCCCCAAAACACAAAACCCTTTCCCTCACTCATAAATATGAGCCCTGTATGAAGTAGCTGTTGATCCTTGCCTCCTCATTTTTTCAACTTAAGTTTGAATACATCCATCATGGACCCCTGGACCCAACGACATCTTATATTCTTAATATTGAAAAATATGTTTATGTCCCATGGCTAGGTCTGTTCTAAGCCTTATCTGAGCTCCCCCTCCCTTGGCAAACACCCGGCCGATCAATGAATTATTTCCATAAACACTTGAGTGTTCTTGATGCTTGTTCTCACGTTACACTGAACCCAGGTACAAGCTCTCTCTACACACGTACAAGGGTTTTCTTTGAAAGAATGAACACTTTGTGGATGCACACAGCTTGGCTCTCGTGTGCACAGGCACACAAAGCATACACTCATTGAACGTTGCGTGTGGATAACCCGCAGGAGTGCTTATAACATGTGAACACTCCTGCAGTCAAACCGCAATAGAACTGCAGCCTCTCCCCCCTATAGCAGCAAAATCTCTGAGGTCACCCTTGTGACTGACCCTTATCTGTCCCGCTTTGCAGGAGGCCAATACGATCGCCATGGCAACCTGATGCACTGGTGGACCGACTCATCCTACAGCAAGTTTCTTAAGAAGGCAGAATGCATCGTTAACTTGTACGACAACTTCACGGTCTACAACCAGAGGGTGAGCCGGGGTGTGCCATGCAAAGGGGGAGAGCTCCTTTGCAAAGAGTCTGCTGTAGAACCCGAAACCAGTGTTTGCAAATATGTGGGAAATGCCCAAATTTTCAGCTCCACTGTCCATGTTTTTAAAAGATGAAATTTTGGGACCTCGCATCTGCATTTGCCCTTTGACTGTGACATTTCCCCACAATATCCAAATATCGGCTTGTTATTTAAGGCAGGCATCAAATCTGAAACACCCCCCCCCCCACTCCAGAAGCTGTCAAAATTCTGAATGGCGTTGTGCATCATCACTCAAATCCAGTTCGATATTCAATACTATCACAGCATGGCTATCAAATAATGTTATCAGTAGGTGGATATCAAATATTCTGAAAATGAACAACAAATATTGGGCATGCGTTCACATAACTAGAGAATATTTGATGGGACCCACTTAATTTGATGGGACCCACTTAAAAATTGTATTTTTAATACAATCAATTAAATTAATGATAATGAAAATTTGCAGAGGAGAATTCGAGGAACAAATTTATTACAGCTCTGATCGCTGTAACCAGGCGTGTCCTCTTGGGAGAGTCAAAAGTCTGGAGTCCACTGGAGAGCCTGTAATGATTACAATATCAGACTAGAACCTGGGAGACCTGAGTTCAAATCCCCACTCAGCCATGGAGCTAAACTGGATGACCTTGGGCCCGTCAGGACCTCTCCGTCTGGCCTACCTCACAGGGTTGTTGTGAGGATAAGATGGAGGGGGGGAGACAGGTGCGTATGCCAGTCACCCTCAGCACCTTAGAGAAAAGGCGGAGTGACAACAGAATAGATGAATAGGGATTGTGCCCATAGTACCTTCCTTCTATTTGCCAGGCTATAGGAGGCGGCAGTGGCAAATTATAAGTCAATGGGCAAGAGGAAGGGTTACGCCACCCCTGAAGGAGGGCAGACCTGTATTTTGGCCTACTATCATATAAGTTAAAGCCATGGTTTTCCCAGTAGTGATGTATGGAAGTGAGAGCTGGACCATAAAGAAGGCTGATCGCCGAAGAATTGAAGCTTTTGAATTCTGGTGCTGGAGGAGACTCTTGAGAATCCCATGGACTGCAAGAAGATCAAACCTCTCCATTCTGAGTGCTCCCTGGAAGGACAGATCCTGAAGCTGAGGCTCCAATACTTTGGCCACCTCATGAGAAGAGAAGACTCCCTGGAAAAGACCCTGATGTTGGGAAAGATGGAGGGCACAAGGAGAAGGGGACGACAGAGGACGAGATGGTTGGACAGTGTTCTCGAAGCTACCAGCATGAGTCTGACCAAACTGCAGGAGGCAGTGGAAGACAGGAGTGCCTGGCGTGCTCTGGTCCAGGGGGTCACAAAGAGTCGGACACGACTAAACGACTAAACAACAACAACATCATATAGACAGGCTTTTGAGTAAGAAGCAAATGCCCAGTTGTTCTGTATGGGACAATGACAATAAAGATTATTGTATCATATCGTACCGTGTCAGTGGCAGAACAAAGTTCTACAGTTACCATGGCATTTGGAAGTTGGCATCTTGGTGCCAGCTGTTAATTTCCAAAGTGGCTGCATCTGCTGAACTAGACGTCACATCTAGGTCACCCAGCAATCAGCACTGGATGCCAGCCCTGGAAAGGGGCAATTGAATGTTTGCCCAACGCCCAGCTGTTAAAGGCAGGGGAGCCCCAGGCACTAAAAAGGTGGCAATCCAACTTTGGGGATGTGTGGGAGCACACTCAAGCCCTGCGCAGAGGCACTCAAGCCTTTATATGAACACATAGTGTTGGGTGAAGTGTAAGGAGGGAGGAACAGGGGTTGGGCGAGGCGTTTTCAAAGGGTGAGGCAGGAGAGGTTGACAAGAGTGGTGAGGAGATTCGAGGGCAAAGAAACAGGGATTTTCAACTCTGACAAATGAGAAAGACCAGGAAAGAGAAAGGTTTCTTTCTGTTGATGAGATGAGAGTTTGTTTGTCTCAAATTAGACCAGATATAAACGAGATTACCCAGCAAAGACAAGCTCACACCTCCCATTGAGTTCATATACAGTGTTACCTCTGGTTGCGAACGGGATCCGCTCTGGAGGCCCGTTCGCAACATGAAAAGAACGCAACCCGCAGCAGCGCATCTGCACACGTGCGGGTTGCGATTCGCCGCTTCTGCGCATGCGTGTGACGTCATTTTGCGCGTCTGCACATGCACGAGCGGCGAAACTCGGAAGTAACCCTTTCCAGTACTTCCGGGTCACCGCGGGACATAACCTGAAAGAACGTAACGTGAAGCGGACGTAACATGAGGTATGACTGTACATATTTCAGGTGCATATGTAAGAATTATATTTTGGGAATAGTTTGTGTTCTTATGTTGCTGCATTGTTTTATACTTTCTGGGCGTCTCATGATCCTATTATAAAGCAGTTGCGTTCTGTGCTATCAATTAAGCACTGCTAGAATTTGATTCTTCTTGTTTCC
Source organism: Podarcis vaucheri (assembly GCF_965113315.1). Lineage (NCBI taxonomy): Eukaryota > Metazoa > Chordata > Lepidosauria > Squamata > Lacertidae > Podarcis > Podarcis vaucheri. Next base: position 5,498,533 of record NC_138763.1, on the reverse strand, counting down.
CAGTGTTTTCCTTATCGATAAAAAATTGGTGCTGCCCAGAGAAACAAGTTTGAGGACCTCTGTTCTCAATACTGGGGTTTTGTGGGATGGTGGAAAGGAAGCATTTCCAGTCCTAACTCAGCTGTCTGTCTGTCTGTCTGTCTGTCTGTCTGTCTGTCTGTCTCTCTTACAGGTGAATGGGAAGCATACCCTTGGGGAGAACATTGCTGATATGGGGGGACTTAAGCTCGCCTACTATGTAAGTCCCCCCCCCCGAGGGAAGAGGAGTTCCCAGTCACATGTGCAAAGTCCACCCAACATGGTGTCTGCCTGACATCTTCCCAAGCTCAGTTTGGCTGACAGACCCGTGCAAGAGTGCTTTTCACACAGTGCCTAGTTAACTGTGGAACTCCCTCCCACAGTAGGCTGTGATGGCCACCAAATTTGAGGGCTTTAAAAGAGAATTATATGATTCATGGGAGAGCAGTCTATGCACAGCACTCCACCCCACCGCGGTTTCATCTCACTTTTGATTTTTATCCCGCCTTTCTGCATTGCTGAAGAAACTGCAAAATGCACACAGAGATCGCAAATTTTCCAGCAATCCTAAACAAATAACCCATAGTAAAAAAAAGGACTATAAAACAAAACAACTTCTACCTAATGAAGGAATACTCAATGGTCCATTAGAATGTAAACGTATGCAATAAAATTAACTCTCAAAACTTAGGCAGGTAATTATGAAACAGAATTTCACTCTCAACCATTATGGCAAATTGCTACTAAATTATACTGGATAAGAAATAACAGCAAAGAGTCTTAAAAGAGCCAGACGTTTGCAGATACAGATGGCACCGAAGGTCCGTGTTTGTATAAGAAACACAATTGTTAAGATTTTTATACCCTGCTTTTTCCCCTGTCAGGGACTCAAGGCGTCTTACAGACAACAAATAAGAATGCCTTAAAAACACAGGGGGGAGAAACTAGGACTCAAAAGCTCTGCCCTTTGGGTACTTTAATAATAATAATAATAATAATAATAATAATAATAATAATAATAATAATTAATAATTAATAATTAATAATTTATTTATACCCCAGCCACTCTGGGCTGCTTCCAACAGAATATTAAAATACAATAATCTATTAAACATTAAAAGCTTCCCTAAACAGGGCTGCCTTCAGATGTCTTCTAAAAGCCTGGTAGTTGTTTTTCTCTTTGACATCTGATGGGAGGGCGTTCCACAGGGCGGGTGCCACTACCCAGAAGGCCCTCTGCCTGGTTCCCTGTAACTTGGCTTCTCGCAGTGAGGGAACCGCCAGAAGGCCCTTGGTGCTGGACCTCAGTGTCTGGGCAGAACAATGGGGGTGGAGACGGTGCTCCAGGTATACTGGACCGAGGCCGTTTAGCAATTTCACCTTTGGGGAGGGTCCTGCAGGGAGGGTTGGGGAGTGGCCACCTCATTTAGCTGAGCAAGACTTTCTCTTGCAGGCCTATCAGAAGTGGGTGCGGGAAAACGGTCCCGAGAACCCTCTCCACCCTCTCAAATACACCCACGAACAACTTTTCTTCATTGCTTTTGCCCAGGTAAGGTCTGCGTGCCCGGGGAATGATTCCTTGGGGTTCCTGGATCAGACCCCAAAGGCTTGAGCGAACGCTGCTGCCCTGTCTCATCAGACTGAGGCGTCTCCAAAGCATTCTCAACTCACTAATGCGCCCTTCAGCATCCTGGCTCCCAAGCAGATGCTCTGGACTATAACTCCCATCAGCCCCTGCCAGGAGTCCAAGCCATCTGGCAGAGATCCAGGCTGGTGAAGGAAAGGTTATACTCAGCAGCTTACAGGAGGGGTGGCCCAGATCCTTATCAGGATCAATCTTGTGAGCCAAATTTGACAGGTGTGATGTTTAAAGGAGAGAAGGCTGCATCAAAGAGCACTTTTGCAAAGAGCTTTTGCAAAAGTGAAAAGTGCGCTTTTGCAAAGAGCTTTTGCAAAGAGCTTAAACAGTTAACTGTTCTAGTTTTCAGCCTCTGGAGACTGAAATGGGAGTGGGGTGTGTGTGTGTGTGTGTGTGTGTGTGTGTGTGTGTGTGTGTGAGAGAGAGAGAGAGAGAGAGCTTTAATGACCTTTAGCTTGAGGTCATTCTGGCAACGTGAAACGGCTGCCATCCAATTCTGCTATTGCCCCAGACAGCAGCAAAAAGCTAAGAAGGAAGACAGGAAGGGAAGAGGGATCAAAAGCAAATGCATTTTTTAACAAATGAAGAACAAAATAAATCATTTCCATAGCAAAGGGGGGGGGGAGCGATCCATGCGTACCTGTTTCTGCCTTTCCTAACATTGGCCAGAGACCCTTGCTGCTGCCACCATTGTGCCACACAAAGGCGTTTCCGGTGGAGGGCTGGAGCGGGCTGCCTGGTCTCTAAGGCAAAGAGGCTTGAGACACTGGCTAAGAGCCCTGGGCCCTCCCAGGCAGCCTCACCTTGCAGCCACAGACTGGACCTTCCCTCCCCAATCTCTGACAGATTCAGTCTCCCACTTCTCGCTTCTTCTCCCTGCAGAACTGGTGCATCAAACGGCGCTCGCAATCCATCTACCTGCAGGTGCTGACCGACAAACACGCCCCTGAACACTACAGGTACCTGGGGGGGTGTGCGTATACGTGTTTGTGTGCAAGAGGAGGGGACAGGAAGGAGAAGGGCCGGCTAAGGGATGCCGTTTGGGTTTGGCTTGCACTGGCTGACCATAAGCTATGGAACCAGGTTCAAGGTGCTTTCATTACCGTATTTTTCACTCCATAAGACGCACTTTTTTCCTCCTAAAAAGTAAGGGGAGATGTCTGTGCGTCTTATGGGGCGAATGCACTGGGCAGCAGAGGGATCCCTTGGCTACCACTGCAGTCATGAGCTGAGGGATGCCTCCACAGCCGGAGCCATGGCTCCCGTCCATCACTTGCTGTGAAGCCAGCAGCTATCGCTCTTGCACTGCTGGCTTCAGCGAGAGTGATAGCTGCGCAGCTTGCTCTGCTGGCTTCACAGTGAAGTGGGAGGAGGGACGGACGGGAGCAAGCAAAGCAAGAGCCGCTTACATGGCTTCTGTCCTACTTTGTGCAGCTCTCACTTTCTTGCCCATCCCTCCCTCCTCGCTGTAAAGCAAGCAAAGCACCTGTCCCGGTGTCTCCTCCTCTTTTACAGCGAGGCGGGAGGAGGGATGGGCAAGAAAGTGAGAGCTGTGCAAAGCAGGAGAGAAGCCATGTAAGCAGCTCTCACTTTGCTTGCTTTAAAGCAAGAAAAGCGAGAGCCACTTACATGCTCTGCGCAGAATATTTTCTAAAAACTAGGTGCGTCTTATGGTCAGGTGCATCTTATGGGGTGAAAAATGTGGTAATTTACAAGGTCCTTGACAGCTAGGGTCCAGAACAACCCAGGGACCATCCCATCCCATATATTCCTGCTCGACCTCTGAGGTTTTTGCAGGAATCCCTGCTTGGATGAATGGGTCATATCTACCAGGAGTTCTGTGTTTTGTATTGTGGGCCCAATTTTGTGAAACTCCCTTCTTGTTGAGATCAGGCAAGTCCCCTCTCTGTTGAACGTCCGGCACTCCCTAAAGACTTTCATTTCATTCCAGCAGGCTTTTAAAAAAATAAATCTATTTATTTGGGGTTTTCAAATGAAAATTTTACAATAACATAACAATTTACAATATAGAAACAAGATTCCACAGAATCTCCTGGGCTTTCCTCCTCTGTGGCTCCTATTGTTAATCATTTCCTCCTGCATCTTCTATAATAATCCAAATCTTTTGCATCTCCATTATGTCCAAAATTCACCATTAAACTACAGGTGTTATTCCAATCCCACTAACGATTTTAGCTGCTTACAATGGTTTTTAAGATAGATCATATATTTTCCCCATTCCGTATTAAAATTCTGGTCTTCCTGATTTCTGAGTCTTCTGGTCATTTTTGCTATTTCGGCATAGTCCATCAACTTGTTCTGCCATTCTAGGGACTTTTACTTCTTTCCATCTCCAGCAGGCTTTTTAAAAACTGAGTTCTGAATTTGTAGTTTTGACTCATTTTTATGCCTACTGTATTATGGCTCTTGTACATTGCTGAGATTAAGTAGAGCACAGATTGTTGATACAAAATAAATAAAACATGGACACTCTCGTGTTCCGAGAGCCTTGCTTGCCAACCCACGGTTGACGGTCGCCTTATGTGGTCTCCTTGCTTGACTGCTCAGCAAATTTCCCCTGCCATGCTGGGGGCATCCCTGGTAGACCAGCCTTTCCTCTAAGACAGGCATCCCCAAACTCAGCCCTCCAGCTGTTTTGGGACTACAATTCCCATCATCCCTGACCACTGGTCCTGTTAGCTAGGGATGATGGGAGTTGTAGTCTCAAAACAGCTGGAGGGCCAAGTTTGGGGGTGCCTGCTCTAAGAGCAGGCAGGCCAATATCCGAATTTGGGACATGGTGTGTTTGCATGTTGAACGAGGCAGGAGAAACCTTCAGGTCAGCAGCTTCAGCCAGGGAAATGGGCGTGTTTTGGATTCTGATTTGAGAGATGCACTGCTTTGGGGAATGACACACACAGAGAGGGGTGAAGGCCTAGGAGAGATTTCATACCTGAGTCAGATGGAAGCTGGAGAATAAATGGAAATAAATTAATGATAAATTTAGATTAGATAGGATAGATTAGATGGCCCTTTGGGTCCCTTCCAAATCTTCTTTGATTCTATGATTCTAATCCTTTGGAGCTGCCAGGGACTTAAATCTGAAACAGTTCCCTCTCAGCGGTCAGGGTGCAGCCACCAGATCTTGAGAAGGAGGAGGAGGAGGAGTTTGGATTTGATATCCCGCCTTTCACTCCCTTTAAGGAGTCTCAAAGCGGCTAACATTCTCCTTTCCCTTCCTCCCCCACAACAAACACTCTGTGAGGTGAGTGGGGCTGAGAGACTTCAAAGAAGTATGACTGGCCCAAGGTCACCCAGCAGCTGCATGTGGAGGAGCGGAGACTCAAACCCGGTTCCCCAGATTACGAGACTACCGCTCTTAACCACTACACCACACTGAAGAAGGAGCAAAGAGTGAATCTGAGCATGTGAAAAGTGCTTCCCTCTTTCTACCAAGCCCCTGCAGCCAGCCTCCACGTGAGGAATCAAGGGTTGCAAAACAGGGGAGGCATCTTAGGTGCAGTCCCACGCTTCTCGTTTTATACAACAATCCTTCTCAGGCTTTCGCGGCTGCCATAGCGTCATTCCTCTCTTCTTTCCCTCTCCCCTGTAGGGTCCTGGGCAGCGTCTCGCAGTTCGAGGAGTTCGGCCGGGTCTTCCACTGCCCCAAGAACTCGCCCATGAACCCGGCTCACAAATGCTCCGTCTGGTGAAAGAGCCGCCCGCTCCAACCCACCCCTGGCGTTTGCCGAAACGCTCGCCGGGCTCAGTCGCCACCACTCTAAACCTCGTTGCCCACCGGCTGGACAGAGAAAAATGAGGGGAACACACACTCACAAACACAAACACACCCTGTTGCTCCGAGCTGGCCCCGTTCTCAGGGACCAACATGCACACCGACAGACAAGGGCCATTATTTTGGGAGGTGGGGATGGACCGACTCCTGCAGAAATCTCCCCAAGACCTCACACAGACCTCTGTGCACACCTGTGTCGCTGCTTGTTGGGAGAGGAACAGCCAAACTCAGGCAAGGCCACCCAAGAGAGGACACTACAGCCAAGCCAGATGGAGGTGGCAAACATGAGGCCTGTTTCTCCAACCAAATCTGGGAGAACAAAACAAAACAAGATGGCGGACGAGGCCAAACCAAGGTGCCTCCTAATTTCCCCTCAAAGCTCCAGATCTCCTCTCAAGCCCAGCTCCTTCCCAAACTCTCCTTGGGTGCTGGAAATATTGATCCGGGCCTTCTCTAAAATGGTCAGTAGGTCTGGCAAGGGGCAGCTGTGGCTCAGGGACACCCACCTGCCCCAGGCTGCCCACCCTGGCATGCCATGCGCCACCTGTCCCCTTCTCCCCTGCGCAAAAGCACACCAGGGAATGCAGGCCATGTAGATATTTGGGGAAGGGGGAGGACCAGAGTGATTTCTAGGCAAGCACTCATCCTGAACTGCCTGCACAAAAGTCGCAGGGAGGTTATACGGCACCCCCGTTCCGTCGAGCCTTTATTTTGATCTGTTTGCAGGGAGGTTATACAGGATCGCGTCAAGCAATTGCTATCCCATACGTTCCAGCACATTTCTCCTTGCTGCAAAAAAAGGTCAATCTATTTTTTAAGTGGCGACAGATTCATTGTGGAAGGAGGCCAGCCCAAATGCAACCTGAGTTTGCCGATACGCGATCGACTCCTGTCTGCAAAACAGTGAGAGTCTGGAGGCAGGCTGGCATGGTCAGCTGTGTGGCCAACCGCACCCCCCACCCCACCCCAATCTCCCAAACCCTTCACATACACTCCTAGCCAGCAGGTGGCGCTGTCTGGGCTGTAGGGCTAAGTGGCTCTTTGTACAGAAAATGTCGCGCTGTATTTTTCTGCTGCTGATCATGTCGAATTAAAAGGCCAGAGCTGTTTTGTCTGCATGGGCAAAGGGGTGTGATTTATTCGTTGGGCTTCTTGCAACCCTCCCTTTCCCAAGGGCTTGGAGGAGACGCCAACCTGCTATCTATGCTACCTCATCCTTTAATTTAATTTAATGAATCAGCAGAATTGAATTAAAATTAGAAACATCAGAAGTGCACGCAGGATCAGCCCAATAGCACTCTCCCCTCCTCTGGTTTCCAGCAACTTGTATACAAAAAATTGCTCCCTCCAACAGTGGAGACAGAACACAGCCATTGAGGTTAGTGGCCACGGAGAGCCTTATCACTTATGTCACTTCCAGAAGATGCTTGGTCTCAGATTCTCTGGGAGGAAGAATTCCAAGATGGAGGCGCAGCCAATCAGAAACCAAAACAGCCGATCTCTGTGCTCCTGTCAGGCTTCAGGGAATCCGCTTCCTCCCCCCGTGGCCATAAATGAGCAGATCAAACAAAAGAGAGTTCTTACCAGTTAGTTTCTTTAATAAACACAACAAGGGACAAAAAAAAGCATCTGACTAGAATGGTGGTGCTCCCAATTAAGTTCACTCCCTGATCCGTCCCTATTAAACTACATCACTTCTACGTCTTGTAATCTGAGCTTGGAGCCTCTGTGTTTTCTGTTCTGACACTTTCTGAGCTCTCCAGGACTTTGGGGGAAGGGGGTGGATACTATCCAGAGACCATGAATCTGTTAACTCTCTCTCTTCTAGTGTTTCTTCTGCTAGCTGTTCCCCATCCAGTATTTCCCAGCTTCTGCCTTCTGAACTAAGCCCCTCTGCAAACCACTGTTCCAAATCTATACTGTCCTCCTGCTCCTGGGAAGATTCAGGATCAAGGGGAGAGAAGAAGAAGAAGTAGAGTTTGGATTTGATATCCCACTTTATCACTACCTGAAGGAGTCTCAAAGCGGCTCACAATCTCCTTTCCCTTCCTCCCCCACAACAAACACTCTGTGAGGTGAGTGGGGCTGAGAGACTTCAGCGAAGTGTGACTAGCCCAAGGTCAGCCAGCATGTGGAGGAGCGGGGAATCGAACCCAGTTCACCAGATTACGAGTCCACCGCTCTTAACCACTACACCACACCAAGAGGGTAGCTCCCACCATATTCCTCAGTGCAGCCCTCCTCATTATGGTCCCTGGCAGCTCCCTTGCAGTCCTGATCTGGAGCACAGGTGGTTATTTAAGAGACCATTCCCAGTCAGACATGGCAAATCCAGGTGGAAGTGTGATGGTTGGGTTAGGAAGCATCACGTCACATCTCCATGATGACTGGCATGGAGTGAAGAATCAGCTGATGGGAAGGAGCCTGTCAGCTGCCCAAGGAACCTCTCCTTTCAAACTGCACCACACACACACACACACACACACACACACACTGCTCCAGCCTCTACCTATCAATGCTAGTAACAATGATTACGAGAAACGGAGGATTGGGGCACGGCAGGGTTTGAGCATTGCTTGGCATTCTAGAAGCTGGGCATGGCCTCCCTGTGGCATTCATGGCAGCATGCTTTTGGTGCACTACCACCCACCGTTCAGGTCTTGGTAGGAGAGCAGCTCTCAGGTCTGAAGTTGAGCACGTCACCCTCTTTTGAGGCACCACAGTCTCCGCTGTTCCTCATTCCGACTCCTAAGCACCTGGAATCACTGGGATCTCACACTGCTCAGAGATTGGGGGGTAGTGTGCAACACTGGTGTCAGAAGTGGAATTCATGTTTCCTTGAAATGAGGGATACCCCCTGCTTGTGCTCCTGCATGTTCACACCATGACTGGAACTGCCAACCCCACTTTTGGTGGAACAAGATGGAAGACACTCATTGATTCAGCCTTCTGCAGGTTGGAGAACTCTTGTTTAGCTTAAGAAGCAAAGCTCTAGAGGGTGCATTCTATGTGGCATCAGAGTTGGAAGCACTGTCCAGAGGAGAGAAAGAGGAGAGAGATGTATCCCCGAGTTGTTGTCCAAGGGAGGATTAACAGGCCCAAAGGAACAAGGAGGCCAAGAGAAGAGTCACCAAGGTGGGTTTTGTCAACCTGGCAGAGTTAAAGTCCAGGCCATTCTCCTGGTATGGTTCTATGCCAGCAGCGTAGGCCATGACATGGGCAACAAACGTCTGCTCCTGCACCCCGTGGAATAGGTGAGCCATGGGGCCCTTTGCCAAGATGGCCACGTCCTCGCCCCCATGGGTTTCCGAGTCAAGGGGCACCGCAGCTTGCTGGTGGTAGTCGTCACGCTCTACGGAGAGGAATGGAAGAACATAAGAAGAGGCTGCATGATCAGGCCAGGGGCCCCTCACAGAGGCCAGCCAGATGCCTGGTGGAAATGCCTGTGGCTTCCAGCAACTGGTTTTCAGAAGTATTACTGCCTAAGACTGCGAAGGACACTGGACAGGCTTAGGGTCCAGGCCACACATATTGTGGAAGATCAGTAACAGGATCTCCCTTAGTTTTGGGGGATGGGTGGGTATTACTTTAAAGCAAGTATGGAGTGGAGGGTTAAGCTTTAATGTGGATTGGTGCAACGATAAGTGGGTGGAGGCGTTTGAACCTCAGATCTGGAAAATGGCATAAAGGTAAGGGTAAAGGGACCCCTGACCATTAGGTCCAGTCGTGACCGACTCTGGGGTTGCGGAGCTCATCTTGCTTTATTGGCCAAGGGAGCCGGCGTACAGCTTCCGGGTCATGTGGCCAGCATGACTCAGCCGCTTCTGGCGAACCAGAGCAGTGCACAGAAACACCGTTTACCTTCCCGCTGGAGCGGTACCTATTTATCTACTTGCACTTTGACGTCTTTTCGAACTGCTAGGTTGGCAGGAGCAGGGACCGAGCAACGGGAGCTCACCCTGTTGCGGGGATTCGAACCGCCGACCTTCTGATCAGCAAGTCCTAGGCTCTGTGGTTTAACCCACAGCGCCACCCGCGTCCCAGAAAATGGCATAGGGAGGGTTAAACACCACAACCACTGCCGTCTCAATTAACACCCATGGGTGACGTCTGCTGTGGCCTTGGAATCCCTGCCATAGAGTCAAACTAGCCTTGAATGTTGACCACACGCCCTGTCCAGCCACCCCCTCCCCAGGCCTCCCCAATTCAGCAGCGCCATCCCTCTTACCGCTCTCTTCTTCGGTCAAATTGGGGCGGCCCTGGCTGGTGATCTGGTAGCCCGGCCCGTTCCCATACACGATGGATGTGTACGCCTTCCTGTCTGCTGCTAATGCAGGGGCCAAGCCTGTGGAGGGAGCATAGTGGACAGTGAGGAATCTTCTTTCCAGGCCAAGGGCCGGTTTCCTTTCTGGGCAAGCTCCCAAGGGCCGAATTCCAGTGGGGCCAAGGGCCAATGGCAAAAGTGGGCGGAGCAGGGCATGCCCATTCTGCCTTTGTGTGGGAGGCTGCTTTCTACACACACTCGCACGCACCCCTCCCTAACCCCCATCCAGACAAGCAAGAGGCATGGTCTGAGTTCAAGGGCACATCCCAGCCGGGCAAAAACACCCATGGTGTGAAGCAAAGCCACTGAAAGGCATGACCCAAGGAGAGGGTGGTGACGAGGGCCAGACAGAGCTTGTGGACTCTCCTTCCCTGGAGGTTTTAAAGCAGAGGTCTGTCTGTCATGGATCCTTTAGCTAAGATTCCTGCATTGCAGGGGGTTGTGCTAGATGACCCTCAGGGGTCCCTTCCAACTTGACGATTCTATGCTTTTATCCCTGGAGGGCCACTCAGCCTGTTAGTTCATCTAGTTCAATACTCTGAGCGAGCAGAGGTGCTCCAAGATCTACAGAAGTATTTCTCAACTCTACTAGAAAACATCTTCTTTTTTCTAACTGGGGATGCCAGGTATTGAACCTGGGACCTTTGGCAGGCGAAACACAGGCTTTGCTCTCTAAGCCATGACCTTTCTGGACGCAGCCCAAGAGGCTGTGCATCCTCACTGCCTTGTTACCACCACATTCTTCCAGCGGCTGAGGTTTGGACCACAGTTCTGAAGACCTTTGGAAAACAGACAGCTGCCTTATGTTTAGCCTGGAAGAGAGGAGACTGAGAGGAGATCTGAGAGCCATCTTCAAATATCTCAAGGGCTGTGACGTGGAAGAGGGAACAAGCTTATTTTCTCCTGCTCTGGAGGGTAGGACTTGAACCAAGGGCCTTCATGTTACAAGAAAGGAGATTCCAACTAAACATCAGGAAGACATGAGGAGAGGACCAATGGTGGAACAGACTCATAGAACCATAGAATCATAGAGTTGGAAGAGACCACAAGGGCCCTCGAGTCCAACCCCCTGCCAAGCAGGAAACACCATCAGAGCACTCCTGACATATGGTTGTCAAGCCTCTGCTTAAAGACCTCCAAAGGAGGAGACTCCACCACACTCCTTGGCAGCAAATTCCACTGTCAAACAGCTCTTACTGTCAGGAAGTTCTTCCTAATGTTTAGGTGGAATCTTCTTTCTTGTAGTTTGGATCCATTGCTCTGTGTCCGCTTCTCTGGAGCAGCAGAAAACAACCTTTCTCCCTCCTCTTTTCTATATTTGAACATGGCTATCATATCACCCCTTAACCTCCTCTTCTCCAGGCTAAACATGCCCAGCTCCCTTAGCCGTTCCTTAGCCGACTCCCTTGGGAGGTTGTGGGCTCTGTTTCCTTTTAAAGCAGAGATTAGATGATCATCTGTTGTGGATGCTTTAGCTGAGATATCCCCACGGCAGAGGGCTGGACTAGATGACTCTCAGGGTCCCTTCCAATTCTACAATCCTAAGTCAGGCCAACGGTCCATGTAGCTCTGCATTGTCTGCACTGGCAGGCAGTGGCTCTCCAGGGCTTCAGAATGGGCTTCTTCAGTCCTATGTGAAGATCCTACAGGACCTTCTACATTCAAGGCAGGTGTTCTAACCCTGATCTACGGCTCTCCCCCCCCCCACTTCCAGCTGAGCCCACCAGAACCGACGGGTTCATCACCAGCCCCATACCGAAGATGGAGGAGCCTCTCAGCGTGTAGCCGCCAAAGCCAAAGACGTGGGAATGGTCAGCGGTCACCACGGTCAAGGTGTCGGCTTCTTGCGTCAGCTCCCCTGCCCGCTGGACAGCTTTGTCGAACTCCACTGCCTCAGTGAGAGCCTGCTTGGCAATGCCGTTGTGGTGTCCCAGGTCAATCTTGCCTCGTGCGGAGAAAAGGGCAACTTAGAAGGAGAGAGATCAGGGAAAACACCTGCAATCGCCCCAGCTAATGGATCCCCCTTTCACTCAGATGTTTACAAATTTTTAACTACAAGATCCCAGTCTGCTTTCTACTCAAACCCTGGTCAACGCAGCCCAGAAGATGCCCCAACTTATCTTCAACAAAGAGGTAGAATCCCTTGGGGTTGCGGCTGAGGATCTTTAAGGCGACCTCAGTCATCTCCGCCAGAGATGGGTCAGTCTGATTGTTGCGGACCAGCTCGTATTTCATGTCGCCAGGTTCAAAGAGGCCTGGGGATGACAGAGAGAACAACAGCCTGTTCTAAGTGCATCATGGGAGAAAGGACTGTTTTGAGGCGTGAAGCGTGAGAGGAAGACCAAGAGTCAGCTGGCAGTAAATCGCACCATTCAAAGTTGGAGTTATGTCTTTATTAGCAGTAACATGATCTCTGCAGACTTGGCTGAGTGTCAGGCCTAATGAGCACAGCAGCTCATCCCCGTGGGTCTGGGGGCCCATGAAGCAGTTGCCAAGACTGAAGGCTCCTGCCTTCCTACAGTTGTCTAAGTCCTCTCCAGGGTTTTCCCCAAGCAATCTGAGACTTCACCTGTGTGACGCTATTTTCTCCTCCGCCCTTTTCATGCCTCTCCTAGTTCTGGGAGACCAGGCAAGAGGGGAGCTTGTCACAGGACGAGTAGGAGACACCTGGGACCCTTCAGCAGCCTGACTCATCTCTGCCTCTTGGCCTCTTCTGCTTCAGCCTCTGCCTCCGATTCTGGACTGCTCTCTGCCACAAACTCTCCCAGCTCACTGAGCCCTGTTACCTCTTCAGCTTCCGACACCTCTTCTTCCCACTCCTCTCCCTCTTCTCCGTCTGTCCACTCAGTGTCATCCCACCACCACTCCCCGGGTTCTGAGTCTTCTTCCCCTGGGGATTCCCCAGCTGGTTCCTCCCACCATTCCTCTGCATCCAACCAGCCCAAGACAGAGGATTTGTCAGAAGAAAGAATGCGTTCCTAGCCCGCTCCAAGCCACAGTTCACACAATCTGGCAGAACCAAGTGCTACAGCAGAGGTGAGCAACCTCTGGCCTCTTGGCTTAAATAAGAACTATCCAGGGTCCTGTTTTGACCTGTGAGGCTGCTTTTGTGAGGATACCCAGAGTTTACAGGATTAACAGCTCAAGGGAAATGGCGTCCTGTCACTGGGGTGTGTTCGCATCTTTATTATGTGAACATTTTTACTTTCTGTTTCGGCTGCGACAGGAGAAGCATCGTGTCTTCGCTTTCCCCTGGCTGTTGTCATTTTGCTGCTGTACAATGAACGCATCATAGAATAGAGGAAGCCATTGTTCGAGAGTTTTACTGCATGGCTGAGATTCCTTCCACAAAGGGACACCACTGCGCAAGATTCTCTGCTGTAGCCGGGAGAAGCAGGTTGGCGCAGTGGAAGCGGACTGGACGCCACAGCAGTCCCGCTGTTCGCAGCCTTGATGGACTCTCAGCGGAACAATTTTCTCCAAGCTACATCCACCTGGGGACGCGGGTGGCGCTGTGGGTTAAATCACAGAGCCTAGGACTTGCTGATCGAAAGGTCGGAGGTTCGAATCCCCACGGCGGGGTGACCTCCCGTCGTTCGGTCCCATCTAGCAGTTCGAAAGCACATCAAAGTGCAAGTAGATAAATAGGGACCACTTTATAGCGGGAAGGTAAACGGCGTTTCCGTGTGCGGTGCTGGTGCTGGCTTGCCAGATGCAGCTTCGTCACACTGGCCACATGACCCGGAAGTGTCTTCGGACAGTGCCGGCTCCCGGCCTCTTGAGCGAGATGAGCGTGCAACCCTAGAGTCGGTCACGACTGGCCCTGACGGGCAGGGTGGGTACCTTTACATCCACCTGGGCATCATATGTGAAGCCAGGTGTGGGGCAGGAAAAGAGATGGCTGCAAAGGAGCCCTCGGGAGCTCTGAAGTTGTCGTGCTGTCAGGTGATTGACAGGTCCCAGCAGCTTGTCTCCGGGGCTGAAAATGGCTCCCCACCCCAGGGTTACAGCTTTTCCCAGAAGGCACCATTTTGGGTGCAGGTGGGACTCGTGAGAGGAGAGAAGTGCTGGTCTGAAGGCTGTGCCACAAAACTCTCACTCCTGGAATTTTACACATGTCCCTCACTCCCTACATGAGGAAACATTCACACGTGAAGAGAGACACAGGGAAATCTGCAGCCCAAAGCAGTTCGGTCCAGGATTTCTGCTTGATTCTCCTGTGTGTATAAACCGGTCTTAAACGCATTCTGAGAAAAACGCTTCTAATCGCTGTAACTGGGAAGTGCGGTGAGTGATATGCATTTCAACACAGGGCTGAATAAGGCTGTGTGTGCCTTTGAAGCACATTCAAAGCATATTCTTTTTCTCAAAGAATTCTGGGCACTGTAGTTTGTTAAGGGTTGCTGGGAATTGTCACTCTGCGAGGGGTGAACTACATTGCCCATAACCCTTTGAGGGAAATAATGTGCTTTAAAGCTGTAAGCTGCCTAAGATACCATGGATGAAGAAACTGGGAGGCAAATGGGGATTTGAACCCGTTACCCATGAGGCGGCTCACAGCTGGGTCGTCTGCAGCACTCAGGAGCTGTGTTCGGTTCCAGACGTACTTGGTGCCCTAGGAAGAAACACAAAGAATTGAGGGGATATTTTCTACGCCTCTCAGGCCCAACGTAGCTTGCCATATCCACCAGAGATTAAAATGTGTTTCCTTTTGGAGAATATTTGCCTGTCTACACCAATACTGTCCCCTCTATGAGGTGGGGTTTTTGTTAAACCCATTATCAGTTAGGCCAGCATCACTTATGCAGAAACATGACCTAACCAGAAGACTGGTAAGAGCCACTTTTGGAGTTCCATAACGGCTGGCTGTTGAAGTGAAAAACAGCTCCAGATAAGGCACAAGAAAGGCTCTGCGCATACAGTAAAAAAGACTGAGCTGAGTAAGTGTTTCCAAGGATTGTGGTTGGATAAGAGATTGTGGGGTGACGGGGTGGCAGAAGGTGGATGGGGAGAGAATGAAATAGCAAAGATTGCATATTTGGATTTGATATCCCACTTTATCACTACCCGAAGGAGTCTCAAAGCAGCTAACATTCTCCTTTCCCTTCCTCCCCTACAACAAACACTCTGTGAGGTGAGTGGGGCTGAGAGACTTCAAAGAAGTGTGACTGGCCCAAGGTCACCCAGCAGCTGCATTTGGAGGAGCAGAGACATGAACCCGGTCCCCCAGATTACGAGTCCACCACTCTTAACCACTACACCACACTGGCTCTTTCCTACACAGATATTTTTCCTATATTTTTCCTACACAGAGAGTATTCCAAGCTCTCGCAGAGTGTTATAACTCCGTCCAGAAATGAACTGCTGAATAAAGCCTGACTAGTTGGGAATTGGGTGTGAGCTTCCATACTTGAACCCACAAGGGGAAATTCTCTCCACATGACTGGCAGCCGCTCTCCAAACGCTGAAGCAGAAAGAGCTCTCTGTCATGTGCTCCTTTTAACTGGAGGTGCCAAGATTTGAACCCGGCATCTTTAGAATTTAAGCATGAGCACAAATCTTCTTCTGAGCTGCAGTCCCTCCCCTGATGGCTGGTTGTGTGGCCCAATGAGACCCACAGACTAAATAACAAGACCCCCTTTGGACACACCCAGCATTGACCTCTTATCTCAAAGAATCATAGTTGGAAGGGACCTCGAGGGTCATCTAGTCCAACCCCCTCAACGCAGGAATCTCAGCTAAAACATCAGAGACATTTTATCCTTCAAAGAATTGCATGAGCTGCAATTTCATAAGGGCTGCTGAGAATTGTAACCCTACGGTGCCCGAAAATCTTTGCGAGGGGAAACGTGCTCCAGAGGTGTACAATGTGTGCACAGCCAAAGTACATTGCAAATGATGTTGCACAACACGTACACACCTGCTTCCCATTGAAATAAATAAATTAAGGTCTTATGTATATAATAAATGTTCATAAATGTACCAAGCAAACATGTACATAAATATGTGAACCACATGTCTGAAGCAGCGCAGGAGGGCAGTCCTGGAGCCATTTTGGCTCCCAATCTGACCAAATGTTTTCTCTGCAAGGTCAAAGGAAAATTGTCTTTTCCTTCACAAATCCTGTCTTAAGGGTATATCTGTGTATGAATGGGGTGTGTATGAATGGGGAATGCCTGTGGCCTGGCTCAGGAACTGGGTATTTGTTACTACAAAGGACTAGCCAGGCTCCCCAGGGTAAGCATTAACAGGTAACCTGCCAGACAGGAGATAAACAATGACAGGAGATAAACAACTCAGATTTCTGCTGTAGACCGCCCTTTCTGTGATGTAGGTATGATGTGATTGGGCGGGGGGTTGATCTAGCCACACCCCTTCTGTGATGTAGGTATGATGTTTCTGGGGGTGGTCTTGGACTCCAAGGCAGGCAATTTAAAATGTCTACATAAGGGCGGGCACACCTTTGTTCGGGGTCCTCCTCCTTTCCTGCGTGTGAGGGGAGCACCCTGTTGCAACAGTTCAATAAAGATCAGGCTTATGAGCTGCTTTGCTTCTCAGTATTCTCTGGTTGGCCTCTGTTCTTTTCTCCGACTGATGGAGAACCTACAAAGGACTCTATAAGGGCTCTTGTGTCCCCCATAAGGGAATAAGGGCAGATTTCTGTTTATTACACCATCCTAGTGTCAAGTCCACAATTCTGAAAGCAAAAGCATTTTGGTGCAATAAACTTACCGGCGAGGAGTTAAGCCACTCTGTGATGAGGTTCTTGCCATCCTGGCGAATGCCCTTGCTGGAGTTGGTGTTGTACTCGGGGTCCTGAGTGCCCGCTGGAGTCATGTACTTCCGACCGCCACCCAGGATCACCTGTCAAGAAAGTCACATGTCGTACGAAGGGTTGTGTGAATGTGCACACAAGCGAAAACAAGCACTCAGGGGAGCCATCTTGGCTGGAGATTTCCCAGGTTTGAAGGGACTCAGGGCAAGGACACCTCGAGAGGTGCACTGTAGGAATGGATTTATACAGGCACGGGGAGAGGATATATGATATAGTTATTATCCTTCCTTGCTCAAGTGGGTGAGATCAACAGAATACCATGTTTTGCAGCTTAAACTTGGAAGCTAAAACAAGGTTGATTTAACCTTCTGGAAGCAATAATCCAGGATGCTTTTTTTAACACAGGGTGGGTTTCCCTGGTGTCTCCCATTCAAAACAACATTGTTTTGTGAAGAAGTAAAAGTACTATTTACTTACATAACCTAGGTCTTGAAGCAGCAGTTATGGCAGAAAAATGGAAGGGCGGGTTTATAACTACTATCTAAGTTACAAAAGTACAAAATGTAAGTTCAGAATGTGTGGTCAGCTTGGAAGCGTGATGGGGAAGAGGGAGACACCCAGGCAGGAAGGAAGAATGCAGTGTTACAGCTGCAGGGAGTCGCAAGTGGGGAGAGGGCACCAGGTTGACAAAAGCTGCCCCACAGCTTACCCTAAGCAGGATAACAGAGCAGAGAGGGCAGGAGTGGATTGCAGGCCCAGAAAGGTGGAGGTTTGCTGCCCCTCTCCACAACCCACCGTCAGGTTGACGTTTTTAACAAGTTGCTGAGCGATGTCCTTGCAGCCTTCTGAAATTGCTGAGGCGGGCATGTCGGCATCCGAGTACCAGTTCCGGTTCACCACGTGGGCATAATTCCCGGAGGGCGATGCATGCTGGACTCGTGTGGTGGTCACAATCCCCACAGACTTTCCTGAAATTAGGCAGAGAGAGAGAGAGAGATTGTCTGCAAGACGGACTGTCTGGGCCAGGCAAGAGATTGAACTGGGGTTTCATCTTTGATCAGAAACTTGGAGGAAGGAGAAGACAATGCTTCTGGGCATGTACTGAGTGCCTCCCCTAAGTATGAAAGGACCATGCTTACCATCTACATCTCTGGGATTAAGGGTTTGCAAGTGTGAGGGCAAGCCCTGAGCCCAATAAGACGTAACTAAGTTGGGGGGGAGGGACGCGGGTGGCGCTGTGGGTTAAACCACAGAGCCTACGGCTTGCCAATCAGAAGGTCGGTGGTTCAAATCCCTGCAGCAGGGTGAGCTCCCGTTGCACAGTCCCTGTTCCTGCCCACCTAGCAGTTCAAAAGGATGTCAAAGTGCAAGTAGATAAATAGGTACCACTCCGGTGGGAAGGTAAACGGCGTTTCCGTGCGCTGCTCTGGTTCGCCAGAAGCAGCTTAGTCATGCTGGCCACATGACCCGGAAGCTGTACGCCGGCTCCCTTGGACAACAAAGCGAGATGAGCGCCGCAACCCCAGAGTTGGTCACGACTGGACCTAATGGTCAGGGGTCCCTTTACCCTTTACTTTAAGTTGGGGGGGGGCACACACACAAAAACATTTCTGTAACCAAGTGTTGGGGTGCTGCCCCCTGGTGGCCTGGAGGTGTTGTGACTCCTTACAAGCATCAGAGAGCTTTAGTCAGACAAACCACCCAGATGGCTACAAAAATGGTTGCCAACCACCATGGGCTGGCAAATTGATTCCATCAACCCCTGAACCCCACATCCTCTGATGTTCTTTTTAGCTGTACGTCTTGGGCAAATAGATCTGCCACAAACTGCTCTGCTCCACCTCCAGACCCAAGAAGGCTCTGACCCAGGGGCCTTATCCTGACTCAAAACATTTATCTTAAAGCATCAAGAAGACCTAGCAGGCCGGGTGTTGGACACAACATACATTGAAGGTACATGGCTTCCCCCAAAGAATCCTGGGAACTGTAGTTTACTCCCAGTGCCTGCTAGTAGCTACAGTTCCCAGGGTTCTTTGTGAGGAAATAAAAGTGCTTTAATCCCACCCCTCGTGCGAATGAGACTCTGTTTCTCCATCTGTGCCCTCCATCTTACCAGCTGCATGGGCTCTCTGCATCACAGACACGACTTCGTTGCCAGCTGTTGTATTACACTGGCTAACCCGGGCAGCGGCGTTCAGCCCAATAGTTTTGTAGTTGCCCTTCACCCCACAGAGGTAGGCGGTGGCGGTGCCAGCACTGTCGGGCACTTGCCGGTCCACGTTGTACGTCTGCCAAAACCAAAGGAGAAGCTTAAAGGCTTCCCTCTCACACCCTCCACTGAGCTGTTGGGAGGCCGGCCCTACCGTTGGGGTAAGGGAACGATAGGCAGCCGTTTCCCGCAGCCCGTGAACAGGACGTGAGAAAATTGCTTGTGGCATTTCTGCCAGCGAGAACAGTGTCACGTACGCAAGAACATGGCAAAACCACATGGCTGGAAGCTAACAGCTGACCATCAAATTGAAAAACAACTGAGGTAAGGTGCATGGAGGGTTTTGCACGTAGAGTTTGAAAAAGTGGGTTGAGTAAGTTTTCCAAGGATGAGAAATTGTGGGGTGATGGGGTGGCCGTAAGGTGGTTGGAAGAGGATGAGACAGCCAAGGTGACATGTTTTTCCACTACCAGTGGTACCTCGGGTTACATATGCTTCAGGTTACAGACTCCGCTAACCCAGAAATAGTGCTTCAGGTTAAGAACTTTGCTTCAGGATAAGAACAGAAATCGTGCTCTGGCAGCGCAGCAGCAGCAGGAGGCCCCATTAGCTAAAGTGGTGCTTCAGGTTAAGAACAGTTTCAGGTTAAGAATGGACCTCCGGAACGAATTAAGTACTTAACCCGAGGTACCACTGTATAGTGTGTGTGCACTGGTAAGCTCTGGCAGACTCTTAGGACTCCGTCTGGTAATGCATTACTGAATACAACCTAATTAGGAATTGGGTGTGAGTCTCCGCACTTGAAGACCCAAGGGAAATGTCTCCCACACTTGCCCCACTTGCATTGATTTTGGGTTCTCTGTGGTTCCTCAACCACACCTTGACTAAGGCTGTAGCTCAGGGACAGAGAATCTGCTTTGCAGGAGAGGAGGAAGGTCCCAGCTTCCATCCTCAGCATCTCCAGTAAAGAACCCCTCTCTCAACCCCTGGAGAGAGATTACCAGTCATTGCAGACAACACTTGACAGCAGGTGAAAATTCAGTCATGTAATGCTTTTCCATGGCCAATGAATGGGAAAATGTGATATAGCTGCCACAGGTCCTTTAATGGCTCTCTTCCAGCAATGCTCCCCAAACCAACTTGCTTAAGACTCATAGCTGTCAACCGTCTCTTATTTGGCGGGAAAGTCCCTTATCCCAGCGCCGTGTCCTGCTGCTGTCCCTTATTGATGATGTCCCTTAAATTTCCCGGGTTTCAAAGGAAGCAGCTCCTCTCCCTCCCTCCCTGCCGGCCAGGGAGGAGGGAGGCTCCAACTGTGTTGCTTGGCTGCGTTGCTCACCCAATAAGGAGTCTAAGAACGACTGGGGGTGGAGCTTGCATGCCTTGTGCCAATCAAATCGGCCGCGTTGCCTGGGGACTCGCCTTTGTTCAACGCTTCCCAGCAGAGTGGTGACGGTGGTTTTCCTTGCTGCGTCCCCTTTGCTGGGTTGCTGCGCTGTGGGAACCACCGCTTGAGGCTTCGTTTGGCTGCTGGCTGGGCTTTCTGCCTTTGGCTCGGAGGGGCTCAGAAGTTGAACATACCTGTGCCTGGAAAATCCCTTATTTTGGCTCCTGATCCCTTATTTTCGAGGCTGCTGGTCCCTTATTTTCAAATCTGTAAGTTGACAGCTATGTTAAGACTGCACTTGGCAGTTGCATGCATGCAAGGTGTGAGCTTGAGCTACGAGCCTCGCCCAAAGAAGGTGCAGTCAGTACAGGCTTCACCTGCTGAATTACTGCCTGATTGGCCTCAAATAGAGAAAAAGAACCTTCTCAGCGGAAAGGAAGGCACGATTCCCGGAAAGCCATTTGCCCCCCCCCCCCCCGGAACTGCAGGGACAAGCGCAGATGGAAGGCACCTTGGAAAGAGCCACGTAAGGGAAGGCGTCCATCGCCAGAGGCAACTGGGGGCTCAGCTGCTTCATCATCTCTCCCTTCAGGATGCGGGTGGCGGTGATGGTGGGGAGGCCCATGCCTGACAGGGAGACAGAGTGAGAAGGTTTGCAACCCACAGGATCCTGACACAAACACCTCTTATGCCTTTCAATCCACAGTGTTCCCAGAGCAGTTTCCTCCCAGAGAAACAACATCTACTGTATTTTTCGCTCCATAAGACACACTTTTTTTCTTCCTAAAAAGTATGGGGAAATGTCTGTGTGCCTTATGGAGAGAATGCGTGGTCCCTGGAGCCAAATTGCCCAGGGGTGAAAAGCATGAATTGGGGAGAGAGATAAGGGATGCTAGAGATAAAGGAGGCTACCTGGGCGGGGGGAGGTAAAGACAGCAAACTTGCAAAGGGGGGGAAACAGGAAGACTAAAGCAATAAGGAGAGAAATTAGAAGAAAAGGAGGAGCAAAAAACTGCCACTAAGGCAAACAAGAGGGAAGGGAGTGTTGAAAGGAAACAGCTGATCGGTGGGATCGGAAGAGGGATAAGGGACCTAGAGGAGGCTGCCTGGGAGGGGGGGAGGTAAAAGCCCATGGATCCTCAGGATTTTTACATTGGGTCACCCCAAATTCACCATCAGATCACATAGCATGTCCATGGCTACAGCCTGCACCAAAAAAATCACGCATCCACTGTTTCCTGGGGCCACAATGGCGCAAAAACATGGTTACAAAGCACAGATCCACATGGATCCTCAGGATTTTTGCATTGGGTCAGCCAAATTCACCGTCAGATCACATGTGTGTGGCCACAGCATGAACCACAAAAATCACACATCCACTGTTTTGTTCAGAATATATTTTTTTCTTGTTTTCCTCCTCTAAAAACTAGGTGCGTCTTACAGTCAGGTGCGTCTTATGGAGTAAAAAATAGGGTATTTCACACTCCCTGACTTCACCAAAACAAAAAATAACCCAGTTTAAGGCAGCAGAAGGAAAGATGGTTTGAAAGAAGGATTGGTGCTTTGGATCATCTATGAAACTAACGACGCGTATACCCCAGGGCCCCCAATCCCAGAGGGCCCCAGAAACGGCTTTAGTCTACATTGCTTAAAAAAGTAGGGTCTAGTAGACCCAGGGTGGATCTATACACAGGAATAAAATGCTATAAATAAGCCAGAAATTAAACCTTTATAACAAAAGGAAAAAACCACTATGGAAAATCACAAAGAATTTTTTTTTTTTTTTTTTTTTGCTCTTCATTGCCATCTGCTGTTGCATATTTATAACACATTCAAAATGCTGGGGGTTTTTTGTTTTTGTTTTTTTACATAGCTGAGTTCCCAATTTGAGTTGCATGACTCAAATTGATTAATTTGTTTTTGGTATATATTTCAACAAGGTTTCAGAGTCAGAAGCACAGCTGTTGTAAAGGTGGAGTGTTGCGTTTAAGTTGGCTGTTCTGCTGCGGCTGATGCTTCCCTCCCCTTTTAAACAGAGGTCATAACAAAGAGGAATAACGATGAGTTCACACAAGTCCTCAGGTGGATCCCAAAAAACGCAAACTCGTGGGAAATTTGTGGAGATCTGTCATGGAACAACCCAATTGAAGAAGATGACAGAGGTCACCCAGAGCTCATTGCTGGCTGTGAAGGGGCCCCTGTGACAGTTCAGGAGGCCCCAAATGTAGGTCCACCACTGCTTGCACCCCAGTTTTTGACCAGAGGCAAAGAGGTTGCACTCAGGTTCTGACTGCAGGCTCCCCATTGGAGTGTGTGGCTGACCATAGTGAGAACAAGATACTGTACTAGATGGGACTTTTTTCTTGACCCTGCAGGCTCTCCTTAGCAAATTCACGGGAAACAAAGCTGGGGAACGTGAGTGACAGGCTATTTATTGGGACAGAGTGATTTTTGCAGCTGTTGTTAAAGTTGCAAAACAACAAAGCACGGGACAGAGCAACGGAGAAATTTCTGAAACGATAATGGGATATCAGCTTCGCCCAAGGCATGACAGATAACAGCAACAAACAGGAAAAGATAGACATAACATTTTACAAGGACAGGAAGAAACACCACGGACAGAATAATTGCCACACACAGGAAGAACAAGGCTATAGTTAGAGTGCCTCACTGGTAGTTCTATACATCACTTAATGTGTCAATACGAATAGAAGATATTAATATTGCAGTTGTTCTATAAGAGATTATTACTTTGACCGATATGAAATTGAAATTAATAAGATTTTGGAAAGCAGAAATAAAGAAAATAATCAAACTATCAATTCTAGCATGCGGGGGGGTGGGGGTGGCGGCACCTAAATTATATAATTCAGTATTTGAATGATTGGTATTAGTAATTGTATTATACTTTGGTATTGTTATAATGAGGCTATTATTGGATTGTACTTGAAAATTAATAAAAATTATTATTATAAAAAAAGAGTGACACATTGACGTTGCACTCATGGCCTGCTTGCCATAGGTTGGCCAGTGTGAGAAATGATTGTTGAAATAGGTGGGACTTTGGCCTGATCTTCTTACGTTATTAATTTATCTCACTTAATTTGCATAACCACCAGTTCCCATAATCTTCGCAGCCTCCGGAATTGTTTCCTTCCTGACTTTGGAACCAGAGTTTCCTTGAATTGTGCACGTCAAGCACGTCAAGAGTCCAAAGAAGACTATTGACAACACTACCAGCAAATCATTATGGCACACACCTTCTGAACATTTAATGCCAGTTAATGAGAGCCATTAATGCACAGATAGCATTTCCCTTGATATAGGACTCCTGTCCAAATCAGTTTATCAGCATCAAACACAACCTGGAGAGGAAAGCAAGCTTCCGCATCCTTGGGGCCGGTTCTTGGAAACGCAAGGCTCAGGGAAAGGAGCTTGTTTGACTATGCAGCCTTCCCAACCAGTGGCGTAACATGTGGGGGAAGGCCACGGGGCAGTTGCCCTGGGCACAAAATTGTTAGGGGCGCAAAATCCCAACACCTGGTGCGGCCTCAATACAGCTGCGTGCTTCCGTCACTGGGCTCCGTTGAAAACAGCTTCTCCTAGAACCAGGAAGTGACCTCTCCAGACAACGGAATGATTTTTCTTTTCTTATCTCTGTGGCTATGATCTCCTGGGTGACACAGAAGCCATTAGGCCAGTGATAGCCAAACTTGGCCCTCCAGCTGTTTTGGGACTACGCTTCCCATCATCCCTAGCTAACAGGACCAGTGGTCAGGGATGATGGGAAGTGTATTCCCAAAACAGCTGGAGGGCCAAGTTTGGCAATCACTGCATTAGGCAGTTGAATGGGCAAGCGTACTCTGTCTGTTTCTCTCCTTCCGTGTTGCCCCGGGATCTGGCAACCCATGCTACACCACTGTTCCCAAACTGGTCCCCTCCAGGCATTTTGGAGCCCAACAACATCAGCAAAGCATCAGGTTGGGGAAGCCTCGTCTTGGGAGTGCTGACTTGGTTCTACACTGGGGCTCACATTGTTCTGTGTGCGCTTAGTTCTGCATGCACAGAAGGAAGAATTTATTCTCGCTCATGTTACACAGACAGGGGAGCGCAACCCAAGCGTTTTGCCCACTTACCATCTCCCAGGAAGAGGATGAGGTTCTTAGCTTTGTAGTGCCGGGGACGGAGGTTCAGGGCTTGCTCAATGGCCTTGAGAGCCTGCTCATTCCAGAAGGAGGGCTTCTCCTCTTGAGCTTGAGGAACAGAAAACAACAACCAGGAATTAGGGTTGGCAAACAGGAAGTGCAAACCTTTCTTATGGCTCCCCCAGATGACTGGTTTATTGAACTTCATCCTGATCTGCTTCCACAAAGCCTATATGAAGGATAGATTGGTTAGTATTGATTTGTCTGCAGGGAGGATATATACCTTCCCATTCATAGAAGCATAGAATCATAGAATTGGAGGGGATTCCTGAGGGTCATCTAATCCAACCCCCTGCAATGCAGTAATCCCAGCTAGATCATCCACAAGAGATGGCCATCCAACATCTGCTTAAAAAGGAGAGTCCACCACCTTCCAAGGGGGTCTGTTCCACTGTCAAGCAGCTCTTACTGTCCTCTTCGCAATTTAAATCCATTGGTTGGGGTCCTACCCTCTGGAGCCGCAGAAACAAGCTTGCTCCTTCTTCCATGTGACAGCCCTTTAGATATTTGAAGATGGCTATCATATCTCCTCTCAGACTCCTCATATCCGGACAGAACATACCCAGTTCCCTCAACTGCTCTTCATATGGCTTGATTTCCAGATCCTTGATCATCTTGGTTGCTCTCCTCTGCACACATTCCAGATTGTCAATATCATTCTTGAACTAGGGTGCCCGGAACTGGATCAACGTTTGTTGACCACACACTTTTCAGCACAACCTGCTTGCTTGTCAGTTTCCAAACTGCAAAAAGTTTGCTGTTGTTTAAAAAGTGGATTTGTTGCCCTAGGAAAGCAGAGCCACTTTAACTGCACAGACCTTAATGTCTAGTATGTGCTCGTATTCCTCCTGCAAAATACTGGCAGCCTGGAAGCAAACTTAGTAATCACGTGCAACCTGCAATTAACTGGTGAGGGAGAGATTGCATATCAAATCCCCAGGAAAAGAGGAGTGTCAGGCCTGGAGAACCAGGAATGAACAGTGTGTGGGATAAATCAGCCTCATATAACCAACACGCTCAAGTCTCATTATTGCATGAAGGGGTTAAGACCATAAAGTAAGCTGTCCTGCCAGGCTTAGCTTGATCGCTTCCCCTCACCTTGGTTTACCAAACTCTGTTCTCCCACTTCCTACTCTTCCACCATACAAACCCTACCAGTAAAGAGGTCTAAGCTGGATGCTCCAAGCTTCGACTGTGTGGCTTCAGCAAGCCATCTTTGTGTTTCTGTACAAATAATTGAGAAACATTTACCATTTTGGAACCAAAGCTATACCGCCTGTCTTTTCTTGCTGCTGTATGGAAAAGCACATGAATCTGACCTTTGAAGAGTTTGTAAGTAAACCATTTTTAACTTACCAAATGTGTGGTCTCTTTCTATGCTAAGGGAAGAGGAACTCTGGAAGCAACTTTAGAAGGGGATATTTTAAAGGTTGAGCAGCCTACATTTCCACGCTTTACTTTGCTGCCTGTTTTGTGATTTTAAATTTCTGCTGGGGCTCTCTCACCAAAGGGTACTTGCCCCTAGCCTTGATCTAGGCAACCAGGGAATTCTCCTTTTTATTTTACCATGCCTACATTTTTCTTTCAACCAAATACTAAAAACAAACACAGTGAATGGAGAACTTGCTCCAGGTATAGAACTTGCTTATTTCAACTTCAAACACCTGCTCCAAATGGAGCCGTAGACTTTGGACCGATTCATCCAGGCAATCACTATTGAACCTTGATAAATTTTATTACACTCAAGATGTTTTGCCTGGCAGCCAAAACAAGTGTCTATTTTAGGATGATTATAGAGAGTGAAATTTAATTGGCTTTCTTTATCACTTATCCAGTGCAATCAGTGCACATGACACTTATAAGGTGCAGAGTACAAGAGGCCCCTGCCCCAAGGAGCTTACAATTCAAAATTCAATACACCTGAGGGGATGGGAGGCAGGAGAAACCAAGGAAGGAATGTGCAATTGTCTCAGTTATTTCTGTGGCTGGGAGCATAACTGCAAAGTAAGAACTCTTAGATAGAAAGGTAGACACATAAGCTGATTTAGCTGTGCGTAATAATTAGAGAGACATATTTTTAAACACAGGAAGCTGTCTTGTTCTGAGTCAGAACCATTGGCGCAAGAGTGTCCCCTCCACCAATTTTAATAGGTACTTCCACAGTTTTATTTTGCAGTGTTAATATCTTCACTATTATTATATTTTGGCACACCGCCCTGAGACTTTCTCAACTGGAGGGCAGTATGGAAATGTTTAAAATAAAATATGTTTTTTCCCCCATGCTCCCATAGATATGCTCAGTAACACAGACTTATTGGTTTGAAGTTGAAAATGCAATGTTTGAAGTTGAAAATGAAATGTTACAATAGATAAACACCTTGTTGCTTCAATTTTACAACCCATCCTCTTTTTCAACAGACATTCAGCAGAATATCCCAGTATCGGATAAGGAAATTATTTATCTGTAAACCCTCGACAAGTGGAACTTGATATGCAACATATTGGAGAGAAGCCAAGTGTATCACTACTATTAATGAACGACCAGATAAACGACATGATAAACGACATTGCACATACTGATTGGGGAAGGGAAGCGATGGAAGAATACTTTAAGAAAACGGAGAACCCTTTATGTTTTATCGGAAGGGGTGAAATATGCTGATCTGTATACAGTGATTACATAAGTTCATTGAATCAGGATTGTAGACCTGGGACCCAGAGGGTCATCTAATGATTGTTTTTTATTATTATTATTATTATTATTATTATTATTATTATTGGTGGTGGTACCCCGCCCATCTGACTGGGTTTCCCCAGCTATTCTAGGTGGCTCCCAACAGAATTTTCAAAACACAATAAAATATCAAACATTAAGAACTTCCCTAAACAGGACTGCCTTCAGATTTCTTCTAAAATTCAGATAGTTGTTTATTTCCTTGATATCTGATGGGAGGGCGTTCCACAGGGCGGGCGCCACCACAGGGCGGGCGCCACCACCGAGAAGGCCCTCTGCCCGGTTCCCTGTAACCTCACTTCTTGCAGGCAGGGAACCGCCACTAGGCCCTCGGAGCTGGACCTCAGTGTCCAATCCCCTGCAATGCAGGAATCACAGCTAAAGCATCCGTGACAGATGGACATCCAACCTCTGCTTAAAAACCTACAAGGAAGGTGAGTCCACTCTGATGTATTTCAATGACTTTGGGTCATCTTTCAGGGGTTTCCATAGCAGATGGGAACTGCAACAAAACAGACCCACTGGTGGGAAGAGAAATTAAAATAAAAGACCAGAATTTGTACATGTACGCCACAGTCGCCGCAAGAACTTTACTGGCCCAAAGATGGAAAACACAAGATTTACCAAGCATCCAGGAGTGGCAGGTGAAGATGATAGAGTTTGCAGAACTTGCCAAATTGACAGGAAGGATCGGGGACCAAGAGGACCAGAGATACAATGACAATTGGAACAAATTTATTGAATATATAAAGGAGAACAACAAAAATATTAAGACGCTAGCAGGAGTGGAATAACACCTTCAATGTAAAACAGTAGAGTTATGATAATAATATACAGAAAAAGTATGTGATGTATATACCAGTGATTGGGAGGAAGTCAGGACTCGGCAGAGTCAAAGGGATTATAATGTGATAATAAGGATTGTTGGAAAAAGAACTACATGATGAAAACATTAAAAATTTATCTACAAAAGAGACCCACTCCAAAGTCGCTCAGCGCCCCTGAACTTCACAGTAGACACCAGGCAATTATTCAGCTGGGGCAACTTTCCTCACAAATCCCAGGTGGAGAGATTTCTCTTGATACATCCAACCTTCCCATTCTGAGGACACTCCAGGAGAATAGAATCATAGAATCATAGAATCATAGAATCATAGAGTTGGAAGAGACCACAAGGGCCATCGAGTCCAACCCCCTGCCAAGCAGGAAACACCATCAGAGCACTCCTGACATATGGTTGTCAAGCCTCTGCTTAAAGACCTCCAAAGTAGGAGACTCCACCACACTCCTTGGCAGCAAATTCCACTGTCGAACAGCTCTTACTGTCAGGAAGTTCTTCCTAATGTTTAGGTGGAATCTTCTTTCTTGTAGTTTGGATCCATTGCTCCGTGTCCGCTTCTCTGGAGCAGCAGAAAACAACCTTTCTCCCTCCTCTATGTGACATCCTTTTATATATTTGAACATGGCTATCATATCACCCCTTAACCTCCTCTTCTCCAGGCTAAACATGCCCAGCTCCCTTAGCCGTTCCTCATAAGGCATCGTTTCCAGGCCTTTGACCATTTTGGTTGCCCTCCTCCTTGCCATTTTGGAGACTCTGGGCATGACCCGAGCACCCTAATCTTTCTTCACCCTAGCCATGTCCATCTCCCTAAGCTCTGGTACCAACCCAGTAGAGTGGATGAGGGGCAGACGCAAGCCTCTCAACCCTGCCACATTACCTGGGATGATGGCACCGGCGAATGCCAGCCCCAGGCAGAGAGCCAGTCCGGAGAGCCACATTGCTGCAAATGGAGCGGAGCTGTTTCAGGGCGAGCGGGAGAGATTTCAGGAAGCTCTGTGACTTATAAGACTAAACCCAGGGAGACCTTTGGACACTTGGACAGCTGCAAACCATCATTAGTGGCACCCGGATTCCTCCCTTCACCAGACCCCACCCTGGGGAATTTCACAACTGCTGCTGGCAACAGGAAATGTGCAATGGTGCGGTCATCAAGCCGGTTCCAAGGCTTTTGGCAGAAGATCAACCTCCACACCAGTTTCAAGTCTCCAGTCCTCACTTTTTAAGAGTGCTTTCTCTCTGCCCCCAACGGTTTCTCCTCTTCCATTGTTTCTTTTCATTGTCTTGTTCTCACTCTTTTGGGGCTCTGCCTAAACTTTCCTGCTTTCACCCAGGCCGGTTCCTTCCTGTGCCTTCTGTTATAGATGCTCCTAATATCTTGAACCTAGCAGTTCGAAAGCACGTCAAAGTGCAAGTAGATAAATAGGTACCGCTCCAGCAGGAAGGTAAACAGCGTTTCCGTGCGCCGCTCTGGTTCGCCAGAAGCGGCTTAGTCACGCTGGCCACATGACCCGGAAGCTGTACGCTGGCTCCCTCGGCCAGTAAAGCGAGATGAGCGCCGCAACCCCAGAGTCGGTCACGACTGGACCTAATGGTCAGGGGTCCCTTTACCTTTACCTTTAATATCTCCTATTAGCTCCTGTTGGCCAAGGTAACTTGTCTTTCCTCCTTCCAAACTTTTAAGATTCTCCCCCATCTTGTCTTGCCAGTACTGGTGGGCCAGCCATTTCAAGCCTCTCCCTTGCCCCACCCCCACTTACCCTTCTTAAGGTTCTTTAATCTTTGAAATTGACTTTGACACCCCCTCCAACAGAAAAGTTTGTTTACTGAGCAGGTTGAGTCACCAAGTGTGTGTCCCCCCCCCCCCGCCAGCAAACAGTTAACTAGCAAGAGCTCCTGATTGGCCAGAGTTCCAAGGGAGGCAGTTGGAGAGGTGAAATATACTCAAGAGTGGATTTCATGCTCTTTATTCAGCTCAGAGTGGTGAGGAGGAATTGAAGTTCCCCCAGAATGTCTGCTTTATATACATTATTTACACAATGGGCCCCATGTGATTGGCTATTTCCGGGATTCTCCTGTAGGCCAATCAGGTTGTGGATTCACTTCTACCTGGAGCTGGATTGGGTGGCTCCTGTGGACCAATCAGACTGCTGCATTCTGAATCCTATTGTTCTAGGACCAATCAGACTGCTGCATTTTGGATCCGATTCAACTCAGCACATAACAAGGGAAGTGAGTGACTGTATGAGAGCGATTCATGGGGTCTCTGAGGGGGATTTCTGTCAGGAGAGTTCGTTTTGACAGTTGGTAGAGCTGAGGAGAACCGAGAGTATATGCTCTCAGGTTCTGAATTGCAGAACGCCTTTAAAAAATAGTCAAGACACACTCCCACACGGTGTTCACAGGAAAAAGGATCCTCAGAGGGAATACAGTCATACCTCATGTTACGTTTGCTTCAGGTTGCGTCCCACGGCGCCCCAGAAGTAACAGAACAGGTTACTTCCAGGTTTCGCTGCTTGTGTATGCGCAATGCGCAGACACGCAAAATGACGTCACACGCATGCGCAGAAGCAGCAAATTGTGACCCGCACAAATGCAGACACATGTTACGTTCTTTTCAGGTTGCAAACGGGTCTCCGGAATGGATCCCGTTCGCAACCAGAGGTACTACTGTACTCTGACAGGGAAGGGCAGTAGTGATTGTTATGTATTCAGTGGTCAGTGTTTGTCTGAGCTTGAGTCTGGACTAAGGATTCTGAGTGTCTGCGTTCTGATTCGATAAATGATGTCCAATCACAGAACATTTCAGGATTTGGGCCTCTGCCATTGGCCCTTGAACTCGGAGTCATGATTCGCAGCTCGAAAGTTTAGACCAGTGTTTTTCAACTTTTTTTGGGCAAAGGCACACTTGTTTCATGAAAAAAATCACGAGGCACACCACCACTGTGTGCGGAGAGGGAGATGTCAGAGCCCCGCTGCTCTCTATGGGGAATCGGATGAGAGCGCACCGCCTGTCCGCTCTCATCTGATCCCATCCGATCTGATCCCCACCCAGGACGGATGGAAAATAGGGTGGACACAGTCCGGCGCCCGCCTAGTGGGCAAAAATTTGACTTTTTTAAATAAAAAAAATCTTTCGAATTTTTCAATTTTTCCCACGGCACACCAGGCAACATCTCGCGGCACACTAGTGTGCCGCGGAACAGTGGTTGAAAAACACTGGTTTAGACAGCCAATCATGTTGGGAGTGGGAGTGGCCCGGGCTTCCAGGAATGTATATAAGCAGTTGCTTTGCCCCTGTTTCCCAGTCATGTAGTTCAATACGTTCTTGCTGTTGCCTTGTGGGGACCCGCCTACACTTCAGTGATTCCGAGGCCAAGGAGGATTTGGGGAGTCTGTAAGGAAACAGTCCAGTTAAAATCCTACGTTCCTGAAGTGTGTGTGAAGAAGTCTGATCTATGGAAAATGTGTAAAAGAAATTGACCTTAAGCCTGAACAGCATGCAGCCTATAACTTGAGGCAGTATACGTTTTAATAAAAAGCAACAGCACTGCGCCGTGAATAACCTCAGTTTGTTACATTTCTGTGGAAGTAGAACCAAAACTCCTTGTTTACCTCTATTATAATAAAGTTTGTTTGCAACCTGTTTTCCCAAAAGAAAGACCCACTGTCGCTCGTGATTCATTCTCCATTAGGGATTTTACCTGAGGGAAAGGGAACCAGTGTGCTGGCGCAGCAATGCCAGAGAGAGAGAGGGCCGTTGCGCCCCCTCCAGTAGAGGATGTCTTCCAACAGAGGACTGTCTTCTGGCCGAAGAAGGACCCATGGACACCCTTGCTATGCCCAGCAAAAGGGCCGGTCCTTTTGGAGGGATGCTTGAATCTGTCCGTTTCTCTTTCCAATCCTAACTTCCCTTCAGGTTTTTTTTTTTAAATAGGCCTCAAAAATTCATCAGCACTTTAGAACAAATCTCCCCTAATTGTACATTTTTGCAAAGCCATTTCCCCAGATATAAAGTGCTTCTGTTTGTTGTCTTCACTGATATATGCATTTGTATGCACACTTTGTGCTAAACATCCTATGCATTCTTGTATCCATCACTCAAATATGGAACTGCCTTGGCCCCTTGGAGGAGGGCGAATTTCAAAGCAAGGTTGCGCTCCACCTAATGTATTCTTCGGAAAGTGCAAATTTGGTGAGTTCTCCTTGAAATGCAAACTGATTCCACCATCCTTACTGATAAGTAAACTCTGACCTCTGGCACTCCCCCCACCCCCCACCCCCCACCCCGCCCAATGTCTCAGGCTGTGGCTTTGCTCCATCTGCTCCATCACCTTAGCTCTGAACTGCAGGAAGTGAAAGCTTGCAACCTTATACAACCTTTAATCTTCTACCCTCGGGCAGGAGATATAGAAGTACCAACAGGTTAAAAAACAGTTTCTATCCATGGGCTAAATAAAAAAATTCCTTCCAGTAGCACCTTAAAGACCAACTAAGTTAGTTCTTGGTATGAGCTTTGGTGTGCATGCACACTTCTTCAGATACACTGAAACAGAAGTTGCCAGATCCTTCTATATAGTGAGAAGGTGGGGAGGGGTATTACTCAGAAGGGTGGTGGGAATGGGAGATTGGCAGATAGCTGAGATGAGCCTGTTGACGACTCTTAACGACTGTAATAGGTCTGTAATAGGTCTAATCTCCCATTCCCACCACCCTTCTGAGTAATACCCCTCCCCACCTTCTCACTATATAGAAGGATCTGGCAACTTCTGTTTCAGTGTATCTGAAGAAGTGTGCATGCACACGAAAGCTCATACCAAGAACTAACTTAGTTGGTCTTTAAGGTGCTACTGGAAGGAATTTTTTTATTTTGACTATGGCAGACCAACACGGCTACCTATCTGTAACTGTATCCATGGGCTGTTAGGCTGCTGAACGGAAAATAATATAGTGCAACAAGCACACAGAGTGCAATGAGATTGAGTGTTTGTGTGGGGGAGAGGGAGGCTCGGTTATTTTCCTTGTACACAGGTAACCTTGACAATAAAGGTAATAATAATGATAATATTACAGGTATAAAGAAAACAACATCATGCTTTATTCTTTGAAAGCTGAGGCTAAGGAGAGCATCACCATCCATTAATATACAGTTGTATGCAATGAAGCCAAACAAATGAATGAACAAGACTGATGTCCCTTTGGGAATGTCCGGGAACACTAGCAACCTCCCAGGTGATGCCCAGAGAGGTATTTTGAAGACGAGCTTTCCAGTAGTGAGTGTGTGTGTGTGTGTGTGTGTCTTTCAGTGTCACATCATCAGCAAGAAAAGGCAGGCCCAGAGTGCAAGGAGGGGTAGCGAGGAGGGGCGATGTGAGACACCCAGTCCAGGTGATCCAAAACCTTCAGTCCGGACCTGCTCAGGGCAGTCGGGGTGCCTGTCATATGGCTTGATGCAGCCTGCGTAGGCCAGGACATGGGCGATGTAGTTCTGCTCTTGGATGCCGTGGAAGAGATGGGCCAAGGGTCCCTGTGCCATGATGGCCACGTCCTCTCCGCCGTGGGTCTCGATGTCCAGGGGCACAGCTGCCTGCTGCCGGTAGTCCTTGTCCTCTGGATGGGCGAGAGGCAGGAGGTCAGTCTAGACTTTTGGACAGTGCCTTGGTGGCACTGTGTGAGCCCGTGGCGCCCAGGGGGCACTGAGATGGGGCTTACCGGGAGTGGGGCATGGAGGGTGAAGGAGCCCACCGCAGTACCCCCATGCACCAAAGGAGAAACAAGCTCCCTTGGCCGCAACACTTCATGGGGTCAGGGCTGATGGAGCTCATTCATCTGAGCACCTGCCATGCCCATGCCCCAACCCTGAAGGCCAGCCCGGCTGCGGCTTCCCTCGATGAGGGAGCTATAGTGGGGGCGCCTCGTTGCACCCCCCCCCGAAAATGCACACAGGGCAATGGCCTTCCAACACCCCCACGCTACGCCACTGTAGTGGCACCCACATCTCTGTGGGCCACCAGCCCCTGGGTTGCATAAGCTCATCCCCTACCCTATCAAAAGCTTTCTTTGAATGACCCGCTAAGGAAAATAATAGCGCAAATGGAATTCAAAACAGTAAGCAATGATGGCCTCTCTAGGACAAAGGAACTTGGAGAACAATCTGCCACTGGGCAAAGCACCGTGGGGCAGGGATGGTTGCATGCAGGAACTCAGGCTGTGGGTCAGTCCTCAGAGGGAAGGTGCGATAGAATGATCCATGTCTGAATCCACAATCAGCCAATGCAAGAAATGGTGTTGGCAAATGCAGATATAACACTGGTCCTGCTAGCTAGGGATGATGGGCGTTGTAGTCCAAAAACAGCTGGAGGGCTAAGTTTGGGAAACCCAGGACTAGCTTCTGCAAACCAGCCTGACCAGGCTAGCGAAGTGCAGAGCCATTAAGGAACAATGGCAAGCCAGTTACTGAGGCATTACGGGCCAAAGAACTGTCCCCCCCACCCACACCGGTTCTGTCACAGGAAAATGTGTCCTTTTGAAATCTAAAGGAGTTTCTGGGAACAAAAAAAAAAAAAGGACGTGAGCAGAACTTCATGGGTGGAAGAGTCTGAACCGAGAGACCGGGAGCCATGACTGACTGCTGCTTTGGACCCAAGCTTGCTGAAGCTATGAGAGGGGCAATGAGAGACACTCTTGTGGTATAATGTTCCACACCCCCTCCAGGTGTAGATAGGTGTAAAATAAACCATATATCTTAAAACACTACAGTCTCTGACGTGCCTGAATTCCCAATGGAAACACGACCACAGGTAGACACCTGGAATCCCCTGGAATCTTGTACACTGCTCAGCAGAGATTGGGGGTGGCGTGCAACCTCTGAAACACTGGTGTCAGTAGTGGGATCCATGTTTTCTCTGTATATGCTGGCAGGCGGAATCTGCTTTCACCTGCATTTTCAGCTTGCTACCAAACCCTTTTCTTGTCTTCCCAGTCAAGGAGGAGTCCCAGCTTCTCCCATTCTGCACTTGTTTTCTCTTCTCCCCCCTCCTTTGTCGCATCTCCCCTCGCACACAGACCGCCCCCATGTTAATCAGTTGCATCTTCCCCGCCCCACACGTCTTAACTTCTACAAACCTTTTTCAGCTTCTGCCCTGCTATGACACTACCACCCTTCCTATCCTTGCACACCCGCCTTGCACACCCCTGCTTTCATCGGCACCCCACTTCCCAGGCTGCCCCCTCTTTTTGCAGCCCCTCAGTCCATAAGCGGAGGTGGTTCTGCTGAGCTCCGCATCCAAAAGCTCTGCGTACCGATAGCCTCGGAGCTGACATCTGGGCGGCTGCCATTCCTGAGCTTGTATCCAGGTCCGTTCCCATAGAGGATACTGGTGAATGCCCGCTTGTCTTTCGCTTGCTTGGGTGCCAGGCCTGTGGAGAAACACAGACGATGCTCAGGGCTGGCTCTGACCTGACCAAAGTCAGACACACTTACAGCAGAGTGGAATCAATGGGAGGAGGGTCTCAGGCTGGCCGGATAAATAAATGTGCATTTATTTCAGCCCCCACCCCAAACCAGGTGCCCCCAGATGTTTTGAACTATGTAGCAGGAACCCACCCCCCACCCCAATCATTCTGTTTGTACAAACTTCACACACACTCACACACTACATATGCCACACTTCTGTTATAAATTCATAGAAAATCAACCATACATCGGATTTGCACTGTTCCATTTTTATTTTACTCCATTTGACAAGGACTATCAAAGGGGGGTGGCTTGGTTCTGGTCAGCCATAATCCCTTCACCATCCCAGCACATCCACAGGAGCCCTGCCCAGTTGCTATGTCAACCCTGATGATCCCAGACAGAAGACAATCAAGATCACAAAGAACTTGCATATGGGAGTGGAATCAGCATGGACTGAAACAAAGGACAATGATCAGATCTTCCCTCTGGGGGCAGGAAACTGCCAACTCCCCTTTGTCTACTGGAAGTGACTCATGGGGAGGGGGAAAGGAGGAACCAGCCAGGGGACAGGACACTCAGGTTACCACCACAACTCCTCCCTCAGCCCCTCCTTTCTGTGATGTATGCATGATGTTTCTGGGGGTGGGCTTGAGCTAGAGGATGGGAATTTCAAAAGTTTTTATAAGGGCTTGCACACCATCTTTCAGGGTCTTTCCTCTCTCCTGCAAGTGAGGGGAACACCCTGTTGCGACAGTTCAATAAAGGCCAAGCCTACAGGCTGCTGTTTTGCTCCAAGTTATCCTGGTTGGTGTCTTTGTTTTTGTCCAAGGGAGCCCTCGGATTTTTCCGGTAACAACTACAATTACCAACAGCTGTATGGTGCTGGGTTAATGTGAGTTGTAATCCAAAAGTCCTGGATGGCACCTGATTTATCTGTTTGTCCCTCACCATTTTTTTTTTAAATGCAAATGTCCTGGTTTAGCTAATCTTAGTCAACTCTCCTTCCTCAGAAGGAGAGGCTTCCAGATCTGAGGAAAAAGTAAAGGGACCCCTGACCATTAGGTCCAGTTGCGGTTGACTCTGGGGTTGTGGCGCTCATCTCGCTTTACTGGCCGAGGGAGCCGGCGTTTGTCCGCAGACATCTTCCGGGTCATGAGGCCAGCATGACTAAGCCGTTTCTGGAGAACCAGAGCAGCGCACGGAAACGCCGTTTACCTTCCCGCCGGAGCGGTACCTATTTATCTACTTGCACTTTGATGTGCTTTTGAACTGCTAGGTTGGCAGGAGCAGGGACCGAGCAACGGGAGCTTACCCCGTTGTGAGGATTCGAACCGCATTAAACAGCCATGGTGGCTTCCCCCATGGAATTCTGGGACCTGTAGTTCATTAAGGGTGCTAACAGTTGTTAGGATACCCCTACTCCCCCTCATAGAGCTACAATTTCCCAAGTTCCCTGTGAAGAGGGGTTTATTGCTTTCTCCTGCTCTAGAGAAGGGAGATTCTGATTAAACACCAGGAAGAATTTTTTAATGCTAAAAGCCATTTAACTATGGAACAGACTGCCATAGCAGGTGGCAGACTGTCCTTCCTTGGAGGTTGGATGGCCATCTGTCACGGAAACTTTAGTTGAGATTCCTGAATTGCAGGGGGTTGGACTAGATGACCGTTGGGGACCCCTACACTTCTATGATTCTATGATTCTCAGACTACCCTGGGAATTGTGCTGGAGGGGCCTTTCGCCTCCTTCCTTACGTTCTTATCTGTGTGCTAAAATTCAATCCCTTACACAAGTCATTAGCTGAAAAGGTTTAACAGAAACGGTGCCGTTCTGGGAATTTTTTTCCCCTCCTGGGAAACCATATGGGCTAGAAATTTGCTTTCAAGTTTTAAAAAGGGCAGTTCTGTTTCTCAGAAACGATGCGATTCCTAGTGCGGTTCGCACCAACGAGAATTCTTGCATTGCAGGGGGTTGGACAAGATGACCGTGGGATCCCTTTCAACTCTACAGTTGTACGATTCTATAATAATTAATAATAATTTATTATTTATACCCTGCCCATCTGGCTGGGTTTCCCCAGCCACTCTGGGCAGCTTCCAACTGAATATTAAAAACACAATAAAACATCAAACATTAAAAACTTCCCTAAACAGGGCCACCTACAGTTGTCTTTTAAAAGTAAAATAGTTGTTTATTGCCTTGACATCTGCTGAGAGGGCGTTCCACAGGGTGGGCGCCACCACCGAGAAGGCCCTCTGCCTGGTTCCCTGTAACCTCACTTCTCGCAGTGAGGGAACCGCCAGAAGGTCCTCGCAGGAGGACCTCAGTGTCCAGGCAGAACAATGCGGGTGGAGACGCTCCTTCAGGTATACAGGACCGAGGCTGTTTAGGGCTTTAAAGGTCAGCACCAACACTTTGAATTGTGCTCAGAAACGTACTGGGAGCCAATGTAGGTCTTTCAAGACCTGTGTTATGTGGTCTCGGTCGCCTCTCCCAGTCACCAGTCTAGCTGCCGCATTCTGGATTAATTGCAGTTTCTGAGTCACCTTCAAAGGTAGCCCCACTTAGAGCGCATTGCAGTAGTCCAAGCGGGAGATAATCAGAGCATGCACCACTCTGGGGAGACAGTATGCAGGCAGGGAGGGTCTCATCCTGCGTACCAGGTGGATCTGGTAGACAGCTGCCCTGGATACAGAACTGACCTGTGCCTCCATGGACAGCTGTGAGTCCAAAATGACTCCCAGGCTGCACACCTGGTCCTTCAGGGGCACAGTTGCCCCATCCAGGACCAGGGAGTCCTCCACACCTGCCCACCCCCTGTCCCCCAAAAACAGTACTTCTGTCTTGTAAGGATTCAACCTCAATCCGTTGAATTCTATGACTTCTCAGCCTGGTGGCTCAGAGTATTTTGAGACTAAGACTTCCAGAAGAGGTGGGAAAGCTTCTCTGCATTGCCCCTTGCCTCTGAGATAGGGAGCAAAATCTTGCTCTTCAAAGAGCCTGGGAACTTATTCTCACCAAAGATGTTGTTGCCCCGTGGTGTGTTGCCGCCTAAGGTGAAGACGTGCGAGTGGTCAGCTGTGACCACCATGAGAGTCTCTGAGGCGTCGGTCAGCTCCACGGCTCTCTCCACGGCCCGGTCCATCATCACAGTCTCGCTCAGGGCCAGCTTGGCTCTGCCCTTGTGATGCCCGTGGTCAATCCTGCCTCGTAAAGGAGAAAAAGGCAACAGATCAAGACCTTTTTCTCCCCGCAAGAGACACCAACCACACTGTTTCAAGCTCATGACCAAACATTCCCCCAAACATGAAAAATAGGGTGTGAGGGAGAAAGGTTCCAGCCCAGGTGTCGCCAAGCCAGCGCTCATGGGCACCCTGGCACCCGTCAAGGCTTCCAGTGCTGCCCCACCCAGAGCAGGTGACCCGGTCTGAAATATACTCAGAGTCACAAAGTGATTTCATGCTCTTTATTCAGCTCATAGTGGTGAGGAGGAATGAATGAAAGTCCCCTCACAGTATCTGCTTTATATACATTATTTACACAATGGGCTGCACATGATTGGCTAATTCCGGAATTCTACTGTAAGCCAATCAGGTTGTGGATTCACTTATATCTGGAGCATGAATGGGTGGTTCCTGCCAACCAATCATACTGCTGCATTGTTCTTGGACCAATCAGACTGCTGCATTCTGAATCCTATTGTTCTAGGACCAATCATACTGCTGCAGTTTGGATCCTATTCAACTCAGTACATAACACCGTCTCTGAGCGTTCATTTTCAAAAAGTGATCCTCTAGCTCTCCCAGAAAGAAAGTTAGGAGGTAAAATGTGCAGGTAACCTACGAAGTGGAATGAGAGCGGTGTGGTATATTTCCTGGTATCAAACAATGTTCCCCGTTGCTATTAGGCAGCAGGAGCAGCAGGGTGTGAACTCTGCATGTCAGGACCAGCAGGAAATATCTGACATCCCATAGTAAGCATAAGGTGGCCAGGCTGGTTGTTTCTCTAGTTTTGTGTTCTGCCCCATGTTCAGTTCTGTATGGCTGCCATCTTCTGTTCTGACACATGGCGGCCATCTTGTGCTATGCCACCTGCTCTATATGGCGGCCATCTTGTGCTATGCCACCTGCTCTATATGGCGGCCATCTTGTGTTCTACCACATGCTCTGCATGGCGACCATCTTGAGTTCTGCCCTGCCTCACAGCTGCCACTTTGTACTATTCCACAGGCCCTCCGTGACAACCATTTTGTGACTGCCTGCCCGAGCACTCTCTCAAAATTCAAAAAACGTGCCCACAGATTGGCAGCTCCTGTCTCTAGCATAACCTGCCTGAGGTGCTCATTTTCTAAGCGGAGGGAACCATTTTGTTTGTTCAGAGAACCACCCAGTCACGTCAGCCTCAAGCTGCAAGCCAGAGTTGCGCAGGTTCACTGCCCTAGCCAACGCGAGGCCTGCCAGTCCCTCCTCGGTTCAGACGGGAGCCAGTGCCAGTTCCCTCCCAGAGCACAGCGGTCGCCATATCATCCCCCGGGGTTCTCTGCTGCCCCTTTCAAGACGGAGAACGAAGATACTCATCTTCCACAAAGAGGAAGAAGCCGTTGGGGTTCCTGCGCAGGATCCGTATGGCCTTCTCCGTCATCTCCACAATGGAGGGGTCCGTGTTGTTGTCTCGGTCCAGCTCGTACGCCATGTCGTGCGGCTCAAAGAGACCTAGCGGATTGGATCAGAGAAAGTGAGTGTCGCTGTGGCAGGAGCCTGACCGAGATAAGGGAAGATTATGTTTTCATTATCATTGGCTATTCAGATTGGGGCGTGGGCCCAGTTGGCATTTGATCCCGGCGGGGCCTTTTCGGTGGTGGCTCCCCGTTTGTGCACTTCCTTCCCTGGGTGAAGAGCACCTGTCCCTCTCATGATCGAGTCTTGGGAGGAATCTAAAAACATTCCTGTTTACCCAGGCATTTTGATGGGAGAAAGACAATGTTCCTGGAAACCCTTCAAACATGGGCTGTGAGAAGGTGATTGTTGCTCACCATTTTAAGAATATATATATATGGTGCATTTGTCACCCTGGGCCATAGGTGCCAACTCCTTGGGGTCCTGGTTGCCACAAAATTCCCCATGAAAGGGCCGAGCACCCACAAATTTCTGGGCCATGCACTCTGCATGGCACCCACAGCCCTGGGTACCCACCGTCGTGGGACCAAGCTGGCACTCCTTTCCTGGGCTCCTTCACTCTGGGATTTTCAGATGGAGAGTAGTATGCAAATTTAATAAAATTAAAATAAATGCAAATTATTATTAATATTAATAATAATAATACTATTGCTATTATTTTACATTAGGGATGGGGCAGCCCCTTTGAGATGGTCCATGGCTTCTCCTCACCCCTGGCTACTAATGCCCATGAATTAGGTTGGAAAAATTGCTCTGCGGTTTTTTGTTCTTTTTTGAGAGTGGGTGTTAATGGGGATGGCGGCTGCAGAGAGACATTTATTAGGCAGAGTAACAAGTGCAGAGAGAGAGAGAGAGATGATTCCCTGCCTCAAGGAAATTTCAGTTTAATGTTGATTGAGTGGGAAATTAATGAAAGGACGCCTTTGGGAAGCCTTCAGGCAGGACCTGAGCACAAACAGCAATTCTCTCCACCCTTGCGATTCCCAGCTCCTGACATTCAGGCAGATTCTGCCTCCAACAGTGGGCTTGGACATTTCCCTTGTGGCTAGTAGCCATTGATAGCCTTACA
The DNA here is from genome assembly GCF_965113315.1 of Podarcis vaucheri. Taxonomy (NCBI): domain Eukaryota; kingdom Metazoa; phylum Chordata; class Lepidosauria; order Squamata; family Lacertidae; genus Podarcis; species Podarcis vaucheri. The sequence goes on along the minus strand of NC_138763.1, from coordinate 5,457,403 downwards.
CTGCATAAATCTGACGAATCCGCTTTTGAAACCATCTGAGTTACCGCATCACTGCATCTTGTGGCAGGGAGTTCCATAGTTCAATGGGCTCAATCAAGATTCAGCTTGTCCCACCACTCCCCCCCACCCCCCGGGAAAATCTGCTGTTTACCACTGAATCGTAGCAAATGCCAATTGGGTTTTCTCCAGATTGGTGTTTGTTTTGATTTAGTGCTAAAGATTTCCAGAGGAAAACGGCCAGGGGAAACACTGGACCTCTGCTTTCTCAGCACAGGACAAGTGGGAGTGTGGACAAGCCCTATGGGTTGTGGACTGAGGTCCAGCTCCGAGGGCCTTCTGGCGATTCACTCGCTGCGAGAGGTGAAGTTACATGGAACCAGGCCTTCTCGGTGGTGGTGCCTGCCCTGTAGAACGCTCTCCTATCAGATGTTAAGGAGATAAAGAACTACACAGAAGGCAGCCCTGTATAGGGAAGTTTTTAATGTTTAATGTTTTGTTATATAATAATAATAATAATAATAATAATAATAATAATAATAATAATTCCAACATTCAGCTTCATTGTCCAAGAGTCCCCATATTATGGGGAAGGGAGAAAAGCTCCCCCACTTTCTCCATACCATGCAAAGTTTTATCTATCATTTCTCCTATGACTCACCTTTTCTTTCTTACAAATAATTTTGGGGGTGTGAAACCCTAAAGTAATAATAATGATAATAATATTATTATCATTTACAGTAATACCTCCGCGAACATCTGCCTTGTCTAGCGCCCATTCTGGCAAGCGTCCACAGCAAACCCAGAAGTACCGGAACGGGTTACTTCCGGGTTTGCCGCTCACACATGCGCAGAAGCGCTAAATCACGCTTTGAGCATGCGCAGAAGCACAAACCACTTTGCGCGCTTGCTCAGACTCGGCACTTTGCCCTGCATCCATTTCTGCTAGTGGCCGGGGGTCTGGAACGAATCCCGGTCGCAAAACAAGGTACGACTGTACACCCTGCCCACCTGGCTGGGATTCCACAGCCACTCTGGGAGGCTTCCAGCACATATAAAAACATAATAAAACATCAGATATTAAAAACATTTGAAAAGTAATGTTCCTAAGGGGCAAGCAGGCATAAAATGCTGAATAAAGGCAGAGTACACTCAGTTAGGACTCAGCTATGCAGCTGCAAATATAACATTTTAAGTGTGTTTCATGTGCATTATACAAATGTGACACTAGATGGCAATGGTGAGCTAACGGCAACTTCAATGTATTTTTCAAAACTTTTTTTAAAAAAGCATTTTCCCAGCGTTTTTTTATATGTGTCTAGATTCCACCTTAGTGGCTCATTTTGTCTGCTGTTTATCTGTGTCCAAACACAATCTCCCCCTGCACAGTTCACATTCCCTTGCAGGGTGTCAGGAATCAGGAAAAGTTAGCCCCCTTCCTCTGACCAGTAGGAGAGAAACAGGAAACCCCCCTAGTACTCTTACCCATAAGATGGTTGGTAGTGTTTTCATTGACGGAGGCCAGGCCTGTTCTATTCCAGACATACTGAGCTCCCTAGAAACAAATATGGGGTTCATAAATGCCAGGAATCAACAGCATATTCATTACACCAGCCTTCCCGCACCAGGGGCCCTCTTAATGTCTTGAATTACAACTCCCACTGATATGAGCTGCAGTCCAGAACATCTAGAGGGCGAGGGAGGCTGCATTATACAGGTACAATAAGTGGATATATTTCCATTGTTAGGATTACCATTTAAAGCATGTTTGCCCTATTCTTCAACCCAACAAAGGCTCCCAGAGTGGCTTACAAAGATCAGCAATAAGACAGATTCTGCCTTCAGGCTTAAACTCTAAAAGGAACAGCACAAAAGGAAAACGAGATTGGGAGGGAGGAAGAAGAAAGCAGGCAGTAGTTCTGGGTTACAGGCTTGAAATGGAAAGAGTTCAAGTAGAGGAGGAGTGAATGTTTTCTCTAAGCCACAACCAGGGTTTTCTCCCCTCCCCCTGCCCCCCACTCCATCCCACTGGACTCCCAGCCCTTCCCCAATTCCCATTACCATCCTGTTGGTCAACCACATTTCAATGAGGTTCAGGCCATCCTTCCTGGTCCCATTCTGTTTCGGATGCTCTGGGTCACTCATGTTCCTAGGCAGCATGAATTTCCGCCCTCCTCCGAGAATCACCTGCCAATGTGAATAAGGCACCGTCACTGTTCAGAGAGCATCGCCACCTCGCCAGTTATTTTTCTTTTTCTTTTTTTAAAATTCATTTTTATTAAATTTTCCATTCTAACAATCCAATCAAATCACATTAAATATTCCAAATTATACATATAAAATAATCCAAATAATCTGCGAAATTATAAAAATTTTAACGGGATTTCCCATGCTTCAAGTTCGGAGGGTTCTGACCACCTCATACCTCTACTGCATTTCATAGTCACAGAGTTATTTTTCTTCAGAATTTTCATCCCGCATTGCAGGGGGTTGGAGAAGGGCCTTCTCGGTAGTGGCACCAGCCCTGTGGAACGCCCTCCCATCAGATGTCAAAGAGATAAACAACTACCTGGCATTTAGAAGGCAGCCCTGTTCAGGGATGTTTTTAATGTGTGACATTTTGATGTATTTTAAATCTTTGTTGGAAGCCGCCCAGAGTGACTGGGTTGAATAGGATCCAAAATGCAGCAGTCTGATTGGTCCCAGAACAATAGGATTCAGAATGCAACAGTCTGATTGGTCCTAGAACAATAGGATTCAGAATGCAACAGTCTGATTGGTCCTAAAACAATAGGATCCAGAATGCAGCAGTCTGATTGGTCCACAGGAGCCACCCAATCCAGCTCCTGGTGGAAGTGAATCCACAACCTGATTGGCCTACAGGAGAATCCCGGAATTAGCCAATCACATGGGGCCCATTGTGTAAATAATGTATATAAAGCAGATGTTTTGGGGGAACTTCCATTCCTCCTCACCACTATGAGCTGAATAAAGAGCATGAAATCCACTCTCGACTCCGAGTATATTTATTAATTATTATTATTATTATTACATGAACCCTTAGGGTCCCTTCCAGCTCTACAATTCTATGATTCTATGATTCCTCCGGCCAGGCCCCTGAATGGGTCTCCCCGCCCTGCCTTGTGCAGCCACTCACGTTGATGTCTGTGTTGTGCACCAGCTGGTAGGCGATGTCCTTGCAGCCTTGGCTGGCGGCCTCCTTCGACATGTTGACGTCGCCGTACCACTCGCGGCTGGCCGAGTGGGCATAGGCGGCAGCCGGAGAGGCATGCTGCACACGGGTGGTGGTCACGATCCCCACAGACTTCCCTGTGAGGAGGAGAGGGCATGTGGGAGGCAGGATTGGAAAGAGGGGGATAGGAATGGGGCTCCCCCTCCACCCTCCCCACCATTCCCACTGCTGCCGGTTGGGCCCCCATCTCTTGTGCTTCGGCCGCCTGAGGCAGTCGCTTCACCCCACCTCAACAGCAGAGCCGTCTCCCTTGGGAGGTGGTGGACTCTCCTTCCTTGGAGGTTGATCAGCAGAGGTCAGATGGCCATCTGCCATGGATGCCGTAGCTGAGATTCCTACATTGCAGGGGGTTGGACTAGATGACTCTACAGGTCCCTTCCAACTCTACAATTTTACACTTCTAAACTGCCATTTTGGAAAGAGCAATGTATCCATTGGCATGCCAGTATGCACTGGGTCAGTGTCACGGTCCGGTTCACGGGCGATCAAAGGCCCGTCTGGCAGCGGCGTAGCGTGGGTTGTCAGCACCCGGGGCAAGGCAAGTAATTTGCGCCCCCTAACCTGCCGCCGCTGCCAGCTTCTTCTTGCTGCTGCCTGGTCTGGTCTGGTGTGGTTCTCTCCCGCGCTCAGCGCTGCGCTGGGCGGCCGCTGCACTGTCCCTCCCCCAGATAGTCCCTCGCTCTCTCTCCGCATCGCACGCCTGGCACCCACCCCCTCCACAGTGGGCGGTGACCCAGCGGCTCGGATCGGATTCGCACAGCCAGCACTGCAGTGAGAGAGAGTGAGTGAGCCAGGTAGGGGCAGAGAGCTGCGAGTGTGAGCGAGCGCCCCCCCCCAGATGTTGCGCCCGGTGCGGCCGGCCCCCCCTGCACCCCCCACGCTACGCCACTGCCGGCTGGGGACATCAGGACCAGGGCAAGATGGTGGAGTGGGAGCAGGAACAGGAGTCAGGAAGCCAAGAGTCTGAGGGTCAGAGAGCCAGGAGTCAAGAAGCCAAGGGTCCGAGGGTCAGGAAGCAAGGAGTCAAGGAGCCAAACGCAGCAAGGCAGGAAATGTGTTGCTGTGGCAAAGAGCCAAAGGGAAATGCTGACCTTATATCGCTTCCCAGCTCTTGCCACCAGGTGCTGTGAGTAACCAATTGGCCTCACCTGTGCAGCTGCATCTCGCCTCTAGAGAACAAACTTAGGAAGGTCCCAGCCCTGCAAAGCCCTACTGGTCACAGGGCCCGGCTCCTACATGCACTCCTGACAGTCAGACACCAAGGAGAGATAACCTTTGAGGGGTTTAAAGTGGCAGGGAGTAGTCCTGCCATGTGACCCAACATGCCTTTAAAAGAGACACTTGTCATCTGTCTCCTTCATAGGAGGGTCATTGGGAAAGGCGTGGAAATGGGAAAGCTAAATAAGCAGCGGGTTGGACCAGCACTCCAGCGGGGAGGAGTTTATGCCTGCTTTCCAATAATATACACGCTTTTTTGCGTGAAGAGCTACTGCATTTTTCCGCTCCATTGGACACACCGGACCATAGGAGGGGGAGAACAGGGGGAAAAAATTTTTTCTTGTTCTCCCCCTCTAAAACAAGGTGCGTTCAAGGTACATTCACCAGAGCTTGTGGGGCTGGCGGTGAGAGGATGCGCTGCTTTCCCCCACTGCCAGCCTCAAAGATCCCTGAAGCCTTTGGAGCGCAGCGCCCCGCTGCCCTGCAGAGGTTTGCGCGCAGCCGTCCCCAAGCTAGAGCAGCGAGACAGAGCGCTCCGCAGTGCTCCGTCTTCCTGTTCTGGCTTTGGGCTTAGCGACGCAGCCTGCATTCGCTCTATAGGATGCACACACATTTCCCCTTAATTTTTGGAGGGGAAAATGTGCGTCCTATAGAACGAAAAATATGGTACATTGCAAAATTCAGAGAAATGCAGGTTTTAGCGGGCAGTTGCTTTTTGGTTCCTGTATTTGGGAAATCAAATCAAATTTCTCTCCCCCATGTTTTATGGTGTTTCGAATATTCTGTTGGGAGCCGCACAGAGTGGCTTTTATTTTACCCCAGATGGGCAGGTAATAATAATAATAATAACAATAACAATAATAATAACAACAACTTCTACATGGAGAAGGAGCTTCCAGCCCTGGAGGAAGGCTGATCTTTGTCAATGCTCCTCCATCTGACCCACAATGTCTCCCTCTTTCCCTCAGCTCCTACCTGACAATGTTGCCCGATGCAGCACAGAGTGGACTTCGTTGCCAAAGGTGGTGTTGCATTGGCCCAAGGTGGCACGAGCACTCAGGCCCAGGGTTTTAGCATTGGCCTTCACCCCGCACAGGTAGGCAGTGGCGGTTCCAGCGCTGTCAGGCACCTGCCGGTCCACATTGTACGTCTGCCGATAGAAATGGAGAGATGCTGCGATTCAGGGAGGCCTGGCACAAGACTGGCAGGCGGCCGTGTAGCAAGGGGCCAGGAGCTCATCCTGAGAAATGTTACAGGAAAGGGATGTTTAGCAGCTGTCCGGGAGGATATTTCTTTGTTAAGGATGCTGGGAATGGCAGCTCAATTAGGCCAGCACCCTTAACAAACTACAATTCCCAGGATGCTCCATGACTGTTCATTGGATCATAGAATCATAGTGGGAAGGGACCTTGAGGGTCATCTAGTCCAACCCCCTGCAATGCAGGAATCTCAACTAGATTGGACATGACAGGTGTCCATCCAACCTCTGCTTTAAAAATGCCAAGGAAGGAAAACCCACCAGATCTTGTGGGAGTCTCTTCCAATGTAGAACAGTTACAGTGGTACCTCGGGCTAAGTACTTAATTCGTTCCGGAGGTCTATACTTAACCTGAAACTGTTCTTAACCTACTTTAGCTAATGGGGCCTCCCGCTGCTGCCGCACCGCCGGAGCACAATTTCTGTTCTCATGCTGAAGCAAAGTACTTAACCTGAAGCACTAGAATCATAGAATCATAGAGTTGGAAGAGACCACAAGGGCCATCGAGTCCAACCCCCTGCCAAGCAGGAAACACCATCAGAGCACTCCTGACATATGGTTGTCAAGCCTCTGCTTAAAGACCTCCAAAGTAGGAGACTCCACCACACTCCTTGGCAGCAAATTCCACTGTCAAACAGCTCTTACTGTCAGGAAGTTCTTCCTAATGTTTAGGTGGAATCTTCTTTCTTGTAGTTTGGATCCATTGCTCCGTGTCCGCTTCTCTGGAGCAGCAGAAAACAACCTTTCTACCTCCTCTATGTGACATCCTTTTATATATTTGAACATGGCTATCATATCACCCCTTAACCTCCTCTTCTCCAGGCTATACATGCCCAGCTCCCTTAGCCGTTCCTCATAAGGCATCGTTTCCAGGCCTTTGACCATTTTGGTTGCCCTCCTCTGGACACGTCCAGTTTGTCAGTGTCCTTCTTGAACTGTGGTGCCCAGAACTGGACACAGTACTCCAGGTGAGGTCTGACCAGAACAGAATACAGTGGCACTATTACTTCCCTTGATCTAGATGCTATACTCCTATTGATGCAGCCCAGAATTGCATTGGCTTTTTTAGCTGCCGCATCACACTGTTGGCTCACTATTTCTGAGTTAGCGGAGTCTGTAACCTGAAGCATATGTAACCTGAAGCGTATGTAACCTGAAGCGTATGTAACCGTAGGTACCACTGTATTACTGTCAGAAGGTTATTCCTGATGTTTAGTCAGAATCTCCTTTCTTGTAACTTGAAGCCATGGATTCGAGTCCTACCTTGTGGAGCAGGAGAAAACAAGCTCCTTCCTTCTTTCATCTGACAGCTCCTTAGATATTTGAAGATGACTATCCTATCTCCTCCCAGTCTGCTCTTTTCCAGGCTAAACATACCCAGCTGCTTCAACCGTTCCTCATCAGGCTTGGTTTCCTGACCATCTTGGTCACCCTCCTCTGCACACCTTCAAGCTTATCAACATCCTCTTTAAATTGTGGAGCCCAGAACTGGACACAGGACTCCAGGTGTGGTCAGGGTGTGGCCACACTCCAGGTGTGACCTTGGAAGGAGGTGGACTCTCCTTCCTTGGAGGCTTTTAAGCAGAGGCTGGGTAGCCATCTGTCAGGGATGCTGGAGCTGAGATTCCTGCATTGCAGAGGGCTGGGCTAGATGACCCATGGGGTCCCTTCCAACTCAGCAGCCCTATGATTATGTGAGTTAAGGTTGCAATTCCTAGGCACACTTACCTGGGAGAAAATCCCAGGTAAAGGCTTGATGGGAGGGAAGCCTTGGGAAATAGGCAGGCTGGGAACTTCCTATCCCTGAACTGGGTGAGGGCGAACACAGCAGCGTGCAGCGGCACTCTCTTCCTTGGCACAGGCTCCCACCTTGGACAAGGCGACGTAGGGGAATCTCTCCATTGCCAGCACGCTCTCTTCCCCGGAGCCTCCGGCCAGCTGGCCCTTGTAGATTCGGGCGGCTGTGATGGTGGGCACGCCCATGCCTGAAAGGGCAGAAGGAGGGTCATTAGAAGAGTTGTCAAGGGGCTCAACAAACGGGTGGAACAGGTTCAGCGCCTGCCTTTGGAGAGATCAACAGGAGGCACATTCTTCCACAGGGCCTACTTCCTACTATTCTGGTACCCGTTACAGATAGGTAGCCGTGTTGGTCTGCCATAGTCAAAATAAAAAAATTCCTTCCAGTAGCACCTTAAAGACCAACACAGTTGGTCTTTAAGGTGCTACTGGAAAGAATTTTTTTATTTATTCTGGTACCCGTTTAAGCAGTCGTGGTTTCTCCCAAAGGATCCTGGGAGCTATAGTTTGCTAAGGGTGCAGAAATGGTACTACGGTGCTTTAAATGTATGGAGCGAATGTGGCCTTTGTCCTTGCCGGAAAGAAAGGGACATATTTCATATTTCCCCCTGTTACAGAAGCACATCATTAACTTTCACCCTCCTTAATGACACTAGCCTCCGCCAGTTAATCAACTGCAACTTAAGTTGATTAATCTACTAATTAAAGCTTGCAGCCCTGATGGTATAAATAAACACTATTGCATTAAGCAAGACCATGGTCTTGCTTAGCTGGTCCATTATTTACTATCTCCTTCAGAAGGAAGTTGACTCCCTTGGAGGTTTTTAAGCAGAGGTTGGATGGCCATCTGTCAGGGACGCTTTAGCTGAGATTCTTGCCTTGCAGGGGGGTTGGACTAGCTGACCCTTGGGGTCCCTTCCAACTCTACAGTTCTATGATTTTTGTAACTTTGATGTGGTTTGTAGCAGTGAGTGCCAAGCATTAAAATGAATCGGTTTTAGCAGAACCAGGCACTGTGCTAAATGCAAGGGTAAATGGATTGAGAGCCAGACTCAGTTTCTTATTTATTTTTAAATAAAAGCATCACCACTAAGGGGCTGAGCTAAGGATCAGCAGTTTCCTTTTCCAGATCTCACCTGTGCTATGAACCTGCTAGGTGACTTTAGGCAAGAAACCCTCAATCGCAGAAATGTGGGGGTGAATGGGATAATCCTGGCCCACATTACAGGGTTGGTGTTAAGGGTTACAAGAATACATGTGAAATCCTTGAATCCCTTTGTGAAATACTAAGGGTCACCATCGGCAGCTGTGACATATAAACCTACAGATTGAATACATTGAAAGATAGCTCACAGGGCATTAAACATAAGTGTGAAGAGACTCCTGGCTGCAAGGGTGTCGTAAGAGTCAAGATGTCTGGCAAGACGTTTGTAGGAATTTGCTGACACTGACAGATGACTCTAGGGCCTCACTCCTCCTCAAAGCCTGTGTCACTGATATTACTGTTGCTCTTCTGATAACACTGCTGCTTAGCTACCTTTTCCTTACTGCGGGGATTAATTTCTACTGTACGTGCAGAGCTAAGACAAGGAAACACCTCTATAATAAGCCTGTGCAATTTATAGCGCCGTGGATTCCACTTTTGTGGTTTTCCAGCAAGTAAAAACTGTCTTAAAACATCGCGGCTAGTGCATTTAATTGAAGAAAATCCACTACGTGTCTTTTTGTCGCTGAGAGTTTTGTCAAACCGCTGGACATTGAAATCTGTACTTTATTTTTTTATATTTTTTTTAAACAGCTCAATAAATGTCTCATTCTCCACCCACCAGCCCCAACGTGGGTAGAGGGGAATACCCTTCAACATCTCTCTGATGAAAATAGGGATGTACTGTATAATAATAACAATAATAATAATAGTATTTGTGCCCCTCCCCATCTGACTGTGTTGCCCCAGCCACTCTGGGTGGCTTCTAACATATATAAAAACCTTATAAAACATTACACGTTAAAAAGCTTCCCTAAACACGGCTGTCTTCCTATGTCTTCTAAAGGTTGCATAGTTACTTATCTCCTTGGCTCAGGGGTTGCATAACTCCGATAAGAAAAGGGACGTCCTAAGGGAAAGCGGGACATTCCGGGATCAAAAGAGAAACCAGGACGGCTTCTGTAAATCCAGGACTGTCCCTGGAAAAGAGGTTCTGGAGGGGCCAGCCTCCTCTTGGGATGCTCCTGAGATGGCCTCAGATAACCTGGAGGCATGCAGAAGAAGTTGGGGGTTATATGCTTCCCTACAAGAAATGTGCAGGAAACAGTGCCCTCTGCACAGCCTTTCGCTTCTGCACAAAAGCGCTTCGGCCACTGGGAGCTTTGGGTCTCCGCAGCGCTTGGCTCTCCCCGCCTCCCTCCTCCGATCCAGAAGTCTCCCCCATCCCGCCACCAGTCCCTAAGATAAGCTGCCAGAGGGCGGAACGACCTGGCAGTCAATGGCCTGCAGTGACCCAGAGAGCCTCCCACCTGCGAGGGATGATGATGAGTGGGTCTTGGCGAGGTCTGCGGCTGCTCCTCCGCCTGCCAAAATCCACTTTGCGCAAACTCTGGGTTGAGTTATGCGGAGACGGCTCTCTGACGGCGCCAGAGGCAGCGGCCAAAGGGTGTAAATCAGCTTCATGAAGGGGAGCTGGAGAGTGGCAGGAGGGAGGCTGGGCCTCACCTTAGAGAGGAGGAAGAGAGGGCTGGACTGCTGCCTGGTAGACCTTTGCTGGCAGTGCGGAGCCAAAGGAAGCAGAGACCAGGGAAATGCTCCCTTTGGAACTCCAGCACTGGGCCAGGGTCTTGAATCACAGGGACACAAGAGGCTGCCTTATACCCAGTCAGACCCTTGCTCCATCTAGCTCAGTATTGTCTGCACTGGCTGGCAGCAGCTCTCCGAGATTTCGGGCAGGGAGTCTCTCCGAACTCCACCTGGAGATGCCACCTGGGCATCTTCTGCATGCAAAGGCAAATGCTGAGCAAGAGGTTCGGTGCGCCTTTTTGACTCAAGCGGGGTCCAATTGTGTCCAAACAGAGATGAAAACTTGCTGCTTGAACTCAGGGAGCGTTGCACAAAGTTTGGTTACAACAGCTAAAGAAGTGTCCAGGGGCACAGCAAACAGATAAACAACTTTGAAGAATATACAGTAGAATTTTGTGTGTGTGTGTGTGTGTGTGTGTGTGTGAGAGAGAGAGAGAGAGAGAGAGAGAGAGAGAGAGAGAGAGAGAAATTGGGGTGGCAGCAGACCCTCCAAGAGTCCTATTTTCCAGGGACAGTCCCAGATTTACAGAAGCGGTCCTGGTTTCTGGTTTGATCCTAGAGTATCCTGCTTTTCCCTATTGTCATCGGATAAATATTGGAGGATATTTGACCCCCAAACCATCTGAAGGCAGTCCTGTTTAGGGAAGGGTTTTAGTTTTTTGTTTTATTTTTAATGTTCTGTTATGTTTTTACATATGTTGGAAGCTGCCCAGAGGCTGGAGCATCTTGTCAGATGGACGGGGTATAAATAGTAAAATTATTATTAATGGAATAGGACATCCCTATTTTCATCAGAGAAATGTTGGAGGGTTTCTGGTAGGCAGATGCAAACTAGAATGTGGCTCCTGCAAACTTAACAGTTGTGTGAAAGGGGGGCCTTAGTATTGCATTTCTCTCCCACCTCTGAGGAGCTCCATGTGGCATTCACACTTCCCCCCCCCCTTTTATCCTCACAGCAGCTCAGGGGAGAGGCAGTGATTCGGCAAAGATCACTCAGGGAGGCAAAGATCACTCAGGGAGCTTCATGGCCGAGCGGGGATTGGAACCCTGGTCTCCGGGGTCTTAGTCCATAACTCTAACTGTACTGGCTTTCGCTTCACAGATTTGGAGACCCACCCAGGCCCCATAGTTGTGTGCACCTATAAATCTGCCCCCAGACCCACTCTGAGTGCGCAGCCTTGTACACCCATGTGCAAACTCACCGTCTCCTAGGAAGAGAATGACGTTCTTTGCTCGGTGGTTCATGGGTGTCAACTTGAGTGCTGATTCCAGGGTCTGCTTGGCTTTCATGTTCCAATATTCTGGGTCCTTTTCCTCTTCTAGAAGAACCAGGGGAGGAGAAAGTTACTGCTCTGTATGCCTTTGTGTTGGCTGGTCTGAGTGAAAACTCAGCTTCTGCCTAACACAGGGGTGAAGCACGTTGTGGCTCTCCAGATATTCTTGGACTCCAGCTGCCACCACCCCTGGCCATTGGCCATTCTGGCTGAGATAGATCCCCTCACATCTGGGCACAGGTTCCTCAGGCCTGGCCTAAGGCATTCAACTGTGGAATCTGAAGGGGCGTCTCCATCCCCATTGTTCAGCCTGGACACTGAGGTCCAGCTCTGAGGGCCTTCTGGCAGTTCCCTCATTGCGAAACCAAGGTTACAGGGAACCAGGCAGAGGGCCTTCTCGGTGGTGGCACCTACCCTGTGGAATGCCCTCCCACCAGATGTGAAGGAAATAAGCAGCTATCTTATCTTTAAAAGACATCTGAAGGCAGCCCTGTTTAGGGAAGTTTTTAATTTTGAATGCTGAATTAACACTCGATTGGGAGCTGCCCAGAGTGGCTGGGGAAACTCAGCCAGATGGGTGGGGTCTAAATAAATTATTATTATTATTATTATTATTATTATTATTTTATTATTTCTTAAGAAATTTTGAAGCTGAAAGTGGACCTGAAGAAGCGCAAGAGCTCTTAGGGAAGACTCTTTCAGAAATGTCTCTATTCCTCTCCAGCTCCTGCCCACATGTATTTGCTTCCCAAATCCCACACTTCAACAACCATCCATGAGTCTTATCTCCTTGGCACTGGGACACCAGGGATATCCCTCTCCCCCAGCACTGGGTTTAGGGTGGCGAGGGCAATGCCACCACCAGAGTGCGAAGCCCAGGAGGCACAAAACTGAGAAGATCCATAATTGAGAAGATTCCTGGGCGTCACATTACAAAAGATTGCAAAAGTCTGCTGCTGCTGCTGCTCTCCCACTTTGAAGCTCGGAGCTGTGTATACATTTGGGAAGGAGCAGCTCATTTGCCAAGGACATGATAAGCCCCCTGAGGCAATTTCCCCAAAGGAAATGGCCTCTTCAAAGACCAGAGCACCCCAATTGACATTCCTCACCCAGTCTTGGGACAGCGGTGAGCTAGCGGTGGCTAGAGTATGATAGCGACCTTCCACAGATGTTGGCAGTCTACCACCAGATGCCAGGAACTCAGAAGGAAGGACGGCTACCACCATCTTTGTGACCTGATGTTCTTGTGAAGCCTTAGGAAATGAGATTCTAAAATTGCCGCATCAGCCTTTGCTTCCTGTGTTTGGAGGCAGGGGGCTTGTGAATTGCCCGTCCCAGGGAATTCTTATCAGCAAGGCTGCATGGGATCAACAGATCCAGTTGGGACCTGACCTCACAAGGAGCAAAGGTCACAGGCAACAACCGCCTGGTCCCTAGCAAAACAGACCATGCCCATTCACAACCCTTGCATGCTCATTAATCACCCGTTGATCAGGGGTTTGCCTTTTAAATGACTGAGCCTCTTCGCTTAGGAGAGCTGTGCGATTGGCAAAGGAATCAAATAGGCAGAGCATCCTCATTTGTTGCTTATAAAAATTGCCTGATATGCACAGACTCATTCATCCAGGGGAGGGGAGTGTGGGCATAACTTATTTATTTTTTATGACAATTTCTGTCCCATTCTCCCTCACCGAAGGACAGATAGCAGCCTAAAATGCAATAAAACCATGTTGAATACCCAATAATTAAAACGACAGTTATTAAAACTTCATCATCCATAAAGAAAGTTCGGGGGCGGGGAGAGAGAGAATCATATTCCTTCCCTTTCTTTTCCTACACACACACACACACACACACACACACCAGATTTCAGATCCCTCAGGAAGTCCTGCTTCTCTGCCCACTTTCCTGGTGCAGCTGGCATAGAACACTCAGGCAAACTATGGTGGAGCAGGAGACTCTTGAGAGTCCCATGGACTGCAAGAAGATCCAACCTCTCCATTCTGAAGGAAATCAGCCCTGAGTGCTCACTGGAAGGACAGATCCTGAAGCTGAGGCTCCAATACTTTGGCCACCTGCTGTCATGAGAAGAGAAGACTCCCTGGAAAAGATCCTGATGTTGGGAAAGATGGAGGGCACAAGGAGAAGGGGACGACAGAGGACGAGATGGTGGGACAGTGTTCTCGAATCTATCAGCATGAGTTTGACCAAACTGCAAGAGGCAGTGGAAGACAGGAGGGCCTGGCGTGCTCTGGTCCAGGGGGTCACGAAGAGTCGGACACAACTAAACAACAACAAAGGGGGGAGCATGAATGAACAAGGGAAGCTCTGCTTGCCCGCAATCCCTTTTCTATGCAGCCAGGTGCCCCCCAAACTCCAGTTCTTTGCCTCTGACTTCCACCTACCAACTTTGGGGTGACCTTGTTTGTGCCAACGTCCCCAGAACCTGAAGCAGATCAGCGTGCATAAGGACATAAGGATCCCACTCATCGCACATCCATGACATTTTGCTTCCCCCAAACTGAGCCTCGGTCAAAGCGCAAGAGGCTCAACCAGGGTTGTCCTCTCAGACTGCTGGTTCCCTCACCACACACTTCTTTTCTTGAGGGTCAGCTGTTCTTTGCAGCTTTGCATTGTGTTGGAAGCAACTGACTGATTTCCTGCACAATCTCGTTTGGCCCAGTTTGTTCCACAACCCTCTTGTGGATATTTGCAGAAGATAACACAGAAGCCATCTCAGCGGAGGTGCAGGGAGAGTGACAATGGTAGTCTCTGCTCTCGGCTGCAGCAGCAATGCCTTGCAAATCTTGCCCAACATCCTCTTTAAGCAAGACCAGACCAGACCATAAGATACCAACTGGAAGGAAGTGGGCAATTTGTTTCCAGGACACGCTCTGTGCATTGATGCAACTTCTCTGAGAAAGAAACAGCACAAATTCTGCAAAAGTAAAACCCAGAGTGGGGAGAACCTTGTGAGTTCACCTGCTGATCTCAGCCCATTTTATGATGATGATGATTATATGGGCTGGGTTTTACATTCTTGCTTTATGATTTGGACTAACACAACTTTCCTCCGTTTTGAAGGATGCTCAGAATACTTGCCTGCCCTCACCCTCCCTGCTTAGCAAAGGTTGGCAACAGAGCAAAGCGGGACACAGACTTTCTGCAAAGTAAGAAACCGTGTAGATCAAGTCGTACCTCTGAATTTGGACCTGTGCTCCCGTTCTTCTCGTAAGCAGCATCACTACCTTTCCTTAAGAATGCTAGGTGAGCCTTGCAGCTGGATCAGGCCAGAGGCCCGTCCCATACGGTATCCTGCTCTTCCAGTGGCTGACCTGCCCTAACAGCTACCTGGGGAGCAGGACCCAAATCCTTCCAAGCGTACAAACGGCAAAGCAGTAATAAGCACTATTAAAAACAACATCAAGTCCTCAGACATTCAAATGCAACAGGACAAGCTGTATAAAACCAGCTAGGACCCCTTAAGCTTGCTTCATTTTTTAAGAGAAGGCAGTTCCTGGGGAAACACTCTGCACAAGCCCAGAAGGGTACTTTCCTTGGGCTGTTATTGAAAGCAGAAGCTGGTTCCTTTGCTCGGGGGGTTAGAAGTCAGGATCCCTAAAAGCAGGCATGCAGCTCCCCAGAACATGGCACACTCCCCTCCGTCCTAGCCAGAGCATCACCGCTGTGCAGAAAACAAAGCCAGCTTGAATGCTTACATTACAGTACAGCCCTTTCCATGGTTGGGCTTTGAATGTCTACAGAAGACTCTCTGCTCTCGTCAGATCAAGCACCCACTGACTTAGGTGAAGTTTATCTCCAAGTGAAGCAGAGGAGGGCCATAGCACAGTGGCAGAGTGCCTGCCTTGCATGTAGAAGGTCGCAGGTTCAATCCCTGGCTTCTCCAGGTAGGGTCGAGAAAGACTCCCTGGCTGAAATCCTGGCAAGCTGCTGCCAGTCAGTGCCGACAACACTGATCTAGAGGGACCTACAGATCTGAAATTGTATAAGGCAGCTTCCTATATTCTCTCTCTCTCTCTCTCTAAAAAAAAAACCCACACAAATAAACACACAACAACCCTCTTTTCCAGAAACTTGGGCTGGTGGCCGATTTGGGTCCAGAAGACCCTCTCTCAAGCTGTGAAACAACAAGAGATAGCTTTGTTTCTCACCTAAGGATGTGGCAGAGAGGCAGGCACAGAAGCAGAAGAAAACCTGGATCCTGAGGGTAGCCAGGGGCTTCATCCTGCAGCCAAGCCAAAGATGGAAAGAGTCCCTGATGAAAGACCGCAGCTTCTGAGGCTCTGGGGTTTTTATGCTCCTCCTCTCACCTTTGGACCCAGGGGGGCACGGGGCCAAAAGGCTGGGAGGGGTGGGAAAGGAAATGAAGATGACGTCCCATCCCCTGTCCCGAGAGAAGTACCGGTATCTGCCCACAACACAGTTTCATCACAGCCTTTCAAGTCTGCGGTGGGGAGAGCATTTTTCTGCTGAATCGGCCAGCCTATCTGTAGGCTCCAGGGCTCCTCCCGGACACCTCTTCTGAACACCAGCTCCGGAAGGAAATCAAAGGCTATGGCCCTGTTGAGGAGACCACGCAGCCACTTGCAGGTTTCTGCAAAGAGATAGGGAGTCTTCCTCCTGTGGGCCCGGCCAGTGGAGAGTCAGGCGGTTAGGGTCCTCTAGGACACAAAGGCTGCCCCAGAGGTCACTGCAAAGCTCATGCCTGCCTCCTTAGCTGCTTCCGCTGAACTGAGTGGCAAGGACACTTTGGGAAGTCAACACGCATGGAAAAACCGAGTCCTGCTTCCTTCCATAGAACTGGGAAGATCTGGTCTGGTCTGGTCTGCTGACGACTGGAAATTGCCCAGGATGCACGTTCCCTTCCTGCCCAATGTTGCATTTACTCGCTTAAAATCAGAAGGGCAATGCAAAACGGTGTCTGAGCATGTCAAACAATGGAATTTGAAAAACACATACAAATACATTGGAGTTTACAAGTCAAGGGGAATCCAGACAAGTCCAAAGTACAGGGTGGAATGTAGCTCAGTGAAATGCACACGCCTGGCATGCACAGGGTCTGATTCCTGGCATCTCCTGAGGGGCAGGAAAGAGTCTGGGACCCTGGGGGGCCTCTGCCTGCCAGAGTGCATCAGCCGCCCCCCAGCTGGTGCCTGCCAGATGCTTCAGACTACGATTCCCACCAGCACCATCTAGCAGAGCTATGCTGGCCGGAGCTCATGGGAGTTGTAGTTGACAGCAGCTGATGGGGGGGAGCAGCCGCCTTGGAAAGTAGCTGGTCCAGGGCTTGAGAGGGCTGACATTTGCAGGGCACCAGCTTGGCAGATTTAGTCTAACAGAAATGTAAAGCAAAGCCTCCCTCCACCATCTCAACCAGGCATCACCTACCTGCTGGCCTCCCATCCAGATGTAATGGACTACAACTCCCATCAGCCGTTCCAGCTGGGACCGATGGGAATTGTAGTCCAAAACATCTGGAGGCGGCCAGTTTGGGGGAGGTCTGGAAACCAAGAACAGTTGAGGGGGTTAAAGGGGCTGTAAGATGCATCACACCAAAGGCAGCCAATGTGGTGCCCGGCAGTTGTTTTGGACTACAACTCCCATCCCTGACAACTGGCTTGGGTTGATGGGAGCTGTAGTTCACACAGTGCATAGTTAAACTGTGGAACTCACTCCCACAGGAAGCCGTGTTGGACTGGCTTTAAGAAATAATGAGGCAAATTCTTTTTTTATTTTTATTTTTAAATTTAATTAAATGTTACAAAAAAATGAAAAGGAAAAAATAGAAACAATACATAACCATACATTAAAACCTTCATCTACACTATTTTCCAGAATGCAGACTAGAAAAGAAGAAAGACAAAAGATAAAAGAAAGAAACAAGAAAAATAATGAAGAAAAAAATACTTTTCATAATCAATTATTCCAAATTCGTACTTCAAACATTACGATATATAAATCCTAGTTAAAATATTATAAAAGACTTCCACCACATTCACCACACGTCTCTTGGTTATCTAATGCACCTTTACATCTGTTCTTCAGTCACTTCCTTTCCTTAAATTCTTTCATAGTCCGACTAATCTTTGTATTCTTTGTATTCTTCACAAGGTTAGTCTAAGCACAACCAAATTTTCGTGTTTGATCCGTTCGTGTAAATATTCATTTAAGCATTCCCATTGTTTCTGTACGTATGTTTCCCAGTAGGTTTCCGAGCACAATTCAAAGTGTTGGTGCTGACCTTTAAAGCCCTAAACGGCCTCAGTCCTGTATACCTGAAGGAGCGTCTCCACCCCCATTATTCAGCCTGGACACTGAGGTCCAGCTCTGAGGGCCTTCTGGCGGTTCCCTCATTGTGAGAAGTGAGGCTACAGGGAACCAGACAGAGGGCCTTCTCGGTAGTGGCGCCCGCCCTGTGGAACGCCCTCCCATCAGATGTCAAAGAGATAAACAATTACCTGACATTCAGAAGACATCCGAAGGCAGCCCTGTTCAGGGAAGTTTTTAATATGTAACGCTGTACTGTTTTTAACATTGATTGGGAGCCGCCCAGAGCGGCTGGGGAAACTCAGCCAGATGGGCGGGGTATAAATAATATATTATTATTATTATTATTATTATTATTATTATTATTATTATTATTATAGATTTAAGCCTTATTACATCTGTCAATTCTGCTGACTCCAGATACTCACATAGTTTACTTAACCATTTCCTTTTTGTTGGGATGTTATTTCCTTTCCAAACCGCAGCAGGGGAGAGAGAACTCCTGTGCCCATGTTCTGCTCCCTGGTTTCTCGCAGACTTCTGGTTGGCCACTGTGAGAACAGGATACTGGACTAGGTGGGCTATTGACCCAATCCGGCAGGCTCACAATTACCAGTATCTGGATGGGACTTTCCTTGGGTTGTACTTTGAGGAAGGAAGCAAGAAGCAGTGGCAGCTCCCCAGAGAAGGTCATCGTGGCAAGTTGCTGCACAAATTTGATGGCAGCTTATTCCAGTCTTTCTGCTGTTGCAAACAATGGTCTCCTCGGTGCAGGGTGTGGTCCGAACGCACCTCCTGCAGCCCTCTTGCTGAAGCAAAGCAAGTCTGTGCCCGGGCAGTGCCAGCTGTGAACACCACGGGATGTCAATAAAAACAAACAGCCTCTAGGTTGCATATGTCTTTGTGTCAGCTAGGAAGCAGGGAGACTCACAGTCTGCAAATCCTGCAATGCTACTACTGAGGCCTGACAGGGAGCTGTCTCAGGGCGCCTTATGGAGAGAGGACAGAGGAGAATTAAAGGAGCAATATTCCCAGGTGCGTTGGGTTGAGGACCAGGGGTATGGCTGGAGCTCCACCATTTATATTTCATAACAGGAACGTCGTCATCTCCTGGGGTGCTGTTTTCTAGCTGAATAAAGTTTTTCTTAGAGAGAAGCTAAGCAGGGGAAGAGGAAGATGGCATCAGCATGCAAGCTGGAGAGTTGAACTGCCACTTTCTACCCTGAAAAACTTTGAAGTCTCATTATTACGGGCAACCAGAAAAACGTTACAAAATAGGGAGCGAGCTTTTGAGTCCAGCAGAACTCTTCATTTGGCTGAATGTTAAGCCACTAAAGCAGAAGGAGGGGGAATTGAGAAGGGGGCAAATTGGCTTGGTTTTGAAACCATAATGTTTCTCCTGGCAAGTGGAGACGTGACTGTAGAGGATTGATCACCAGCTAATGCACAGGGAGTCCAATCCAGTTTGCACTGGGCATCCCCAGACCCTGCAAAAAGCAGGATTTAACTCAGCTGACGCACAGGGAGCTAAATTCTGCTTTTCTGCAGTTTCACACGGACACACACACCAGCTCCATCCTTATTTCAGACATGGTGATATCGGTATACCACAATGTTTAGCTGGTGATATATCACACTGTTGAAAACCAGGGGTCGCCCAGCCCTAGCTGTGACCTGTCCCAGTCAGGATCAAAACACAGATGACATAATTAATACAGATAAAGTAAATGAGTTTAACCAAGGGTAAGAAAAGTGTTGCAATATTTTCAGAATATTTGAGGTGGGGAAGTGTGTCCTGACTATACCCTAATCTCTGCAGCAAGCATGAAGCACATTCCTTGAACTGAGCAAGCAGGACACCCCCGCCTTTCCTCTCACACAAAATAGGTGCGGTTTTCGCTTGCCTCCGACTGCAAACAGTTTACGCTGCTTTTTTTACTGCATACAAAGTGATGGTGGCCCCTTGGCTGACTGCACCCCCCCCCATCCCATTGGCATTTAGCTTCTTCTCGGGGTCATGGGTTCGAACTCCACGTAGGGCAAAACGATTCCTGCATTGCAGGGGGCTGGACTAGATGACCGTTGGGGTCCCTTCCAGGTCTGCAGTTCTATGGGGTCTGTGATCCCAGAAGGTTCTCCTCCTACAACGTGTTCTGCTTTCTTTTTAAAAAATTATTTTTCTTATTAGGAGTTTCAAAATAACAATTTATCAAAAATACATCATCTTCATCCCCCCCCCATTTTTCCCTCCCCCCTCCCCCAAAAGAGATTTCTTGATGTTTGCCATATCCCTAAATACTCAACCTTTTTATGGACTTCTATCTCAATATTTTGCTCTAAATCCTTTTTTTTCTTCTTCCTTCAAATTTTTGACTAATAGTTGGGTTTTATTCCTATTTAATTTAAATTCTGCCACTTCCCCAAATTTTTGAATCTTTTCTATTTACTTTGGGGACAATGAGTTCTACTTTCATCCAAATGTAAGAACTTGTTTTCTCCATTTGCTGATTTCCCCAATTCCTAGCAGGTTTTCTTCTCTGGGCGGCAGTGGTGGTAGGGAGAGTTCCAGCCCTCTTCCAAAATTCCCAGTCTTCTTTTAGTCCCCCTTCCACACTCACCAGCCCTGATTCAACTGGCTAAAACACACACAACCAGATTTATTGTTTGTCCCCATCGTTTCTCTCCCAAGCGACGGTGCTGTTTTTGCAGAGGATGGAGATGGGTGTGTGGAATTGAAAGAGGAAGATAACAGCACCGTTGCTGCTTCACAACCGTTTCGGAACTTCCTCTCGTGTTGAAATGTCAAATGAGAAAATGCCAGCGAAATCAGGACGACGGAAACCTGCACACACACAGACGCACACACGGGTGTTGTTGGCCAAGGTGGTTTTTTTTTTATTATGCCCGCATGGCCACAGCCACAAACACAGAAGCAAGGAATGCCTTAAGGCACAGGAATCCCACCACGGGCTGCTCTCAGCTCCTCTGTATCCTTTGCAAGGGGCTTGTTTAAGAAAAGGAGGGTCTAAAAAGCCAGGAGCCGAGGGGTCCCTGCAGCAGCTGGGGATGCCTGGAGGGCTGCCGTCCCCGTGGCTGCTGGCTTGGGTTAAAATCCAGACATAAAACAAAACCCGTTCGCAAAAATTGATAACGAGAGGCCCACAGCCCGACTTTCCCCAGGAGAGAGAGTCACTGTAGGATGAGGCCCTTTGGGATGTTGCTTTGGCAGTGTCAGCTGGGCACAATCCATCTCCGGACGTGGGAGCCGGTCACTCCTCGCCGCGAGGCCTCTTCAGCACCGCACTGTACTTCAAGGGGACGGTGTCGGACCTCAGGACGACCTCCACCAAGGTGAAAACAGTAATGACCTTGAGCGACAAGGAAGAAGAAGAAGAAGAAGGGCAGCAGGTTAGCTGGCTGGCAAGTGATTGATTCGAAAAGGCTGAGATGTCCCTGAAAGCCACCCCTTCTGGTCTAGGAAAGCAGGAAGTTCACAGAAGGTGATCTGAAGGTAAAAGGTAAAAGGTAAAGGGACCCCTGACCATTAGGTCCAGTCGTGGCAGACTTTGGGGTTGAGGCACTCATCTCGCTTTATTGGCCGAGGGAGCCGGCGTACAGCCTCTGGGTCATGTGGCCAGCATGACTAAGCCGTTTCTGGCGAACCAGAGCAGTGCACGGAAACACCATTTACCTTCCCGCTGGAGCAGTACCTATTTATCTACTTGCACTTTGATGTGCTTTTGAACTGCTAGGTGGGCAGGAGCAGGGACCAAGCAACAGGAGCTCACCCTGTCGCGGGGATTTGAACCGCCGACCTTCTGATCGGCAAGTCCTAGGCTCTGTGGTTTAACCCACAGTGCCACCCGCATCCCTGATCTGAAGGTATTTGGTAACTAAACAGAACCTCTCTACACAGAGGCAGTCTATCTTAGAATACCTGACAAGCACTACCCAGGCAGGAATGTGCAAAAAGGCCGGTGCCAAAGATTATAGTGCTAAGCCCCATTTAGTTTTGTGTGGATGGCAAAGGTCAACAAGGGGCGCAGGGGTATAACTCCATCAGTATGTACAAGGCAGCTTCCTATGTCCCTGTGGATTCTTCAGGGAAGGACCACAGCTCAGTGCATGCAGTAGTTCTCGGGGGGGGGGGGAAGCAGGGTCTTCCTTTCTCTGGAGCTGATGACACTGGGGGCCGTGTGAAATGCAGCTGTGGGCCACAGGCAGCATGTGAGTTGAAGGTCCTGGGAATTTTCTCTTCTGGCAAGAGACAGTCCTATTGCTCCACCCTTTGGTTCTGCCTTACTTTGCAGAAGCATCTCCTCGGAAGGATTAGGGATCTCTGCGTGCGCATGAGTAGCCCCCTTTGCCTTACGCCCAGCGTCCCTCGTTCCCAGCCAGGTGGCAGGACCAGGGGCCCCTTGCCAAGGACTGCAAAACAATTAGCCAGGGCGCTGCAGGGAGGGCTGCCAACTTGCGCTTGGCACCAGAGCAGAGCTTAATCAAACCCAACAAATGCCTCCCTGCGGCTGAGTTACTGATTTGATGGATGCGAGGGACACGCACAAGAGAGAGGGAGAGAGATCGAGAGAGGTTCTGTTAAAGCATCTGACACCACGTCGCAGGAAATCTGTTTTAGGAGTGGTGTGGGGGGGGCATGCAAGGGTTCTTGGATCTGAGCACTGCCGTGGGGATTGGAGGCAGAGCAGGATGCATGCTAGGACAGCACAGTGGGAAGGGTGGGGATTGCGGCCTCCCCAGGAGGAGAGATGAGACAAGAACAACAAGAGCAACAGCCTGGAAGGGGAAGGAGCAAACGGCGTGTCAATTAAGTTTTTGGAAGAGGGCTTAACCAGGAAGCCATTGCAAAGAAGTCAGGCAATACAGCTGCCAAGTGATGCGAATGAGCCTAAATTCCATCATTTTTATTAATTAATTTTACACACTGTCCTCTCTCTGAAGATCACAGGGCAGTTTGCAACATAAACAGCCCTGATCACAGAAAGCTGCCTTCTGCGAAGTTGGACCATTGGTGCATCTAGCTCAGTGCTGTCTACACTGGCTGGCAGCAGCTCCACAGGTTTCAGAGAGGAGTCTTCTCCCCGAGATGCCGCCAGGGATTGAACCAGGTACCGTCTGCAGGTAAAGCAGATGGGCTACTACAGCCCTTACCTGTTCGGTTTGGGGGAATTGTCCATAATGCCAGAGGAGCAAAGGGGGCACTCCACAAATTGGCAGGCTGGGAAGTAACGTGGGTGGGATTGAATGGAAGGGACAGAATTGGAGTATTTGGTTCCAATTACCCATTGAAACCTTTTTAGTATCATTAAGATAGTGAATCTTGGTTAGGCAGCAGACTTGCAATCACACACACACAGAGAGAGAGAGAGAGAGAGAGAGAGAGCGCTTGTAGGTAAGAGAATAAAAATGAAGCATGTTATTGTAGGAAAGACATACAGTGGTACGTTGGGTTAAGTACTTAATTCCTTCTGGAGGTCTGTTCTTAAGCTGAAACTGTTCTTAACCTAAAGCACCACTTTAGCTAATGGGGCCTCCTGCTGCCGCTGCACTGCTGGAGCACGATTTCTGTTCTCATCCTGAAGCGAAGTTCTTAACCTGAAGCGTATGTAACCTGAAGCGTATGTAACTCGAGGTACCACTGTACAGTCAAACCTTGGTTGTCGAATGTAATCCATTCTGGGAGCCCGTCTGGCTTCCGAAATGTTTGACAACCAAGGTGTGGCTTCTGATTGGCTGGAGGAGCTTCCTGCACTCAAGCAAAAGCCGCGTTGGAAGTTAGGCTTCCGAAAAACGTTCGTAAACCGGAACACTTCCAGGTTTTTGGTGTTTGGGAGCCAAAACATTCCAAAACGGAGGTGTCTGGGAACCGAGGTTTGACTCGGACAGAAAAGTTCCTAGTTCTACCTAGTCTAAGCCATCTGTAGCAGAACAAGGCAGCCACGCCGGCTACTTGCTCTCTCAGAGGATAGTTGCAGCCTGACTTCTGATATTTAGGATGGAGAGAGAAGAAGGAAGAAGAAGCTGTAAGCATGAGGCAACCTGAGAGGCACCAGTCTAAACACCAAAGAGGTCAGCTCAAGAGGTTCAAGTGCAAGGATAGTCTGGGAATCTGGAGGCAGCCAAGTCCGTTTGTCTTAACTCACGCAAGAGTCCTCTTCTGTGCAGGCTCAGTTGCACCTTAACATACAACAGAGAGAGTGAGTGAGGGTGCAAGCAAGCGAGAGAGGCAGGAGGAGGGGCTGCAAGTGCAGCGGTAGGACACCTGCTTTGCATGTAGAAGGCCTCTGGTTCAATCCCCTGATGGCACCCCTGGTTAAAAGGATCAGGAAGGAATTAATAGGAAAGGCACGAGGCACCCACAGCCATGCCCCACACTCCTGGGGAAGGGAAGGACCGGGGCGGGCAGGGGGCTTTACCTGTTGCACAGCATCCTGCTCCAAGCTCTCTGGCTCCCACATCAGAGTCAGCTGTGGCTTCTTGCCCAGCTTCTGGAACTGGAAGCCCACCAGCGGCAGGGCCTGCAAGAGGAAAGAAGAGACCAGGTGCTCGTACGGAAATGCGCAAAACGGTGCATGGGATCGGGTGCTGGTGCAGCCACTGTTACGGCAGCCATTTATTGCGTTTACGTTATTCACGTTTATTAGATTTCTATCCCGTCCTTCCTCCCCAAGGGCAGGAAACACACAAACAGTGGAACCATCAAAACATGCCAGCCTAGGACCCTCGTACCTAAGGGACCGCCTCTCCCAGTATGCCCCACGGAGAACCTTAAGGTCCATAAATAGCAACACCCTAGTGGTCCCGGGCCCTAAGGAAGTCAGATTAGCCTCAACCAGAGCCAGGGCCTTCTCAGTGGTGGCCCCAGCCTGGTGGAACACTCTATCTCAAGAGACCAGGGCCCTGCAGGATCTGATTTCTTTCTGCAGGGCCTGTAGGACAAGAGTTGTTCCACCTGGCCTTTGGCTTGGAATCAACTTGATCCCCTCCCCCCTTTCCTTTTTCCTTTCTCCTTCTGTGATGGAACTCCTATTTGGGGACTTCTCTGGCTTTTTTCTGGCCCACGTGGGACCAGTCTGGACAGTTGGCTTTAGGGAAGATTTGACGTTTTCACCCCCCAAAAGTTTTCGATTTGAGTTTCTACTGAAATGAGGCTGCATTTTAATGTTGTATTTTAATCTTGTTTTTAAGTTGTATTTTAATCAATTGTTTTTATACCTGGTGTTAGCCGCCCTGAGCCCGGTCTTGGCTGGGGAGGGCGGGGTATAAATAAAATTTATTATTATTATTATTATTATTTATTGTTATTTAAAGTGGGCGTTCTGGCTGTTGCATGATGGGACTTGTGGTCCTATTCTTCTGGAAGGCACGTGAATGGTGACGGCTGGGCTAGGCACATCAGGGAGAAGAGGTCTGGAATGGGCCAGGTGTTATCTTCCTCAAGCGTTTTCCTGATTTCACCCACTGCCAACCACCCTGGTTCTGTGAGATGGCTCCTGCCAAAGCTCAGCCTAGGTGCAGAACAACCAGAGAAAGGCTGGCTGCTGGTTTCAAAGGGATTGGAGCCAGGAGTAATTTACCCCGGGATTCAGGGCATTTCCCCCCCCCCCCATTCACTCCATTTCTGATGTTCAGGTATGGCTGCTGATACTGATGTTGCCAAAAGTGCACCACCTACACAAGGGAGGAAGGTGTCAGCAAGCTGGAAAAATGGGGGGGGGGGACCCGCACGCCTCAAAATAGCCCAATGAGGACTGGGTGGGCTCAGTGGCCACAAAACACTGACTGACTATTGGTGGAAACTGCTCCCCACAAAAGCCGAGAAAACCAAACCAAACAGAGGAAATGCAATGGAGTATCCAGGAATAGGGAATGGTCGACTGACTGGGACACTGAAGGGGAGCCATTTTGCACTGCAATAATCATAATCATAATTTATACCCCGCCCATCTGGCTGGGTTTCCCCAGCCACTCTGGGCGGCTTCCAACCAAATATTAAAAATACATTAAAATGTCACACGTTAAAGACTTCCCCAAACAGGGCTGCCTTCAGATATCTTCTAAATGTCAGGTAGTTGTTGTTCTCTTTGACATCTGATGGGAGGGCGTTCCACAGGGCGGGCGCCACCACCGAGAAGGCCCTCTGCCTGGTTCCCTGTAGCCTCACTTCTCGCAGGGAGGGAACTGCCAGAAGGCCCTCGGCGCTGGATCTCAGAAGGAGAAGCTCCTTCAGGCCTACTGGGCCAAGGCCGTTTAGGGTTTTAAAGGTAAGCACCAACATTTTGAATTGTGCTCGGAAACGTACTGGGAGCCAGTGCAGATCTCTCAGGACCAGTGTTATGCAACAATTTGCTGCAGGCCCCCCTTGCTTAAAATGGAATTAAAAGGGGATGACTAAAAGGGGATGTCTTTAATCGGATAGGCTGTCCCCAAGGTGAGCGACAGCTTATGAGACGGGAGAGTCTGCCTGTGTGCGTACAGATTCCATTTGCAATTAAAAAATAAATAAATCTTTCCTCTAAGTCCAGAGAGCTCTCTGTGCAAAGCACAGGAAACCCACAAACCCCAGGAGACTCCCTCTCACGCCCCCCCCATGTCGCATAACCTTGTAGCTGGCAGAAGCTTCTACCTCTCGCAAGTGCCAGGGAACAGCGGACCGAGTGCCCAGCGCCCCTGAGCTCCCGTTTCCGAAGCTGAAATTAAAAGCAAGGTCTCCCCGTTCCCTCGTTTGAAGAGGCAAAAGCCCTCGCCACGCCGCCTCTCCTCGGTTTTATGGCTGGTGCGAAGGGATAACGACCCCCCCGGAAGGGTCTGATGGAGGGGCAGATGGCAGGCGGAGGAGTCGGAGGCACCCCCTCGAGGCAGCTGCGCTGAGGACGGTTCATTATCGCCGAACGCCAAGGAACAAGAGCCCCCCAAACAGCAATTAGGGAAGGCAAACGAGCCGGGATGGCGGCAAAGAGGACTTACAGGGGACGGGGAAGGGAAGCTGCCTGGAGAAGACGGCTGCTCCAGGATCCCCCCCAAAACCCCTAAGACCCAGCGCTTGCTAGGAATGGCAACCGAGCCCCGGCCGTGTTTGACTAAGACGCATGACTCTCTCTCGAGTGTCTCTTATACACCGGCCCTGCCTCACTCCCATTTCACAGATGGAGGAGCGGAGACTGAGAAAACAGGCCTTAAAGAGAGCCAAGGGGAGAAAAGCGCAGCCCTTGAACCACGATGGGGCAAGACAGACTGCAGGAGCACTTAAAGGGGCCCCTACTCTTTTTTCTTTTTTGAAATCATTTTTCTTTGATTTTACAAAGAACCCATCGTTCTACCCGGACACTGAGGTCCAGCGCCGAGGGCCTTCTGGTGGTTCCCTCACTGCGAGAAGCGGAGTTACAGGGAACCAGGCATAGGGCCTTCTCGGTGGTGGCACCCGCCCTGTGGAACGCCCTCCCACCAGATGTCAAAGAGAATAACAACTACTAGACTTTTAGAAGACATCTGAAGGCAGCCCTGTTTAGGGAAGCTTTTAATGTTTGATGCATAAATAAATTATTATTATTATTAATTTAAACAATACCATATATATATCCGTATAAAGAGATTTCTCTGAATCTGGAGACTCCCCCCCCCATTGCCAACATTTTCTACTGCGTATTATATTGTAATCTCTATTGTATATCTATCCATATTGTCCATAGTAACTGTAACATTACAAGTGAGCTCTCCCCCCCACCCCGCCCCACACACTCTGAAGGCTATGGGACACCATCTGACAGGAACATCTCTTGCATGAGGCCCTTGGAAGAAGCTACTAGCCAAGATGGCATCAAGATGGGGAGGGGAGGTGGTTCTCAGTGCTAACAATTCAAAAACAATTATGTTCCTTGGCATTCCAAATTCTGTAGCTGGGGGTGGGGGGAACATCCTGAATTCTTCAACCTTTATGTGGGAAATGATACTCAAATAACTTCTTATGTTATTTTATTATTACAGTCATACCTCGGGTTACAGCCGCTTCAGATTGCCTTTTTTTGGGTTGTGGACCGCCAAAACCCGGAAGTACCGGAACGGGTTACTTCCAGGTTTCGGCGGTTGTGCATGCGCAGAAGCGCTAAATCGCACTTTGCGCTTGCGCAGAAGCACTGAATCGCAACCCGCGCATGTGCAGACATGGGTTGCGAACGTGCATCCCGCATGGATCACGTTCGCAACCCGAGCATCCACTGTACTATTATTATTATTATTATTATTATTATTATTATTATTATTATTATTACTACTACTACTACATAAAATGAATGCACCACGTGACTGCGTTCTCCAGGGATCCAAGGGGCACCTGGGGCCTGCAAGGAGCTGCAGATGCTGCCGGCACAGGCCTGGCGGGGGATTTGCTTACAAACTGCCTCTCTGCCCGAGGAGCCCAAAGACGTACGACGCAGGGAGATGATAAGCAATCAGGCAGCACAGCACAGTTAAATCAAAAATCTATACCGAGTTAAAAAACATTCAAGCCAATGTCCTGATTGGATCCATGGGCGCCTGCACGGCTGGGAGAGAGGACGCTTACGTTGCAGTAGATCCGCTTCTGGACGCCAAACCTCAGAACCAGGACGTCGAAGGCTTCATTGAGGACGCCCATCACCATGGCCTCTGACTCCAGGGGGCCGCACTCCTGGGAGGGGAGACAGGGAGGGTGTGTTAAGCAGAGCGGACACAAGACCCCCCCTTCCTAGTGGACCCTGGGAT
Source organism: Podarcis vaucheri (assembly GCF_965113315.1). NCBI lineage: Eukaryota > Metazoa > Chordata > Lepidosauria > Squamata > Lacertidae > Podarcis > Podarcis vaucheri. The sequence continues at coordinate 5,428,769 of NC_138763.1, read as the reverse complement.
ATTGCCCAGCCACACCCCAGGCAACAGAGACAGGCTGTGCAAAAGACCCAAGGAAAACGGGAGGGAGAAGCCTATACAGAAGCCCCCGCCACACACCCAAGGGCTGCCTCGCCTCACCTTGACAAAGACGGCAAAGAAGAGATCGGCACTGAGCTCCTGCACCCGCTTGGAGGCCATTTTCCTGTCGTTGCAGTGCTCAGCCTGCTGCTGGATATCGGCCTCCTCCATCCTTGGGGCAGGGCCATCGCCTGGAAAAGGGGGTGGGGGGTCGTCAGAAGAGGCAGAGGGAGCAGCAGCCAGCTCACCCCCTTGGGGGCTGCAGGGACTGTGTTGCATCTGGGGCCAAACCAGGAGGTGGGGGCCTGCGGCTTGGATCCCAACTTGCTTTCCCGTTAACACAAGGGCTTGCGATTTCTGCCAAACACCTCCCCGTAAGAACATAAGCAGAGCCCTGCAGGATCAGGCCATTTAGTCCAGCATCCTGTTCCCACAAGCAGGATTGGAGCACAGGATTGGAGCACTATCCTCCTGGCTAGTAGCTGGGACATGAGGGGATGCAAAGGAGTTGTCTCCCTAATTCCCCCTCTGCAGCCCCCAAATCATCTCCCCGGCTGAGTTCTACAAGAGCAACCCTAAGATGCAGGAGGAGGACACCAATAGGCAGCCCCACCCTGGGCAGGATGCCACCCTCGTTGGTGTGACCCAGCAGGGCGGGTCATGCAGTGGCCCAGCCCCTCTCCCTTCTCCTGAGCAGCCCAGCCTGACCCCAGGGAGGGGGAGCTGGGGGCGTCTCCCCAGGGAAACCCACCCAGGGAAGCAGAGAGCATTCGGTGCACCATTATGTCCGGGTAGCGGCGGATGGGTGACGTGAAGTGGGTGTAGAGGGGCACGTTGAGGGCGTAGTGGCGGAAGAGGGTCTCGTCCTCCAGGGTCCCGGCACAGAAATACACAGCCATCTGCGAGGAGAGAAAGGAGGCGGGTCAGAGCTCTTGCAAGTGGGGGGGCAGGCAAAAAGGCAGAACAAGGCCCAAAGAGGGGGCACGGTCACACAAGTGGCTCCCTACGGCAAAGCTTTGTGATCCACACGTGGTGGTGGAAATGTCTCCATTTCCTAATGTCAAGGAGCGAGCCGGCAGTAAATCACACTGTTCAAAGTTGGAGTTAACTCTTTATTAGCAAAAGCACAATCTCCGCAGACTTGGCTGGGTGTCAAGCCTAAAGAGGACAGCAATTCATCCCCATGAATCAAGTTGCCGAGACTGAAAATCCTCGCTCGCCTCGCCACAGCCCTCACCCCTAGGGCTTTTTTCCAAGCAACTGGAGACTGCGCCCGCACGAAGCCTGCTGCTGCCCTGCCCTTTTCATGCCTCTTCTGGTTCTGGGAGACCAGTGGGGAGGAGAGCTTCTTGCAGCAGGAGGGGGAGACACCTGGGACTCATCTCTGCCTCTTGGCCTCACCCGTTCCCCTTGCCTGCTTCAGTTTCTCCTTCCGAGTCTGGACTTCTCTTTGCCACTGCCATCCCACCACCACTCCCTGGGCTCTGAGCCTTCTTCACCTGGGGTTTCCCCAGCTGCTGCCTCTTACCAGGAGTGCCAGCTTGGCCCTGTGACCGTGGGTGCCTGGGTCCGTGGGTGCCATGCACCGTGCATGGCCCTGGCACTGAAATTTGTGGGTGCCCAGTCCTTTCATGGGGAATTTTGTCGGTGCCCGGGCACCCAGGACCCCAGGGAGTTGCCCCCCCCACCATTTCTCTGTGACCAACTAGTCTGTGACACCTTAATGCAGCCCTTTCCCAACCTGGTCTCTCCAGGGATTTTATTGGCTGGAGTTGATGGGAGCTGTGGTCCAAAATCATTGGACAGCACCACATTGGAGAAGGCTGGATTAGTGCCTGGAACAGGATTCTCCCCACCCCACTCCGCCCCACCAGAAAAGGGCTTGAACACCCATCTCTTTTCTGACAGCTTTTCCTCCTCCGCCGTCTTGCCGTGCTGACAACTGATTGACAACTGCCCATCAAGCATTTAATGAAGCAGAACAGCTACCGCCTCTTGCTTTCTCGACATGCCTGCTTTTGGAGAACGGACGCTCAAGGCAAGGAGGAGGCTGGATATTGTGAAGCACTTGCTAGCTGCCGTTGCTGCACTAATGGTTAGAAAAGGGAAGGGGAAAAGGAAGCTGCACGTTGGGTTCTCATCCGTGGGATTAGCAGTGGAAATGTTAACTGAGTGCAACCTCCTCTGGCTGAGAGGCTGAGTTGGGGACTCACTTCTTCATCAGCTTTGTCTTCCTTACAACCCTCCTGCAAGGTAGGCCAAGGTAGGATCATAAGGCTGTTAATGGCTGCTAGCCGTGATGGCTCTGCTCTGCTTCATGAACGCTGGAAGATTCAGGAGAGACAAAAGAGAATACGGTGGCACCTCGGGTTACGAACTTAATTTGTTCCGGAAGTCCGTTCTTAACCCAAAACCGTTCTTAACCTGAGGCATGCTTTTACTAACAGGGCCTCCCGCTGCCGCGCGATTTCCGTTCTCATCCTGGGGCAAAGTTCGCAACCCGAGGTACTACTCCCGGGTTAGCGGAGTTTGTAACCCGAAGCGTTTGTAACCCGAGGTACCACTGTACTTCTTCACAAAACACATCGTGAAACTGCGGAACTCGCAGCCACAGGAGGCAATGCTCACCACCAACCTAGAGGATTTGTGGAGCAGGAGACTCTTGAGGGATACCTCTGCTGCCACAGTTGGAGGCACAGGAGGGGAGAGGGCTCTAGGGCTCGGATCCTGCTTCGGAGCTACTTACAGAAACGGTCTCCCTCCCTCAGGAAGTTGTGGATTCTCCTTCCTTGGAGGTTTTTAAGCAGAGGTCGGATGGCCATCTGCCACGGATAATTCAGCAGAGATTTCTGCCTTGCAGGGGGTTGGGCTAAGGATCCTTTGAGTCTCTTCCAACTATTTGATCTGATGTTCTGGGTAGCCAATGTGAGAACAGGATGCTGGACTAAATGGGTCATTGGCCTGCGGGGTTATTCTTGTGTTCTTAGCCCTGCCTCCGTATCACAGAAGGGGCAGCTAAGAAAAGAAACCCCTGTTCTCTTCACCCCTCTTTCTGAAATGGGGGTCCGGGAGTGGAGAGTAATAATGCAAGTGTGATCTATCTGACGGAAGAGCTGTTTGAGTGACAGGGCTAACACATAAATGAAAAATAAAATAAATGCAGCATCAGCAGCAAGTATTATTAGGATGAAGGAAACAGAACGTCAACATGGGTCGTCTTTCTCCAGAGTTTTAGGCAGGCTCTGTTTCATCTCTCGCGTTGCCAAACTCAGGAGCGTGACCTCCTTTTGCAGCCAGACTCGCCCGAGGCAAAGGAGGCTGGAAAAAAGCAAAGCAGGAGGGACGGCTGGGCCTGTGAAGGGGCAGGGCAGACCCAGGTGATGGATGGGGCAGGGGAACCAGGCAAACGGTTGAACAGATGGGCTTGCGCGTCACGGAAGGATTTCCGCTGGGGCTGCCACGGGCCTCGGAGCGAGGGAGTCGGAGCCAGGGGATCGGCCTTTTTCGGCTCCCCAAATCCCCCTCAGAGCGGTCCAAGGTCCCCACGACCTTGTTTGCGGAGCACAGCTTCCCGTCGGCAGGGTTCCCGCGCAGCCACACACGCACAGGCGCACACCTGCCTCTCTCGCCGTCCGCAACGGGAGTCATCCTTCATCTCCTGATGCAATCACTCACAGAGACCGAGGGAAGTGCTTGGCACCGTGCGCTTCCCGCTCCCGACGGCTTTCGATCTAAAGATCAGCCCCGTAATAAATCAAGGCCCACTCAGCACAGACCGCCTTCCTCTGTGGAAAGGCGCAATCTCCCTGAGACAGCTGCCTAAACCGCAGGAGGTCAGGCTGCTTTGCTCTGGGGCTTTGGCTAAACACGGCAAAACCCCTGCCATGCGGAGGCTTGGGCAGGAGGAGGCAGTTTCCAAAGGCTGATATTCCCATGAGGAAGTGGGACACAGCCACACACCAGGAGCCGGGATCTAGACTGACCCCATTTCTGCTTCGGTTCCTGAGTTTCTCATGCTGGGCAGAGTCCCCATGTTGTTTTTTCCCTACCCCACACCCACCTCCATTGGAGGGGAGGCTGGAACCCACAAGGAAGGTGTCCTTGACGGAGACCCCAGTGAGCTGCTTCCGGTCAGTGCTGGCAATGCTGAGCTAGATCGACCAACTGTCTATTTCAGTGTAAGGCGGCTTCCTAGGCTGTGGCTACCGCCACTCCTTGTGGCAGTGAGTTCCGTAAGCTGTAGAAAAACAGCCCATTTAGTCTCCACCAAGATTATTGTGGGAACTTAAGAGATGAACAAGTTTATAGAGGTGTGCGCTTTCATGGGTTGTTGTAAAATGAATCCACACGCATTGTGGGCTTGATTAGGCGCTGTCTAAAGAAACTGGGGAGGCAGAAGGGAGAGGGAGAGGACTGGGAAGAGGAGGCATCGGAAGCTGAAGGGGCTACAAGGCAACTGATTTCATGGAGCAAAACCCACCGGGGATGAGCTGCTGGGCTCACTGGGCCTGACACTCAGCCAGACCTGTGCGGCCACTAGACTGGTGACTGGGAGAGGCCACCAAGACCACATAACACCGGTCTTGAAAGACCTACACTGGCTCCCAGTACGTTTCTGAGCACAATTCAAAGTGTTGGTGCTGACCTTTAAAGCCCTAAACGGCCTCGGTCCAGTATACCTGAAGGAGCGTCTCCACCCCCATCATTCAGCCCGGACACTGAGGTCCAGCTCCGAGGGCCTTCTGGCAGTTCCCTCATTGTGAGAAGTGAGGCTACAGGGAACCAGGCAGAGGGCCTTCTTGGTGGTGGCGCCCACCCTGTTGAACATCCTCCCACCAGATGTCAAAGAGAAAAATAACTACCAGACTTTTAGAAGACACCTGAAGGCAGCCCTCTTTAGGGAAGCTTTTAATGTTTAATAGATTATTGTATTTTAATATCCTGTTGGAAGCTGCCCAGAGTGGCTGGGGAAACCCAGCCAGATGGGCAGGGTATAAATTATTATTATTATTATTATTATTATTATTATTATTATTATTATTATTATTTCTGCTATGAAAAAGGAGTTAACCCCAACTCTGAACTGTGCAAGATTTACTTTTGCTCTGTGACTCGGACGTCGGTGGCAGTGACTGAGGCTCCCACTTACTTGCATGGGGCGGGAGAACATGTTGGTCAACACCTCCTTTCTCGCTTCGGCATATTTGTCCGCTCCAAAGGTTTTGTTCAGGCTTTCCTGGCGAGAAGAGAAGAGGAAAAGGTCTCAGAAGTTGCCCGACTTCTCTCATCCTTCCTGACCCTTGGCGATGCCGGCTGCTGGAGCACAGCAACATCTAGAGGGCGTCAGGTTGGGGAAGGCTGGTTTAAGAGAATGAGCCTGGGTTCAAGGGAGTCCCTCCCTCAAGCCTGGCCTCTATTAGGAAGGCAGCCTCTCATGGGACTCTTAATGGGAATCTCCTCCCCGCCACCTTGGGCATTAATAATAGTAATATTAATTGCACAGCGATCATCGTTGCAAGCATAATAATAGGCACCACTTGCTCTCGCCTCTCTTGCAAAACGTGCTGCCCGCAGCCATTTCTCCAAGTGTCAGGACATTCTAAAAAGCGGCACGGCACAGGGAGATTATTAGCCACTGAAAAAACCCGTACAAGAGCCATTATTACTATTACAGTGGTGCCCCGCAAGACGAACGCCTCGCGAGACGAAAAACTCGCAAAACGAAAGGTTTTTTTCGAGTTGCCTCGCAAGACGAATTTCGCTATGGGCTTGCTTCGCAGCGCGTCTTACCCGTTGTCCCCGGACCTCTTTTGAAGCAAGGGGCGGCGGGGAGAAGCGATCTTCTCCCCGCAGCCCCAGGTCCGGGGACAGCGGGAAGCGCAGCGCGTCTTCCCCGCTGTCCCTGACCTCTTTTGAAGCAAGGGGCGGCAGGGAGAAGCGATCTTCTCCCCGCAGCCCCAGGTCCGGGGACAGCGGGAAGCGCAGCGCGTCTTCCCCGCTGTCCCTGACCTCTTTTGAAGCAAGGGGCGGCAGGGAGAAGCGATCTTCTCCCCGCCGCCCCTTGCTTCAAAAGAGGGGACAGAGCAGCACTTCCCCTCTGTCCCCGGACGGTCTCCATAGGAACGCATTGATTGATTTTCAATGCATTCATATGGGAAACCGTGCTTCGCAAGACGAAAAACTCGCAAGAAGAAAAAACTTGCGGAACGAATTAATTTCGTCTTGCGAGGCACCACTGTATTATTAATTGATGTAGCACTTCGTGCCAAATGTAGTTTGCAAGCACGAAAACCAACCGTGCACACATTAAAGTATCAGCATCCATGATTAAAATACACAATAAAACAATCCATTTAAAAAAAAATAAACAAGTTGTCAAGTCTAGGGAGAGGCAGCCGCATTTCCCGCCCCCGCCCCCCCCAGCCCGCAGAGGCCCTGGCTCTCAGCATCTCCCATGCACAGACTCACGTGCAAGGCCTTGGCAGAGCTGCAGTCTATCTCCAGGCCCATCTGGCTGCAAAAATCCATGAGGTCTTTGAGCATCTTGCTCTGGGGCGGAGGATGACGGCGCAGCAAGGCCTTTGACGGGAAGGAGCGGTGCATCTGGTGGGCGACGGCCATGTTTGCCAGCAGCATAAACTCTTCCACCAGCCTGGAGGGGAGGAAGGAACCCTTAGGACAGTGGTTCTCAAAGGGAGAGCGAGGGTAGCAGGAGAGGGTGGCAAGGGTGGCAGGAAGATTCAAGGGCAATCAAAGAAACAGGTAAGCATTTCACTGTAGTAAAGCACAGCACAGCACAGCATAGTATAGAAATAATCTTTAATTTTAGTGGTTTCGGGTTAAACCACAGAGCCTACGGCTTGCTGATCGGAAGGTGGGCAGATCGAATACCCGCGATGGGGTGAGCTCCCGTTGATCAGTCCCTGCTCCTGCCAACCTAGCAGTTTGAAAGCACATCAAAGTGCAAGTAGATAAATAGGTACCACTCTGGCAGGAAGGCAAACGGCGTTTCCGTGCGCTGCTCTGGTTTGCCAGAAGCGGCTTAGTCATGCTGGCCACATGACCCGGAAGCTGTACGCCGGCTCCGTCAGCCAATAAAGTGAGATGAGCACACAACTCCAGAGTTGTCCATGACCGGACCTAACAGTCAGGGGTCCCTTTACCTATGTTATAAATCAAGCACTGCTGGGAGTTGCTGCTTTTTGTTTGCCAATGTATTTTGTATCAATAAAAAAAAAATGGTGTGTCATGAGCAAATTTTTATTCTGAAAGTGTGGCCTGGGGGGACGGACGGACGGAGAACCACCGTATTAGGAGGAGCAGGCAGCACAAAAGAGGACCAAAAAAGCATATCTTTAGAATAATTTGAGAATTGCCAAAGATACTGGGTGGCCGTCTGTCAGCAATGCTTTAGTTGAGATTCCTGCACTGCGGGGGTTGGGCTAGATGACCGCCCGGGGTCTCTTCCACCTCTCTGATTCCCAGAAGCACTTGATCCCAGAGTCCTCTCCTCCTCCTTGCTTTTCTATCTCCCTTGAACTGTCACAGTCAAAGGCGCTTGATGGGCGGGGTATAAATAATAATTCTTCTTATTATTTATCTCAAAACAGAATTGCTTTTTGCGACAGCTGGCAAGAGGAGGCCCAGGGGCTGTCTCCATGTTGGAAGATGGGACTTGGAGCAGAGGCTTTGGCTTGAGGGGTCGGATCCGTCACCACTCTTGCCGTCCTGGCAGCACCCCAAATCTACCCCCCTCCACCCCCACCTCTTATAACCTGTTCATTTAGTGGGGCTTTTTCTCCAGAGCAACATCAACATTGCCAGTGATGTGGTGCAGAATTATTTTGCCTATGCAAACAAATCCTCGCCAGGTGGCAGTGTTGCTTCCTTTATGGACGCAAGAAAATGCCCAGCGGAATCTGAGCAGGAGTAAGAAGGAAAGAACAAGACATGAAAACCAGGCAGGAGTACCTGCTCAAATTTCCACCTGCGGCACAGGAGAGAAGCACACAAAGAGTGCCTGCAAGCTCCTCGGGGCAGGGACCTGTCCTTGTGGTTTAACGCTTCTCTGCAAAATCCTGTCCACATTCAATGCTGCGCTTGCCCAGTCACAGCGGGGAAAGGATGCAGTCAAGCTGTAGTCTGAGGGAGAAAGTTAGGGGTCTGCCCCGCTCCCCCTGCAATGCTAATAACAATTAATTACACACCAGGTTCCCAATTGCACCTGGAGTGACCAAATGTCCACAGGACTGTGGCAGCCAAACTGCTTGAGTGTTAAATTTAACACCCACCGAAACCTAGCACTGCCCATTGATTCCTTTTGCCAAATGCCTGTGTGTGGTTTATGAGAGAATGGCAGGCAGAAATGCAATGGTCAAAGGACCCCCCTCCCCCATTTATGGCACTCCTGGCCCAGCCCCCTCCTGCCCCCCCCCTTTCCCACGCTAGCCTAGTTTATCCTTTTCAAGGTACTTCACAGTCAATTGAACTGGTTAGGGATGGAGGAGGATTATATTTGCTCTGACCCAACCTGTGGGCCCCAAAGTTGCTCCCTGCCCTGATCAGATCACAGGCATTCCCAGGGTTTGCAGTGCAGTCTGGGTGCGCAAAAAGTGTGCAAAGTAATCCATATTTTTACATTTATACAGAATGCATGTTTGGCAGAGAAGCGCATGGAAAGATACGTATATTTTTGGGGGGCGGGAACGTGTGTACGAAAAAGTGCACAATTTGAAAGTGAGCCTTTCCATGCATTCTTTCACAAAGCCCGCAGAAAATGGATCGGAAGAGATCTGTGACTGAGCGTGAGTGGAAACAAGACGAGGCAGACTTAAGCTGATCTGTTCATCCCTACTTGAGGTCACCGTTGTCCCTGTTTCATAGATAAAAAATCTGAGGTCAGAATGGCAGCAGCTTGTCCCTAGGGGAGCTGGGAGAGCCGAATCCAGCACCCTTGACCCAAGCGCAGCTCCTGAGCTGCTGTGGAGTCCTCTAGTTCTCCCTTCCCCTTCCAGGGGCCAGAGGTGAACAGGGTTCGAGGAAGAAAAGACGGGTGAGGCTGAGATACGTCTTCCCAAGGTGACCCCGGGGCTGAACCCTGCACCCTAGAAACAACACCAAGCAGCACGGATAGAGCAGACCTTTCCTGCCCTGGCCTGGTCTCTGGTTATCCTCCTGTTCTTATCAGGGATTTGTGTCTGCCAGACCACCTCCCCAACAATCCCTTTGGTGCAGAAGTGTGTCAGGATATGAACAAAACTTTGCCAATTAGGAAGAAAGCGGCCATATCGCTGGGCCTGGAGTCTGGAGCCTTCCTACTAGACAATCAAGGAGTGCATCAGGCGGGCTGATTCCTACCCACGAGGAGCTCACAGTGGCACAGTCCTTCAAATGCAAAAGACTTAATATGGGGGCGAGTGTAGAGGGAGAATGTACCACTGCACTGGTTGGGAGGGGGAGTTTATTTATTTATATTTACCATTGCACTAATGCCACCTTAAAGAAGCCTGATTGCCGAAGAATGGATGCTTTTGAATTCTGGTGCTGGAGGAGACTCTTGAGAGTCCCATGGACTGCAAGGAGATCAAACCTCTCCATTCTTAAGGAAATCAGCCCTGAGTGCTCACTGGAAGGACAGATCCTGAAGCTGAGGCTCCAAGACTTTGGCCACCTCATGAGAAGAGAAGACTCCCTGGAAAAGACCCTGATGTTGGGAAAGATGGAGGGCGCAAGGAGAAGGGGACGACAGAGGACGAGATGGTGGGACAGTGTTCTCGACATGAGTCTGATCAAACTGCGGGAGGCAGTGGAAGACAGGAGTGCCTGGCGTGCTCTGGTCCAGGAGGTCACGAAGAGTTGGACACGACTAAACGATGAAACAACAATATGCCACCTTTTCCTCCAAGGAGCTCACGGTAGCATCCGTGGTTTGCCCACCCCTGTCATTTACTTCCTCACAGCAACTCTGTGAGGTATGCTAGGCTGAGAGGCACTGACCGGCCCCAAGGTCACCCAGCGAGCCTCATGGCCAAGTGGGGATTCAAACCCTGATCTCCCAGGTCCCAGTCCGACACTCTAACCGCTCTGCCGCACCGGCTTAAGTGTGCTATACTTAACTCTTAAGTTAAGTTGCATTTCAGGGAGGCCAGGAAGAACATGCAGCTGTCAGAATCAAGAGCAGAGCTTCTACTGGACATGCAGATCTACAGATCTGGAAATACAGAGAAATAAAACACTGGTTTCTAGCCGCCCGGGGTTCCCGAGGAAGGACGGGGTGGGAGGGATCTGGGGCTTCTCTCAGCGTTTGGGGGGCTCCAGAAGCAGCCCTGATAAGCAGGAACGTTTGAGGCACACGGCAGGGCACTGGGAATTTTGCAACTCCCTTAGCAGCAGCAGCAGCAGAGAGAGAGAGATTAAGTCAGGAAATGCTGCTTTGCGGTTCGGAAAAAGAAATGGATCATAAGGCAAAGTTGGAGCTGGAGCCCGGCTGGCAGCGAGGGGAGGCTGAGCCGGATCCTGGCTCAGCTGTTAACAGGAGCAGAGGGCCGGAGCACTCCTGCCTGCCTGCCGTCCGCTCCAAAGGCAGGAGGGTTCTTTTCTTTCTTTTCTTTTCCTGAACACAGCCGAGCTTGGCCGGAGGACGCCTGGCAGGCCGAAGTGAGAAGAAAAATATTTCATGGCACAGGGAAGCAAGAAAACAAAACCAAACCCCAAAAGAATCCCAGAGACAGAGACAGAGAGACTAGGACTCTTTGAAATCGCACTGAATGAATCCCATGTGAGAGGCGCACTCCCAGGCCATTGCTCAGGTTTCCTCCGGTGCGACTGAGCCAGCCTTGGCTCCCGGCTCTGTGGCAGATCCCACAAAGTGGTGAGACCTGAACTTTTGCCCTTCGGGGCATCCAGGCAAAGTTTCCATCGCAGCTGCCCAGAGGAGCACATCAAACAGGTGCTCAGTTTTGCCACAAGGGGACAGAGAGAGCTGCGCTCCCCGCCCCCTCCACCCGACAGAAGGACAAAGGCGTCCAGGAGACTCTCGCAATGTGGTGTCCCCCAGTGAAGACAGTTTGACATTTTACAGGTTATTTCTGGCTTTTCAGCTGGTTGACGTAGGATTGTATTTTCCTTGTTCGGGGGGCTGCTCCATTGCCTTAGAGCAAGCTCGGAGCTCTGGTGGGTGGGAGCACGGCGTTTCAAATAAATAAAATAAACAGGGCAGCAGCGGTCTTCAGTCGCAGTTGTTTTCCACATTCACAAAAATGGGGATTAATTAATTAATCCGGAAGAATGACCGCGTCCCCCAGGCGGAGCATGCTCAGTGATTAACACGAGGAAATGACTTCATCCGCGGGCATGCGCCAGGGTGGAAGGAAATACATTTCTCCTTTTCTACCATGGAGGAAGGAGGGCTAAAGAGTGCTTTGGGTGGAACTTGCCCAAGATTTGCTCCCAGAGCCAGCATCCCCAAGTAACTTTGCCCACACACGCTCAGGCACAGAGACGGCCAAATTCTGTACTCTTGGAAGGCGCTCTATGCTCCAGGCAGTGGCTCGGTAGCCAGAAAGTGCGCTTGGCCATACAAAGCGACCCCCTGGGGAGAGGTCAAGCCCCTTAATAAAGCCAAGGCCATGCGGCAGGGAGCGCTTTTCACAAATACGGAGCGCAGGGGCTCAGTCAGAACATTACACACTCCTATGGCAGTGCCACATAATGTTCATTCCACACTCTCAAGGAATCAATCTTTCAGCGTGCTCTGGATGTTCCTGCCCATTAAGATGAGGCAAGCTGAACCTTCGCTGGTCTGCTTCTGACGCCTGCTATAAACCTTTTTTGTTTAGGCTAAGCCTACCCAGCCATGTAATTTTATTACGTGTATTTGTTTTTAAAACTGTTTGATTTTAGCCATATTTTGATAAGTTTCTTAAGTCTAATGTTATTTTTTAAAAAATCTGTTTTTAGCGCTATTTTTTAAAATAAACAGTTAATACTATTTTACGTAAGCGGCATATGCGTGTGTGTGTGTGTGTGTATGCAAAGTATACAAAACTTGGTTATTAAATAAAAAAGCACAAATAGATATATTTCTTATCTTACATTCTGAAGGACATCAGAGGAGAGAGGGAACGAAAGAGGGACAGAGGCCAGTGCTGCCCACGGCACCCCAGGGTGCCATGGCTGAAATCCACTGCCCTATGCTATTTAACATCTACATGAAACTGCTGAGTGGGGTCATCCAGAGTTTTTGGACTGTGGTGTCAGCAATATGCCAATGACACTCAGATCTGCAGGTGAGGCAATGGAAGTGCTATACCACTGTCTTGCCTCAGTAATGGACTGGATGAGAGCCAACAAACTGAAGCTCAATCCAGATAAGACGGAAGCAATGTTAGTGGATGGTTCCCTAGAACCAGGCAGCAGCCTTCATTATACACCTTCAGGCGCCAGGCGAAAACGTTCCTCTTTAATCAGGCCTTTGGCTGATGGACATCTGATGCCCTTCCAAATGTGTTGGGGGGGCGGGTGGGTTATTGGGTTGTCTTTGTTCCTTTTTATAATGTATTTTGTGTTTTTTATATATTGTAATTTGATGTTGTGAAGCGCCCCGAGATCTACAGGTATGCAAATTTAATAAACAATATTTAGCTTTAGTATTTTTGTAAGCCGCTTTTAATTTATTGATAAAGAAAAGTGGGGTAGGAACAAACAAAGCCTTGCTGCAGGCGTAGGATGCCTCTTGCTGCCAGATCTGGGAAGATGATGATGATGATTAAAATTTGTATACCGCTCTAAAGCTGCAGGTCTCAGGGCAGTTATGGGCAGACCCAGATTGGGGGGTGAGTGTCAGCATTTGCTTAGCGAAGAGGCTGCTTATCTCTTTGGCTCTTTACAACAATCTGGCTTTTGAAAAACAAAATCATGCCCGGCTTTGCTGCGTCGCCAGCAGCTTTCCATTAAAACGCCGCTACCGCATGGTCCATGCCTGGCTGGTCCAGCCCTAAGGATGTCACATAGAGGAGGTAGAAAGGTTGTTTTCTGCTGCTCCAGAGAAGCGGACACGGAGCAATGGATCCAAACTACAAGAAAGAAGATTCCACCTAAAAATTAGGAAGAACTTCCTGACAGTAAGAGCTGTTTGACAGTGGAATTTGCTGCCAAGGAGTGTGGTGGAGTCTCCTACTTTGGAGGTCTTTAAGCAGAGGCTTGACAACCATATGTCAGGAGTGCTCTGATGGTGTTTCCTGCTTGGCAGGGGGTTGGACTCGATGGCCCTTGTGGTCTCTTCCAACTCTGTGATTCTATTCTATGCTGCCGAAAGGCCATTTGTCTCTTTGCGCCGCCAGGGATGAACATAGTGGAGCTGGAGAAGGGAGGACAGGAAGGGAGCAACTTTCCCAAGATTGCTCCCTGAGCTCTCACCTCGAGCCGTTCGCCGCCAGAGCTTGATGAGGAAGGCATTTTGGGATGAGCGCTGATGGTTTCCCTTGCTAATGAACTCCTACGCAGGAGCGTAATGCCCTCCTCTGTCAGCGAGAGCTGCTTCCCAGCAAAGGATGCCTAGAGCAAGCAAGACTCGGGTGACAGAGCTGTCCCCCCCACTCCGGGAAGAAAGCGAAGGCGGATGCAGCAAAATCCAGACAAGGCTATGCAAAAACCAGTGGGTGTCATTGGGAGCACCACAGACCTTACCCTAGACAGCTAAATATCCTGTCTGGGCCAAAACGTTCGCCGCTCGTTACCCTCAAAATGGCACAGAGAACACAAGGCTTACTCAGAGGAGAACAGCCTCTATTTCTGCTGACGTGGCACACTTTTTACGCAGAGGGTCCAACTCGGCCCCTCAGTGCAGGAAGGAGGCACAAAAATCTCCCTGCCTCCTTCTGTTGCCACAGGAACGCAAACCCAACCAGCGGACTATGATGAATTATTCAAATCCTTTATTAGCCAGTGCCTTTCTAGTGCTCAAAGGCCATCCAACGAAGAAAAAAGCAGAGAACAAAACGGAACAGCTTGCTAAACTAGAAATAGTCCCCGTTTGCTTCTGTTTTAAAAAGACCAGGTGGAAGGGGTATGTTTTGCAACCTCTCCTGTGTCAACCAGGGAAGGGCCGTATGGAGGGTGGAATCACAGATCCTCATAGGAAGCTACCTTACACCCTGTGCCAATCTAGCTCACGGGTGCTTATGTCAACCTGGGGCTCTTCTTGGACTCCAGCTACCACCGCTCCTGACCATCGACCATGCTGGTTGAGACTGGTGGGAGCTGGAGCACAAATGCCTTCTGTGCGCAAGGGCGTGCGCCTGCCACTGAGCCATGATCTCTGGCGCAGCCATAAAAAATGGATGGAAAAGGCTTGCTCTGTGCCACGACAATCCTCACTTTGGGCAGACTTGGAGCTCTGAACCATGTTTGATCAGAGCTGGGGTGGCAGGGCAGTGTCAGAGAGAGGCGCTTTCTGGGGTATGCGGTACCCAGGTTGCGCTAAGGGTTTTGTGTAGGTTGGTTGGCAACCATCTGTCTTGGGAGTGTGCCTTTGGGGGTAAAGGCAAGCTGTTGGAAGATTGCAGTGCCTGCTGTGGCTGTAGAGGCCGATACAGGAGAGACATGTTTTGTTGCAGCTGGGGCAGATGAAGGCATCTTTTCTCTGTGCTCCTTGCAGCAAATTAGCAGACCGTGCAGCTGGAATAAAACTGCCTGAATAGCACTGCACTGCCCCATATCCACAAAAGGAGCCACAGCTCTTTTCTGGAACAGTGAAGGGATCGGGAAGGGTCACAAGAGCACAAGGAACAAAAGGCACCACAGGCCTCTGGTTGGAGGGGTTCAAGATCAAAAGAGGATTCCTGCTGCCCAGTTGCCAGCAACTGAGTGCAAATTCTCCTCTGAAGTTCAATAGCCACAGGAGATTTAGTGCAAGGGACTTGGGGCCGTATCCAGTGTAGCGCTATGGGAACATTTGGTCAACACAAGGTTTTCTGCTTACGCAATGGAATGTCCTCCTCCCCACTTGTTTTAGTGGTTCTTGGGACCCTCTAGAGCAGATTTGGGGATGGCACAAGGCACGAGGGCAGTCCTGTTGCAAACTGACATGCTTGCACTGACGGGATGCATTAGCCAAATACAGCCCATAACAATCAGCAGGTGGTGGTGGAGAAGAAGAGGCAAAATATGGAAAGCGAAGGCTGCTGGCAGGCTGCAGTGCGCAGCCCAGCGAAGCGCTGAGACCCATTAGGCGAAAGCACAGAGTAGGAAGGTGAACAAGGCCATTTGATCTTTATGATAGTAGCTCCATTAAGGCACACTTCCTTAAATGCATATGGGGTCAAAGGCACCCGTGCGGAGGGTGTGGGAGGGGAGACACATCTACTCGAGAGCCACTTCTACATTTCAATCAACCTGACTGCTGCCTGAGCTGTGGGCAAGCATCCTCATTACAATTTCAACAGAGCCTTTGCCCAGCCTCTTCTAACATCTTCCTGCACCTTCTCCTCCCTCTGAACACCCCCCTTTCGGCTGCCTGCTTTCCTCCTTTCCCACTCGCAGGTCTCTCTGCATCTCCATTGGTTAGCCTTCCCTCTCTGTGGCCCCAAACAGGCATACTCTTCTCCTGCAGCCATCATCCCCTTCAGATCCCCTTTTCAGTCTTCTCTTCGGCAGCCCGTTCCCCTCTTTCCCTCCCCCAGTCTCTGTTCTTGTCTCCCTGCCTCAGTCCCTACTTGCTGAATTTGGAGGCAAAAAGCACACAAGGATTTCCCTCTCCCAGCAATTCAGGCACAGAGGGAATTTCAGGCACCAGAGGGACAGAGAAGATGGCTGGCTGGCTGGCAAAACTGGTGCCGAGTCCATCAAAAACATCTAAATCCAGGGAAAGAGAAGCAATGCAGAAACGGTGCCATAGACAACCTCTCACCATCACGTTGGCCATATGCAGGTATTAGAATTCCACCAGAGGCTGCAAATTTTATGTTTGTATATGGTTGCAAGCAGATGTGATATATTTTTTATGATACAGTGGTATATAAATGTAAATAAATAGCCAGACACCAGGAGACGGGGGGAAATGGGCCTTAGGAGCGCCTTTATTTTGCACCACAGCTTTCTCTATGAAAACTCGCTCTTTAAAGCTTCCTTGGAGCAAACAGCAATCTGCTGAAAACTCGAATTGACGTTTGCTGACTGAGCGCTGAAGAGTGAGTTTTTGCAGGGAAAGCTCGGGCGCAAGGAAACCCACCGACAACACCACTCGGTCAGAGAGCTTTTAAGAGCGGACCTGTGCCTGGAACAAGCAGGGCTAAAGTAAGTGTGGAAAGGGCCCAAACATATGTTAAAGGAGCAGGTGTAAAAATAGCCTGGACTTTCCCTCACAACCTTTGGCACTGCAGCTGTTTTCATGTGACAAGTTGTTGCTTGAGCCATTCGTTTCCCCCTGTACAATTGTCACTGACCCATCTTTTTCCATCCAGCCTCTTCTCCCATACGCATGGGCTTCGTCAGCGCAACACTGAGCAGATAATGTTATCAGCAATGCAGGCAACACATTAATATCAACACAACACCCAGCAAATGCAAACAGAGAATCCATTAGGGCCAATGGCTGGAATATCTCGTCCCCAGCCCCGTTCAGAACCTCTCTGCTGAAATGCCATGGCACTCGGGAGACGCCTGGAGCCGATTCCCAAAAGATTGAGAGCAGCTACCGAGGCGAGGTTTGCTTGAGATGTAAAATGGCTCGCTGGAAAGCTGTGCTGTGATCCCAAAAGATTAAAAGGGATTGTCAGGGGGAAGGGACTGTTGACAGAGGCACAAAACGAGGTTCATGCAGAAGAAGAAGAAAAAGATCAGTTTGAACCGGTGTCCAGGGCCCTTTGAGAACACAAGCTCGGGATTAGGCTCTAATCTGATACGGATTAGTGCCCTCAGTGCCCTCGGAGAGAAAGACATGCAAAACAGCTGGTTCAAAATGGGCAGGCAGGAGGCAGGGGGAGGCGCTGGAAGCGAGCTGTGTACACACTGTGTCTGCACTAGCAAGGCCCAGCCAACTTCAGCAAGAGAAACTGTTTTGCATCTTGCAGTCAACTCTTGCATGTCGAAAACCTGGCTCCGAGAAGTCCTCGCTTAGCCAGCGGGCAAAGCCGCTCCAAAACTGTGAACAAGCGGCGAAGGGGACGGTACCAAATCTCGAGTGCAACCTGCCAACAGAACCTGTGGTGTGAGTGTGAGTGTGCGAAAGCTCTGCACAAAAACCAGAGCGAGGGGTGGGGGCGATTGCACACAACCCCCATGCTTGCTGGGCCACCATCGCCACATCCCCCAGGCTCTCCTAAAGGAGCCAGGAGGGTCACTGTGCATGCAGCCCCCACCCCAGCATGGCAGCTCCTCTCGTCACAAGCTTCAGCGGCTGCCATAGGATATTGTGGATATAGTGGCTGTGCCGAATTCTCACTTCGCTGCTGAGGAAATGGGGCACATGGATGATTTGTGCCGAAGCACCCTGGGACCCAGGCTCACTTGATACACTTCCCCTTTCCAAAGATGTTCAGAGTGCACTCTTTACAACCCCGCAAAAACCAGCTGCTTCATGTTTCAAGCTCACGCCCTTTTGATAGTGGAGGGGATGCTTTTTCGGTACAAGGCAGATGATTTACCGAGGATGGTGAATGAGTGCAATGGTGCCGTGTGATCTAAGAAAGAATCATTTAAAATATGGGGTGGGCAGGGCGACGAAGGGAAAATGCAGATGGAGAGAGACTTCCTAGCATTATAGAGCACCTTGTGAGTGTTCAGGTTATTCCAATCGGCTCTGCAACCCCTCTGCATGGGTGGCCAGGACTGTAACCAGACTGCAGATGGGCCACTGAAGCTAAGAGCTTGTGCCTTAATGGAAGAGGCGAGATATGTTGGAGACTGATGGATGGCAGGAAGCGAAAGGGTCTGAAAACAGCCTTAGGCATACAAGGTGCTGGAATCAGGCATCCTGGGGGACGTGCGGGGAGTGTTGGTGGAACATCACTGGCTGACAATAGACAGGCTTTTCCTTCCGTATCTTTGAGGAGGAATCCAAGTTGGGAGTGATCTGGGGAGCTCATATGAGTTCCCAGCCTTGCCAAGCACAGGATCTGCAATGCAGGTTAAAACAACAGCATCCGCGACAGGTGGCCTCGCAGCCTCAGAAGAGCAGCCGTCACCTGCCGAGGGAGCGTATTCCTCTGCTAGAGAGTTGCTCCTAACATTTAGGTGAAATCTGCTCCCCCGCAAATTCCACCTGTTGGGTGCTCTCCAAGCGATGGAACTCTCTCTCCCATGCGCCCCCGAAATCTGTCCTGGGTTTTTCACAACCTTCTGCAGCAGATTTGAGGAGGGAGCAGGGTGCTGGGGGAAATCCAACAGATTAGAGCCCATTCCCACACTCCTATTCAAAAAGGCCCCTGGACACCATTTTGTGTTTACAATCTTCTCTTCTCTTCTCTTCTCTTCTCTTCTCTTCTCTTCTCTTCTCATCTCTTCTCCTTCTGCCTTCCACCATGCCAGACCTTTGCTCCATCTAGCTCAATATTGTCTACCCTGACAATATTGTATACCCTGACAATACCCTCTCCAGAGCTCTAGGTTTCTCAATCCAACCTTGAAACCAGGTTTCTCAGTCCAACCTTTCCCATGAAAACCATGTGTTTTTCCACTGAGCTACAGGCCTTCCTGTCTGTATCACCCCTCCTTACGTTCAAAACTTCCTCTGGGTTGCATTCCCAGGCCGCCGTCTTTTGCACGCTTCAGACTGCAGTTGTCAACTGGAGTCTGAAGGGGGAAACGTGAGCAGGCTGGTTAGGCAAACAAGTAGCATGCAGTTCCCCTGGCTCTTGGTTTGCCGATTCTGGGAGGGAGCAATGAAAAAATGTTGACTTTGAATTGCTGATGTTTTTATTGTGAAATCACTTTGATATATTTTATGGGAAATGACTCATAAATGGAAATAAATGAATGAATTCTGAAGCCCAACCCCTAGAATAGCAAGAATGTAGAATCACCTGGGGTGGGGCGAGATCACAGGAGGCAAGAAGGGGTTAAGAGAGGAGGAGGGCCATTTGGCAAGGGTGAAGGGGGTGGAAGTGGAGTTGGTTTATTTGTACAGTGACTGCGCAGGATTTCTGGACAAACTCGACTTTACGGGGCATGCAGAAAAGAGGCCAAGCTTTCATCAGGTCCAAAGATGCCAAGACGCTGCATGCTCAGCCCGGCCAACCTTTTGAGTAAAGGCTGAAGAAGGAGCCTCCCCTTCTTCTTCTTCAAGGATTCAAGTCTTCCTCTTAAGGCAAGCTGACAGGCTGCCAATATGGTTTGTTTGTTGAGCGTGCAATCAATCAGAAATCTCCTGCGAACTCAACACACACAGCGTCAAATCAGCAAAGAAGCAACACTGCGGTTGAACTTAGAGATTTCATACAAGGCTTGTAAGATAAGTGAAATCTTAAGAGCACTGCTTTTTCGTATCTCAACAACAGCTCCAGGGCTGAACAACTCTCTTATTTACCTGACTAGGGATGTCTACATGCCATGATTTTGCAGACCACACAGTAAGGTGAGGGTGGCACAAGAACCTGAAGTTTAGATGTTTAGATGTTTCCGGGGCCAAAACCCAAGGTTATCTGAACCCAACAGGCTGTGCAAGCAGCTGTCAGCTGCAGAATTCCAGGGCTACCAGGCTAATTTGAAATATCTTCTAAGGAAAATAGAAATCCCCCCCTTTGTAGCCCCAAGTTTTCCAAATGGCAGCCATTCACCTCCCCTCAAATGGGACAAAAGTTTCCTTGCACTTGTACGAAGCAGGGGAAAGGATGTGTCGTTGGGAAAACCACTGTTTACGTTGCCTAACGTAAGTCACCTCGAGACCCTTGGTGTAAGACAATGAATAGATTGCAACGATCGCCGGAAGTCTGGATGCAACTCAGCTTGCTGAGAGGGATTTGCTTGGGATTAAAAGCAGACAGGCTCATCACTGCTCAGCCAGTTCATGCCAGAGCAGCAGGGCTCGCTTGCACTGTCTAAAACAAGGCCCTGCCATCCAAGCCCTGCTCTCCAATTTGTTCCCGGAACCTCAGGGCTGTGCCTGGGCTGCTGTAGCCTCTACAGAGAGAGGTGCAGCTTCCAGGGAACACTCCTTGCCTTGGCCTGATTAAGAAAAACGGCAGCTCCCCTCATCTGAAGCAGCGCAAAGTGTCGGCCTTTGCAGTAAAAATTTAATAACCGCCCAGGATAATCAGTTTTGCTGATCTTGCCTTTTCACAGTCAAAACTTGACACTCGGCACTTGGAAGGCTTGGAGTGTCTTTGGTTTGGCTGCTTCTCTTCCAACGTCTGCAACGTGGGGCAGAAGGTGGGGGGAGCCGCTACCCAAGGCTGGTTCCACTCAGGTCAGTGGGTCAGATGCTATCAGTATGGGGCACCAGGGCTCCACAGAAGGATGCTTCTCTTGCCAGGCCTGTTGGGAGCCGGTCTTTTGCACAGCAGCTGCCTATACTGGCTCAGTATTTTAACCAAGGTGTCCATCACAAACCCAAAGACAGCTCTCTGGTGGTCAGTCACTGCCAACTCAGATCCCATCAGTGTGCATGTGAAATTGGGGGCCACTGTACCCCTGAATCCAAGTCCTGGGGCCAGACAACAGTGAAGATCTACTGTCTCCACGCCTCGCTTGTGGGCTTCCTAGAAGCGTCAGCCTGGAAACAAGACACTAGACCTTAATCTAGTGCCAGTGTGATGTAGTGGTTAAGAGCGGTAGTCTCGTAATCTGGGTAACCGGGTTCGCGTCTCCGCTCCTCCACATGCAGCTGCTGGGTGACCTTGGGCCAGTCACACTTCTGTGAAGTCTCTCAGCCCCACTCACCTCACAGAGTGTTTGTTGTGGGGGAGGAAGGGAAAGGAGAATGTTAGCCGCTTTGAGACTCCTTCGGGTAGTGATAAAGCGGGATATCAAATCCAAACTCTTCTTAATCTGACCCAATAGGGTGCCTCTCATTTTCTTAGAGAGCAGATGCTCCCGCCAGCGTTTAATCACTTTGAATCCTCAGGTAATGGGGTGGCCCATGGTTAAATACTTTGAATCCTCAGGTAATGGGGTGGCCCGTCCTGCCTCTTGCAGGCTCTTTCGCTTCAGGCTGCATGCTGTTTCCATGTTGGGGGTCACTGGAAAAAGGGATCGAAAGCAGAACTGCCAATATACAAATCTATTGTGTGGCTGCACTTGGAATACCATGCACCATTGTGCTCACCATATATATATATATATATATATATGCTTTCGTAGATTTTCACGGGTACAGGAATGCAGGTTTTGGTGTCTTCGGGTGTCTTCCCGTGTAAGAGTCGGGGTGTCTGTGCGACGTTTCGACGAGGTCTCACTCGTCATCTTCAGGCTGGTGCTTTCGGCTTCTTGTTACTGGAACAAGTAACAACATCTTCAGGCTGGTGCTTTCGGCTTCTTGTTACTGTTCCAGTAACAAGAAGCCGAAAGCACCAGCCTGAAGATGACGAGTGAGACCTCGTCGAAACGTCGCACAGACACCCCGACTCTTACACGGGAAGACACCCGAAGACACCAAAACCTGCATATATATATATATATATATATATATATATATATATATATATATAGTATTTTTATGAACTTTTTGGTTCCTTTTTTATTTTTTTCACTTTATTTTAGTTATTAATTTTTTTTAAAAAAGATTTTGTAGTGCAGCAAAAAGATTCAGAAAATGGTAACCAAAATGACACAGGCTTCGGGCTTTTTAGCTTAGAAATGGGTGGGCGGGGCATGACAGAGATGTGGGATAGACAGAGGTTTTTCTTTATCACTCAAAAATTCTAGAGCCTGGGACCACATTGGAAGATTTAGGAATCAGTTCAGAAAGTACTTCTTCATACAGCACATACTAAACTAAATAATTTGCTCCCAACAAGATGAAGCAACTCATCTTGCAGAAGAGGGGTTTGCATGGGGTTAAGACACATAGACCCTATCTGCAAATGCTATATTCTAGGCTCCACTCTCTAATCATCTCTGTCCCAAATATCTCTTTTTTTCTAAACTAAAAAGCCATATAGCTAGCATTCCAAATATACCTGCTGTCTCATTGCATCACTCAGACTTAGTGCTTTGGAAACATGCTGGAATTATTCCTAAGAGAAACGACTTTGCTATATTCTGATGCGGCAGAGGCTTTCTCTAGGTTTGATATCCTGCCCCACCTGCCTCTGAGCCCTCTGGCAATCTTTGAAGGGAACATAAGCCCCCATGCCCCAAACCAACATTAAGCTTGAACTGGAGGGGATGAGCCCCTTCTCTTGCAAAGCAATCCAGGTCTACTCAATTAGCAAAATTCATCAGGGCTGTAGGATTATGAGCTTTCTGGTAATTGAAAGCAACAGAAGCAACACCTCCCACAGACAAAGCACAAAATTCAAGCACCAAGGAAACGGCTGGAAGTGCTGACATGAAACTCAGGTTGCAGTGAGGGCTGCAGGGTTTGCATGGAGAGAAAGGAGAAAGGAGGGAGGGAGGAACCCCACGCTTCCTAGACTTTCTCTGACCTAACCTGTGTATCTTTTCTCAGATGCTACACCCTTGACCTCGCTTCCTGCTTTCCCCTCCTTCTTTGCTCCACCTTGCAGACGTATTTCCTCTGTGTCTCTCCTGCAAAAGTCAAAGAGCAAGAATGGCTGTCTGCACATCCACCTTAGCTACCTAGAATTAGCATCTTTACCGTGTATTGCCTATAAGAAGTTCGGCTTTTTTATTTTCCAAACTCAAAAACCTCAGTGTGATTACATGAAGGGTAAAGTCCTCTAATACAGGCTGGAAGTTCAAGGTAGTCATTTAAACTCCAAAGGCCATCAGAAACACCAACCCTAATAATGGATTTCTAAATCTCTGACAAGGCTGTACAGTAAAAAGTTTTGGGCATCATTAGCAGCCTGGAAACCAAGCCTTAAGAGAAGGAGGGAGTTGGGTTGAGAGAGTTGGGTATCTTTAGCCTGGATAAGAGGAGACTGAGAGGAGATATGATAGCTATCTTCAAATACCTGAATGGCTGTCACATGGAAGGTGGAGCAAACTTGTTTCCTGCTGCTCTAGAGGGCTGGACCTGGACCAATAGATTCAAATGACAAGAAAGGGGAGTCCCAGAGGGTTGGACCCAAACATTAGGAAGACGTTTCTGATGGCAAGAGGTGTTCGAATCTGGAACAGGCTCCCTTGGAAGGTGGTGGACTCTCCTTCACTGGAGGTTTTTGAACGGAGATTGGATGGCCACCTGCCATGTCCAATCTAGTTGAGATTCCTGCATTGCAGGGGGTTGGACTAGATGACTCACTGGGTCCCTTCCAATGCTACAATTCTACGATTCATCAAAGCACGAACCTGGGCCTAGAGCGTCAGAGAAGGCTGGAGGAAACAGGGCCATAAGCGTCTTGCAACTCGCAAAACCCAGCACGTGCCGGAATCGCAGGCACAAACAAAGCCGCAACCTGCAAGGGCTGAGCCTGCTGTTCTTCTAGAGCACATTTTTAAAACGACACTCCATCATTACGCTAAACCCACTTTGCTCGCTGCACACCCAGATGCCAGATGCCTAATGAATACGGGCCGCAGCATGTGGCTCTCAGCGTGCCACTTCCTTGACCCCCTTCTGCAGCACGAGGCCCCGTTCGGTTGCCTGCGAAGCTGCTCCTCCTCCTCCGAGCGAGCGGCGGGAGCGGGAGATGAGTAATTACGATCTGCCGTTATTAAATGTTTCCTCGCTGGCCAATTTAGCAGCTAATCTTTGTGAAATGTGGGGCCGGTCCCTCAGCAGCGGCATTTGCATGGCACAGCCGAGCCCGGCTATTAAACCAGGATCTGCAACAATGGCGATGCTGCCGTGCCCCATTTGCAGCCTCTCCCCTGGTGCTGCTATAATGAGGCCTACATACACACAGAGAGAAGGGGGGGGCAGAGCGGCACCCTGCCCACAACAGCAAACTTGGGACAGGGAAGCCTCACCCACATTGCATCTCTGGCCAGGTCTCTGTTCTGCCTGTGTGTAACAGGAAGACATCTCAGAAGGCCCTGGAGTTGTGTGGCCTTGAACCAGGGGTTGTGGCAGCCAGGAGTTACTCAGTGCACCATCACTGCTCAGCCAGGCACTGCTTTTGGGTGCAACCACTAAAAATGGGACTGCAGCTCACCAGGTGACACAAAGGCTCAGTGGCGTCTTATCTGGTCCTGAAAGGTACGACTGGGAAACTGTGTCCCTCTCGCTGTTGCTAGCTTGTGGCTTCCATCAGTCCCAATCAACATGGTGGCCCATGGCCAAGGATGATGGAACCTGTAGCCCAACCATCTCAGGATGGCCAAAGGTTCTCCATTCTCAGTCTATAGGGACCAACAGGTCCTTATGCTGCTGGGAAACCCCTGGCTTTTCCTGGGAGGGCCACTGACCCTTCCATTCCTGCTCTTGCTGACTGTGGCAAGCCTCCTCGATCTCAGCAACTCCGTTTCTTGAGTGAATGGACAAGCTACAGACTCCTGGGAACCTGCTAGTTTGCTCACCTTCCAGGCTTCCCTGCCCCCACCCCAAGCTCACCTCTCCTGTATTATATATGCATTTATTATTCCCATTTATAGACCGCTTGAGGCGGTTTCTATATACAATAAGTACAATAAAACGGCATGAAATGATTCACATAATATAAAATTTCAAACAACGCAGCATACACACCCAATTCATTCAATCTCACTCACCATCCATTTGATATAAATGTTCACTACTTCAAACATTACATCTATCAAATACCCATACATAAACCACTCACACTCAACAATATTACAACCCAAGCAGACATAAATAAGATACCACTCCTAATATCCAAAGGAGTAATGAACTCATGGCCCCAAACTGGAGTGTCTAATGCTCCTCATCCATCTCTCATCTGAAAGGGGCCCAGACCATAGCAGAGCAGGATCTCACCCTGGAAGGTACACAACTCCTTCCACCCACTGAAGCATCATAACAAACCTGGTACTGCACAACCTCAACACCTGATGAAGGAACAAGCAGACACAAATACCATCCCACACTTAAAAGGTAAAGGGACCCCTGACTGTTAAGTCCAGTCGTGGACGACTCTGGGGTTGCGGCGCTCATCTCGCTTTACTGGCCAAGGGAGCCGGCGTTTGTCCGCAGACAGCTTCCGGGTCATGTGGCCAGCATGACTAAGCCGCTTCTGGCGAACCAGAGCAGCGCACGGAAACGCCGTTTACCTTCCCGCTGGAGCAGTACTTATTTATCTACTTGCACTTTGTGCTTTCGAACTGCTAGGCTGGCAGGACCTCACACTTAAGGTGGTTGTAAAGATCACCATAAATTCCAATTGTTGCAGCCAACCAAATGAGGGGCTCTCCTTTTCCACCCGTGATTGGGCCTGCTCATGCTCCAATTGTTTGCATTAAAGATCTTCTTCTCAACTCTACCCCACCGGGGTCTCCAGATGACCCCCACCAAACAACCCTCTCCCTCTTTTTCTGCCTACTGTGGCAGAGTTTGGCCAGAGTCAGAGGGCACTCCTCCGTGCCAGTTGCCCCTTGACTCCCCCTGCCCCAAGGCAGAAGCTGATCGGCAACACTTGGAGAAGTGCCGGAAGCGGCGCACCATCGGCATGGCCAGAAGGCAGCAATTCCCATTTCACCTCAGGTGGCAGAATGGGAGGGCCTCCCCTGTTGGTACCCAATGCATACAGACTTAAAGGTAAAGGTACCCCTGCCCGTACGGGCCAGTCGTGTCCGACTCTAGGGTTGTGCGCTCATCTCACTTAAGAGGCCGGGAGCCAGCGCTGTCCGAAGACACTTCCGGGTCACGTGGCCAGCGTGACGAAGCTGCTCTGGCGAACCAGCACAGCACACGGAAACGCCAATGCATACAGACTTACATAGCAACAAAGAACATGAGAGGCTGCCTTATACAGAGCCAAGCCATTGGTCCATCTTCTTCACTATTGCCTACACTGACTGGCTGAGGCTCTCCGGGATGCCAGGCAATGTTACCTGGAGATGCCACTGGGAATAGAACCTGGGACCTTGTAAGGCAGAGACTCAGCCGGCCAGCTATGGCCCTTACGAAAGAGGAGAGCTGAGAAAAGGCCAGCTTTCGTCTCGGCCTTTAGAGGACTTGGATTGAGTTCCGTCCGTGTTTTGGCAGCTCCCTCACCTGTTTGCAACATTCCGTAGGTTATTGATAGAATCATAGAATCATAGAATCATAGAGTTGGAAGAGACCACAAGGGCCATCGAGTCCAACCCCCTGCCAAGCAGGAAACACCATCAGAGCACTCCTGACATATGGTTGTCAAGCCTCTGCTTAAAGACCTCCAAAGTAGGAGACTCCACCACACTCCTTGGCAGCAAATTCCACTGTTGAACAGCTCTTACTGTCAGGAAGTTCTTCCTAATGTTTAGGTGGAATCTTCTTTCTTGTAGTTTGGATCCATTGCTCCGTGTCCGCTTCTCCGGAGCAGCAGAAAACAACCTTTCTCCCTCCTCTATGTGACATCCTTTTATATATTTGAACATGGCTATCATATCACCCCTTAACCTCCTCTTCTCCAGGCTAAACATGCCCAGCTCCCTTAGCCGTTCCTCATAAGGCATCGTTTCCAGGCCTTTGACCATTTTGGTTGCCCTCCTCTGGACACGTTCCAGTTTGTCAGTGTCCTTCTTGAATTGTGGTGCCCAGAACTGGACACAGTACTCCAGGTGTGGTCTGACCAGAGCAGAATACAGTGGCACTATTACTTCCCTTGATCTAGATGCTATACTCCTATTGATGTCCGCTCTCTTCCTTTTTCTTCCCCACCTGCCACCCAAGATGATTAACTGGTGCGTCTGAGCAGGCGAGGAACCATCTGGGCTGTTGGAGGGGAGGCAGGAGGAGAACAAACACCAGTATTTTTTTTGTAATAAACACAACTAACAGGTGAGGGAGTTGTCAGAGCACTGACGGAGCTAGATCTAAAGAGAGGAGCTGCAAGAAGCAAAGAGCCCAAAGCTTTCTTTCTCTCCAGAGTTGGGCTTCTGGTGCCCCCAGGCAATCCTGGCGCAAAGGGATGGCTGAGTGGAGTTCATCAGTCATCTCAGCAACAAAGCCCCTTGTTCTCTCCGCAAAAAGGGCCGCGGTCCAGAGGTGTGTGTTATGTCAAAGTCTAAGTTGTTCCTTTACAGTCGTGGGGGCGGGGGGGGGGGAGGGAAGAGCCAAAAGGAGCCTGTGGTTTGTTGGCTCCCAGCTGGCTCTCAGGGGAGGCTTCCTCCATTGTCTGAAAGGTGAAGCGGACCATTCTGCAGAGGGGGCTGCCAGCTCATTTGGAGCGGTGCAGAGCATATGGGGACGCCTCTGGGACCGATGACGAAG
Organism: Podarcis vaucheri; assembly: GCF_965113315.1. Lineage (NCBI taxonomy): Eukaryota > Metazoa > Chordata > Lepidosauria > Squamata > Lacertidae > Podarcis > Podarcis vaucheri. The sequence goes on along the minus strand of NC_138763.1, from coordinate 5,401,282 downwards.
ACCCAAGTCAGGTCATAAGAACATCACAGGAGCCTGGCATACTGGATCAGGCCACCGGCTCACAGTGACCAACCAACCAGAGTCACTGCCAAAGTATTCCTTGAAGGGGACCTGCACAGGACTGCCCAAACCAAGTTCCTGTGTGCCCCTTGGCAAATCCAGAGGGCACTTGGAAACCTTCTTTCACTACCAGTTTTAAAGAGTGAATTTCTAGTTCTCGTGGCTTCGGAAGGAAGCTAGAGAAATGGTGTGCTGTATTTTCTCTGAAGACTGTGCTATCTGCTCCAATCTTGTGTCCTAAGGCAGGTATCAGACCTGGAAACCCTGTAGGCTTCCAGGTGTTGCTGGACTACAACTCCCATCATTCCTGCCCCTTGGCCATGCTGGCTGGGGCTGATGGGAGCTGGAGTCCAGCAATACCTGGAGAGTCACACCAGGTTCACCATCTCTGCTCTTAGGGAAGTGACTTTCGCTTCGACCCTGCTGCCCATTCCCACATCTCAAACACAAGCCCACCAGAACGATCTGCTGGGAACGCGTTAAAAACACTGCCCTCAGTTTCAGAACTAAAAACAGGCTGGTTTTTACTTATTTAAGAATATGCATATGGTAGCTCTGTTACTGGTGGGGAGGGCAGGGCAGAGGCAGCACAAACTAAGGAGAGTTGCGGTGCTTCAACTCTTCCTGACCTCCTACCAGGTTAGGTTGCTGGGTTGACCCCCTCCAGAAGCTCAGAGCGGGCACAGATTTGTTGCAGGCAGCCAGAAAACCTCCCCCTCCCTCTCTTTCTCTTTCTAATCCTTTTAACGCCCAGCATCTTCCCTGTGATGGCAGCTGCAATTTTTCCTGGATGTTGCCTGCGTTTATGTCTTCAGGGAGCCTCATTCACCTCTCAGCCAGAACTTCAAGGAACAGGCCTGCCTTTGTCTTCAAGGAACTTAATTAGCAAGATGCCAATGTCTGCTGGGCTGTTGTTAATGAGACACTTCTCTTTCCAAACATCCTGGGGCTGATACTCATCAGAAATGTCAACGTTTCAAATGCCTTTCCTCTCCTGGTCCACAGTGTGTGTTTGTGCGTATGTGCAAAAGCACAGCATCAGCCTGGCCCGTTGGTGCCCAACACCTACGCAATATCTAAGTTCACAACAGGGGCAGAAGGAAAGAATGTGTGCCCTGCTTTGGTCAGGGGCCAGAGCAGCACAGAATTGGGGAGAACTGGAGACATGCAGCTGCACTGTCCCAGAAGATGCTCAGTGACAATTATCACGCAGCTCAGGCACTCCATCAGACAATGGAGGCTGCTCCATTCGGACAAATGTGGTGCTGTCTCACGAACCTCAGTCTGCTCCCAGCTGGTCCTCAGCTGCCCACCTGTCCAGGGGGTGGCACTGCCTGTGGCATCTTCCTCCTCCTCCTCCTCCGTCCAGGCATTGCCCATGTTGAAACTCAGCAGAGAGTTGGCGATGTCTGTCAATGGCTCTGTCTCCACCTGCTGGTTGGGCTCCCCACCTTCTGACCTGGCCGCTCCAGTGGACACTAGCCACCACACCACCCAGCCACTAGCTCAGGCTGGATCTATGGAGCAGCCCAGGAAACTCCAGCGAATCTTAGGGCCACATCTCTGGCAGGGGGCTCAATAAAGTGGGAAACCCATTTCTGGACCATCCCACTGGCCAGGTGTGCATGCCTGTACAAAAACAATTCCCCACACATAGAAAACCAGCCTTCAAGGAGATGCTCCAAGCCAAACCTCCTGCCTGAGATGTTGGTTTCCTATGCATCAGTATCTTGCTGTGAAAGCCAGGGCTTTGGGGGGGGGAGTGGATGAGTGACTCTAAAGCAGAGTTGAGATTTCTTTGCCTCCTAAGCTTTTGGCTTGTACTGGGTAGGGATTTGCAGCTCGAAATGTGTTTCAAATCACCCTCCTCGTTTTGACTTCCTTTGCCACTGCCGCTTGCGTTGCGTGATGGCGGCAGGGGCAGGTGTGTTCCCCAAAGTGACTGCTATTCCTTCCCACCTCAATCCTGTGACAAATGCCCCCCACAGTGAGATGTTTGCCAACTTCTATCCCATCCCAAAACTCTCCCCCTCCCAAGCCAATCCTCAGAAAGTTGCAGCATGTCCCATAATGGGCCTGGGAATTTTGACTCAGAACTAAATTCCCATCGTGGAAGGGATGGAGCCTTGGTTCAGGTTTACCACCTGACTGTGGCTCTGTCCCTGCAGGTGGCCTCACCACCTGCATTTTAAACATCTCCTTTGCAGCCTTAAGATGATGTCCACAGCACAAACAGAAGCCAAGTTTCAGATTGGCCCATGAGCCCCAGGGCAAGGGACCCTGGCAGTGCACAGAGGTTTGCGTTCTCTCGCAAGGAAACACTGCTAGTCTCCAAAAACTACAATTCCCAATGTGCTTAGGGGAGGGGGGAGAGCCCAGAAAATGAAACAGGTTTACATTTGTAGTATTTGAATCCCATTCTTTAAGCCAACAAAGTTACAGGTGGGGAACTGAGGGTTAGAGACCGCATTTGACCCAAGTTCGTTGTCAGAGCAGTGATCATGCCAACCTCCTCCAAAAAGGCCACAGTGGACGTTGCAGTCTCCTTGCACTGGATTTCTAGTGGATTCAGTACAAACATCACTTGCCATGAATATGCGAAAGACCACAAAATGCATTGCCAGCAGCACCACCGTAAAACTCAGAGCCAGACCTACTTAGAACTCAGCCGGCATTCTGGCCAAGGAGCCCCCCTGTTTGCAAGGAAGACCACTGAGTTGGAGGCTGGGAAGGGAGCCCAGGGGCCATGCCCTGACCCCACGACAGGATCCTCCTCACTTTAACTCTGACACCCTTAACCAGCAAAATCAAGGCTGGCACACAAGGAGCCAAAGCAAAGGGCAAGTAGCTCCGGACGACTCGAGCGACAGAGCCAAGCCACGTTCTACAGGAGAAGGGGGGAAGGAAACACACAGCCTTACGGGAAAATGCCTTCCCAACCCCGAATCTGCTGGATCCCGAGTCTGAAGCAAGTCTGCAGTTTACTGAGTCAAAATCTTTGAAATAAGCATAGGGGACCTGTCTTCCGTTGCTTCCAAGGCAGAATGCAGGTGTTCAATGCACAAATTTGGTCCGGTAAAGTCTTCTGCAACTATAAAGAGGGGGCAGCAGTCATCCCTAAAGAGACTGTGGCTGTGTACACACACACACACACACACACACACGCTCATTTACTCTGCATGCAGCACACTCCCAACTCCGCTTTGTGAAGCAATGTACAGTGGTGCCTTGCAAGACAAAAAGAATCCGTTCTGTGATTCTCTTCATCTAGCGGTTTTTTCGTCTTGTGAAGCAAGCCCATTGACGGATTAGCGGATTAGCGCTATTAGCGCTATTAGCGGCTTTTAGCGGCTTATCTGCTGATCGGATCAGCTGATAAGCGGCTTAGACATTGTCGTCTTGCGAAGCAAGCCCATAGGAGATTCATTTTGCGAAGCACCTCCAAAATGGAAAACTCTTTCGTCTAGCGGGTTTTCTGTCTTGCGAGGCATTCGTCTTGCGGGGCACCACTGTATGTTAGTCACCACCCACCAAGTTTCTCGAGAAAGGCTGCAGGGCTCCCCCCCCCCCCATGCATTTCACGCCAAACCAGCTTTGATGGAAAATGGAAAATGTGGTCCAAGGGAAGACACCCATGCCCTCTCTCTGACCACCAGCGAGCACGGACGGTGCACAACTTGGAAAAGTATCCAGCTGTGCTGATGTGTGCAATGACATGCAAATGTGTTTTGAAATGCAGTTCTGCTGCCTTTTATGCCGGTGTTGAGCGCACAGCCTACAGCCCATAAGTGGAGCTGGCTGGATCAGGCCCATGGCCCACCTAGTCTAGCATCCTGTTCTCCCAGTGGCCAACCCTGTGCCTGTGGGAAACCAGCAAGCAGGATCCGACCACAAGAGCCCTCTCCCCTCCCATATTTCCAGCAACTAGTACTCAAAACTTTACGGCCTCCAACCATGAACACGGAGGACAGACATCATGGCTAGTTCCCTCTCCTTCTGTCTCTCTCCTCTGCCTGTCTCTCAAGAGGTCTGGATCTCACCCACCTTAAGGGTGCATTCACATTATTGCCTTAGAGCCAGTGACGCTGTTCCCAAACAAAAACATCTTGGAGGTCCTGGGCCACAGGGAGGTTAGGCTGGCCTCAGCCAGAGCCAGGGCTTTTTCAGCTGTGGCCCCGATCTGGTGGAACACTCTGTCACAAGAGACTAGGGCCCTGCGGGACTTGACATCTTTCCGCAGGGCCTGCAAGACAGAGCTGTTCCACCAGGCCTATGGACAAGGGATAGTCTGACCCCCTCCTTTGGTAATCCTCACAGAACTCCAGCCCAATGGTTGCCATTAATTTGATTTTGAATTGATTTTAAAATGAATTGATTTTAAAATGCTGTGTGACTTTTAATGTTGTTAGCCGCTCTGAGCCCAGCTTCAGCTGGGGAGGGCGGGATATAAATAAAATTATTATTATTATTATTATTATTATTATTATTACCCTCTGGTATGTTTCACAGGGCTTCCCCGCCTACCTGTTCACATCAGCACAGCTTCCTTAGTGTCCGATTGGTTTTGGTTTGTATTCACACCAAGGGTCGTTGATAATGTGGGGGTATCTGTCCCCATGCATGCTCAATGTTGTCACAGTGCATGCTCACAGGGGTTGAGGTCAACTGAGGTACAGGAGGCTGTGGTTTCAAATGGGGCAACCAGGGGTCAGCAGGAGGCGCTGTTGCAGAAGTCAAAAGGCAAGAGCTACTGAAAAAAACTTCCCAGGATCTAAGACACAAATGAAGCAGGATTAAGGTGATCTTTGTGGCTCAAAAAGCAGGTAATTTAGCTTAAGTCAATCAATCTCAGCAAACATTACAGAAGATGAGACTCAAAGGCAAGCTGAGCAGCTGGGGGACTCAAATGGACAGGAGCCCCGCCCTCCACTCAAATGGTGTCAGGTAGTAAATCACCACAAGGAATTAATCCAGTGCCATGAATTACTGGCAGAACTTGATTTAATAACAGGCAACTGCTGTTGGAAATGAATTCATCTGAGCAATCAATCCCCAGTAAACCGACAAAAGAAGCAGGCAGAGTTAACTGAGCGGCTGGCCCTGTTCAGGGCTCAAGGAAACAATCCCCAGGAGGGGAAGAAACATAAGACAGCCAGCTTTAGAGAAATGATAATGCGTTCACACCTCATGTGAGCACAGACTAAATACCCAACACTGGAAATGCGGTAAGTGCACAGTAAAGGGGAGTGTGAACACAGCCTAAGCCTGATTCAATGGCTAATTTGGTGCAGCGTGGGGTGGAATCTGAGTAGGTGCAAGAGAAGAGGTGCTGCAACAAGCTATTGGGAACATCCGTCTGAATAAGAGACGGCAGAATCCTATGGCAATATGACCTCCCAGTTGCCAGGGCATCTTTGACCTGAGCAGTCAGCAGAACTTGCAGCAACATGATAAAAAAACAATAATAATAAAAAAGCCATCCTACTGATAGGTAAAGGGTAAAGGGACCCCTGACCCTTAGGTCCAGTCGTGGCCAACTCTGGGGTTGCGGAGCTCATCTCGCTTTATTGGCCGAGGGAGCCGGCGTACAGCTTCCGGTTCACGTGGCCAGCAGGACTAAGCCCCTTCTGGCAAACCAGAGCAGCGCACGGAAACGGCGTTTACCTTCCCACCGGAGTGGTACCTATTTATCTACTTGCACTTTGACGTGCTTTTGAACTGCTAGGTTGGCAGGAGCAGGGACCGAGCAACGGGAGCTCACCCCGTCACGGGGATTCGAACCGCCGACCTTCTGATCGGCAAGTCCTAGGCTCTGTGGTTTAACTCACAGCGCCACCCGCGTCCCTTCCACCCTACTGATACATGGTGGCAATATTACAAGTTAGTCAATCAATCACCTTCAGCACAAGCATATCAAGGCAATGTACAGGCCAGGGCTGAGAGATAAGAGGCCACCTAAAGCCAACCACGTTGGAGAAGGCGTTTGAACTGGGGCCTCCTGCAGACATGCGCAATTCCTGAATAAACTACAGGAATACAGGTGTGTACATATATGCACTGTGAACACAAAAACCTAGACGTTACACACAGAGTTCAATTCTGGTGGGTGTTGTGTTTTCACGTCGCACAGCAATGCTATCGGTGATGCACCCACAGTGGCCCAAACAGTGTTGAATGCATTTCATTAAAAGTTTGATTAATTGCCGCTTGCTCGGTTTCCATTACAGGCGACAACTGCTGCGCTTGGCGTGGCACGCACAAGCTGCGTAATTTGGAACAGACTTGCTTTAAGTCACCTTAGAAATCCATGTTGAGACTGCAGATTACAATAAGCTGCAATTAACCAATTTGATAGGAATGCCAATAGGCCGCAGTGGTTGAAGTTTTCCATCAATGGACTCCAGCGTATTTCGGGAGGGTAGGGGGGAAAAACAGATTTTCAATGGCAAAAATATTGTCAGAAAAATACCCAAGTTTTGTGAGTATGTAAGTTGCACAAGTAAGGAAGTTGCACTGAAAGCCGTTCTGTTTAGAAGATGGAGCTTAAAGCATCTGGGGGTGTCATCCGGCTAAAGTGCTTTCCTGACCCACTGATTTGGTAGAGTTAAGCCAGGTTAGGAACATAGAAAGCTGCCTTACACTGAGTCCGACAGGTCAGCTATGCTGACTGGTACGTGTTCTCCAGGCTTCCAGACAGGGAATTTCTCCCCATCCTGCCTGGAGATGCCAGGGATGTTAAGAGGCTCAGGTGCTAATGTGAAACCTTAACTACTTGCTATGTAAATGACCCTGCTTTGTGACTGCACAAGCTTGGGACTGCAAGCTCCCCACTCCCCTTCTCTTTCAAAGCCACGTGGAGGAAATTCACCTGCTTTCAAACAAGCCACGGTTCCTCATCATGCCTAAATTCAGGAACTGTAGCTTACTTAAACTTTAGCAAGTGAACAAGCCCAGATCAAAAACCATGGTCAATCCTAACCAAAGTTAAAACAAACCACAGTTCCCTGACTTCAAATGCAATGAGGAATTAGGCTAATTCAAAAGCAAAAGTGGTTGCTCCAACTTCCTTGCAGCTGAAAAAACCCCAAACATACAGGGAGGGAGGAAGAGTATGTTTCTTTCCTGCACTGTATGAAAAAGTACTTTCTGTGTGTGTCTAGTGGGGAGCAGACTTACAAGGGACAAATGTTTTCTAGATGCCAAATTCCTTCTCCTTATAACACAGTGTTACTTCACCTGTTGTCTATGGCTAAACTGGCTCACTCTTTTCAGTGATGCGCTGCGCATTCCCAGTTCTTGCTTTGTGCTTGTGACACAGACGGTTGCGTTGGGTGTGGAGCACATTCCCTTGTGGAGGGTGCATCGAAAGTGGGCATGATCAGGCAGAGACCATACTTCGTCCTGCATCCGTGCATTCAAGAGTTTCAAGGTCACACGACAGCCACGCAATATCTCTAGAGGAGGGCAGGGGGCAGGGCCAGAGAAGGGCGTGGCATGGAAAGGGGCAGCCAAGTCAAGAGACCTGAGGGCCAGACAGAGAGGCAGGGAGGGCCACACTCAATGCCTGGGCCTGCCATTTCCGACCCTATCCTGGCCTGGTCTGGGTGGTAGAATGTTTGCAAACACAGGCAATAGCTGTGCACCTTGAATGAGCAGATTATGTTTCCTCTGCCTGTATATCCCACTGTGCTCCTGCATCTGGGCTGGGTTGGCAGTGCCAATCTATAACTCTCCTCTGCCCCCTCACCTGCAAGCTTCCACCCCTCAACTCCCAAATCCCCCACCCACCAGAATTTTGTCTTTCAAGCCTACCTGCCGCCTACCTGCAAGGAAACCAACAGCCTCCAGTTGGCTGTGGTAGTCTTCAATGTGTTCAGACCTGGGATTCACCTTTCACTCAAGCGTGCAATTGGGGATCCATTTAAACAAAACCAAACAAATATTTCTATGGTGGGAGTGCTGCTGTGGCCACCCACCTTAGATCCAGACCCACCAAGAGTTTGCCGAACCCCCGGTAGGGGTGCCACATTGGTTTGCCTCAGAGGACAGCTGCAAATGCAGTCGTTCCAAGGTTCCAATCCACATTTAACTACGTGGCTTGTGGGGAGGCAAACGGTCGCTGCCCTGGCCTACCTTACAAGGCTGTCGCTGCAAGGCTAAACTGCCACCCTGAGTTCCCAAGAGGAAGGGTGGGATGCAAAGAAGCGGAAGGGAGTCCAAAAGCCCCTGTGCCCCTTACGTGCCCAAGCAGTTCTGATTCCCCAGTGCCAGCGAGAAAGGGTCAGCCTTGCACTCCTGTTCCTCCCACACACTTACACACACTAGTTGTGCAGGGTTTTTGCAGGCCTTACTTGTTGCTGTCCCGGTACTGATAGATGTAACATCCTTGTGGCATCCCGCTCTCCTTGTCCAAAGTAAACGAGAGTTTCAGCTGCAGAAAGGAGGAGATCGAAAGAAAGGAAGGAAGGAAGGAAGGAAGGAAGGAAGGAGGGAGGGAGGTGGGGGGAAAGAGAAAGATTTTTTTAAAAAAAACATACACACACACAACCACATTTAGGCGATGTTCTCAGCCGCGGCAGCAACCCCATGAAAGGCTGAGGGAGAGACCAACCTCACCAAGGCTGACACTCAACCGCTGAGGCCTGGAACATAGAGCAGGGCTCCAAACCTCAGGCAAGACAGAGTCACATGCCTTGGAGAAAAAGCACTGGCTTTTTCCACTCCTTTGTTGCTATAAAGTGTTTGCGGTTCTCCCGAAATGGCGTGGGTCATGACAGCTCCCTCCCCCACCACCTTCGAACACATTCCAAATCCACCACCCACACACATCCATGGCCCTGCAAGAAGCAGCTCTCCGCCTCCTCTGGGGTACAGGATTCTCCCACAGCAGCCGGACTTCCCACGAGCCTCTTTCTCTGAAAGTTTCTGCCCTGCGGCCCTCCAAGCACATTTGGGAGGGAGAGAGAAAGAGAGAGAGAGGAGGAAAACCACAAAGGGAAAGGTGACAAATTCTTCCTTTGGCACAGAGTTAATCCAAAAGCCAGTTGGAAGAGCTTGCAGTTTGGCCCCATGTCCAGCAGGGGGCTGCACAGGGTGACCTGGAAAAAACGTGGGGAGCCCAGGAGGGGCTGGGAGGGATTATTTGCTGGAAATCCAAGAAAGGGTTTCGGAATAGTGGGTCAAGTCCTGTGTTATCTAAGGCCAGTTCATTTGAGGCAGGGAAAAACTCATTTGGCTACTACACTGAAGAAGAAGAAGAAGAAGAAGAAGAAGAAGAAGAAGAAGAAGAAGAGGAGGAGGAGGAGGAGGAGGAGGAGGAGGAGGAGGAGGAGGAGGAGGAAGAATGGAATTCAGTACAGCTCTGCAAGGATTTTGATGAAGGACAGTGGAGTTTCTGAACAAGCAGCTCGCTAATAAACACACATTGGGGCTTAGAGCCGCTCCCCAACAGCTGGAATGGGTTTGAAAGGGAAAGGGGTGAGGAGGTAGTCTGGTCTAAGGAGAGAATGAACCACCCACTGTTCCTACACTTATCACCCTAAGCCAGGGGCTGGGGACCTAGCTGCTATGCGGATGACATGGGACTACATTTCCCATCATCCTGGGTCATGCTGGCTGCTGGGGCTGCTGGGAGATGGAATCCAGCAACACCTCGAGGGCCACAGGTTCCTCAAACAGATGAATCGAGCAATTGAGCCAAGCCACACAGGGACAAGTGTCAGGAAGGAGGGGTGAAAATAAAAAAATTCCTTCCAGTAGCACCTTAAAGACCAACTAAGTTAGTTCTTGGTATGAGCTTTCGTGTGCATGCACACTTCTTCAGATACACTGAAACAGAAGTTGCCAGATCCTTCTATATAGTGAGAAGGTGGGGAGGGGTATTACTCAGAAGGGTGGTGGGAATGGGAGATTGGCAGATAGCTGAGATGAGCCTGTTGACGACTCTTAACGACTGTAATAGGTCTTACAGGACCTATTACTCACCCCTTGCCTTTTCCTGTAAGACCTATTACAGTCGTTAAGAGTCGTCAACAGGCTCATCTCAGCTATCTGTTTCAGTGTATCTGAAGAAGTGTGCATGCACACGAAAGCTCATACCAAGAACTAACTTAGTTGGTCTTTAAGGTGCTACTGGAAGGAATTTTTTTATTTTGACTATGGCAGACCAACACGGCTACCTATCTGTAACAGGAAGGAGGGGAATGCGAGTGTGTGCAGGAGAGAGAGAGAGCGCGCGCCCAGATTCTCAGGCCCATTCAATCTAAGCAAAAAGTCTTTCTCCAACCCAAGTATGATGCTCCGACAGTCCCTGAGAGTAGCGCTAGGCTGGTCAATTGTGGGCATGGAAGAAGCTGCCTTCTACTGTTCCACTGACCTCAAGATTGTTGACTGCGACTGATGGTGGTTTTCCAGGAGCTCAGGCAGGGGGTCTTTTCCTACCCTACCTGGAGTTCCTGGGGATCGAACCTGAGATTTCCTGCATGCAAACTCCACCAGTGAGCTGTGGCCCTTCCCAGAGGAGGAGGAAGAGTAGAATGTGTGTTTGCGCACGCGCACGTGCCATGTTTTTGAATGCTTCACCACATTAAAATAAAAACCCAGGGACGCGGGTGGTGGTGTGGGTTAAACCACAGAGCCTAGGACTTGCCGATCAGAAGGTAGGTGGTTTGAATCCCCGCGACAGGGTGAGCTCCCGTTGCTCGGTCCCTGCTCCTGCCAACCTAGCAGTTCGAAAGCACGTCAAGGTGCAAGTAGATAAATAGGTACTGCTCCGGCGGGAAGGTAAGTGGTGTTTCCGTGCACTGCTCTGGTTTGCCAAAAGTGGCTCAGTCATGCTGGCCACATGACCCGGAAGCTGTACGCCGGCTCCCTCAGCCAATAAAGCGAGATGAGCGCCACAACCCCAGAGTTGGCCACGACTGGGGTCCCTTTACTTTGATCTAGCACATCAGGGTTGAAGACAGAGCATAGCCCTTTCCCTCATGCACTAGTTTATTAAATGCAGGGAGGTTTTTAATAGAAGGGTGTGTGAGAGCACCCTCTGCGCTGTCTGCAGTGAAGCAGCCCAGAATCCTACCACTTTGGCCAAATGCTCACCAAGGGTTCCCTTCAGATCAGGATTCATATTGGCAAACGAATGCTCTGTCAAACTAGGGGTGGCACACATTGCCAGCAAGATAGCTCAGTTGATAAGAGTGTGAACTCTTAATCTCAGGGTTGTGTGTTCGAGCCCCACGTTGGGCAAAAAGATTCCTGCACAGCAGGGGGTTGGACTAGATGACCCTCATGGACCCTTCCAACTCCACAATTCTATGATGTGCCCATTTTGCATGTGTTCAGTTACCAGCCCATTCTGTCATGCTTTTTGAACTTAGCAAAAGAGACTTGAAAACAAACATTTTAAATTGTACACATTCCCCCACCCCAAACACATTTTTGCAGCATCTTTTTAAGCCGAGAACGGAAACACAAAATTCAGAGCACAATCGGAAGGATAAGCGCCTCCCAATCTGCGCATTAGTCTGGGAAGCAAACACTGGAGTGGACAACTTTGCTTACAAGTGCAAACCAAGTGAAATTCTCAAATAAGCCTACTTCAAACAAAAAGCTTTCCTGCACACACAAAAACCGGTATGTCAAGGAGCACGTTCCTCTTTTATCTTCTCCGGGACACATGGGTCTTGTGTGAGTGGGAATCTTTCTCTCCCTCCCCCCTCCCCATTCAATTATAGGAGTCCTGTCCCCCACCAAACACTCATGGCCTCCAGGGAGACTAACTGCTCTTAGAGAAGAAGCTCTTCAGAACTCTTGGCAGTCTGCCTTGCGTGAAGAGGGAGTTATTCTGATCTAGCCTGATGAGGTGTGGCGGAGATGCTAATGAAACGGCTTTCACAAGGAGGACTCCTGGAGTGAGACGCAGGTTGCCCTCAACGCTTCTGGACATTTTGCAGAATGGACGGCAGACCTGACCTTTGCAAACGAAGCAAACACCACAGAGAGACTGGCTTTATTTGCAGACAGTTCCTGGACCCGAAGAAAACCCGAGAAGTAAAATTAACAGCCTATGAAAGAGCAAGGGCTTTATTAAGTCGCCCTTCCACCGGTGGGCCCTTTGCACAGCCAGCATGCCGGCTCATTAGACGCTGAGCCAATTCGCACTCCCCTGCAAGGCAGCAAGCAGAAATCGAAGCAGCCGAGCTCCCCTGACCCTAATTATGACTGCCCAAGGGGCAGCCGCTGCAGAGTCCACACATCTCTGCACAGGTGCAAACCTGCAATTTTATTCAAACCCGGCTATTTGTGTACCAAAGCCCAATACACACACAAGCTGGGTTCTCCAGTTTGTTCCGATGCCTCAGCCTCATCTGGAGCAGGTCGATCAGCCGCAACTTGATGTCGTGCCACTGGGATTCGTCAGAAACCCTCACTGGACATCCAGGCAGGTTTTGCATCGGGAGCAGCCTTGGGAGGAGGCCCTGTGGCGAGCTGGGCATTTGAATCCCTGCCACCCTGGAAAGCTAGACCAGTTTTCTCATGGAGTAATGTAAGCCACACCATAGGGCAGGGGGAGGGGAAGCTCACACCATCCAGTTATTCTCCAAACCAAAAATAAATATAAAATTCAATTTAAATGGGGGGGGGGGAGGTCTGCCATGGAGAGTAGACATGCTGGGGCTTGTGAGGTCTGACTCAGAAGGAGGAAATTTCTAAATGTTACGATGCTAAACTTGCAGGCTGCGGACCATAATGAATGACAGCAATTGGTCCAGCAGCCCAACACCCCACCCTGTATTTGTGGGGGTCCAGGTCTAAGTGAGCTCTGACAAAAGCCTCCGACGTTGCCCCTCTGTTCACAAAGGCAAAGTTCACTGCTGCTTCCGCGCTTGGGGACCGCAGAAAGGACAGCGAGGCGAGGCCCTGCTGGATCCCGTCACGGCAAGCCGTTTCTGGGATATATGCCTGTCGTCATTTTGTTCCGTCAACTTGCCACCAGGTTCAACTTGCGGCAGGGAAGAGAGACACAGAGCTCATCCATCACCCGGCTGCATTCTTCAGAGGAGAGCGCTGCGGCTCAGCAGTCTCCGTGCCTGACAAATCGCCCTTTCCAGCTCATTGGCACTGGGCACAAAAGGGCCGTTCTTCATGCCGGGGGGCGGATTCGGTGGGAATGAGGGGGATTGGGAAGGCTGAGAACAAGAGAGCCTCACCTACCCAAGGAGGCTCACTGATAAATTAAGATGTCATAGGCCCTTGAATAAGAGCTGCCAAGAAGACTAGTTGGGATTTCTTGAGGGTGGCAAATGCCTTCAGCACCACATGAGCAGAAAAATGCCAGAGGTGGCTTGGGGGGCAGCTTGGCTTGGCAGGAACATAACCAACGGTGGTTAAAGTTAGTCAAACATAAGTTTCTAGGTCTCCATTTTTAAACGCTCTCCTGTCCACAGGCCTGTAACCTTCAGCACACTGTCAGAAATAAAAGGAAGTCTGACGTTCTTCCAATTTGCATCGTCTCTGTCTGGCTGCCTGGAAGAAATTCCAGTGAACAGGTTGAATGCCTACTAACAAATCGAGGCTCGCTTCCCATGTGTTCTTACCCCAAAGTTGTGTGGTGTCACATGCTGAAGATCAGGCCCTAAAACAGGGTGCATTCCTTCCTCCCCACCTCCTAGTTTTGTGGTCCTGCGCAACAGACCAGGGTTGGGGTCCTCATTTCACCTACAAGCAAGTATTGAGGTGGTGGGAGAAATCGTATCGCTGCCTTGAGAATTCAACAGGGCCATTAAAAGGTGTGATGTGTTGTGAGAAGTATTTACCCTGTCCAGCAACATCTGCAAGGCCAAAGGTGAACTGCCTTTGCAAGAGAAATACCTGCCATGCAGCCTGTATCTCAACAGCGGAGTCAGAAGAGGCAACGGGTGGAGGAAAAAGGGATCAGCCAGGCTGCCACGGGCTGAAGATCGTTATGCATTTTGGAAGAATTTGTTCTGATTTTAAGGTACTATAGGTCTCGCTAGCTCCTGCAGCAGGTTTTGAGAAAGGGGGCGTGGCTTATCTTTTGCAAAGCTCCATGCGCACAGGTGGCAACCTAAGGCCCTTGCCAAGACTCTGGAGAACCACTTCCAGGCAGAATGGGCAGCTAAAGCAATTCTCATGCTCATGGGGGCAGGGGCCACAGCTCAGGGGCAGAGCATGCGCTCTGCATGCAGAAGGTCCTGGGTCCATTCACTAGAAACGTGTACTTTTAAAATGAGGCTGCATTTAAAACTGCATTTTAACCTGTATATTAAATTAGTTATTCCCCCCTATTATGTTTTTACTGTAATTTTACTGGTGTTAGCAGCCCTGAGCCCGGCTCTGGCCGGGGAGGGCGGGGTATAAATTATTATTATTATTATTATTATTATTATTATTATTATTATTATTATTATTATTTATTATAGACGCTGAGCTAGGCCTGATCGGGAAACATTCTGGCCCCAAGCCTGCTTTTCACTCGGCTGTGCCTGTCTTCAGTAAAGAACGTACGAACTTTCCCCTAAGAGAAAGGGTTTTGTCACAGTAACCTTGGCTCTGCGCCCAGGGCAACCTTCTGCACTTGACAGAAATAGCAGCGTGTCTTTCCTAAAGGCACCACAGCGTGGACACAGAAGAGCATCTTTCCCCGCATGAATGGAAAGCGAGAACGTGGCTGAGTTACAGCCCCGGGGTGGGGGCAAAACCCATCCTTTTGAAAAAGGGAAGTGTGATGGGGAAACATATAGGTGCCACACACTGGACAGACACCCAAACACAGGGCTGTGTGTGTGAGCCCTGGGGTTCTGTGAGCCACACCACCAAAGCTCATAATCCGATAAAATTCAACACCTCTACCTCAATAATTTTTTTTAAAGGAGAAATTCTAGTCCCTATGGCTGTGAAACCAAACTTAAAATAGTGGGTGTGGGATGGTGAAAGTAGTAGGAAACCTGAAGGCTTCGGTGCCTCTTTGTCTTGCTCTGCGCTGGGCTTGAGAGCGGATTTAAATGCAATTCATTTGCATAATCAATTTGAGTCCCCCAAATTCAGCTTTTCATCGGATGGAATTTGGGTTCCCCTGCAGCTGATTTTTAAAACTTGCTTAAGCTCAGAGCACAAAGAGCCCCATTTATAACCTTCTCTTTTTGAATGTGCTGCTTCGCTGGAGATTCAACATGGTCCCCCCCCGCCCCCGCCCCCCCGTTCAGCGGCTGTGGTCATGGTTCACAGGCAGGATCGCAATTTTTTTGCCAAACATTTTCTTTTCCATATATATAGATATACGCGCATGCCTCCAATATAAACGGTGCTTTTAGAGCCACTTGCAAATCTAGGAACTTTGACGTCACTCTTCCTTCCACCTACTCAATCTTGACCACAACAAAGAAGAGTGGTGGGAAAGTTCAGATGGAAAACCGGCCGCCGCGCGCCAAGCCTCAGCCAGAGGAGAGGATATTTATTAGGCGATCCAGCGCAGGGCAGCAGTTTGCCCATCAGGCTGACAGAGCCCTGGGTTCAAACTCCAGCCAAAGCCTCTCGCCGGCTGTCGTGCCTGCTTTGCATCATCAGAGAGAGGCGCACGAGGGAAGAACCCAGGGGCACTGCACAGAAATCTAGGGAGATTCTCCTCCCTGGGGCTCCCCAAAACATGGCTGCTTCAAGCAATCCCTGCAGAGCACCACTGGACAGTGCCATGGCAACTCGCTACATCTCTTGCCTCGGCAATCCTACCTGTGAACCGGGAATGTTGGTGGCCCACCTCTCAGGGTCGTTGTGAGAACCGACAGTGCAAAGGCGGCAAAGCACGTTACGCATGCATGAGGTTCAAATGGTCAACAGGAACCCCAAACCCTGTTATGGAGCAGAAGAAGACAAAGACAAGCCTAGAAGCTGGGTCAGGTGTTAAGACAGGGAGATGCTTCTCTGGGTGAACTCTAAAAATACTCTTCACTGTGGTGGCAGTGGGGAGAGAGAGAGGATTCTTTGAAGGAGCTCAGCCCTGCACTCGCTCTATTCCCAAGCATCCCAAGCCTTTCTGCTGGCCTGTTTCACACATCTGGGGAACTTGGTAGGGTAAAGTCAGCCTGCAATTTGGCCACGTTCCTTTTCAGAAGTAGGTTTTAAGGAGCAGAAACTAATACCACATTTAATGGACACTCGAGCTCTCAAAACGAATTATTTATCCAAAAAGTTTATTTTATTCTATTCTAATTCTTTTTCTAAGGAGGAGATGAACGGCTCTCGCAGCAAATTTTCCATCCGTGGTGTTTTCTTTTAAGTCTTCAACCCCAATCCCGGCTCTTGCCCTGGAAAAGCATTCAAGGAGAGATTCACAGGGCGAGGAGGAGAAGCAGGATAATTCAGAATTAGCGGCGGTGGGGGGGGACGCCTTCCATTAATTAGCCCCTATTGCTCCTGTGAGCGCTCCAATGGGAGAACAGCCTTTACCGAAGGTGTCATGGGCTTTGAAGACACTCAAACTCAGGAGGCTAGGGAGAAACGTGCTAAGAGGAAGGCACGCTTGGCAAACGCTCACCAGGATCATCTCCTGCCTGGAAATCTATGTCCCCACTGTGGAAGGACATGTGGATCCAGAATTGGCCTCCGCAGTCACTTACAGACTCACTGTTTTAAGACCGTGTTCATGGAAGACAACCTTACTCGGCTACGAGGGATCGCCAAAGCAGTAGCAACAGCAGCTCCTGCAATCCCTTCCCTCTGCTTTTCTCAAAATAGCCGGAATCGGTTTTCCCCGAGGACTCAGGGCCCTCTGGGAGAGGAACAGAGGACCAAAGTGGGTGATTATATTAGGGGACGCATGACTGCGCCCCAATGCAGATCGTCACTCAAGCACCGGACAAAAACTGCGGCAACAATGGAAGTCCCAGCCCCGGAGGTCACCTCTAACAAGATTAGCTATGCGTGCTGGGAGAGGAGACTGACGAAACTCCCAACGTGTTTGAAACCTCCATTGTTCAAGGGAGGGGGGGGCCTCTTTGAGCTGCTGGCAGACCGCAAATCCTCCATTAAGTGATGTGCCCAAGGCCACTGACAAACAGAACAAAAAAAGCAAGGGAGGGGGAGGTTTGAAGAAATAAGTGGGCATTCAGTGAGCCTCAATATACCCCATGGAATTGTTCCCGCCTTTCCGTAGCACCAGCAGGGGTAGTTCCCCAGGGTGCCCCGATTTGACAGCCCGGGCACACCATGAATCCTCCTTCACCCCCCACCCCACCCCCAGCTCCAAGTTGACTTTTCAACTCCATTCCGCATCAGAGGCTTTGTGCCTTTGAAACCACAGAAAGCTGCCTCTCCATCCATCACTGACACAGAGCCCTCTAAAGTCTTAAAGCAGCCATTTCGCTCCTTTGCAGTGGGAAAGGCTGTGGGCACAGGGAAGGAGACACAAGAGGAGGAGAGCCCAGAGGTTCTCTCCGCTGCCAGGATCTGGACCTGAGAGGCTGCTGCATCTGGAAAGGACCAGCTTGTAG
The DNA here is from genome assembly GCF_965113315.1 of Podarcis vaucheri. Classification (NCBI taxonomy): domain Eukaryota; kingdom Metazoa; phylum Chordata; class Lepidosauria; order Squamata; family Lacertidae; genus Podarcis; species Podarcis vaucheri. Next base: position 5,383,715 of record NC_138763.1, on the reverse strand, counting down.
CAAGGAGAAGGGAGACGAGGGAGAGGGGCTGGCCATCTGCACCAGGGGGCAGGCGGGGCAGGAGTGCCCTCGCTATGCTGAATGAAGCAACAGAGCAGGCACACAAAGCGGGCACTACAGGACAGGAACGCTCAGCTATTACAGCAACACTGAACCCACCAAACATTTTCTTTTTGGCTTGAAGTGCCGAGGTGTGTTTTCAATGTACCCGCCATCCGCTTGCTGGTTGGCTGGCAAAGGGTGAGGGCCAGGGCAGAGTGGCACCGCTGCAGCTGTGCACCCGAGGCCTAACACAGTTTAACACATTCAGCCACTGAACGTAGCTGGTGGGAGAAGGGAAGGGGGATGACACAAGGCCTGTTGGTGTGGAAGAGTGTGTGAGTGAATGTGTTTGTGTAAGAGAGCCCAGGAGGACCACACTTCTTGCACATTGCTATAGACCCAGTGGAGAAGCACAAACCTGGAGCTTCAGTAGCAGAAACCATGAAAGAGTCCAAGTTAGCTTTCATTCTTTCAAAGGTCATCAGTGATCTCAGCAGCTATCAATATTGATATCTATAGCTGTATATCTGGACGGGATTCAACTAATGAGCACCAGCAGCAGACACCCTGCACAGGGTCTTCATCTCATGCAATATAGCTTTCCTTTGTGGGGCTACCTTTGAAGGTGACCTGGAAACTACAACTAATGCAGAATGCATCAGTGAGACTGGTGACTGGGAGCGGCCGAGACCACATAACACCGGTCTTGAAAGATCTACATTGCCTGCCAGTACGTTTCCGAGCACAATTCAAAGTGTTGGTGCTGACCTTTAAAGCCCTAAACGGCCGCAGCCCAGTAGACCTGAAGGAGCGTCTCCACCCCCATCGTTCTGCCCGGACACTGAGGTCCAGCTCTGAGGGCCTTCTGGCGGTTCCCTCACTGTGAGAAGCGAGGTTACAGGGAACCAGGCAGAGGGCCTTCTTGGTGGTGGCGCCCGCCCTGTGGAACGCCCTCCCACCAGATGTCAAAGAGAAAAACAACCACCAGACTTTTAGAAGACATCTGAAGGCAGCCCCGTTTAGGGAAGCTTTTAATGTTTAACAGACCACTGTATTTTAATACCTTGTTGGAAGCCGCCCAGGGTGGTTGGGGAGGACCAACCCGATGGGCAGGGTATAAATAATAAATTATTATTATTATTATTATTATTATTATTATTTCTTCTCCCCGCTGTGCCCCCTGAACCTTGCTCTGGGGAGGGTGTCAGACGAACCCACAGAACAGCCTGCAGGGGCAGAAGAGGTGGGATTTTTCCGCCTGGCAAGCCGAAAGATCGCCTTACCATAATGCCAAATTCCTTCCTCTGTTCTATATTTTTAGCTTCTTTGACTACTGAGCGGAAGTGAACTGAGATGCACCTGCTGGTCTTTAGGTACACAGGAAGCTGCTCTATGCAGGAGTCAAACCCCCGGTCCTCCGACACTGATGGGCAGCTCCTCTCCAGGAGTTCAAGTGGGGGCTCTCCTCCAGCTCCATCTGGACATGCCAGCGATTGAACCCGGGACCATGTGCAAGCAAGGCAGGGGCTCTGTCACTGAGTTACGGAGCCTTCTAGCAGAGAAGCCAAAAGGGTAAGAATTACCCACCTCTGTCTTCAGTGGTTTCTGCAGTCTCCTTCCTTGTTATACAGGAGACCGGTTTGGGAAACCCTGTTTTAGTGAACTGTGGTGTGAGCAGAGAAGCCTAATTAATAATAATACTTGTGTTGTTGTTGTTGTTGTTGAAGTAGATATAAAGGTAAAGGTAAAGAGACCCGACCATTAGGTCTAGTCGTGGCCGACTCTGGGGTTGCAGCGCTCATCTCGCTCATCTCGCTTCCGGGTCATGTGGCCAGCATGACTAAGCCACTTCTGAAGAACCAGAGCAGCGCACGGAAACGCCGTTTACCTTCCCGCCGGAGTGGTACCGATTAATCTACTTGCACTTTGATGTGCTTTCAAACTGCTAGGTTGGCAGGAGCAGGGACCGAGCAACGGGAGCTCACCCCATTGCGGGGATTTGAACCGCCGGCCTTCTGATTGGCAAGTCCTAGGCTCTGTGGTTTAACCCACAGTGCCACCCGCGTCCCACTGAAGTAGATATATAGCCTGCTTAATTTGCAAAGATACTCAACGCGGCTTACAATCCACGACACGAAAACAATGTTATCACTATTGAACTAATCGATATGAAGGAAGCCACAACAAGGAACATCAAAGCCAAGCCCCCATAACAAAATCCAAAACTGCCATTGAAGCGAAGATGCCAAAGATGTAAACGACGCGCAGCAATGAGGTGCCTGAAGCTGTGGAAATGAAATGGACTTTTGCTCAAAAAGGAATGCCTTCTTCCTTTGCAAGCATGCCTTGGAGCAAAGCCACAGCCTTTGAGAAAGGCTCCTGCGCATGGCTGCCAACATGTGCCCCTTTCGCAAGGCAGCGTGTGCTGCCCAGACAACAGAGGGGAAGGGGAACAAGCTCTCTGGCTGAACGGGAGAGCGAAGCAGCAGTGCCACCAGGCAGTCACTAGGGGGCGCCTCACGCCCCAAGATCTCTCCCTCTTTCCTGGAGATGCACTTTTGCTCCGTGACTCAAGCCCCACATTACTCGGGGCAATGACCAATTAAGCGATCTCCACTGGTGATAATTTAAAACACACACACACAATGTCGAGGCTGAAGGTGGCACACTGAGTTGTTCAGCAGGTGGACCAGAGGTTGGCTGGAACTTTGCCCTAGTTTGCCTCGCAAAGGCTAAATAAAGATGAAGGCCCATTTCCAAGAACAGCACATTCTCTGCTGCTTGGTCTGCTTTGGAACGCAGGTGAGGCACCTCCACCACTGTCGCCCCCTCCATGTAAAAAGAGTTGCTTTATTCAGAAAGACAGCAAGACAGGGAGGTGAGGCCACAACCTTTCCCCTGGCAAGCTTGTTTTCTGTGTGCAGCGATGCATATTTATTGTTTGATGCAGAGAAGCACTCCAACTTATACAACATCCCCGCCCCACTTGCAGTCTGATGTGGTGAAAGCCACAAACAGGGTTTATCGCCTGTTTGTGATGACCCGGCACAAGTAAGAAGGTACGGTCCAAAGCAATTTGGTAGAATCAAGCCCGAGTTCTGTTCATGCTAGAGGGAAGGACTGCGGTGACAGACTCAAATAACTTGGAGGGCCAGTTCAGATGCCATAAATTTTACAGATAGGTTGAGCTGGGGCAGATGGAGATTTATTGGTTCTCGAAAGACCTACACTGGCTCCCAGTACATTTCCGAGCACGATTCAAAGTGTTGGTGCTGACCTTTAAAGCCCTAAACGGCCTCAGTCCTGTATACCTGAAGGAGCGTCTCTACCCCCATCGTTCTGTCCGGATACTGAGGTCCAGCACCGAGGGCCTTCTGGCGGTTCCTTCGCTGCGAGAAGTAAGGTTACAGGGAACCAGGCAGAGGGCCTTCTCAGTAGTGGCACCCACCCTGTGGAACTCCCTCCCATCAGATGTCAAAGAGAAAAATAACTACCAAACTTTTAGAAGACATCTGAAGTCAGCCCTGTTTAGGGAAGCTTTTAATGTTTTATAGGTTGTTGTATTTTAGTGTTTAGTTGGAAGCCACCCAGAGTGGCTGGGGGGACCCAGCCAGATGGGCGGGTATAAATAATAAATTATTATTATTATTATTATTATTATTATTATTATTATTATTATTATTGGTTCAAGCACAAAGTGATGGTCAAAGCTGAACCCACATCCCTTCCTTATGTCCCAAGACATATAAACTATGTTTTGCTCATTCTTTTTCATTTCCTTCGTCTCTTGCACTTTTCTGTCCTTTCTCCAGGGTCAGCTATAAACGGGAAGCTCCTTAGAACAGGGTTCTCTTGCTTTTTCATTCTCTTCAAGCGCCGTGCAGACTTCACCGTTGTCACTGAGGTGATAACGGAGATTGAGAGCCAAGCGTCGGCATTTCTGGGCGTGCAGGAAGAGAGGTTTCTTAAATCCTCGCCTCCTTCTCTCCAGGCCACACGTCTCCTTGCAATTCTATGAACTTTCACCCAGACATTTGCTGGCAGGTGAAACAATGCAGACTTTTGACACCCGGGCGTCACGTTGCCACTTAAGTCGGCCTCTGCTCACATCACTCGACGGGCGGTGACTCAGGGTGACAGAAAAGAAAACACCGGCCACGTCGGCGGCTGTAATTAATACTTGGAAGAAAATCACAAGAGCCTCCTCGAAGCCCAGCCCAGATCCACGGGAAACCCAAAAGGATGGGAGGCTTTCGGACACCTTCTGGGGGGTGCAAGTTTCATCCGATTCCTTCCCTGGAAAGGAACTCATACCTCACCTTGCCATTCTCCTCTCCACACATGTGCCACAAGCATATTAGGAGGGGAGCCACTTCTACCTGAAAACCAAGGCCTTTCAGTTACGGGTGCTGAAGGAATCTGACTGCTGTGCGGATCAGAATGCAGCGTTATCTTCCGCAACCCACATCATCTTCAAACCTTGCAGCACAATTCTGAGCTGGAGAAAAATGTACCAACTTCCCACCCCCTTTAAATGCCACTTTAAGGAGGGGGGTGGGGTGGAGAGAGATGTTTTAGAAATGCTCACACTGAGAAAAATAGAAATATGCATTCTTTTTGTACAGTTTGTTTAAGAAAAACTGCACATTGATGAGGAAGTGGGACGGAACGGGCTTATGAATAAACTTGCTGAAGAGCTGGCAAGAGCTGGAAATGGAATGGTCTCCAACTTCCCCCTGAAGCATCCTCAAAGGCTGGAACTGCCATGTTTTATTCTCCACCTCTTCTTTGAAAACATGACACTGCGCATTCCACCCACCCAGCTTGGCATCTCTAGCCGGAAGGATCCTAGTTAGGGGTCATGGAATGTCCCTGAGGAACTGCTGCAGCCAGAGCACAAAAAACTGGTGGCTCAGCCAGGTGTGAGTCACCTTCACAGGTGAGCTGGGAGGAAGGAATGAGCCGGTGGACACAGCTGCAAGTTTTCACATCAGATATGTTTTCAGCTGGTTTAACTGGATTTTAAACCAATATTTTCATATTTGCTTTTTAAAATGTTCTGCCCCACTGGGACAGCACAGGTTATCCTTTCAGAAAGCACACCCATACATACATATAATGACCACTATTTGCATTTTAAAGAGAAGGCAAAAGTAACTTAGGGGGTAGGGGGAATATTGCTTCCTTGAAGACCCCCCCTCCCCCTTTCACACACCAGAAAACTAGGCCACCCATCAAACGAATGCAGTTCCAGTGTTTGAAATCACCAAGGGGAGCAGGAGGCCAGATTGCCTGTAGAGCGAACACCACTTTGCCTCCTCATTTTAATGAAATTACTGCACAGCCCCATTTCCCACTCATCTTTCCACCGCGACTCATTTCGAAATGCTCCGCTGGCTTCCCAGTGCCCGGAGGCCGGCGTGCGGCTTCACTCAGCTGCTGCTGCTGCTGCTGCTGCTGCTGCTGCTGCTGCTGCTGCTGCGAATGTTAAAAAGCCGAGCTCGAGAGGACAGGGCACCCCATAATCTCAGAGCGCTCGTGCACTTTTTGATCATGCTCAAACGTTTGGCAACGGGGCGGGAAAGATCACAGGGAGATCTGAGCAGCTGGATCAGACGACAAGGTCTCCCTCTAGTCCCTCGGTTCCGTTTCCCAGCATGGTGCAGGTGCCTCTGGGAAGTTCGTAGGCAAGAGCCAAGGGGAAGCCTGGAAAAGAAACCTTTCCAAATCCCTGTGCAGTTCAAGAGCATGTCAGCTGAGCTGCAGGACAGCCCTGTTTGGTCTCCAAGGGGAACCCAGCACATCTGAGAACTCTTGGGCATGGCTCTTGCGCCATCACTCTTTCTCCTCCCAGCAGGTGCTCTTTGCTCTCCAGAGTAGGAACTTGGTCAGCTCCCAACAGCAAAGAAAGGGTTCTCCGTTAAATCAATCTTGTGTGGACAGGTCAGCGGCAAGCGCCTTTCAGACGCTTCAGTGCCATAGCTAATGGGAAACAATGAAAAGCCCAGAGACTCAGCCACAGCAGAGGCAACAGCACTGGGAAGAGAAACCATAAAGGGGGGAAGAGAAACCATAAAGGGGGGGGGGACACACAGAGAAGCCGTCTCCCCACATGCATCCAGAATACCGCCTTGTCTCTCGCGTCTTTATGTGTTCCACGGTGTGGGGAGAGGCAGCTTCCCACGCCACTCGCGCACCAAGACTGGCCTCTGGCGTTACAGGCAGTGCCACTAGCCAGATCTGCGAGTGTCACCTGCAACTGAAACATTCAAACCCTGCCTTTCTGCCCTAGCAACAGGACCTGGACATCTTCTATATGGTCTGACCTTTAGTCTCGCCCACCCCATTCCTCCCTCTGCAAGCTCGTTTTCCGATGGCTTACTGGAAATGCCATTAACTAAATAAATAGCCAGGAGATGTGCTGGCCTCGTGGACAATGAGAGGCTTCCTGCCATCCAGGTTCCCAATGCATCACTACCCCTGCTTATCTGGAAAATCATGAAACCACTGCCCTTATTAGAAAAGCGAGTGGGCGATGCAGGTATCTTGAGCCACAGGATGAGCTGCAAGTCCGACATGCTTAAGACAGCAGCAAAAGGCCCGGTTTTGCAGAGTGCTACTCAGATAATTTGCTTGTGCCACCTCTTAGACGGGCATCTCCTCTCTGCCCATGGCACCAGGCAGTCTAGATTGCAAACAATGTGTCCATGGTGCCCCCCGTCATCAGTTCCGATAAGCAGGCAGCAAGTCTATGCAGCAGACCAATGGGAATTTCTCCCCGTGCTCGGTACTCACCTAAATGGTCTTCTTCAATTATTGTTACTCCTATTATTATTACTAATTGAATTTATATACTGCCCTATACCCGGAGGTCTCAGGGCAGTTGACAATAAAATCACATAAAAACAACAACCCAGTAACATCCCCCCCAAAAGAGCCAGATTTTAAAAGTGTATAGGATGTTGATCAGGTCAACCAAAGGCCTGTTGGATCTCTGGGGGAGGAGGCACACGAAGGAGGGCCTCAAGAAGATGATCTCAGGGTCTGGCAAGGTTCATATGGAAAGAGGCGGTCCTCTCAACATGAGAGATAACCTTCGCACACTTAGCAACGATAGCCAGCATTTATACAGTGCTTTAGACAGCACTCAAAGTGCTTCAAGATGCCTTATCAGGTGCTAATCCTGACCACAACCTCCATAAGGTAGGTCAGCATCCTTACCCCAAATTGAGAAAGGCTGAATGTGGCTTGTCTTAAAGGTTACCTAGAGCGATGTGGCTATACCCCAACGCTGTTAGACTACCTCCCATCATCCCTGGCCAGTGGCCGTGCTCGCTGAGGCTGATGGGAGCTGGAATTCATCCATTTACGGAGGGCACCGCACTTGGCGCATTCAGAACTGGTAGTATTTGCTCAGACCTGCCTTCCTTCCAAGGGCCTTCCTGCAGATTTTGTTGTTAATCCCATTTGCGTGAGCTTGCTATTGCTTAATCATCCTTGCAATAAAGCAGGGATGGGACTGACCTGGTCTAAGCGGAGAGCCCCGTCCAGGAACCGCTGCTCACGCAACTGCTTGGCAATCTGGTGGAGGTTGAGGACTGCCTGGCGAACTTCATCTACCGAATGCCGGGGAGAGATAGCGGGGATTTCCTCTGCCGCAAACGCCTTCTCGGGGTTCTCAATCATGCTCTGGGCATGGTCATAGCTGAGCTTTGCGCAGGAGCAGATCACAGTCCGCCCAAACCACTCGTCAAGAATCTGCAATGACAAGATGGTGAACGAGGAAAAATGAGTTGGTTAGTACAGTGGTGCCCCGCAAGACGAATGCCTCGCAAGACGGAAAACTCGCTAGACGAAAGAGTTTTCCGTTTTGGAGGTGTTTCGCAAAACGAATCTCCTATGGGCTTGCTTCGCAAGACGAAAATGTCTTGCGAGTTCCTGCGGGGTTTTTCCCCCTCCCCCCTTTTTCTAAGCTGCTAAGCCACTTATCAGCTGATCCGATAAGCCGCTAAAAGCCGCTAATAGCGCTAATCCGTCAATGGGCTTGCTTCGCAAGACGAAAAAACTGCTAGACGAAGAGAATCACAGAACGGATTCTTTTCGTCTTGCAAGGCACCACTGTACTCAAGAGACACTCCAGGAAAAATCATTGCAGGAACACGTCTAGAAAAATTTGAAGGGTGCGGTCCTTACCTTGCCTTACAGACATGGCCATATGAGAGTCAGTGCGTTTCACATGACCAAAGAATCCACATTGTCCAAATAAGTGTCTGGAACTTTACTAAGGTTGTAAGGATGACACCCCACGGTCCATTGTTCTCAATACTAGCAGTGTCTTCTCGTGTTTTCAGGCAGAAGCTTTCTTAGCCTCTGGACCTGAGACCATGAGGTCTTGTATACATTCCAAAAGGAACAGGCTAAAGATCCCTCCCACCAATAACTAATAAACACAGAGGATGAGATACTAAGGAAGTGAAGGGGAAAGTGGGCAGGCAGGGGAAAAAGAGAGGCAAAAAGCAGCTCACACTAGTGGAAATTTTCTGCTGCCCCCTTAAACGTTAGGCCATCAGCAGGAAAAAGGAGAAGAAGCCAAGCCAGTGGGAGACAAATAATTAGCTAGCTAATGAGGAATACACAGTTCCTATCTTTTGCTCTGCTTAGCACGGCAAGGCACTTTTCTTCCCAGGCTGCCCTCCTGCAAGCTGCTGCGGAGGGAAAATGAAGAATTGTGTTGCTGGAGACAAGCCCTAATTGCCTGCAACCATTTGAACTCTCCATGAAGAGAGGCATGTGCCCTCTTAGTGCGACACATTAAACGGCTCTTAAGCCCTTCCCTCCATCTTCTCCTCACCCTTCTTAATCCCTGGCTGTCAGGAACAGCTGCATTAAGCCAAGGTTCTCATTAATCTCGACCCGAGCCGTTACAGCTCAATGCAAGACATCTCAGAGCCATTGGAAGCATTAACACTGCCAATCTGTACATGAGCTAATTCCATAAATCCAGGCAAATCTGCCTTAAAGGTGTTACTGCCTGGGCATGGGCACAGGCAGAGATTTCCCGTCAAGTGCAGCTCCCAGAGCCAAGGGCAACTGGAGCACAGCCTCTGGGCAAGATGAAATAAATTTAAAAAGGAGGAGGGAGGATGAAAGCGGCTTCCAGCCCAACGCGAAAGCTGCAGAGATCTGAATTCAGGCCAGGTGAACTGGTTGGGATGTAGAGCAACCCTTTGGCTGTTCAGTTTGGGGCTGATGGGAGCTGTGGTTCAAAGAACATTGAGATGGCGGGGGTTTGTGGAAGGCTGATTCACAGGGATTGGAAGCAACGGAGATGCAGGCAACAGTTGTGGTATGAAGGGGTGGAGAACAACATTAATTCATGGAGGAAGGAGATCAGTCTATAGCTATTAACCAGGGTGGCTGAATAAAGTCTCCGCATTCAGAGGCAATGTGGGAAATAACTCCAGGCCTTTCTACCCTACTGTGCACCCCAAGTGTTTTTTCCGGGCTTAAATGTGTCCTTGAACGCTGACTTTTGACTTTGGCCCTGCCCACCGCTGGTCAGGAGGCCCCTGGAAGATTGCATAGAGAAGAATGCAGCCCTAAGGCCTAGACGTGTCTTTGAACCCTGCAATGTATCTTTGAACACCATTTGCAGGGGTGCTGTGTGAGCTTCTGGGCTTCTTGGAGACAGCTGATTAAACCAATCAGGGTGCTTGACAAGATGGACTTTTTGACCGACCCAACGTGGAAATTCTTAAGTTTTATGTTCCACCCAGAAATGAACCTATCTGGACCAATTTGCACACAACAGCTCTTGTGCTTCCTAACTAGCAGTAAGCCTCCGATTCAAGTTTCCCGCCTGTGATGTCGGCGCTGCCAACTCAGGCCTGCACACCTGAAGTTGTGTTTTTTGAGCTTATCTGGTCAATCAATGGGACAATCCAAGGGGCAACTCTGAATGATTTATACCTAGTCCTGCAAAGCTGCTGGGGCTTACCTTGCCTTGAGGAGTCAGCTTCCATATGACGGAGAAGGTGAGTCTGTCCGTCATAGGATTGAGACTGCACAGCTGCTCACAGAGGAGTTTGGGGAGCATGGGGATCACCTAGGAAACAAAAGTACTGTATGTGAAAATGAATTCAGTTTCCCTGAAAGCAGTATTTTAGTTTTCCACTGACACCAGTGCAGAGATTTCTGCTTGTACAAAGAGACTTTCCTCCCTCTGTTCACCACCCCCATCTGCTCCAGAGGGTTGGAAGAAGCCCCAAGGGCAGAGTTAGGAGAGGAGGAGAATGCCTGGTTGCACAAGCAAATAAAGTCCTTGTGCCGATGGAACAATTGCCTTAGTGCTACGTTGGATTCCACCCATGAGCAATAATATTGTGCTTCTACTACTTTGTCATGCTATGTACACATATTTATTTTTCTTACTGTCTGTGCCATCTGTATGGCAAATTTGGACAGTGACAGCCAAGAATTGGGCTTTTCCAATAACATCCTACTCTCATGTGAAATCCCCTTCCTCCAAAGGTAAGGAAAGGTACGGTTCTTTGATGGCTTTTTGGGAAAGATGGAACGCACACCTCCTCTGTCAGCCTTCTGGGTGACAACATTGAGCTGCTTCACCCAACACACTAAGCCAAACATTGGCTTTGGGAGACCACACAAATGAGAAGAGCCTACGGCCAATTTGCTCCCCCCACCCCCCAGTCCTTTGTGCTGCCTTGGCTTAGAACGGTGTCTGAGCTAGGACTTGTGGTTAAGCTCCCCCCTTGCTAAGCTCAAGCTGTACCTAAGGTTTGGTTTCAGGTACCAGATGAACAAGGCCATTGTTCTCAGCATTTTTTCTACAGTTGCCTTTCTGCAGTGTTGATATTGAATTGTTAGTGTTTAAACTGCTACTTCTGATGTGATATTTTTCTCCAGTTAGGGGTTCTCTGGGTAAGCACAGGCAACAGCTGCCTTTCCTGTCAAAAGGGCTCCCCATACCATTCTGGGTCACTGACTGCATTTACACCAAGTGATGCAAAAACCTGCCGATAACGTCACCACTATTGCTAAATGAAGTAAGCATGCAGGTTACAAAAAAAAGAGAAAAACACCCAGTCCCGCCAAAAAAAGTGGGGTGGAGGATGAAAAAAATCCCAGGACCCTGTGTAAGTTTCACAATGCAAACATTTTCTATCTACATGCCAAGCCTTCACGGGAAAGCTCTTAAAATATTTAATCACGTTTGTGGCTTGGCACCCAATCCCTGCTCATAAATCCACTCTAATTGCCTGGCAGAGTTTGGGATAGCAGGCCTGGCTGTTGAGTCTCCAGCCAGCCGGGAAAGAAATCGCTTTTCCATATGAATCAGCAGGGCAGGCTGAACTGGAAGGTCAGGAGGGCAGCAGGGTCCGATAAGCTGTTCCTCTAGACACAAAAGGCGGCCAGCTGTGTTATTCCAACGGCAAGGGAGCACGTTGACAATAGGAGCCGGCCCATAACTCACAGATGTCCTACGTGAGGCCGGCCATGCCTCGGCCTGCTTAATGGGAGGCTATCCACTTGAGAAGGGGCAGAGCCCTTCAAGGAGGGTCAGAAAGGCCCACCGCCAATCAAAGATGGGAGCGCTAGCTGCAAGGTATTGCAATCTCAGATAACAACCAGGAGCAAGCAGAAAGAGATTAGCAAAAAGCCCAGCTGGAGCCAAGGATGCAGCTGGAGAGCGGCTCTTCGTGACCAGGAGGCACCTACTCAGACTCTTTACTGGTAAAAAGAAGAGCAAAGGAGGGAAACCTCCGCTGCCAAGGTGGGACGTTGGGCTACTGATCGCTTATCTAAAGTGCCCCTGATAAGGGCCAGAGCTGCGTGGTAGAACTTCTCTTTTGGATGCAAAAGGCCTCAGGTTTAATCCTGAGCATCTCCAGGTCAGGCTAGGAAACCCTGCCTGAAACCCTGCAGGGCCGTTGCCAGGCAGAGTAGACACTACCAAATTAGATGAACCAAAGGTCTGGCTTAGTATGGCCCAATATTCCTCCGTTCGCCTACCTTCAGAGGTGAGGTAGGTGGAGACTGGGGAGAGGGCACCATTCGTGGTGGCAGCGCCATTTGGGGAGAACTCTCCCACAGGCTTGCCTGGCGCTGAAAGCAAGGTCTTTCTGAACGGCTTTTTCGGCAAGGCTTTTAAATCTCTCTGCTTAGATCCATTAAATGCTGCTGAGATAATGTTAGGTTGTCCCGCTGTTTCAACTATTATTTTGCAAGTTCCCTCTTTGCATGTTTGGGCTACAAATTGTAAACCTGGAAGCTGTGACTGAAACTAAAGAAGGGCAGGGCATATTGTTAAATACGCAAATAAATGGAAGTTATTTGGCCACCTGCAGTGTGACACTGAACAACCTAGTCTCTCCTTAAGGTAAGAGCACAACCTGTATAGGCCAGGCTGAACACAGAGACAGCAATCTGACAACCATTTGTGTAAGCTGAGAGAGAGCACACCCACAGTTGTCATTTTTATCCCTGGTGTTGCATTTTTAGATTTACATTACAAGAAGCCTGCTTCCTACCAGATCCACCCAGCAGAGTAATGTTTTTCCTTGTTTATTTTATAAGATTTCTTAGCCATCCTTCACCGTAAGGTCCCAGCAATATAATTAAAAACAAGTAAAAAGTGTAACAGTTTATATACAATTTTATATAGATATAGTTATATATAAACACACAATTCCAAGCAAAAGCAGCACAAGATTAAACAAAATAGGAGAGGTGGTCACACTTTGTTTCTTGAAATCATTTCTACAGCACACCATCAGCCACAAAATTTCCTGGGTGGTTTTTGATAATAAGAACAGCAACAATAATTTAAAAATGCAGCATCACAAAACAATAACAAAACAGCGAATTCTAGTAGTATTTAAACAATGAAATATTTTAAAGGACAGAATAGAAAGGTGTTCGCTTGTCCCCCAAAATACAACAAGGTAGGCATCAGGCAAGCTTCCATGGGGAGAGAACTCTAAAGTTGGAGTTCTGCCGCAGAGAAGGCTGTCTCTCCTTCCTCCCATGCCAGGAACACGATAGGTGGGTGAGGGAGTAAGAAGAAAGTTTGCAGATGACATCAGTGCACCAAGAGGACAATGTGGCTGTTGAACTGTACAATGGATCAACCCAATTTAGTCACATCTTTGCCATTCTGACGGGGCAGGACGCAGATCGGGAGCAGAAGACATGGGGTGGTGGCATTTCTGAGATTCTCAAAAAGCCAAACAAAAGACGGCTCTGCAACTATGCAGCAACGGCAGAATAAGCTCAGGGCTCTTCAAGGACTGCAGACAGGTCTCCCAGCCTTCAGAGCCGCTGAAAAGGAAGGCCCTGGCAGTCTCCACCCCCATTGTTCAGCCCGGACACTGAGATCCAGCGCCGAGGGCCTTCTGGCGGTTCCCTCATTGCGAGAAGAGAGGCTACAGGGAACCAGACAGAGGGCCTTCTCGGTGGTGGCGCCCACCCTGTGGAACGCCCTCCCATCAGATGTCAAAGAGATAAACAATTACCTGACATTCAGAAGACATCTTAAGGCAGCCCTGTTCAGGGAAGTTTTTAATATGTAACGCTGTACTGTTTTTAACACTTGATTGGGAGCCGCCCAGAGTGGCTGGGGAAACTCAGCCCGATGGGTGGGGTATAAATAATAAATAAATTATTATTATTATTACTATTATTATTTCAGGTGACCCTGGTCCTTTGCTAAGTCACCACCTTTCATAGCTCAGCCAGAAGAATCCACTGGGAGCTGCCCAGGGTCCTGATCTGCCTTGCCTTGCCTGGACTTGCCCTGGAAGAGGATCTGGCAACTGTCATCGCCTCCCCTGCAAGCCCCATGAGATTACAGGCCCACCCAGGTTTGGACTGAGCGAGAAGAGCGGGTGTCTGAGCTCCACCCTCCTCTGCCCAAACCCACCAACTGCACCATACCAGCCTTGACCTCCAGTTTCCCCAAACATCCCTCTCTCCTCATTTTGCCTTGAGCTGTTATGCTTCCAGACTCTGGGCTGGTCCTGGGATAGGAGGGCTCACGGTGAGCGTTGTAATCGAGCTCCAGGAGGGTTCGGGGGCCACCAAGTTCAAACGCAGGCCAGCCAGGGAAGGTCCATCCCCAGCGGGAATCGTGGTGGGGAAGCCTGGAGGAAATCAGCACGGCCAAAGGACAAAACCCCTTTTCATGGAAAGTAAAATGGAGCGCTTCCACCAAGTCCCACTGACAATCTTGTTCCCACCGCTCAACCTGGCTGCCTGCCCACACCCACTCAGTTTGAGGGCTCGTTCAGGCTTCCCAGAACAGGCCCTCCACCAGTGGCCTTTGAATCAGGTGGAGCCATGCTTACAGCCTGATGGCTTCCATGGCTCTGAGCCCGTGGTTTAGGGAGGGGACTCGGAGACTTAATCATGGGGTGGCCTCATGCACTGAAAGACACTCAAAGGAAACAGGCAATTTGTTTATGAGCCAAGAGTTTCTGCTCAAGAGTTTCCTTTCTTTCCCTCTTACTTTCTGTATCAACACTTCCATGAATTCAAACTTCGATCACCTCTTTGTTATTCCGCTTGAAGCTATCAAAATATCAACACCCCGACAACCTGCTGGTGTCAGAAGTGAACGTCTTGAGGCCCTTGGACTCGACATGAAGACTGGCTTCCAGTTCCGATCTTTGATCTCCATTATAAAAGAGGACCAGTAAAATATTGTAGGGATTTATGGCTGACCTTCCCCACTCAAACTACTTCACACCTAAAACAACACACAGGGACGTGCCAGAAGGGAGAAAACTGTTTAGGTTTGCCTGCTTTGTAGAACCTGATACACTCATCACTAAGCCTTGCACTTTCTCAAAACAAACCATTAGCCTTTTGCACAACTACTCCTTCTCTCCCAGACAGGCAAGTTCAAGTGAATTAGTTCTGCAGATCTATTTGATTTCCTTGCAAGGTTCCCCCACCACCACCACCATGTTCAACTGGAGCTGCAACACTACCCACGTCAAGCCTGATTTTCTCCAGGGCTGCTTTCCCATGGTATTTCCACCATACTGACATTTAGTGCTCAGAACAAAGAAGATTTGCACGGAAAAATATACATTTCTCCATTTTAAAAAACCCATTGCCTACTGAATAAAGAGTATTTCTTATTTTCAGCTTCTGCCTCTTGGGATAAGCACTGGGCTTCGGCGCCCTTTCCCTAACAAAGAACCATGATCAATAATTTCCATGATCAATAATCAGCAACACACAAGCAGCTAAGAGAGTTCTAAACTGAAATATTCCATTTTATTGTCCCTCCCCCTTTGTCTCTCCCTAGTCTGAATGCAAGCTATAAGCTCCTGGCAGGTTTTATGTTATTCTATAAAGAGTCAAATACAGCAGCTCTGCAATTAATACTAAGAATAAAGGAATAAATCACTAATTAGCAAAACATGCCTATTCAGAAGTGTCACAGTGTTGAATTGCAGCAACATGGGCACCTGAAAGACGAAGACTACTTTACACAATGAACATGATTAACGTATGGACTTCACTATCAATTCTGCACCAATTGCACTGGCTACCAGTGTGTTCTGGGCCCAGTTTAAAGTGCTGGTAGTAACCACTCAGGCCATAAAGGGTTTGGGACTGAGTTACCTAAAGGACCACTGGTACTCGTATAACCTGCCTATAATCTAAGATCTGTGTCTGGGGTCCCAGTTGCATGAGTACCATGCAGTTAATGCCTGGGTTGGCATTCCAGAAGGTCTTAAAAACTGAACTTGCTGCTATTGCCTTAAGCAGGCTCAGGTGAGCGAATTCAGCTCCCATTGCTGCATCCGGTTAATGTTTCCTAGTCCGCCTGCACATTCTGTTGCTTTTATTTCTCACTGGACACCACCTTGTGGAAGGCTGGCCTCTGAAAAGCAACTGCTAAATAACCCATATAAATAAAGAGCCTGGAGGATACAAACCTGTCAATAGCTATTAACCATGACAGTTGCATGGAATTTCCCATTTGGGAGCAGCAGCCGTGCCCCCTGCCAGCTTTATTATAAGGACGATAATAAAGCACAGGAAATGTCTCATTTCCGCCCAGTTTCTTGGCAGAAAACCACGATCTGTTTGGGCTTGTGGGCAGCATCCAGAAGAACGTTATCTGCCTGTGTTTCGCTCTGGGGCACTGATGCGAATCTCACCTTCTGCACGAGGTAGACGCTTGTTGCTCTCTTGCTCGCGATTTCATCCAGGGCCGTGTCCTCCTTCACAAAGTAGCTCACATCTGCAATGTGGACACTCACTTCGAAGTTACCTGAAACGGCAGAGGGAAGGTGAAAGGTCAGGTGAGAAAAGGAAGCAACGGGAAATAAAACAAATGCACGGCCATTCTATTCTGCAGCTGTGAGATTCTTCAAAATGCAGGAGGACCAGATCTTCTACGGTACAAAGCTCAGGCATCGGACATTCACTATGCGACCTCTTCCAGGGGTAAGTGAATTTCCCTGAATTGACTGGATGTCAGTGGTTCATTCTAGACATGCACTCTAACACTCCTGTTACATTTGAACTGGGGGAGCAGGTAGAGGGGCTCATCATAACTTTTACCATATTTTTTGCTCCATAACACTCACTTTTTTCCTCCTAGAAAGTAAGGGGAAATGTCTGTGCGTGTTATGGAGTGAATGCCTACGGATGGCGGGGGGGTCTGCTGCAGTCATGAGCAGAGGATCCATGGTTCCCCTTCCTTTCCTCCTCCGTGGCTCGCTTTGAAACAGCAAAGCGGGAGAAGAGCTGCTGAGTGGGGAGGAGAGAGGGACAGAAAGCCTGCTTGCTTTAAAGGAGGAAAGCAGGAGAGAAGAGGAGCCGCTTACATGAGTGTAAGTGGCTCCTGTCTGGTTGGCTCCTTTAAAGCAAGCAGGCTCTCTGTCCCTCTCTCCTCCCCACTCAGCTGGCTAAATAGCAGCAAAGTTTTTCAGCGAGCCGGGGAGGAGGGAGAGAAGCAGAGCCTGCTTGTTTTAAAGGAGCAAAGTGGGAGAGGAGAGGAGCCTTATCCTCTTATACCCCTCTTCTGCATTATTAGCAGCATCCTTCTCCACACACCCCACGCGTGCTTCTTGCCCCTTGAGTGCTTTTCCTTCCCTCCCCACTTAAAACGTGGTTACAAAGCACAGATCCACATGGATCCTCAGGATTTTTGCACTGGGTCACCCCAAATTCACCATCAGATCACATAGCACGCACCCACTGTTTCCTGGGGCCGCAGTGATGCAAAAACGTGGTTACAAAGCATGGATCCACACGGATCCTCATGATTTTTGCATTGGGCTACCCCAAACTCACCGTCAGATCACATGTCTGTGGCCACAGCATGAACCACAAAAATCATACATCCACTGTTTCGTTTAGAATATTTTTTTTCTTGTTTTCCTCCTCTAAAAACTATGTGCGTGTTATGGTCTAGTGCGTGTTATAGAGCGAAAAATACGGTATATGCCTGTTGTCTTTGTCCATGGAGTTTTCTTGGCAGGGATACTGGAGTGGCTTGCTGGTTCCTGCTCCAGGCGAATCACGTTTGGTCAAAACTCTCTACTATGACCTGTCCATCTTGGGTGGCCTGCACAGTGTAGCTCATAGCTTATCTGAGTTATTCAAGCCCCATGGCAAGGCAGTGATCCATGAAGGGACCTCATGAGAAGAGAATACTTCCTGGAAAAGACCCTGGTGTTGGGAAAGATGGAGGGCACAAGGAGAAGGGGACGACAGAGGACGAGATGGTTGGATAGTGTTCTTGAAGCTACCAGCGTGAGTTTGACCAAACTGCGGGAGGCAGTGGAAGACAGGAGTGCCTGGCGTGCTCTGGTCCAGGGGGTCACAAAGAGTCGGACATGACTAAACGACAAAACAACAACAAGCAGGTAGAGGAAGGAATAGAACTGACTCTGATTAGGGTTACCAGCCAACTTGGAGGAGGGACTGAGGGGAGCAAAGTGGACTTTCTTTCAGCCAAGTTGCCAGAAGAGAAGGATTTTCTTACTGCAAATTCTCATGCCTCAATGTGTACCGAGGAAAGCCTTGAGACCCTGGGCAAGCCTCCCCTCTCTGGTCCGGAGGTGGAACCTACTTCCGACTTCCAGGAGGCAATGTGACCAGATGCCCTACCTTCACAGAGAAGCAACAAACAAAACTCACAGGGATCCCACAAAGCAAGGACAATTATACAACTGCCCTCATATATCAGAGATACTACATAGTTCATCCAACAGGTAGAGGGATAAAGTATTGATAATAGTGAACATTTTACTACACTGGATGCCAACTCCATATATACTTCCGTAACCTATGGGGGAACAAGGTCCATAATTGAATGCATTTTGATTTCTCATTCCTCAGCTAATGAATCCACTCTTTTTTCTTTTTCTTTTTCTTTTTAAGGGATTTGATGGACATTATTTTAGCAAAGAACTATTTATGATTCGACATTCAGTTTTCTTTTCAAATAAAAGGGGTGGCTATAGCTAGTTTGGTAGTGCCAAGTATTTCCAATCTGTAAATGGCTGAGCTTGAGAATGCTAGTATTTTAAACTCTGTACACAGTCCTCCTAAGAAACATATCAGATGTTATGGTTGCCACATAGAAGATATTTTCATTTTATTCTCCAAGTTATCTGAGGCTGGTGAGTTTTTTGGTTGGATCAATTCTGTTAATGATAATGTCAAATTCACTCGCCAAGTGGACCAAATAAATATTTTGTTTTTGGATGTGTTGCTGCCACAACAACATCCTTTGAGTGGCAAGGGATACTAAACCCACAGACAGAAGTTCATTATTTGCATCAGGTTTCTTAAGAATAATTGACTGTATGGACACTTTTCACATTTAACAAAAGACTTCACATTTGATCAAGTTTAGAAATCTCACGCCGATCAATTTTCTCACACTTTACACAGCAGGAGTTTCCCAAAACAGATGGTTTTAGAGTCCAGGTTAAGAGCAGATAGGGTCAGCACACGATCACTCAATCCAACACTAAAAGAAGTGGATTATTTTGGTCCTTGGACTTCAACCATGTAGCCCATAATATCAAACGTATTGTATAGAAACACTGGCATATTGCTCAAGGTTTGCTAGGGTGCCAAAGGAGTTCCTTTTGTGGGATTCTGCAGAACTATCAGTTTGGCAGATAAATTAGCCAGTTCAGACATTATGCACATGAAATCTCTTGGAAATGATCAAATCAGTCACGGTAAGTGTGGTTACTGTACACGATGTCCACAAAGTCTGGAAACGAAACAGTTTTTATCTTGCTCGTATAAAAAAAAAATGTTTTGAAAGCTTTTTCTAATTGCAATTCATGTTGTATTATGTGACCATGTTCAAAATTATATGTTGGTCAGATCATTAGACCTCTTAAGATGAAGTTAACTGAACACAAGCCCAAAATTCGTACTAGAAACCCCATTAACCATGCATTTTCTGGAATGTCATCACAGGACTTCTGGTTATTATTATTTTTTGCTCTAGAAATAATTCATCCTAGTCCATAAAAAAGATTATCTTTGGACTTGCTACTTTCCCAATGAGAAGTATTTTGGATACACAAGTTAATTCCAGGTCCTCTGGTGGTTTAAATGACAAAATGGATTTAAGTGTATTTCTATGATCTGATCATTTAATAAATGATTTCTTTTTAAAATAGTAGCTCTACTCATAAGTAATTGTTCCACTCAAGTGTAATAGCCACTTTTGAGATTCACATCTGTAGGTGGTACATGGATTGGCAGCTGATTTCCATCCTCCTTTATAAGACCTCAGTTACATTATATTTTGCGCACAGAAGCAAATTTTCTTTTTAAAGCAGTAACACAGCTACCTCTTTTTTATATTTTGAAACTTTACCTTTGGATGGTAGGCTTTCATTTTTATATCATACAAACTTCGTATGCAAGAAAGATTCACAAAAGCTATGCAGCCTTTATGCTATAGTCTCTGGCTGTTATTGAATTATATTTTTTACCTGGCGCAGGGACTAGTGTTGATGTAAGATTTTCATACCTCCCCCCCAAAAAAAAAAATCATCCCCAAATCTACTATGCAGGGTCGGAGGAGACCCAGAGCAGATTTAGGGGGTGCACAATAGGGGAAAGCAGAATAATATTTTGGCTAAAAACCTGTGAGCAGGTGGCTTGTGTACCTGCTCTGTCTGCTGTCCAGGTTCAGTGTTTTTCGAATTAGACACCCAGCTGTTTTTGGACTGCAACTCCCATCATCCCTGACCATGGGTCCTGCTACCTAGGGATGATGGGAGCTGTAGTCCAACAACCGATGGCGACCCAAATTTGAGAAACACTGCCTGTTGATGGGCAGCTCCAAGACCCCTGTTGTGTTCTTTATCCTTAAACCAGATCTAGACAGATACACAATTAAAAAATAAAAGCAAAAACATTCTAAAACAGATTAAAACAATCTGAAAACAATTGCAATTTCTTTTAAAAAAAGTTTAAAAGCAGTTATTGTTAAAAACATTCTTCCATCTAATTATCTTTGGGGTTGCCAAGCACATTTCTGTTTGTCTCAGGGTCCGAGTCCTGGCCAGGTAGAATTTTAGTGCCTTCTTAAGTAAGTGTCTGGCTGTATGTAACCTGTGTTCCAGATTCTGGCGAAAAGCAGCACAAACTAATCTTGAAGGCCAGAGCAACAAGGAATCTTCCTAAGCCAAGACCAAAAGAGCTGACCTTAGCATCACCTTATCCTTAGGAAACTCAACAGGGGCGGAAGCCAGGTCAGCAATAACTCAGTGAAATTAACCCTTTATTCAGAGAAACAAACAGCTCAGGAGGCCAGGCCTAGTGGGCACAGCAACTGTTCCCAGTAGATCTTGTCGCAATGAGAGCATCACAAGGACTGGAGGTCCCTGCCTTCCTGCAGCTCTCTAGCTCTCCTCCTTACCCAGTTCCTTCCCAAGCAATCAGCGCTGAAAAGAACAAAAAAAACCACCCTCATCCTCATTAGAACGGCCTGCTGAGAGAATAATTAAAAATGTGCAAGGGGAAAGAAGGAGCCCCCATCCCACGGCAAGGGATGCATACCACAACTCTTCAGAAACGGCCTCCTCCCGGTGTTATCACAGGCTCTGAAAGCTCTTCCACCGGGAGGCTGGCGGGTCAAGCCTAAAACTACTTAGATGGTAAGCCTTAGACCAACAGCGAGAATATTGCAAGCGACGGGAGCCAAACAGTTGCAGGAGGCGAGGGGAAAAGACACCCCTTTTGAAGTCTATATTCTAATATACCGACCCTACAGGACAAATATTGATGGAAGGAAAAGGAGGGAGTCATTACATCATGGCGTTAATCGCAGCCCAATCCGATACCCAGGCTCTTGCAGATATGAACTCTCTGCCCCAAACCGAATGTTGACAAACCGAGAGGGATCCCGTTACGTGAGATAACACAACGGGGAAGCCGCCAAGGAAAACAACACCGAGAGAGAGTTCGCTTGGTGCTTGGGGTTCCCATCCCAGGTTCTTAAAGAGAGGGGGCAGCCTAACGCCTCCTGATTCCCACCCCACCCTTCACACTTGACCTCAAAGTGGCAGATCATCTGCCTTGCATTAAGAGGGTCCCAGCTGCAATCCCTAGAGCTCTCCAGGGAGTGTTGGGAGAGACTTCTGTCTGAAATCCTACAGAACTACTTCTGGCCACTGTAGACCAGAACCTTCCAAACTGTGTGCCACAACACGTTCATGTGAACACTTCCCGTGCTCCTCTCGGGGCAGAAAAGGGGTTCGTTTTACCTCCAGTTTGCTAGTAAAACTGAATTAAAACTGGATAAAAAGTGTGTCATTGATATGAAAAGTTTGGAAAGCTCTGCTGTAGACAATACTGATCAAGACAGGCCAGTGGTCTGACTCAATATAAGGCAGGCTTCCCAAGTGTCTATGTTTGCACCACATTCCATTACAGTGGTACCTCAGGTTACATACGCTTCAGGTTACATATGCTTCAGGTTACAGACTCTGCTAACCCAGAAATAGTGCCTCAGGTTAAGAACTTTGCTTCAGGATGAGAACAGAAATCGTGCTCTGGCGGCGCGGCAGCAGTGGGAGGTCCCATTAGCTAAAGTGGTGCTTCAGGTTAAGAACAGTTTCAGGTTAAGAACAGACTTCCGGAACAAATTAAGTACTTAACCCGAGGTACCACTGTATTATTATTAGTAGTAGTGGCAGTAGCAGCAGCAGCACCAGTAGTATCCCACCCATCCAACTGGGTTGCTCCAGCCAATCTGGGCAGCTTCCAGCATACAGAAAAACATACTAAAACATTAAATCTTAAAAACATCCCTATACAGGGCTGCCTTCAGATGCTTCCTAAATGTTATATAATTACTCATCTCCTTAACATTTGATGGGAGGGCGTTCCACATGGAGGGCGCCACCACCGAGAAGGCCCTCTGCCTGGTTCCCTGTAGTTTCACTTCTTGCAGTGCGGGAACTGCCAGAAAGCCCTTGCTGCTGGATCTCAGTGTCCGGGCTGAACAATCAATCACATCAATACAGTAAATCTGACCCAACTATCACAATGAATTAAAACCTGAGCCAAACTCCTTAGAGAATACCACATACCTCTTGGGAATACCATATCTGATCCCACTCCCTCTATCAGCTCCCACCTCAGCACATAGTTACTACTTCTGTCATTTGCCTAATTTTTAAAACATCTTTTTACGGGGTTTTATAATCGAGGATCATGGGAATAATAAATGATACAAATAAACATACCATCTCATTTGCCTGATTAGCCCCAAAGCCCAACCAATCATGAATCACATAATGAATGGAATGCCATTATGATTCTTCTAAATCCACCAAATTTGGTCACACGATGACATCGCAGAGGAAAAATCAGCTGAGAGCGAGAGAAATGCCTCCTGGATTATTCACATGGGTAATCTCAACCGTAATTCAACTTTTGAATTCTGGTGCTGGAGGAGGCTCTTGAGAGTCCCATGGACTGCAAGAAGATCCAACCTATCCATTCTGAAGGAAATCAGCCCTGAGTGCTCACTGGAAGGACAGATCCTGAAGCTGAGGCTCCAAGACTTTGGCCACCTCATAAGAAGACTCCCTGGAAAAGACCCTGATGCTAGGAAAGATTGAGGGCACAAGGAGAAGGGGACGACAGAGGACGAGATGGACAGAGATGGACGATGACGAGATGGACAGTGTTCTCGAAGCTACCAGCATGAGTCTGACCAAACTGCGGGAAGCAGTGGAAGACAGGAGTGCCTGGCGTGCTCTGGTCCATGGGGTCGCGAAGAGTCGGACACAACTAAACGACTAAACAACGACAACAATCTCAACCAATCAAAGACCACAGAATGAACAAGGTGGCATCCTTAAGGGAAAACAAACTGCTGAGAGAGAGCAAAAGGAGGCAATGGAAAGAATAGGCCAAACATCTTCAGAGTTACTGCTGAAAATGTTTTAATGTTCCCTCAACACTGCCAAAAACATGCCCCCAAAACAGTAAGCAGTTTTGGCTTAGCCCTAATCAACTCCGATGTCATATGTAAACTCGCAATGATTGAAGTTAAAAATGGCACCCATCCATTGGAACAGTTTCTTCCCATGTTACACATGGTTATACAAAGGGCTTGTTGAGATCTGAAAAAAGAATCTAATGGGTTTGAACCTATTCCAGGATGCTGTGCGTAACCCCAATCCTATGTGGCAACTGAAGGAGGAATGATTTATACAACACACCTATGAGAAGAGTTTAAAGCAAGCTGGGATTTCAACTTCTCCACTGATGACCTCACCTCCCCGAACAAAAACAGCCCAGAGAACTCAATTTTCCTTTATTACCAAAGAAATAATAATAATAAAACAGGATGAAGAAAGAGAGGGAGGAAGGGTCTGTAAGTACTCAGTAAAAGCTGCCAACGCAGCAATTTGAATCAAGTGTTCACTCTTGGAATGGGGAAATTGGAGTTTAAGTTTGTGTGAACAGCAGGAGCAGGAAGAGCAGGAGAGATACCCTGGTGGTAAATTCACATTCAGTTTCCTAAGCAACTTTTTCACCACCCAGATTAAAACAGGGAAAGAGAAAATTAGCCAGTTCTGTGAGAACAGATACTGGCGCTGGGAGGTATTACACTGGTACCTCGGGATGCGAACGGGATCCGTTCCGGAGCCCTGTTCGCATCCTGAATGGAACGTAAGACGCGACGGTGCATCTGCGCATGTGTGGGTTGCGTTTTGCGGGTTCCGCGCATGCGCGTGATGGCATTTTGAGCATCTGCGCATGCGCGAGCAGCGAAACCCAAAAGTAACACGCTCCGTTACTTCTGGGCTGCCGTGGAGTGCAACCCAAAAGCGCTCAACTTGAAGCACATTCAACCCGAGGTATGACTGTACATCCAGCAGGACTATGAGATACAGTGCTTTGAAAGCAGCTTGAAAGACTATCACCACTACAGAGTACGCAAGATAATTTAACCCTATTTTAAGCCCTATTTCAAGATCTGAGCCAGGCTAACAGGCATGAAACAGGGATGCCATCAAGACAGAGACCAAGGCTAACTTTAACCTCTGTTGACAAGGAATGGCTGTGGCTCAACGGTAAAGCAAGAATTCTCCTGAAAGCATTCAAGCACACCTCAACTTTTCTCATATGGAGTTGGGGCCAATTCATCCTCAAAGCTAGCTATGTTTATTTATGGCTTCTATAGCTGCTGAAGGCATTCACCGAGGGACCCAGAGTTTGCCAGTGGGAGACCATGGGCCCCTGAAATCAGCTGGCGTTTTGAAGGCCGGCAGCCCAGTTCCTCTTCGCGCCCAAAACCATGCCAATTCATTGTTCAGGGCTTTATTTGGCTTACATAAACCTTCCTTGCCTGGCCTGGGGGCATTCTGGTTTTCGCAAAGTGCCAAGGAGCGGAACGTGAATTGGAGGCTTTGTTTACCAGACCACGGTAAAACTGAATGTCATAGAAGGCAGATTCAGCCAAGGGACATGGAAGAAGGCAAGCCCATTCCATCCACTCAGTGTTTCCCCCCCAAAAAACTGAACTCAACAGTTACCAACTTCCCCCGCCCCTCACTCCTTTTGACATGAAACACTGGAGAAAAACGCAGCGAGAAGAAAACAGCCAAAGAGAACCCAATGTTCTCGGAGTTTCAGAATCTCCCGGGGTGAGCCTCCAAAACAAAGAACGGGGGGGGGGGGGTGTTTAGAAAAGGTCAGTCTCCCCAGGGCTTCCCACCAACCTGACCATCAGAAACGCACCTCCTCATATCATCTCAAGGACAGGTTCCAAAATATCTTGCTTGGTGTGGAAGACCAAATGGCACCTTCTCCATTTCACATGCAGTAACGGATCGGAGCAGCAGCTGAATCTCACTTCCACACCGGGGGTGGAATAGCATCCTCCAGCACACCTGAGGACCACAGAGCTCTATCCTCCAGCGCCCCGGAATCTAATGCCCAAGACAGCTCTCTACCCAATGGTTGGGCTCGCCTTGCTCTAAATGGATGGGAAAATGGAGGTCTCTTTTTTTTCACCCAAGGAAGGCTCACTGGGAAAACATGTTCAGAGGAGGCTCCAGGAGCTTAATCTCCCTGTTCCAGTAAATGTATACACACACACACACACTGAAAGCACATGGAGGAGGCCACAGAATTCCCAAGCCTAACCACGCATACAGTACTGGAGCATATGTGGAGTTCCACATCAATGAGGCTTCTCAGTAACAGATCTCAGTTTTCAGATACCAGGAAACACCTTTCTCTGAGTGATTCCTGGTCAAATCAGACAATTCGTACCTGGGTGGGCAAACAGCCTTATAGCTTCTTCTGTTCTTTTGATGAAGGGCAGATAAATATTGCTCATAACTAACAGAGGTATATGTGGGTAAGTCGCTCTGGAGTTTTGCTGTGAAGCAGTGTCAATTTTTCTATTTATTTAGAAGTTTGCACACTAGTATATGCAAGCATCTGCACAACTCCGCCTCAAAAAGCAGAGTGCAAAAGAGGACGCAATCTGAAATACCCCATCTCCTCCCACTTCAGCCTGGATTAAAACAAAAACTGGGCCTCACAGGAATCACTTTTGCATGCTCACACACAGGCGTGTCACCAATTTTTCTGCACACACACACACTGAATGACGACCCAGGGTCAACATGGCTTCTGACTGTTCTCTGATCCCCAGAGTGGCTCTTTGAGAGGTATGAGGAACTAGATCGGGGTGGGGTGGGGAGATGCAGTAGGGGTGGGATCAGCCATACACACTGTGTGTGTGAGCGCAAAGGCTTCCTCCTTGTCCACGCAGCTCTGCATAGCCCAGCTGATGATCAGCAGCAGACCAAATGGAAAGTCACCAAATAGCAGAAATGAAAGCGGAGCTGAGGACCGTGCCTTCGAAAGATGCATTTTCAAAGTTTTCCATGAGGCACTGGAAGCCTCTGAAGTGGGAGGTGTACTTGGGGAAGGGGGGAGGAAGCCCCAACGCCGTGCATTACACAATTAAAAGCCTGATAGGGTTACGTGCGTGTTTTGTCTGCAGCAGCTAATAAATCAGGCATCCAGACTCCTAAATCCCATTATGAAGCAGCATTAAGAGATACACTTCACATTGCAAAACAAGAGGTGTATGGTTGCTCCAGCTCTATTCGCCAGCACCTTAAGCCTGACAAATAATTTAGATGTGGGACAGGCCTGGCCTTTGAAGTCGCTGCAGAGAGTGATTTCCACATGCTCCAGCCAGCTCAAAAGCATGGGTGCCAAGTGGACATAGGTAGAACATATGGCTGAGGAACAGACAGAATGTGGGGTACCCTGCTGTGAGCACAGACGTGAGGTGCACGGACTTGTTCTAAGGATGGCTGCTGAACATCCACATCCTGCCATTAGCCAGGCTGGAGGATGCTTTAGCCAGATCGCTGCTCTGTAAAATATGTCACAGGCTTATGAAGATGTGGCGCTCAGGACATGGGCTGCTTCAGAAATGCCCCCAGGTGCTTCCAGGTTGCTATGAATGAAAATGTAAGCAGCTCTTCCTGGAGACGGATGGAGCAAGCAGCATCTTAGCAGGACCAGGGGAAGATGGAAGAGGGCCAAAAGAAGCACAGGCAGGGTCGAGGGCAGGCACGTCAACAGGCGCAACTTCACTCTCCCACATTGGTACTAACTAGCCTCTCCTTTCTCAGCTAGCCCCTGTATCCAAAGACAAATCACTCAGACCATGAGCCCCTCTAGGGCAAAACAATCCTGTTCCCTTTCCCTAAGAAGGGGCAGATACTCAGCACATTCTTGGCTGCTACCAAGTCCGACACCTCCCATGCCCCACACCATGTTCAAATTGGCTGGGGGGGGGGAATATCCCGAGTTTTGACTATTTTGTGTAAAAACGCCCTCATTTTCACATTTTTCCAGCAATCAGAGCATTCTTGAAATGTATATGCACTAAATTTAAATTTTCTGGGTGGCTTGGAAATATCTTAATCATTTTGTAGTACGCTTTGGGTCCCTGATTTTGAGGGGGGGGACGAATACCCTACTTTTGAGATTTTTTTGGCAATTGGGCCATTCTGGGCTGCGCATGAGAACGCAGGAAGTTGCCCATCTGTGCAGCACTGCTCATTCCCCTAAGCTTCCTTTAGAGACTAATTCACGTTCCCTCCATGGACCACAGGATGCTTTTTTCACTCCTCTCCCACCTGTACCTATCCCACTTCAGCCCAGAACTCTCCACCTGAAACTCCTGTTCTGTTCCTGCCCCCCGCCCTAAACTATTAAACTGCCTCATTCAGGCTTGCCCTCAGCCTGTCCTCAGGCCTCTTTCCCAACACAAGGCTGCAAAGTTCAAAATAAAAAACCTCGCAGAAAGAAGACAAGCAGCTAAGAAAGCCATATCCAAGAGGCTTCTGTTAAGATCAGATTTCTCTGTGTGTGAGAGAGAGGGGGGGGGAGAGAGAATATGACAGCTCTGACAAGGGGAGAACTTCTTGAATTTGGCTGATGCCAGAAGCCCCCACTCAACATCAAGGCTCTCAGCCAAAGAGATGAAGAGAGAAAGGACAATTTCTGGCAAATCACACCTCAAGCTGTTTTTATTACTATTCCATGCTCCATTCTAGAGGGCTAATTCTACCAGGAAATTAATACTCATTGAATTTACAGAGATGGGAAGTGGCACCCAACAGCCTTCGCAAATTGGAATCCTTCTGGGTGTAGAGGAAGTTAATCCTGTTCCTGGAAGCAAAGCCCTGGGGTCGGGAGGGCGCAAGTCCTCTTTGACGTGTCTCCATTGAACACTGCTAAGGTCGTGCATGTTGCTTGGCCTCTGGACTCTGGAGATGTTCCAGGATGCAGGGCGCCAGATGTGAAACGAGTTCTTAGCTCAAATAATATTTCAGTAAAAGAGGCAGGCAAGAAGGTCTCCTTGAAGCTCTGAGAACCTCCCTGGAAACTTTTGCTCTGATTTGGAGGAGAAGACACATTAACGCCTCTTGTCCAAGGGGAAAGCCACTGTGTCCTGGCTCTCATCCTCCGACACCGTATTCAGACTTATGGCTCGAGGAAACCCAAAATCTTTACTCAAGAAATAAGCACACTGTTAATTTTGGGGGAAGATATACAATGAGCTGAAGAAAATGTTCCAATTAACATTTGTAAAAAAAAGCCCAAAGCTTTCTTGTTAGGGATTGTAGGAAAAGACCTGCCAAGGAAATTAAAAAACATTTTCATGTATGCGACAGCGGCGGCAAGAGTCTTAATAGCACAAGGATGGAAGAATGAGGAAATCCCGACTAAAGAACTGTGGCAAGAGAAATTGACGGACTATGCGGAACTGGCGAAATTGACACATAAACTATGTGACAAGGATAACTGTGACCTTAAAGAAGAATGGGAACCTTTTACGAAGTATTTAAAGAAACAACAAAATCAACTGGATTCCTTGGCAGGTTTTGAATAAACACTCACAAATTCTTTATTGGTAACATACAGATAGATAAATTGAGGATCTTTACAATTTTATAACATGCAGAGAATAACATGTGCTGAGAAACCAGAGAGAGGAGCTGAGGGAAGTCTCAGGGAGGGGTGGGAGGGTGGGTTTTTTTTTTCTTTTGGGGGGGCAATGGGGGGGAATGTAGATGATGTATTTTTGATAAATTGTTGTGTTGGAATCCCTAATAAAAATACCTTATAAAAAGAGAAAAGAAATAGGAAATAAGCACACTGTTTCAGCATCAGTTCAGAATACGGGGTACACCTCTGCTTGGGGGAGCAGGGAGTTCAGAGGCCAGGGGTGGCAGCAGTGCCTACACGGAGGATTCTCAAAGAGACGAGGCTGAGGGAACGCTCCACAAGGGAGGGTGTTCGAAAGAGGGTGAGGGGCTGCCAGCTCTGCAGGCAAGGGGGGACCTAACTGGGCTCCTGAGCCCCACAGGGGTGCCGCAGAAAGAAGGCAGCTGGTCAAGGGAGCCGTGGACTCAAAAAGGTTGAAAACCTCTGATCTAAGTTGTCACATAGTCCCAGATTTTTCCAGGTTTCAAGGATGGAAAGTGAAACCCAGTATTAACATTGGTAACCAGAACCGACACCAGTCTGGGGCTAAATGGTGAATTGGCCTTTCACAGCAGCCTCCTAAGACATTCCTCCGTATGAATGAATGAATGACTGTCCAGCAACAGGATGAGGCCATGTCTCCCTCAATTGAATTAAGCTCTCAGCCTGAGATTTTGGTCAGATACAACCTGATCACTTTGACAAGCTGGGTGCAATATGCAGAAATATGTGGGCAAGCAGCCTTTTAAATTAAACACGACAGAAATATTCACCAGTAGGAGCTACACAACGCAGCAAGCATTATTCGGGAGAGGGTATGTGGCGAGCTGTCATTCAAGACCAATTCCTAACTACGCAAATGCAGAGACCTGTTTCCAATCTCCGTAATGTACTGCCAGCACTCATTTTCTAACGACAAGACGCAGGCCAAGGAAGCTGCCACTGCCCTGGCCATCTTGCAGCACTGAATCAACCATCCCAGGAATTCAGACGTCACTTGCGGTACCTTTGTGGGTTCCTCTCCCCTCCACATTCAATTCCACCCCCATCACGGCTGCATCCTGTTATCCAGCCCCTTTGCCAAAAGGGCTGCGCCAGCTGCTGCGAGTGGTTTACAAAACATAAAGCAGTAAAATCAAGAAAAATTCACAACCCTGCTTTAAAACATGCAAAGGTTAATAAGGAATGGGGGGATTTATAACTTATCTTAAAAATCATTGTAAAGAGTTAAAATCATTAGTAGGATTGGAATAGCACTTGTAGTTTAATCGTGAGTTTTGGATAAAATGGAGAGGTAAAAGATTTGGATTATTATAAAACACGCAGGAGGAATGGACTAACAATAGGACCCACAAAGGGGAGGAGGGAATTCCAGGAGATTCTTTGGAATCTTGCTTTTATGACGTATGTTGGATATGCGATTGTAGAACTTTAATTTGAAAAACCAAATAAATAAATTTATAAATAAAATACTAAAACAGATTAAAATTGCCTCAACTTTCTAAGCGTCTGAATTCTTAGAAATGCAAAACGGGTACAGGACCCTCAACCACCCAATGGAACTATACTAAAAAGTAGAATCAGGAGATGCGCTTCCTATGCTATGCAAGGCTTTATTTCTGTGTCCTAAGATGCGTCTCCTGGAAGGAACTGCAAGGCCCGGAGCTGGGCATCTAGGAGACCCCACTGCCTCATCTCTTCCATTTACAGAAAGGCCTCGTTCCATCTGCCTCTGCAGCCACAGGTTTTATTTACTAAAATAAAAGGCCAGCAACCTTCATTAAAGCTTTGTAACAATGCAGAGGCGGCGAGGCAAACATGACGGCTTCCCATTTTAGTTTATTAACAACATAGTCACTGCTTACCTCATTTCAAGAAGTTCCCATCACTGGAAAGTGACTCAGCCCAAGTGGAAAAGAAGGAGAGAGCTTTTCCAGCTGCTTCCCTGCCATTCCAGCAGCACCTACTTGAAATCAAGCTCCAGTTCACGGGCAGGTGACCTCACACCACGTCAGATCACTGGTCTCCCTGGCATTTCACTGTCTATAGCAGCCTTCCCCAACCCAATGCCCGCTCCAGATGTTTTGGGCTACAACTCCCATCACAAAGTTGCTGGTTGGGGCTGTGGACCAAAACATCTGGAGGGCAACGGGTTCGGGAACACAGAGTGGCAGCTGGACCCAGGATTTCTGGCAGGAGTCTTTCCCCGTCCTCCTTAGGGACGCCAGAAATTGCATCAGGGAACCTTTTGCATACAAAGCACATACTGAACAAAGAGGAGATGGGAGACAATGAGCATATACAGGCAACTCCTAAGGGATGTGCATCCAGCTGACGCACAATCGCACATGCACACATCACTTCGAACCTGGAAGTGACTGTAAAAATGGCAGAAACAACCCTAAAGAGAGCCCAGCAAATAGAAGAAGAAGAAGAAGAAGAGTTTGGATTTGATATCCCGCCTTTCACTCCCCTTCAGGAGTCTCAAAGCGGCTAACATTCTCCTTTCCCTTCCTCCCCCACAACAAACACTCTGTGAGGTGAGTGGGGCTGAGAGACTTCACAGAAGTGTGACTGGCCCAAGGTCACCCAGCAGCTGCATGTGGAGGAGCGGAGACACGAACCCGGTTTCCCAGATTACATGACTACCGCTCTTAACCACTACACCACACTGGCACATAGGCACGAAAACAGCAGCTTGCAATCCCACAAGCCTTTGCAAGGGAAATCCCAGGAGCAGTTGCACTGCCATTGAGGCCTGTGGCAAGTTGGAATTTGAGTGATTGTGGTGGGGTTTGGCATCTGGTAGTCTCCATCAGCACCATAATTGATGCTTTTGAATTATGGTGCTGGAGGAGACTCTTGAGAGTCAAACCTATCCATTCTTAGGGAAATCAGCCCTGAGTGCTCACTGGAAGGACAGATCCTGAAGCTGAGGCTCCAAGACTTTGGCCACCTCATGAGAAGACTCCCTGGAAAAGACCCTGATGTTGGGAAAGATGGAGGGCACAAAGAGAAGGGGATGACAGAGGATGAGATGGTTGGACAGTGTTCTTGAAGCTACCAGCATGAGTTTGACCAAACTGCGGGAGGCAGTGGAAGACAGGAGTTCCTGGTGTGCTCTGGTCCATGGGGTCACGAAGAGTCAGACATGACTAAACGACTAAACAACAAGTGCTGCTGTTTTTTTCTAGGGTTGCCAGAGGTCAGAGGGTGTTTGCAGGCTTTTCCAATGGTGTTTCGAATATACGCAATTTCACGTAAACACAGGGTGCCCTGGAGTGTAACCCCCACGTAAATTGAGAGTTGCCTGTACACTCGAGGCTTCCTAATAATGAATCAGCTCAATGGACAAGCTAACCTTGGACCGTCCACTCTGACCACTAGTGGCTCTCACAAAGTTTTAGAAGACATCTGAAGGCAGCCCTGTTTAGGGAAGCTTTTAATGTTTAATAGGTTATTGTATTTTAGTGTTCTGTTGGAAGCCGCCCAGAGTGGCTGGAGAAACCCAGGGCATGTATGTATGTATGTATGTATGTATGTATGTATGTATGAATGAATGAATAAATAAATAAATAAATAAATGTTATTATTATTAAGCAGGGCTGCTGGGGTGTTCAAATTCTTAACGCCCCTGGTGAGCTACATGTTTGAAAACACACAGCAGCTGCTATAAACGGACATCCATGCGCACAGACACTAAAGCGACATAGGAAACCCATCTTACCATCTGGAAGCGGCTTGCAAGACAAAGCGTCGTCAAGGTCCCTGGCGGTTGAGGGGTCAATGGTGAAGATGCATTCTTGCCTATCAAAAACAGGGAAGAAACAAAGAAAACTCAGCACCGGGGGCAGCAAGTTCATCTATTTGAAAACCGGCTTCTGAAAGGAGCATGGATGTTATAGTAGGTGGACTTTTGGTCTGGTCCAGCAGGGAAATTATTAGGTTCATGTGCTTTGTTCAGATCACATGTCTCCAAATCGAGGGATAGTATATCACCAGGGCTGAGCTGTGAGCCAGGAAACTGCCAATTCAAATCTTGCCTCCTCGGCTATTTACCGTATTTTTCGCTCTATAACACGCACCAGACCATAACATGCACGTAGTTTTTAGAGGAGGAAAACAAGAAAAAAAAATATTCTTAAAGAAATAGTGGATATATGATTTTTGTGGTTCATGCTGTGGCCGCAGACATGTGATCAGACAGTGAGTTTGGAGTAGCCCAGTGCAAAAATCCTGAGGATCCATGTAGATCCATGCTTTGTAACCACGGAGGAGGGAAGGAAGGGGAACCATGGATCCTCTGCTCACGACTGCAGCAGATCCCCACCACCACCCGCAGGCATTCGCTCCATAACACGCACAGACATTTCCCCTTACTTTCTAGGAGGAAAAAAGTGAGTGTTATGGTGCAAAAAATACGGTATTTAGAATCATAGAATTGTAGAGTGGGGGGGGGGACGACGACCCCGAGGGCTGTCTAGTCCCCAGCAATGCAGGAATCTCAACTAAAGCATCCATGACGATAAATAGGAGTAGCTGGGAAAGCTTAGTAGGTGGAGCATGAGACTCTTAATCTCAGGGTGGTCGGTTCTAGCCCCACGTTGGGCAAATGATTTCTGAAATGCAAGGGCCCCTTGCAACTCTACAATTCTATGACCTGCAGACCACTTAATAACAATAAAAAGATCACTAAGTGGTTTACCTAAATTAATATAAAATATTTATAAGAAAGCATCTATGAAATCAACACTTTAAAACCAAGAAGACATTACAGTGGTACCTTGGTTCTCAAACGTAATCCAGAAGTCCGTTTGACTTCCAAAATGTTCGAAAACCAAGGTGTGGCTTCCGATTGGCACAGGCCCCCCAGAAACAATAGCTGACAGCCTCATTGGACATTTGGCTTCCAAAAAACATTCGGAAACCGGAACACTTTCTTCCAGTTTTTCAGCATTCAGGAGCTGAAATGTTCGAGTACCAAGGCGTTCGAGAACAAAGGTTCCACTGTATAAAAATTATCACAGCATAGAACAAGCACCCATAATAAAATGGCATGCCGTGAACCAACTCCCTCCTCAGTCCCTCTGTCTGCAGGTTGGGGCAACAGCGCTCGCCTGTCAAAAGCAGTGTATAAATTCTACTGCACCCACAACACACACATTTATTTATGTATTTCATATGAATGGCAGGTGGGGCTCTTTTGCCAATTTTTATTCCTTCATGTTTGCCCTTCACATGGTATTGTCGTTGATAGATTTATATAACGTGCCTCGGGCTTTAGGTTATGCAGCTTTAGAGCTAGCGAGAGAATTCCTCTTTCATGTGCTCGGAGACCCGCTATCCGGTGACAAACCGACTGCAGCTATAACCTGCTTCCACAGATACATATTCCTTCAATTAAAAACCCATTAATGAATGGAATTTCAAAAAAGCGACCGCATTCCAAGATACACTGCTTACATAACGTCTCGATTTACAGTCTTCGGCAGAATCAGGTCCGAACAGAGAGGGAACGCCCCACTCATGCAAGGGGTCCCACGTGGCCTTATCAGGCCGAGTTAGAGCCCGGGGCACGACGACTGTGACCCCGGACGCCAGCCCTCAGACACTTTGAGCTCGGCCAGGCAGATGACGTGCAGCGGTAGACAGCAGGGAGCTTAAAACAACTGCTCTCTTGTGCTGACAGGTCTTAAGAGAAAGGATTAAGGGGTCCTCAAGAAACCAGAGGCCGCATGGGTTTTGTTTCAATGGAACAGGTCGCTTAGTCCAGCTGTTTGGTGCTGCAACCGCAAAGCCCTGCCACCCATCGCGATCTGTAGCTGCAGGCAGTTTAGAAATTAATAGGCTGGCAGCGGCAAAGGGCCTGCGTTGGAAATGAACGGAACATAAATACGCCGGTGCCAGAACTCTCAAAGCACATCGAGGGAAATGTAGCAACAAGCAGGCGCTCCGCTTTGAGACGCTCGGCCAATTAAATCTATTAACGAGGTCAACAATGGGGCCCCGGTTCACGAGAGTCCATGCCTGCAGGGAGTGCGGTATGGAATCCCAGCTCCGGACCACTGAACGCCCAAAACATATCAGGCCCCCTTTTTCTCCTGTGCAAGAAGGGAGAGGCAGCATGCAACAGATCTGCTGACGGACTTGCAGGGCTGAGTTTATGGCAGCTTATTTAAAGCATCCCTGGATGCAGCCTTCATGGGCTTGTTCGCAGTTGTAGCCTACCCCATCCTGAAGCCTTATAGGGTGGCTTAAAGAAAAACTAAAACCCCAAGCTCACTCCTAATTAATGCAACTTATTTAGGCTGTAATAACTGGTGGGTGGGTGGGAGCTACAACTTCTGTCTGTGCCTCTGGTGACTGGTTGCAATGAGCAGATGATGTCCGATGGTCTTGTTCTCCCTGCGGCTTGTTGCTTATTGCAAAATATTTATTCAGACAGAAGCCAAAGCGGCTTACAGCAGAAACAAAAGTGGTCAAACGGCCAGGCTGCTAAGTCATTTCAGGCTCCAGCTGAGAGCTCACATAGTTGAATAGTCCTCTCCAAACACATACACACAAGATCCCTGCATACGGAAAAGCAGCACATCGGTGTCCTGGCTCCCACTCCAAAACGCACAAGCAGAGGCTCTTACTTGCAAGTAAGAAAGATATACAGTGGTACCTCGGGTTAAGTACTTAATTTGTTCCGGAGGTCCATTCTTAACCTGAAACTGTTCTTAACCTGAAGCACCACTTTAGCTAACGGGGCCTGCTGCTGCTGCTGCTGCCGCCGCCGCACGATTTCTGTTCTCATCCTGAAGAAAAGTTCTTAACCCGAGGTACTATTTCTGGGTTAGCGGAGTCTGTAACCTGAAGCGTATGTAACCTGAAGCGTATGTAACCTGAAGCGTATGTAACCTGAGGTACCACTGTATTTAATCAGGCAAACAATAGTACAGTCATACCTCAGGTTGAAGACGCTTCGAGTTGAGCGCGTTCGAGTTGCACTCCGCGGCAACCCGGAAGTAACGGAGCGTGATACTTCCGGGTTTCGCCGCTTGCGCATAAGCAGACGCTGAAACTGACATCACGCGCATGAGCAGAAGCAGCAAAAAGTGACGCGTGCATGCGCAGACGTGCCATTGCTAGTTACGTTTACCTCTAGATGCGAACGGGGCTCCGGAACGGATCCCGTTCGTATCTAGAGGTACCACTGTATAGGCTCAGTGACACTCTCAATTCAACCCCTGCTCCTTTGGAAATGACCATGCAAGGCCCAAAGCAGTATTTCAACTTGAAATGTAGAATTGCCTCCTGAACATGCACGCTAGCTCCCATTCTGATCTCCTAGCACAGCATGCGGAACCAGAGGCCTTCCTTCACCCACTCAACTCATTTCACAAAGACAAAATGTAAGATATAAGCACACTTCAGCAACCACCGTTATCCATGAGAGGTGAGAGCTCAGCTATGGCCTTTTGTTTACTACAGTTTGGATTTTGTGGGTCTCGTTTAAACTTTAACAAGGCACCGCCATGACATTTAACTGTAAAAGGTGACTGCATGTCTAGACAACTACATCTTGAAGCTGGTCTCATTTCTCTTCCCATTGTGAGCAGACACAAGGGAACGCTGACCTGCGAGGTATTCAGCCCGGCACCCAGACTTCTGCGCACTTGCTCTCTCGACTCAAGAGGGCTGGCATTTCAAAACCGGGTGGGTGGGGTATTTTTAGATCCTTGAAAGTCTCAAACATTGTTTCTAGGACCTTGATGAGCTCCTTCTTGGAACGATGCGTCTCAGGCCTGGAAAACAACCATTTTCACTCGGGAATAGGCGTCCCTCCTTGCTTCAAGTGTGTTTTATGCATGAAACAGTATTTCATAGCAACAGCAGGAATACGCCCCAATCTCGTCACAGCAAACACCTGTCCCCAATCATTGGGTAAGTTAGACGCATACAATCGTAGAATTGTAGAGTCAGAAGGGTCCCCCACGCGTCATCTAAGCCAACCCCACTGCAAGGCAGGAATCTCAGCTGCAGCATCCATGACAGATGGCCATCCAAGCTCTGCTTAAAAACCTCCAAGGAAGGAGAGTCCACCACCTCTCGTGGGAGAGTGTTCCACTGTCGAACAGCACTCACTGTCAGAAAGTTCTTCCTGACGTTTAGTCGGAATCTCCTTTCTTGTAACTTGAAGCCACTGGTTCAGATCCTCCCTCCTGGAGCAAGAGAAAACAAGCTTGTTCCTCTTCCATAGGACAGCCCCTGAGATATCTGATCATATCTCCTCTCAGTCTCCTCTTTTCCAGGCTAAATATACCCAGCTCCTTCAACTGTTCCTCATAAGGCTTGGTTTCCAGACCCTTGACCATCTTGGTTGCCCTCCTCTGCACACCTTCCAGCTTGTCAACATCCTTCTTAAACTGTGGTGCCCATAATTGGACACAGTCCTCCAGGTGTGGTCTGATCAAGGCAGAATAGAGTGGTACTATTACTTCCCTTGATCTGGACACTAGACTTCTGTTGATGCAGCCTAGAATAGAATTAGCTTTTTTTTTTTTTTTTGCTGCTGAATTACACTGTTGTTCTGTAAAAAAGAAAAGATCTGGCTATGCTAACCCCATCTATCATTTTTTACAGACATCAGGACTCCTATTCTGCCAAAAAACGTAACAGAAAGCACAGCTATACAACAAATCATTCTGGTTAGAGTGAAAGCTAAACCTGTTTGTGACTACAAGGTACACACATCCATAATAATCTAGCTATTGCGACCCGGGGAAACATAATATGTCCTCCTGCTAGATTTCTGTGGGTTGGAACTGGCACACCATCAAAGCACCGGTCTGCTCCATGAGCTGCAAGCCACCAGCACTAGTCTACAGCTAAATTTTCTTACAGAGGCAAAGAGGATAGGGGAGAGACCAGGAAAGCTTCAAGAAGCAAAGTTTCAGCACCATCAATACTCCTCAAATGTCCACCTTGACGTAATAAAGGAATCTGGCCCTGCTATTTTTGCTGAGATAATGAGATTTCTGGGCTCCTGTGATCCACTTATGCTCCCACTCTCACTCCTACACAGGAAACCCACTTGCATCATCATGCCAAACAACTTTTAATCAGGAGACACCGGCTCATCTAATCCTGCTGGGCTGAGACAGGCTTTCTGTCACATGGTTTTCTGCATCTGAAAGTCTTCCGCCTTGTCTAGGCTGAGAAGCTGGTGAGACAGGGCTTCAGGGCTGCCATTTTGCATTACAGCTCAGAAGTTAAGACCTGCTCAGGTTTGGTCCCAAGTTATCAAGAAGAGTGGCTTGTTAAAACCCACAATTGAAGTCTCCTAGATTAGATGGGACTAATCTATTGAAATCACGGAAGGACAGGCCACTGAGACCATTTGGTGTCATCCTCAGACTTGTTAACTCCACTGCTCAGCCCTAACGCCACATCATTTACTAACAAGATAACTTCCAAGTGCACATTCTTGGGAGAATACATTTCTCTCCATTGCGAGAGCCGGCCGTTTACGCCAACTCTCTTCTCCCTCTCGCTTTCCCAGTTGCCATTCCATTGGTTTTGCCAGAGTTTGTGCTCCTTTCTGTTCTTCTCATTTGGGCAAGCCTTGTTTCCTCAAAGAAGCCTTCTTTCCTTTCATAGCTTCCATCAGGCGACAGAATGCTCCTCCACAGAAAACAATATCCCCTTAAACAGAACACGAGCACGTCAGGGAGAAGGATCCTAAGTCTGGCTCCCAACATGCTGGTTTTCCACACGGAGGGTTTTATTCCGGCCGGCTGACATTCAATTCCATCTTGCGATTCCTTTGCCTGTCATCTGAACTGGCACCACCCCAACCCAGGTCAACCATCTCAGGGAGAGCTAGACACACCAGCAAATTATATACATGGGGGTACCAAGCCCAAGTAAATTGCTAGCATGAAACGGCAGGCCTGAATAGCTCAGTTGGTTAGAGCATGGTGCTGATAACACCAAGGTTGCAGGTTCAGTCCCCCTATGGGGCAGCTGCATATTCCTGAACTGCAGAGGGTTGGACCAGATGATCCTCAGGGTCCCTTCCAACTCGACAGTTTTATTATTCTTTAGCCCCCTTTCCATGCCTATGAAGCAACTTATAGCCCACTGTTTCTACCATCACAACATCCCTTTTCCTTGACTCCAGTTTAAAATGGCTTTTAATGCTGTTTTGATGCTGTTACCCACCCTGGGACCTTAAACGGTGAAGGGCAGGTAATAAATATAATAGCAGCAGCAGCGATAAACTACTCGACTTGAATGAGACCCATTAATTTGCGGTTTGGGTGCACCTCCGCTGGTTCTGACAGACGGCAGCCAAGCTTAGCAACCTCCACACCACCAGTCGTCGTCCCCACAACTTATCAGTTCCCTGCACATTTCTACACATCCTGTTCCAGGAGAACAGGTTTTGCTGTTCCTAGAGTTATCACCAGCTTGTGGCATGAACAGTTTCCAGGCACTGAGCTATTTTATCAGATCTGCGCCTTCCACCTGCTGAGGGGAACCCTCTGTCCCCGGAAGCCATGCTCCTTCCCGTCCAGCTCCCCGAGACAAATCTGTCCCCTCCACCTCTCGTTTTGTCAGCCGACAAGCCTCTGAATACTAGCGTTGCTAATCCCAACAGGCGGGCAGTGCTACAATGCAGGGACTTCCCCGTTGCCTGGAGTTTCCAGCTAGAAACAGTGCTAAGAACAGCACCTCCGTGCCCAGGACAGAACAAAAGCCAGGCGAGGAATGCTTTGGCACGCTTGTTCGACTGACGCCAAGGAAATCTTTAGTCCCTCGGAAGATCCTGCTTGCCATTTTAAGCAACATCCAGAATCACCTGGTGCCATATCTCTGAACCCGCAAAGATTTCAAGCGGATCACCTTGATCCATGTCAGAACACCAAGGAGTGGTGGGTGGAAACTGATGAGTGGGGCAGCGGGAGAAGTAGGATTGGAGACTGACTTGGGAGAAGGGGTCAGTGGATACAGAGGAACCTGTATCAGCCGGAAGACGAGAGGCAGAGGCAGGAGAAGCTGCAGGATTGAAGAGCAAAGAACAAGTGCAGGAGAAGGGAGAGGTTGGTCAGGCTGGTGGGGAGTCAAGGGCTCCTAAATCATTTATTTATTTATTTGATTGACTGACTGACTGACTGACTGGTTGGTTGATTGATTGATTGATTGATCGATTTACTACCCTTCATCAAAATAACTCAGGGTGGTTCACTGTCTCCTCCTGCCCACTGTCTCCCAGGACCAGAGGAGAACTGAAGACCGAGGAGCAGAAACAGGGTGCACTGGGGGATAGTCTCTGCCTGCTTGCATGCAGCTTGGATTCTTCCCCTTTCTATCAATGCCTCTTTAAAAAAAACCAAAAACTCTTCACTTAATGGACCCTGCCTCTATAACCCTGACAACGACCCTGCAATGTTGGCCAGCCTTATTCACATGCTGCAGCTAAGGAGGTTAAAGCTCAGGAAAAAAGAGTAGTGCATTAGGCCAGCTCATCTATTTGTGACCATGGGCCAGACCTCACCTGTCTCACAGCTCATGCTCCTAACTAACCAGCAAACTAACTCAGTCAAGAATCCTCTGCCTGTAAACTTCTCTCAAATGTGGGTGGGGGGACCCCCAGAACCACAGGGGGTCCTCCTTGGAGATTCCCATCTATGAAAGCAACGTTTCATTAACTCCGCCTACAGGGATGCAGCAGGCTCATTAACTCCTGCCGGTTTTAACAGAGCTCCTCTTCTGGGCTTAGGTCTCTCAGGCAACAATGCTTGCTTGCTTGTCTGTTGTGTTCAAAGCCTGGCACCCCTAACGTCTGAGACAGGGTTTCAGGGCGGCTTAGAACAAACTCCCCATTTCGGACGGCAACCCACCTCACGGATCCGTCCAATTTCCTTGCCGCAACACCCTTTTAACTGCACTAGGTATTTTTAGTTCATTGTTTTCTATTTTGGCAGCTGAGAAAGTGCAGTGTGTAATTCTACCTCCAGTTTCATATTCCTTCTTAAAAGTGAATACAACATCCTGTTTATAATAATAAAATCACTGGTTGGCAGGATGACACTCGGTGGAAAAAAGAGGGAGAGAGTGAAGAATAAAGAGAGAGAGAGAGAGAGAGAGAGAGAGAAAGCAACTGGAAAATTGAGAGCCAGCACATTTTGGTGCCAAGTTTCACATTTGCAACGGTCCAGAGGAGGTCACAGGTCTCGCTCGCAACCGAAGGCGAGGAGTGAAGAACGATCCCCACAAACTCTCCCTTGTTAGACTGTGTACGCCATCTCCTTTCGAGCAAGGGATTTGCCCTTTTCAGGAAAAGTGACGTGAGGCTTTTCCCGCAGTCATCCGAACAACAGGAGACATGGAAAAGGCAGTGCGGCTCAGCCCAGAATGACCCTTCTCTCTCTCTCTCTCTCTCTCTCTCTCTCTCTCTCTCTCTCTCCAGGATTTGGGGTTTTCTTTCTTTTCCCACTCTGGGAGGACTTTCCTGGCTAGGTTGCTTGCCCCAGTTTAGCAGCAAGAGAAACAAAAAGATATGAATGAAATTAAAAACACTTGGAAGAAGCCACAGAAGCAGCTCTGGGGTTTCTTAGGTTCACTTAACATTTCCTTCCCCAGCGTTGCCCCTGCGCCCTGGGTGGAAAGTTGCGCTTCAACGTTTCCTTTAACACACACCCCTTGCTTTTCTCCTGCACTCTGTGCCATAAAAACTGGCAAGGGGGGAGGGAGGCAAGGAAAAAGACAGAAGGAGGTGGAGAGGAGGAAGAGGCCTTGGACCCTGCAACTTTGGCCACTCCATCCCTTCAGCCTTCTCAATGCCGTTTGAAATTCCAAAAGAACACATCGCCGTTTCCACCTTCGCCTTTGCTTGCTTTGTTCGGCTGTGAAACATTGGCTCTAATCAATCCAGCTAGAAGAGCAAAAAATAAATGAAACTGTGCCCCCCGCTTCCTTAAATGAAGACATATCGGACATGAGAAATGCAGCGATTT
The DNA here is from genome assembly GCF_965113315.1 of Podarcis vaucheri. Taxonomy (NCBI): domain Eukaryota; kingdom Metazoa; phylum Chordata; class Lepidosauria; order Squamata; family Lacertidae; genus Podarcis; species Podarcis vaucheri. Next base: position 5,341,596 of record NC_138763.1, on the reverse strand, counting down.
TATTTTTCACTGTTCTCAGAGAGGACAGGGCAAGAATGGACTCCCATTGCAGGTAAAGGTAAAAGGTAAAGGACCCCTGGATGGTTAAATTCAGTCAAAGGCAACTATGGAGTTGTGGCGCTCATCTCGCTTTCAGGCCAAGGGAGCTGACGTTCGTCCACAGACAGCTTTTCCAGGTCGTGTGGCCAGCAAGACTAAACCGCTTCTGGCGCACCAGAACACCATGATAGAAACCAGAGCACAAGGAAATGCAGTTTATCTTCCCGCTGCAGTGGTACCTATTTATCTACTTGCACTGGTGTGCTTTCAAACTTCTAGGTTGGCAGGAGCTCAGTGGTTTAAGTAGAACTTCTACAGGCAAGCAAAGGAACAAGCTGCCTTCCTCCCTGGGGATTTTCTCAAGAGAAGGTGGAGGTGGAAAAGGCATTTTAAGGAAGTCTGTAGTACAGGGTGGCTTACGTAGAGAGCAGGGGCTGTGTCTCCTGGAAACTTGGCAACCTAGAACACACTGCCTGCAGTAGCAATGGGCTCTTCCGCCCTGAGGGTAGAAAGGTCTTGGGCTATACCACTACAGACTGCAGGTGGGAGTTTCTGCTGTGTGTGCATACACAAAATCCCTGTACATATTCGATTAGTGTAAGAACGTAAGTGTCCTGCAGCTGGATCTAGAGGCCAGCGGCTGATCTAGTCAAGCATCTTGCTCTCACAGCGGCCAACCAGATGCCTATGCCTGCAAGGGAGAAGAGTTTTAATCCTTTTCGAACCCTGTTCATCTCCTTGACATGCTGGTTTTCTATATGCAGGAAGGGGTCCTGCTTTGTTGCACGAAAGAGGATTCAACGATACAAGTCCCTGCCTGTAATGTGAAGCGAAACAGTCCAGAGATAAGGCTCTGGCCACGGTGAGAATTAGGCCTGAGCTCCCGTGGGCACTGGCAGGTTCTGAGACTCTGCCAGCGCTGAAGCAGGGGGCTTAAGGAACAGGGGTGTACGACAAGCAGCACTGACACTCCAAGCAGTGTGGTTTGGAGGCGTTCCTGGACAAGAGCACTGAAGGAACGTCACCAGCAGGGGCCTCCCCCATGCTTCAAAGGTGTCTGATGCCCTGATCAGTCTAGCACAGGGGTCTGCAACCTGCGGCTCCGGAGCCGCATGTGGCTCTTTTACACCTTTGCCACGGCTCTGGGGCGGATACTAGCGAGGGGAGGAGGTGCATTGTGCGCCCCGAGACTCCCCACTGTGGCGGGCGCTGTACTGGCTGTGACGTCGCATGGGGGCGGTGCATGCGTTAGTCACACACCATCCTGATGTCACCTTCCCGCCCGCTGTCAGATCACAGCTCCGGCGATATATTTATTTTAAATGTCGCAATGGTTTTGCGGCTCCCAGTTTTTTTTCCCTTCGGAAATGGGTCCAAGTGGCTCTTTTTGTCTTAAAGGTTGCAGACCCCTGGTCTAGCAGATGGGCCAGGCACCCATTTGCCAGCTTGTCAAAGCAACTGTTCCTGGTGCTCTAGGAAAACGGGTGCCCAGTCGCTCCCCAGCCCCAAAAACTCACGCTGTGGTTTGGAGAAGAAGGCGTGCAAGAGCTCACGCACAAGAGCACTCTCCCCTTCTTGCAGTTTCCAGCAACAGGTATTCAGATGCTCTGCTGCCTCTAGCTCTGGAAGGAGAGCCCTCGATCCCAGATGCTTCCTGCGTGCCGCAGAATTTGAGGAAGTGGAATGCCACAGTTAGTGCAGATAACTGCAGCGTGATTGCTGACAGGAGTGAGACCTTGCCAGCATGTTCTACTCTGCTCAGAGATCGGCACTTGCTGCTGATTCATTACTCTCTGGAACTCTCTGCTGTGTTGTTTTTGGCATCTGCTAAAAACCTTCACTTCACCAAAGCTACCCAGACATGTCAAAAGCTGCATGTTACAATCACTTATAGTTTTATTGCGTGCAATTGTTTTAAAAATACTGATTTTATTTATCTTTCATTAACATTTCGTGTCAACTTGTTTTTTAAATTTTCTTTCGGCTGACTTTTTAAAATGAATATTTTAAGTTGTTTTATGTAATCTGTTTAGAGGCTGGCTGGCAATCCGAGCCAAGATCTGTAGACTCAAGAAATGGGCCTTTGATGAGCTACACAGCTTATGAAAAGGGAGGAAGCAAAAGCTGCTCTCGGCGCTTTCGTTGCAAAGAGTGCATGAGCCACCAAAGCCCACAGGCAGGTTTGGAGATTTCCAACAATCCTCATCACGTTTCCTGCTTTCCATACGCTGGTCAACAGACACGACCCATAAAACGTGTTCTACAAAGTTGACAGTTTTATTATCAAAATGTGCCCGGCAAGAGGGATCCATGCTACTGAGAAACCTGCTACTGTCGCAGTCACAATTAGATCCATGAAAAAGAAGATGAAATTAAAGGTACTGTCTGTACATTTTGCACCCCACCATGCCAAAAGCTGTAATACTGGACCAAAAATAAATAAGTAAAGGCCCCAAAGTTCTCCAGTTTGAGCCTTTCATTCGAATATGCCCTCCTGTCCTCACAAGCCCTTTAAAGGCAAAACTTCCCAAACACAGAAGCTGTCTGCATCCAACCGAAACTTGAGACAACTTGGCCTATTTTCCCTGTGAAAGAATCCCAGACCAACTACAGCCCCATCCCAAGGCAACCTGTAAGCGGACAAGAGGCCTGAAAGAAAACGGCTGAGATTTTTACCTTAAATCTCTCCTCTTGGCAAATTCTTCTGGTGGGATAACCCAGGGGAGGTTCTGGGGAAGGCACTGCAGGACATCTGGCTGGAAGTCCGAAAAATCCACGCCGTATTCCGTGAGGATGCCTTCCGTTTCCGGCTCAATTTCACCAGCCTGCCCAAGACTTTGAGCCAACTGCCTATGAAAAGGAGACACAGAAGTCGAAGAAGGAGGGCATAATCATTTTGAGCAGGTTACAGGATACTTTAACAACCCCCAATGGAGCATGCAGGTGAGGTGGGGGGGGTGTTCTCTACCAAGCTAGAGGAGAGAGGGAAATGGCTAAGAGGATACAGCAGCCTGCTCCATCCTGGTGCTGTCCAGACAATATAATAATAATAATTTATTATTTATACCCCACCCATCTGGCAGGGTTTCCCCAGCTACTCTGGGCGGCTTCCAACAGAATATTAAAATACAATAACCTATTAAACATTAAAAGCTTCACTAAACAGGGCTGCCTTCAGACGTCTTCTAAAAGTCAGGTGGTTGTTTATTTCCTTGACATCTGGTGGGAGGGAGTTCCACAGGGCAGGCGCCACTACCGAGAAGGCCCAATGGCCACACAGGCTAAGGGTGATGGGAGTTCTATTCAAAAACATCTGGAAGGCACCAAAATGGGGGAAGGCTGGGGCACACTTTTTGCCGGATTACAATATGCATGAAACCTTGCAGAGCAGCAGAAACCAACCTGCCTATATTCTACACTTAGGATGGGAGGCCCCACACAGTAGACAAGAAAGTCAGGTCTGAACACTAAAGACCCAGGCTCAAATTCTTTGCTCAGCTGGAGGGGGGGTCATTTGGGCTACTGCTTGATCACACGACTGCCTGCTAGCTTGTAAACTAATTGCAAACTCTGAAACACTTTCTGGGCATTGTATTAGAAAGGGATCCTCCTACCCTGCGGCAAAAGATTTGAAGGAGGGGAGAAGTTCTTCCTTAGGGATTGCCACATACTTGCAAGGATTAGTTACAAAAGTGGCCTAAATATAAGCCTCACTTTTTCCCAAATTCCCACCGTGAAAAGTTAAAGTGCATCTTAATTTCACGACCTTACAAAAACTGGCCTTTACGATACCACTGCTGAAACAGATATACAGTAAAATGGAACGGGTGTGAGTGCCTGCAGAATTTTAAGGGAGCGAGTTATACAGTGGTGCCTCGCAAGACGAAATTAATCCGTTCCGCGAGTCTCTTTGTCTAGCAGTTTTTTCGTCTTGCGAAGCAACCCTATTAGCGGCTTAGAGGATTAGCGCTATTAGCGGTTTAGCGGCTATTAAAGGCTTAGCGGCTATTAAAGGATTCGCGGATTAGCGGCTAAAAGGCTATTAGCGGATTAGCAGCTTAGAAAAAAGGGGGGAAGCGGGAAAAAATCAGAACACTTGCAAGACGTTTTCGTCTTGCAAAGCAAGCCCATAGGGAAAATCATCTTGCAAAGCAGCTCAAAAACGGAAAACCCTTTCGTCTAGCGGGTTTTCCGTCTTGCGAGGCATTCGTCTTGCGGGGCACCACTGTATTCAGGTATTGTCTTTTCTTCTTCTTTCCTCTCAAATTTTAAAGGTGCGGCTTATATTCGGGTGCGGCTTATATTGGGGCCAATATGGTATCTTGGTGCCCATGGCCAACAAAGTGGTTCTCTCCAGCTCAGGGAGAGACCAGGGTAGAGTCACCCTCCTGCTACAGATCTCCATTTGGCTTCCTCTGGCTTAAAACACACCGGTTCAGACTTAAAGAAGGGGAAGGGAGATTAGTAGCAAGGTTCAAAGACCTATTCTTGGATAAATTCAGGATTAAGTTGCCCAGCATATTGCTGCAGGTGCTTTTTACATCCAGCAAGAAAGGGCCACAAACAATGGGATCTTCCCCACGGGACAGGACAATACGTTGTGCAGACATGCTTCAGACAGAGCTAAGAGGCAGACATGACTGGTTCTTGGAGAAAATGGGATGCGTAGAGCAGTCTGGCCTGGTAACAAGGATGATTCATTTGAAAAAGAAAATTATTCTGTCATTAAGTTTGTTGGGGAAATCTCCGAGACAAATGGCAAAGTAGCAAGTTACAGGAAACAGGGAGGTTCCCCAGGCGCAAGACTGAGGAGTCAAGCAGAGCTGTTCTGCGCAGAGCTGAATTGTTAGAGGCAGGCAAGCCATCTACCCTGTGCTGGAAAGAAAGCTTTTTCTACGCCTAGGTGAAACATCACGGTTATGCATATTCAAATGCAAGCACTTTGGGGCATGAAAGGGAAAGAGATGGGAAGCAAAGTCCAACACCAACGCCGGCCTGAGCCTGGATCAAGGGACTTTTTGCAACCAGCAACAGCAAGTCTTAGAGACTCTGCAGAACTATTGGTAATAAGGGCCAGACGCATTTGCACCATCACAAATGGTGTGTGTGTGAAAAAAATTGAACTGTTCACAGTTCTTATTCGTTCCCTTTTTGTGATGCCAATTTGGGCATTACTGCTCCCCAGGGAACTTCCTTAATACCCTTCTGCAGATCCCCAGACAACACTAACGTCCTGCTACAGAGAACAGCAAGAGGATATCTTAGGCGGTTGGAAAAGCAGACAATGGTAATGTTATGCAGATGCATCCATATTAACCGGCAGATCTCAGCCAAGGGGCCTCAATAACGTCAAACAGCTAGGAGCTACTCCCAGTTTTTCACAAGTGTTTCCAGTAATGCCAAAAAGCACCTCCTCTTTGGGTGAGTTATCCACACCCCACGCAAAAATATTTGAATACTCACTTTTATAATGCCCTTCACTTACCCTCACTGCCCAACTGCACTCAGTGACCTCATTTTGTAGCCACAGCCAACTGGGTAATTAGCAAGGTGACCTCATTGCATCACCCAGGTAAGTAATTCAGGAAAGAGGGAGGAATGTTGCCAAAATGCAGACAACAAAGGAAACAATGGCACCAGGCAATATTTTTTTTAAGAGGACAATAAATCTTCGTAATATCTAAGTGGTTGCATTTTTTACATTTTCAGGAAAAATGCCTACGCCACTGAATTTGGTATTGCAAAATCGAAACTGGAAAGCTTTCGCATCAGCTCTTTCTCAGCTCAAACTGACCCAAGCTCTATCAATCTCAGGCGCTTGCCCACTGTTGAAGAGCAAAGTTTGGTGGGTATTGGGAGCCAATGCAGCTTGGGGGTTCAGCTCTGACTGATTTGCCAAGTGTGCCCTTGCTCCCAAAAACCAAAGAGGCAACAGAGGTCAGGAAATGATAGTCAGATCAGCGCCAAGAGACTCAGTGAGGCCTCCAGATCTTCGGACCCTTGCACCCAGCAAACCTTGGCGTATTCCGGCCAAGTGTCCCAAGCGATACCTCTAAATCCTGACCCCTCCAAAGATGCAAAATGCTTAACCCTGAACCACCTGCACACCTGCCTCTTATCTGCCTCCTGCAGTTGCTCTCTTTCAGGTGAAGCTATGAGCCAGCCAAGGGCAATGAAGGTACCACCCTAAGACCTGTAGGGGGGTATGATGGGATTCTTCCACAGAACCACACCTTCAGCTACACACAACCCATGATCTTTCCTCTGCTGCTACTTTCCCCACGTAAAGCAAACTGCAAAAAACAACAACCCCCTCCTCTGTTCACCTGTCAAAGCAGCCACCTTCCAAGAGGGAGGAAGGACCTTTCGATTGACCACCAGGTGGCACCCAAGAGTTGTGGAAGTGAAGCCCCTCCCCTAAAAGCACACCACCAGGACACAGTCCAGGCTTCACTCGCCCCTGATCAGGATCCACTTCCGAGGGGGATTCCGAGGGCACAACCTCAAAGGAAACCCCATTCCCTTTTTCACATTTCTTAGGGTAAGCGGCAGGGCAGGCAGAGAAGGTTCTTACCACTCAAGACCAACGTCTTTCAGGTGGGGCGGAGGCAGTCCCTAGCCTGAAACCCTGGCAAGCTGCAGACAGTGACAACATTGGGTCACCACTAGGCAGAGGGCCTTCTCAGTAGTGGCACCCGCCCTGTGGAACACCCTCCCATCAGATGTCAAAGAGATAAGTAACTATACAGATGTCAAAGAGATAAGTAACTATACAGATGTCAATGAGATAAGTAACTATACAACCTTTAGAAGACATCTGAAGGCAGCCCTGTATCGGGAGGTTTTTAATGCTGTTTCATTATGTTTTTATATTATGTTGGGAGCCGTCCAGAGTGGCTGGGGCAACTTAGTCAGATGGGTTGCATAAAAATAAATTATTATTATTATTATTATTATTATTATTATTATTATTATTATTATTATTATTCATGCCACCTCCTCACTTAAGATGATGATAAATTTATAGCCCACCCATCTGGCCGGGTTTCCCGGCTCTGGGCGGCTCCCAATAGAATATTATTATTAATAATAATTATAAAAGTGATAAAAGATCAAACATTTAAAAACCTCCCTATACAGGGCTGCCTTCAGATGTCTTATAAAAGTCAGATAGTTGCTTATTTCCTTGACATTTGATGGGGGGGAGTTCCACAGGGTGGGTGCCACTACTGAGAAGGCCCTCTGCCTAGTTCCCTGTAACCTCACTTCTTGCAGGGAGGGAACCACCAGAAGGCCCTCGGAGCTGGACCTCAGTGTCCAGACTGAATGATGGGGGTGGAGATGCTCCTTCAGGTATACTGGGCCAAGGCTGTTTAGGGCTTTAAAGGTCAGCAGCAACACTTTGCAGTTTTGCAGAACTGCTCTTTCTGGGGTAACTCAAGCATCCGTAGATGTGAAGCCAGTGGCGTAGCGTGGGGGGTGCGGGGGGGCCAGCCGCACCGGGCACAACATCTGGGGGGGCGCGCTCGCACTCGCAGCTCTCTGCCCCTACCTGGCTCTCTCTCACTGCAGTGCTGGCTGTGCGAATCCGATCCGAGCCGCCGGGTCGCCGCCCACTGTGAAGGGGGTGGGTGCCAAGCGTGCGGTGCGGAGAGAGAGCGAGGGACTATCTGGGGGAGGGACAGTGCAGCGGCCGCCCAGCGCAGCGCTGAGCGTGGGAGAGAACCACACCAGACCAGACCAGGCAGCAGCAAGAAGAAGCTGGCAGCGGCGGCAGGTTAGGGGTTAGGGGGCGCAAATTACTTGCCTTGCCCCGGGTACTGACAACCCACGCTACGCCACTGTGTGAAGCTATCTTGTCCAAGCCAAGCCATTGATCCATTCAACCTCCTTGACAGGCAGTGGCTCCCCAAGGTCTCAAGCAGGGGCCTTTGCCCAGCCCTGCGACAACACAAACCCTTTAAGGGTGGGGAAAAGGCCAGAGTGACAGGCAGGTAAGTATAGCAAAGCATACAGCAGAATGGCTGCATAGCCAATGTTGCGCCACACACAAGCGAGATGACAGGGATCAAACTGGGACCTCCCTGCATGCTAAGCCTGCGCTTCACTGCCCTTGAGCTGTGGGCTGCTTCCTAGACCCCTCATTTCACCCAATTTCAGCCAGCAGCCACATGTTGGATGCCCACAATGTGCTCCATGTGCAGCTTCCCTTGGCTTGGTCCAGAAGATGCAGCCAGTGCAGAATGCGGCACCAAGATTGCTAACTGGGATGTCCCATCAGCGCCATGCTAGGTTCCAGCTAAGGGAGCTGTACTGCTTGCCACTAAGTTGCCAGTGCAGTTCAATATTTGACCCTCAGCCCTGAATAACCTGGGACCAGGTTACCTAAGGCACCACCTTGCCCAGTATATCACTGCCTGGCAACAGCACTCCTCAAATGGTTCACTGCTGAGAATGCTACATACCATCAGCAGTGGACTTCATATGCACTAGGAACTGGGCTTTTAGTGTTGATGCACCAGCCCTCTGGAATCAGTTACCTATGGCTGCCTTGGGCTCCTTCAGGAGGAAGGGCAGGATATAAATTAATCAGACAAACGCCCAGTGTTTCTGACATTAAGGCATCTACTAAAGCATCTTTTGTTTGAGAAGGCTCCCCCCTTAAGTGTGACCCAGTTATTTTATAGGAGTATTAACTTCAGAACTGTAAGTATTGCTTTATCGCTTTTAGCATACTGAGTCTGTAACCTCTTGTGCTTTGATTTTATTCTTTTGACTGCCAAGGTGGCTTATGAAACCTGCAAATACATAAATAAATACAGTCATACGTCGGGATAAATACGCTTCAGGTTGAGCGCTTTCGGGTTGCGCTCCGCGCCAACCCAGAAGTAACGGAGTGCGTTACTTCCAGGTTTCACCACTTGCGCATGCGCAGACAGTCAAAATGACGTCACGCACATGCGCAGAAGCAGCAAAACGCCACACGCGCAGACACGTCTTATGTTCTGTTCGCATCTCGAGGTAACACTGTACCTATGTGCACACATACCCGAGGGCAAAGTTGCTGTCTTCCCTCCAGTCCACGATACGGCAGATGAACAGTGTGTTGGAATAGTCCTCAGGCCTGGTGATGAAGTCCGGCGGGCAGTCAGCCAAGGCCACATACGCACGAGGCACTCTGTGGTCCACGGGCGAGAACATGGCGCACTTCTTGAAGAGCTCGCTGTTGCGGTCAGTCAGGAGGCGGATGAAGCCGGTGGCTGCCCTGGAATGCTTTTTCTCCAAGATGTAGACCACCTGCAGGAGCCACAGGGAGTTGCCCACGGGAGCGCAGGAAAGGGATGCACTTAATTCCAAACAACAGAGCAAAGGAGCCAAGCCCAGAACAAACCCACGGCGTGCCGAAATGCTTTCACATGGGCCATGGCTACTCCTCTTTTTAAAGAACACTCCCCAGAGGCGAGAAGCAGCTGGCCGGTCTTGTGCCTACAGGGCAGCCACGGCCACATAAGAACAAGGAGGGGAAGCAGCCTGTTCTGGGCTGGACATTGCAATCACCTGGAAGGAGCAGCTCCAAATCTCTGGGGGAACTCCAGGATCCAATGCTCTCATGGGAGGCGCAAGTGGTGACATCAGAGGTTAGGAGTGCCTATTTCCACCCACAGCTGGTTTGGCAGCTACAGCCCCTTGACTTGGCCATGGCACTCCGTGCTCTGATAACCTCCAGACTGGACTATTACAATGTGCTTTGCATAAAAAGGTAAAGGGACCCCTGACCACCAGGTCCAGTCGTGGCCGACTCTGGGGTTGCGGCGCTCATCTCGCTTTATTGGCCAAGGAAGCTGGCGTACAGCTTCCAGGTCATGTGGCCAGCATGACTAAGCCACTTCTGGTGAACCAGAGCAGCACACTGAATCGCCGTTTACCTTCCCGCCAGAGCAGTACCTATTTATCTATTTGCGCTGGCGTGCTTTCGAACTGCTAGGTTGGCAGGAGCAGGGACAAAGCAACGGGAGCTCACCCCGCCGCGGGGATTCAAACCGCCGACCTTCTGATCGGCAAGTCCTAGGCTCTGTGGTTTAACCCACAGCGCCACCTGCGTGCTTTGCATAGGCTGCCCTTAAAGACAACTTGGGAGCTTCAGTTGGTCCAAAATGCTGCAGCCAGGTTACGTTTAGGACTCACAATAACCCACTTTAAAATAGCAGCGCTGGTTGCTAGTTTGTTCACACGCCCTAAACAAATCAGGTCCCCCCCCCCAATATCAGATGTCCTTGAGCTGAAATAGGATTTTATTTATCGCACCAGCATCCTGCTTTTCATGCAAGGAGCTTAAGGATGAGTGCAAAGAGCCCCACGGCCCAGCCCTGTCTGATCACCCCAACAAGAACGGTGTGGTAAGTGAGGCTGAGAGAGAGAGACCGGCCCAAATGAACCCAGGGAGCGCTGCATGGCTGAGTGGGGATTTCTTAACATAACCCCACTTCAACATGTCGCCCTGAGCATTTGTGGCATTATACCAAGCCAGGTCACGGCATTCATTTGGTTTAATACTGACTACACTGACTGCTAGCAGCTCTCCATGATTTCAGGGTGTGGGGTTCTCTCCCAGCCCTACCTAGAGATGCCTGGGACCTGGGTGGGACCTGGGAGCCTCTGCCGCTGCGGCCATTCCCCTTGCTTTCAGGGGAGTGGAAACAAACCCTTCAGACAGCACACTGAGGTCAGTTCCAACGAGATGCTACCTTGGCCGTCTTCTGCAGGAACTGGTCCGGATCGTTCGGCTTGGAAGAGTCTTCCTGTTTCGCATGGCGGGGGCCACAGGTCTCCAGGTCCCTCCCTACGGAACACACACATAAAAACGCACACATTACAATTGCTTCCTTCCCTTCCTTCGAGCCTTTTAATGTCCCTGCTTGGCAGTCCCGAGGGGCAGCTTGGAGCGCCGGCCCGGACTGAAAGAAGCCAAAGGAAGAGGAAAGGGCATGTCAAAATTGCCTTGGAACAAATAGCGGCATTGCAATATCCCTCCAGGCTGCAATGGGAAACAGATATATGGTCAACTTCCATTGTGCACATCTGCTAAAATAAAAATAAACCCCAAAATTTACAAGTACATCTATACCAGCCATAATAAACAAAATGGTGGAAAACACGCTCTATTTATTAAATGCAAATAAAAAGCGTTAGAGTTTCCTGGCATTTCTTGCGTTGGGGTGACTTTAACTTTTCGCATTACATAAATAGTCCCCTTTAAGTGATCGCGTTCATTAAAATATTTAATTTCCTTTAAAGAATGTTATGAAAGGTTATAAAATGCACATTTAGCCTAGAATTCAAAACCGCACCTTGCAAGGAGATAGTCTTCGGCGAAGGGCCAGCCATAGTTATTTCATAAAGCTTATGAAAAGCCCTGCATCAGTCGTCCAGGGATGCGTGGGGGGACGTGTGGCCCTCCACATGAAGCTAGGCTCCAACTCCCAGCAGCCCCAGCAGCCAGCATGCCCAATGGGATGGTCAGAGTTAAACAATTTCTAGAGAGCTGCAGGTTCACTACCCTGCTCTAAGGGAGGGAGGGGTGAGAGAGGATGCCAGCAAGACGTAAACCAAGAGGCAACGGTTATCCATTTATTTACTTATGAATGTTCAGCCCCAAAGGCTCCCAGAGTGGCTTACAGAACAAGGAATTAAAACAAGGCAGGCCCTGTAATCTTTTTCTTTCTTTCTTTTTAAAAGCCACAACATGCAAAAAGTGAGGGACAGGGAGGGAAGAGGAAAAAACCAAGTTCAGGCACCAATTCTTAGATCCAGTGTGGTAGAATGGTTATAAAGTTTTGGAGTAGGACCTGGGAGAGTAAGTTCGAATCCCCACTCAGCTAACAGGGAGAAATGTAAAGTATTGCACTTGGGCAAAAAAAATGAGAGGCACAAATACAAGATGGGGGACAGACCTCACCTGGAGTACTGTGTCCAGTTCTGGGCACCACAATTCAAGAAGGACACTGACAAACTGGAACGTGTCCAGAGGAGGGTAACCAAAATGGTCAAAGGCCTGGAAACGATGCCTTATGAGGAACAGCTAAGGGAGCTGGGCATGTTTAGCCTGGAGAAGAGGAGGTTAAGGGGTGATATGATATCCATGTTCAAATATATAAAAGGATGTCACATAGAGGAGGGAGAAAGGTTGTTTTCTGCTGCTCCAGAGAAGCGGACACAGAGCAATGGATCCAAACTACAAGAAAGAAGATTCCACCTAAACATTAGGAAGAACTTCCTGACAGTAAGAGCTGTTCGACAGTGGAATTTGCTGCCAAGGAGTGTGGTGGAGTCTCCTACTTTGGAGGTCTTTAAGCAGAGGCTTGACAACCATATGTCAGGAGTGCTCTGATGGTGTTTCCTGCTTGGCAGGGGGTTGGACTCAATGGCCCTTGTGGTCTCTTCCAACTCTATGATTCTATGATTCTATGGAGCAGCTCCCTGGGTGACCCTAGGCCAGTCACCATCTCTTGGCCGAACCATGAGATCTTGGAAGTTAAAGGTGGCATATAAATTAAATAAAATACTTTCGTTCTCATAATGACCAGGCAGCATAGAAACAGCTCATGGGCAGGAGCTGCCTATGGAGGGATCCCTGCTTCCCATCTCTCCCTCTGAGGCTGCCAGGTGGAATTGCAGCTACCAGGTGACAGGACAGGTGACATGACACAGGTGACGCGCTTGTGCTCTTCCAATTCATCTCCCAGTCCACTTAAATTAATTTCCCACCCGCAATCTTAATTGTTCTCTGCTCCACATGGGTGTGCAAGAAGAAACAAAAGAACCAGAGGAATACCCAAAACTCAAGCTGCCAATGTTGAAAATTAATATGCTGTGGTGCCCCTCCTATTCCTCTCCCGTTCCCCACTGCTGAAGAACTTCCAAGTGTCTCTCTTTTCCAGGGATATTCCTGGATTTACGGACGCCGTCCCAGTTTCTGATTTAATCCTGCACTGTCCCGCTTTTCCTTAGGACATCCCTATTTTCATCAGAGAAATGTTGGAAGGTATGGAGTTATGCAGCCCCCGAGCCAAGGAGATGATACAACCTTGAGGAGCCATCTGAAGCCAGTCCTGATTAAGGAGGCTTTTTAATGTTAAATGTTTTGTTATGTTTTTATATATGTTTGAAGCTGCCCAGAGTGGCTGGGGCAACACAATCAGATGTGTGGGGTATAAATAATAAAATGATTGTGATTGTGATTATTTAGGATGTCTCTATTTTCATTGGAGAAATTTTCATTGGAGAAATATAGCACAAGGAGACCATTCCATCTGCAAAAGGACTCCTGCTTGCCCAGTGGATCAATCATCTCCTCTGCTCCCCTTCATGATGTTCTGGGGGGTTCCCCTGTTCTCCACAGCAGATTTTGGGGAGGCCCTGGGGGCATGCAGAGAGAGGGGCGAAAGCTTCCTTACAGCAGCAGGAATCCTTGCACTAGCTTATGCGAGTGGAGCGAGTTAGCTGAATCCGGCCCACACGGCCTACGACTGTGCAGGAGGAACTTGGCACCATAGAAACTGGTGCTTGTGGGGGGGCATCCGACACAGCCTCTCCCTCTTCCTTGGGTTTATCTAACGTCCTTGAAAAGCCATCTAAATCTAGTGGCTGTCCCTGCATCTTGTAGCAGTAAGCTCCACAAAACGCCTTGTGTTTCGTTTTGCTTTGCTTCTTTCTATTCCAAATCCCTTGCCCATCCGTTCATCCCTGAAACGTGCACCACAGCAAAGAGATCTGAGACATTAAGGAAGAAGCAATCATGACCGGGCATTTAACTGGGTGCTTCCAGGACCATTCTAGGAAGAGCGCTGCTCCCTCGCCAACCTTGCATGCCCAAGCTGCTTATGAACAACGGGCCAACGCTTGCACCCATTGCTCCAGCAGTCAATGAGGGGCCACGATCAGGCAGAGGCAGAGTAACTGAAAAAGCGGCACCGGCAGCCCGCGACTTCTATTGGCCTCCAGTGGCGGGGAGTCACGTGGGCACACGCCCAATGAGAACTGCTGCGCAGACGAGTCTGAAGAAGCGAAGATGCAGGCGAGCAAAGGGAGAATCAAGGAAACTGGGAGAAATCCCAGACAGCTGAACAGGGAGGTAAAAGTGTGGGGATAAGGTGGGGAGGGGCAGAGAAAAGGAGGCGGCTGCCATTTGCCAAACCAGAAATAAACTATGCCGAACCTTTGCTGTCGTGGTTATCCGGTGACCATTCAATATTTCCACCCTGGGCAGCGCTGTGTTTGCAGTGGGAGATTTACTATGTTAGCTTGGGCAGGGCTTGCTAAGCTTATCTTACAGTGAAAACACCCGCCAGGAGCTCCAGCCCAGGGAAAAACGGTGCTTTAATCCCCTTGTTTTCCTTTTGGGTGATTACCTGACAAAACCGAAAATTGTTATAGCTTTGCTGAAAAGAAAATTAGGCACTAATGGCAAGAAACCTCTCCAATTAGTTCTGTTATTACCAGCAAATTAGAATTGCAGCGCTAGCACCCCTCCGAGACGGCAGCTTTTCAGAGGCCTGGTAAACTGCGCTTCAGCCACCAGCCCCTCCTCCTGGTCCAAGACGGAGAGAGGTTGCATTCATATATGTACATATTTAAACCTTTTCTTGAAAGTCTCTTGCACAAATTAGATTAACCAGGACAGCTGAAGTGGCCAAAACGAGCCCTTAAAGCCGTCAGATTAAAACACTTATTAACCATGACAGATCCAAAGTTATTTTTTCCAGGCTTGCTGCTGTGGAAATTTGCGACTCTCTCCAAGAGGAGCACAATTAATGTTAGCAATTCCCACTTCCAAATGAAAATATATTGTGTTTTCTGACTTTTTTAAAAAAAGAAAGAAAGAAAGAAATATCCAGCAAACAGTGAGAAAATGCATCCTCCAGACTGGATGGAAAGGAAAGCAGTGAGGAGATGCTCACTATCCCAGTAATGAAATTCTGGCAAGAGTAATGATTGTGTTTGCCCAAGATCCAAGCTGCGCTTTTTTTAAAAAAATGCAGTACCTGATGCAGTTAATGCTCCTGAGTTTTCTTGCCCATGTGAGCAAGAAGTAAGGAGCAGGTGTGTGCTTCGTGCTACCCCAAGCGCACTAACATCTGGTAAAAGTTACAGATAGGTAGCTGTGTTGGTCTGCCATAGTCAAAATAAAAAAATCCCTTCCAGAATTTCAGAAATAGACTGGAAAGAGAAGCTGCTGAATTGCAACTCATTACCAAACTCAAAACCATGGAGAGACCTGGTCTGAACAGAGACATTGGATTCTTATCTCATTATACATGACTAAGCCATTTTTCACCTTCTCACCCCTGGTCTTTTCCTGTAAGACCCATTACAGTCGTTAAGAGTCGTCAACAGGCTCATCTCAGCTATCTGCCAATCTCCCATTCCTACCACCCTTCTGAGTAATACCCCTCCCCACCTTCTCACTATATAGAAGGATCTGGCAACTTCTGTTTCAGTGTATCTGAAGAAGTGTGCATGCACACGAAAGCTCATACCAAGAACTAACTTAGTTGGTCTTTAAGGTGCTACTGGAAGGGATTTTTTTATTTTGATCTGGTAAAAGGAAAGGGTAGCTCAGGAAAGACTTAGCATCCCTGTCCTTTCCTCCACCTGCAGCATCCACACACCTGGGGCTTTAAAGGACTCATGAACAGCTACATCAGAGGTGAGGGACCTCACGCCCATGGGCCAGCTGAGATGTGTGCGCGCGCACACACACGCACACACAAACACACAGCACCTCCATTTGACCCTTGTGACTCTCACGGTTGAGACACCTTGAGATACTTCGAGATAGGTAAAGGGACCCCTGACCATTAGGTCCAGTCGTGGCCGACTCTGGGGTTGCGGCGCTCATCTCACTTTACTGGCCGAGGGAGCCGGCGTACAGCTTCCAGGTCATGTGGCCAGCAGGACTAAGCCGCTTCTGGCGAACCAGAGCAGTGCACGGAAACGCCATTTACCTTCCCACAGGAGCGGGACCTATTTATCTACTTTGACGTGCTTTCGAACTGCTGGCTTGGCAGGAGCAGGGACCAAGCAACGGAAGCTCACCCCGTCGCGGGGATTCGAACCGCTGACCTTCTGATCGGCAAGTCCTAGGCTCTGTGGTTTAACCCACAGCGCCACCCGTGTCCCATACTTTGAGATAAAGGTAAATTAAATAGCACTAAGAGAGAACAACAGGCTTCCGCATTCCTTGCCGACCCATTTTTCCTTATTTCCGGGGCGTGGGGGGCAGAGAATGAAGTCTCCCAGTGTTCATGGTGTATTTTGTGTTTTTATCTTGTATTTTTATGCTTTGAACTGCCCTGAGATCTACAGATGAAGGACAGAATATGAATTAGATATCAATTAACCAATCCCTGCAGGTCCTATATGGCAGCACAGCACCAGGCAGGGCCGAAACATTTAATTTCCAGTTGCTGGGTGCAAATGGGCATTCCCTGTGAGAGACCATGCCTTCCAAGAAATTTGTGCACTTCTACTTGCAATACAGTGGTGCCCCGCAAGATGGAAAACCCGCTAGACGAAAGGGTTTTCCGTTTTCGAGCTGCTTCGCAAGACGATTTTCCCTATGGGCTTGCTTTGCAAGACGAAAACGTCTTGCGAGTGTTCCGATTTTTCCCCGCCCCCCCCTTTTCTAAGCAACTAAGCCGCTAATAGCCTTTTAGCCGCTAATCCGCTAAGCCTTTAATAGCCGCTAAACTGCTAATAGCGCTAATCTGCTAAGCCGCTAATAGGGTTGCTTCGCAAGACGAAAAAACCACTAGACGAAGAGACTCGCAGAACGGATTAATTTCGTCTTGCGAGGCACCACTGTATGCTGCTGTTAGCCAGACGCGAGATATCTTTGCACCAAATTCCTGAACTACAACATCCAAGCTAGCCAATGAAGCCTAATTATTGGTCGTATATACAACCTCATCCTGTTTTCAAGACCAAGCTCAGACTCCAAAGCTTCTCCTTAAGAGGTTCAGATTCCTTCATCAGCGGTGACCTTCCGTGTCTTATAGATCCCATGGCGAGACTGGAATTTCCAGCTACATAATGATAGGGCCAGGAGGCTAGAAGCAAACCTGGTGAGCAAAACATGGAATATCCCCTTTCCCAGAACCAGGAAGTGCCAGACCAACGTGTTTAACCACAGCGTCCTCTTACCTGGAAATGTTTCTCAATTAAAGGTTTAGCTCATCTTGCCTGAAATCGCCCAATCAGGCAGTGCAGAATGCCGCCTAACTGCCATGTGTATTTGGGGGGGGGGGGGAGAAAGGGAACACCAGCCAGGGCAGTCTATACAGTGCATTCCCAAAGTGTTCAGGAAAGTTTCTCAAAAAAAACAAACCCACCAAACGCAACTTCCCTGATGATGTTTCCTTCCAACTCTTTCTTTGGAAACCCCACCTTGCTACCACAGCTCCTCTTTCCTAGTTCCTGTATTTGCTGTGCCTATTTAGCTAAGAGAGTTTACACAACTGGGAGCACTGAATGAAAACGCAAATGATGTGGATAAACACCAGGCAGGCTGGAGGATCTGAGAAATGAGTGCATCTCAGGGCTGAGACAAGCTCAGGTGCTAGGACCAGCCTTGCTACAAAAGGTATGGACAGAAAAGAGTCCTGTTTTCCTCCCATCTGCCTCTGTGTGTTGGTTGGGTGGGTTTTTTTAAGACTCCCCTCATTCCCAGCCAGCACATCCATGCGAAGGCTGCTCCAGCTAGAAAGGCCAGAGAGCACTTCACAACCAAAAGGGTCACTCCTGGCTACACAATAACAGCTCCTGGGTGTGTTGCTAAGAATGGCTTCAAAATCAGGGAAGCTCGCATGAAGTTTTGGCTGCATCCAGGCTCCAGCTAGGCTTGCTGCGTAATAGAGCCCTGAAGGCAGCATTTTCTAGGCCTCCCCCCGAGCTTGGGCAGATTGAAAATTTGAGGCTCACTGAACCATCTGCATGCAAGAGGAACCCACACAACTGCAGTATCTTCTCCTACCAACATCACAATCGCAAGTGGCAAGCACATCTGCATCCAAGTTCGGCTACCCAAGCAGCGTCAGTCATGCCTGGGAAGCTTCCAAGGATACCCTCGGAGCAATTTGCTTATGTTTCAGGGCTGCACAGAGCGGAGGGGATTTCTTTTTAAAACACGGCCAAGATACTCGATTCCCACCCCCCAGATGTAGAATCAAGCCTAGGGAGGATTAACCTTGTTTCTCGACAAGCAGCATTTTGTGAAATAAACCACCACAGATACCTGGCATCAACAGAAATGGCGAGCATCTTATTTTCACAGAAAATGCTTTGTTAAATATGTGCCAAATGGAAGGAGAAGGCACAACAGCACAAGAAAGGACTCCAAGGCTATTGCAGGACTAAAGGGCCTGGGAGGAAGGACAGCGAGTGAAGAAGTGCAAGGAAGCCTGCCACCCTCTGGATACTGCTAAAGAATTAGCTTGGGAACCTCTGGTGCTGCTGAGCTTTTTCATTCAGACTTCATCACAATCCTGCGGCCTGTGGCTCATCACCTGCTCTACAAGGAGCTGCCCTTGAAGACTGTTTCAGAACCATCTCTGAGCAAAACCAACCACAAAAGGAGACACAGAATCACTGGCAGGCAAAAAAATTCCAGGTGCTAGGACTGAGAATTACTCCAGGCACAATGCAGGGTCTTTGAGGGGAGGGGAGGGTGGAGTTTTTTTGGGGGGAGGGGACACTAGTAATAGAGACAAATAGGAAATGCGGCAATAGGTACTAAATGTAATACATTGCAATACTCCCACATCCAATTAATGCCAACTCTAAGTTATTTGGCTACATTCTGCAAAATAAAAAATACTGCAAGAATTTAAAATGTATAAACAGATGTATTGAGAAAACTTGCGTAGCAAAAACAAAGCAACAGGACCCCCAAAAATTTAAAACAACCTGTAGAAACTGAAAACTACCCCAAAAGCCTGATTAGTAAGGCTCAAATCGTAACATAAAAGTCTTCAAAATATATACAGAGGCCTAAATAGTTGCATACACACATAAGAAAATTAAATAAAAATGTCTAGCTGCAATTCTCAAAAGGAAAGGATGCCAGAGATTCGTGTTGCAAGAGGCATCCAAATGAAACCTTTTATATCAACTGGAACCAACTGCCTATAATAGCCCAGTGATATCAATGGAAAGGAACTCTGGAATGGAGAACTTTTAATGTGTACAATGGAATCAAGGGAGGGCTTTTGACCCTTACTGGCAGAAAGCCAGAATAAATAGGTAACGGAGTGGAAGACTGAAAAAGTAGCAGGAAAAGAGTGGCAATGAAAGAGAGGGAAACATGCAGGCGGATATTCTCAGCAAAGAGAGAAAATCCATTTCCTCACTGAAACCTTTTGGAGTTAAATTGCATAGGGCAAAGATCTAAAGCAGCTCCCTCCCTTATCAATGGCTTGGCATTCTGCTCAAATGCCCCTTCAAAGGCCAGGTCAAACGTCGGGTGCTGAAGCTCTGCAGAATGTCCCACCAGATCTACAAACAAAGACGTCTCTGATGCGTTCCATTGCATGTCTTTTCAAAGCTCTTGCAGCCTGCCCTGTTTAAATCTTTCCACGTGACCATTTGATGTCACAAACCACATGGGTGCTACTACATGCAGTAACTTTTATATAAATGCATCCTACTGGTGTGTTTGCAGTGAATAAAGACAACAGCAACAAAGGAATCAAAGGGACCCCAACAAAGTGTGCCCCTAAAATTGGGATCCTTTTGATATGCAGTTGTGGGTTACCTTCCACAGACTGGTATATTGCATGGCAAGTGCCGATATTTGCTTAAACAGCATTGCAAGGGTATGCTTACATGATTAAATGTCCGGCTGCAGGTGAGTCTATTCTGGGCCCCATAGAATCACTCCTGCCACACAAATGACTCTTTCAGGGTGGCTCCCCATTGCAAAAATGCATTCTGTGGCTCCCCACTGCCTTTCAGACACAATACAAATGACCCAGGCCTAGCAGTCCTTCAGGTCCACCCAACATTGCTTTCCTTATATTTTTATTTATTTGTGGTTTTGTTTTCAGGTATGTCTATAGACACCTGTCCCTCCCCGCCCTGCCCCCAGCCTAAAAAAAAAGTTATAGGCTGCACAACAGAACTAAAGCAATTTAAGCTCCTGAGTTGCTTTTAAAGGAAACGGAATTGGAAAAGGGGGGAAAGAAAAGCTGGCTCTACAATTTGCGGCTGAACCCCAACTCACCATTTTCTCCAGCCCCCAGGGACAGCTGCTTCTGATCCTTGGTCTCTCTTGAGCCATCTTGCTTGCCCTCAACATCTTCGTCATCAAACTGAGCCTCTATAACAACGTCCGGGCTGTTAACATCGCCTTTTCCTGGATCACGAAGCACACAAGCGCCCGGGGAACTCCTAGGAGGATCTGATCCTTGAGCTGTTTCTGTTGTTTCATTGTCACAACCGTCCGGCTTGATTACCTGGAGAGTAAAGAGGGAGAAAAGTTGCATTCTGAACTGCATGGTCCAGCATGGCTGAGGGGCAGCCGCACACCGCTTCCGACCCTGCTAGGTCTCCCCGCCCCTCCAAATCCTTCATCCCAGAGCCCTTTCCCACTGACATGGGAGGGGTGACTGCCAGTGAGGAGCAGCAGCAGGATGGGACCGGCCTGGATAGCAAGTCTTCCAGGTCAGCTTCACCCAGAAAGCAATACTAGCACACAAGAAAGAAACACACCATGTGTCCCAACAGACCCTGGTGCCAAATTATGTGAAGGTCATCATGCAGAGTGGGGGGGGGCATTTCCCCACCATTCCTTCTTCACAACACAAAAGGTCTGAAAGGGGAAAAACTGGGAATGGCGAGCAGAGGAGTGAAAAACCCTCCAATGGCATAACTCTTTTAGAACGGTGACTGAAACAGTCTTAAAGCTGTCTTTTAAAATCGCAATGTTAAAAAATCGTCGTGATCGGACCAAGGCTGCAGGGTTAAGAGGGGAGAGTGCCTGGGCTAGGCACCCCCCCCCCAGAAAGTCCCACGAGGGTCTGTGGGACGTCGAGAGGTCCAGCGGAAGCGCCAATCCCCCCTCGAAAAGTACTGATAAAAGGCGGGGGGGGGGATGGTCGAGAGTGCTCAAAGCAGCAACACAAGCCTACAAGCTGAAGTCACAAGCTGCCACCCAAAGCAGGGCAGCCCTTCTCCCTCCTTGGGGAAAAGCCCCCAAAAGCCGCACACACACTCTGTGCGCTCTTTAAAGGGAGCACGGCTCTTGGGGGAGCCTTCCTACCGCTGCCCGGAAGAGGCTGCGCATGGCTATCCCATAAGCCAGGACAGCAAGAGGCTATCCCAGAAGCCAGATCTCTCTTGCTGTTCTGGGTTCTGGGATTCAGAATATTTTTTTTCTTGTTTTCCTCCTCCAAAAACTAGGTGTGTCTTATGGTCTGGTGTGTCTTATAGAACGAAAAATACGGTGAATGTTTTGTTGAATTGATATGAATGTAAAAATGTAAGCAAAAAAATCCTTAAAATAAAATATTTTTTTAAAGCAAGCCTGCAAACAAGGAATGGGGTTGCATCTGCCTCTGATGAGTGGGTATCGGGTTTTTGAAGATTGATAGGTAGACAGACACATGCGCCCTCTTAAAAGCGTACTAAGTCCTGCCAAAACACTAAGAACCTGAAAACATCAGATACAAAAAGGGGAGTGGGGAGGAAGGAAGGAAATGGGATAAGGAAAAAAGGAAGGACACTAAGTAACTGTGAAAGGGGCAGAGCACACCTTGCGAACAAAGCACCTTTAACAAATAGTTGGAAGGTACTTCCTAAAATAAAGAAAGAGAACACTCAAGGAACGTAAGAACTGCCTTGCTGGATCTCATGAGGGAGCCATCTAGTCTAGCATCCTGTTTTCCCCGGCACCTGGGCTCCCCCGTCCTTCTCACTGGTCCTTGGGGCAAGGAAACACAAAAGCTCCCCGGTGCAACATTATGCATCGCCCCTCACTCACTGCAGCTGGCCATCTCTGTAGCGCTCAGGCACAAGGCACAGCTCTCTGGAAGGAAAGGTAGCCAACAGGTTGTGTTGCCTGAAGAGCTGAGACACCCGGTTTGCTCAAGTGCTGCTCATGAAGAGGTGAGAGTTTTGGGGAGTCCAGGTGCAGCCCTTCTCTGGAGCCACCGCTTAGCATGATTTATTGTCTGATAAATACACCCTGTGGGGGAAGTCCAGTTCATGCTCCTAGATAGACCAACACCAAACAATTTACTGCAGGCCATTAAAAATGTTGACCAAATAGATCTTTTCCACCAAACCACACAACACTCAAGAGTTCTACTCTTGCTTTCTCCTTCACAAATGGCATTTGCACCAACCAGAAATATGTGTATGTGGTTTGAAAAGAACCGTTCTCATTACACTCCCCTCCAGGAGACTCTGCCATGCTCTCCCCCCCCCCCCCGGGAGGTTGCTCAGAAAGGAATGAGGCCCTTGAGCTGGAAAAGATTCCCACCCCCCTGGCCAAAAGCAAGCTTTGACCACGTTCCATTAGAAATCCAGTATTCCATCATCAAGTGCAGTTCTCATAAATGCAAATGGGCTGGGCCAAAGAAGATAAACACAAAATCAAGAGGGGCTTCTAAAACTGCTGGAAGGGGCCAGGTGAAAATCAAGGCAGGGGCTAGGGAGTGATCAAAAGGGTGAAAATTGTCATCTCTCCCTCCCATGCCAACCTCTGGACTAACATGGAAATTGGTACCTAATGCAAAGGGACTGCACAAGAGTCATGATGAGTAGCTGTGGAATCAATGGCATTGAAAAACTATGGTCTGCTCACGCTGGTACCTTTTTTAAAAAAAGAAGTTACAAAATTTAACTTAATTTGTACCACAAAAATGTAAGTGTTCTCCTGCAGCCATTAAAAATGAAGGCAAAAAAAGCCTTTCAGCAAAATGACGATTGACAGAGTTGTTGGTCCTCCAAGACTGTGTAAGCACTCAGCTCAAGAACTGAACATGGAGATTTAGAGAAGAATTCAGCAATCCAAGAATTTGACTTTTTTTAAAAAAGAAAAGAAATGCAAGCTTCTGTCCCTGAACTTAAACATATGCAAACAATGCCTAGTAAGATCTCACAGGCCAGAGGAATCAGTAAGCAGGATTTACAGCATCTATGGGGCAGGGGATGTTCCTGCCAACCCCCAGGTTGAACAAAACCAGAATAAATTACAAACAGTAAAAGGTGCAGTTGATGTCAATCTTCACGAAATAGACCAGTAGCAGAATTTAGCTTTCTGTGCCACGGAAAATGGATTGCCTTGGTGCATAATTTTCTTCCTTCCTTTTTGGCTCTATTCTATTCTGCTGCTTTAGCAGAGGATAATACACTCCTGACCTTTAAGGAAAGAAAATTGCTGTGATGTAACATATTCAGAAGCATTGGGGGGGACGGACAAATTTAGTCTTGGACCATCGCAGGTCTGTAGCGCCAAATCAAGCTCATCCGGACAAGTTCCAAAGCTGAGCGGGTGAGCCTTGAACAGCCTTTCCCCAATTCCTCTGCCAAATTCGGGATTTTAGGTAGCTGGTGCATCAAAGCAGCAAAGGCGAGAAGGAGGCACAGCTCAGTGCAAAAGCCAGCCCTGCAGGAGCTGTCCTTCTGCTCACAGGTGGTAGACTCTGCAGCAATTAGCAGAATTTCACTGGAACAGCATTGCAGATTCCGGTTGTTATAAATACGATGCCTCCAGGGATGTCACGCATTTATGAAACCCAAATTTAATTACACTTCATGTTTCTATTACTGCAGCTCGTACATGCAGCAATAAAACCCAAGGCAACTATAATTATTAAGGAGATACCATTTCGGGCTGCTAGCTCAGGCAATTTGCAGCCCTAACTCCGCAGATGCCGTCAAGAGCGAGCGCGCAGCCCCTGCCCATTATTAGGCTCTGCCTGCGTCAATCGTTTTCTATAAAGCAATTTTGCACTTGCTCTGAAGTTAGCAGCTTTCCAGCGGACGGCTGGAAGTGCTCAGCAAGAAAACAGCCCCTGAGTGAGCCATCCATCAGCTGCGCTGTTGCTCTTCTTCTTCCCAGTTGCGGGCTCTGGCCCTTTAGCGGACACTTGCCTGACCTACTTTCTGTGCCTCAGTGCAGCCCCTCAAAGCACATTCGAGGTGGAGGCAGGTTTGGTTAACAGCCCAGTGGATTTAATCAGGAAACCTGGAACTTAACCCAAAAGTAGGGTGAGGGCGGAGAGCAGTTTTACAGCCCAGGGAACGCTCTTTATGGTCTATGGCGTGGCTCTGCTACTGAACCTAAGTGGCTCCCCTCCTACAAGCAGCCTGGGCAGGAGATCTGCATTGGGAACGGGACGTAAGCTGCCTGGAGAAGGAAGAACAGGAAGGTGCTGATAAAATAAACAGCATGCAAGAACAGCTTTCTCTGCTGCGAGAGATCTTGAGATAATTGGCTTGGGCGGGGGGCTTGCCAGAATTCCTACATCCCCACAGCCAACAGGTACCATTTTGGCTTTCGGCCCCCAGTTTCGTTCACAAGGCATGTGAAGTTGCTCCTAAGGGGGCATGAAAGGCACAGAGGCATAGCTGTCAACTGTCCCTTATTTGGCGGTAAAGTCCGTTATCCCAGCGCCGTGTCCCGCTGCTGTCCCTTATTGATGATGTCCCTTAAATTTTCCGGGTTTCAAAGGAAGCAGCTCCTCTCCCTCCCTCCCTGCCGGCCAGGGAGGAGGGAGGCTCCAACTGGGTTGCTTGGCTGTGTTGCTCACCCAATAAGGAGTCTAAGAACGACTGGGGGGTGGAGCTTGCATGCATTGTGCTGATCAAATCAGCCGAGTTGCCTGGGGACTCGCCTTTGCTCAGCGCTTCCCAGCGGAGAAGTGATGGTGGTTTTCCTTGCTGCATCCCCTTTGCTGGGTTGCTGCACTGTGGGAACCACCGCTTCAGGCTTCGTTTGGCTGCTGGCTGGGCTTTCTGCCTTTGGCTCAGAAGGTGAACATACCTGTGCTTGGAAAACCCCTTATTTTGGCTGCTGATCCCTTATTTTCGAGACTGCTGGTCCCTTATTTTCAAATCTGTAAGTTGACAGCTACGCACAGAGGACCATCAGCCTTGAATGTCACATCTTTTTCCGGGTATCATATGTGATGTCCCGATGGGTTGACAGCTACTTGGAGAAGAAGACACTGGATGCATCACGGGCAATTTTTATCGCGCTGCTATCTCAGTGTGCTTCCCAGGAAGCCCAAGGAGCCACTGCCAATCCGTTTCTTGAGAGAAGAGAAGATTTGGAGCAGGACGTTCACTCCTCAGCCCCAACTGATAAGCCTCCTGCCACCTGCACACATGGGTTCCATAGCTGTGAGGTCCTAACTCTTAGATGAGATTGACTTTATTATTACCTCTTAGAGGATCAGGTTAACCAGCAAAATATATTTCCTTAGATGGCCACCAGGCCACTGTCCGGAGAACAGTCTGGACCCTGAGCATATGGAACATTGCTGCTTGAGGTACGGGGGCCAAATGTGCCTCCTTCCAGTTTTAACAAGTTCTGCCCTCCTCCCAAGTTTCCAGCTCAGGGGGAACATTGTGAGCAGACTGCAAGCCTCTGAAAAGAAGGCCTGGAGCAGAGAGCCAGCAGCTCACAGCCATAATTAACGGCATGAAAGGAGAGCAGGGAGAAGCCTCCCTGCAGGAGCAAGAGAAGACCCAAACCACACAGGGGATCTCTCTCCGAATTGTGCTCCAAGAGCACTCAGTTCTTCTTGAGAAGGAATTAGTTTTAGGCCAAGAACAAAGCTTTGCTATTGAGTTTATTCAGGCACGGTTAAGAAGCTGAAGGAATTCAGTCTCACCTCTGCTTTGAGGAGAACATGACTTTTCCAGGACAGCTCCAAACAGTTAACTTGTAGTTCCTAAATCTTAAAACTGGAATGGGGGGGGGGCACTTTCAATGTCACCAGGGAGTTGGAGGCTTCCAAATTGCAACTGACACACTCCCAGTGTGGCTCAGTTCACTGGTTACAAAACCCATCCTCAAGCCATGGTTCGGAGCAGCCTGCTCCAACCTAATGCAATCTAGATTTTTCTGAACTAGAAACAACATCTTCCTTAACCATCATCCATGTTGGCTGGGGCTGATAGGAGTTGTAGCCTAAACATCTGGAGGACTCAATGTGAGGACCTATTAGTTTAGGAACTGGAAATGAGCTGCAGATTCTGTCCTCAGGTCTCTTGCCCTCTTATGTTCAGATGCCCTCCACCCTTCCCTCGATTGCTCCAATCGTATCCTGATGTTCCCTCTCAATCAGACAAGCTATGGTTACTGCTAACCAGAATTCCCTCCAAACCATTGTTTGCAGACCTGCCCCACTGCAAACTATGGTTTGGAGGCAATCTCCACTCTCTGACTATCACCAGTTGGGAGAGTGCTGTTGGATGCTTCTTGTGGGCTGCCTGTAGGCATCAGTCCGGCCACTGTGAGAGCAGGATGCTGTGCCATGCTGAAACTTTGGCCTGATCCAGCCGCAGGGCTCTTCGTAGGTTACTATGCTGCTCTGGAAATGGCTCTGTAGAAAGGCAAGAAATTCAAAAACCTCCGCCAACATTGACCACTGCTGCAGAGAACAATCCCCAAAAAAAAGGCATTTTAATTCCTGCCCCAAAAACAAAAATAAAAATCTTTAGCTCCCGTCTGGATCCAAACGCCTCATATACACCCCTGCAGCAGGCCAGCGTGTTAATAAAGCTAACACAAAAACCAGAAGAGCTGGACTTCAGAGGGGAAGAGACACTGGATCCAGCACGCCAATGTGACCACAAGGCTTTCTTTTGGGGGTGGGGAGGGGACACCGGATGCTTTGGAGAAAACTGCTGCCTCAGCAGTCATCGCAGCGTTGCCACCACAACACACCACAAAAAACACAACACACACCGAGCACCTGCATCCATCAGCCCATGAGGTTTTGCCATCTCATCCTCCCCCACCGAGTTGGACACACGTCCCAAATGCCCACTGAGTGGGGAAAGCGCAGCAGGGCCTGGCCGGGAGAGGAAGGCCAGGGCTTGTGTGCCTGCAAGCTCAAGCCAAGCAAGTTTAAAGATTAGCATCTTGGAAGGAAGGACCGCGGCTTTGCCGAAAGGAAAGGACACCAGCTCTTGTTTGTTCCCACCTGGCTAAATAGAGAGGGGCTGGTTCCAGTAAAGGGAAAACCACCTGTCCCCTGTCCCTGTACTGCCAGAGAGGATGGGCAGCACAGTACAAATGCTATAGGCATTTGTATTGGGGGGAGGGCGTTAAGGCAGGCAATTGGGAGGGGGGGAATCTGGCAGCCAAACCCAGGTTCCCAAGTCTGCATTGCCAAAAGCGGGTGCTGAGAACTTCATTTTTGCTACAGTGAAGGATCACTACTGTCAATGGTGAGAAGGCACAGCTACCAGCTCAGCAAATGACAGGTGACAGGAGAGGGTTCCACCAGCTTCTCCTCAGATCCTCCTGTCTAAGCAATGTCTCTTGTGAGTAAAAGGGAGCTACCAGCATCAGGGTGGACCCCACTTGCCAGCCAACTACCTGTCATCCCAGTTATCTGTCTTCAGACCTCCGGGCCTGACAGTACGCACCTGATTTTGCAGGGGTGGGGGACAGGGGATGAGGAAAGGCAAGCCCTTAAGAGCCTGGTGGGGTGTTAGGGAAGGGCTAGTACCTCTGGTGGAGGACGCATTGTGCTCCTTCTGGGAGGGTTTGTCCACCTTTGGTCCCTACCCTGCACTCAGCTCTCACCTGTGGCTCTTAGAAGCTATCAGCACGTGACAATGGCCACATCCCAGGAACGCCTTTGTCTGGCTAAATCAGGTGAGGGTGGCCGATGGCTCTCAAACCCTTGGTGAGTTAGGAATGTCTCCTGCATGCAACTGGAGGATTGAGTGGATGAGACCAAGAGTGGGTCCAGCGGTCAAGAAGGCAATTTCTGCACGTGCTATTGAGTAAAGTGAGTGGCAGATGGGGCTCCTCCACTTGGGAAGGGAGCCCATCTAGGAGAAGGAAAACTCTGATCCTAAACCTCTGCTGCCTTACGGGATCTCTTTGGGAGAAAAAAGGCTCAGGGGTCAACCCTACACAAATCCAGAGTGGAGTCCCTAAGACGGCTGGATGGTGCTTTGTGTGTCTCCTTCCAGAGACTCCTGAAGCCAGACTAGTAGTGCCTAGCATATTGCTCTGCTTTCCTTTGGACCACATCAGTGAGGCCAAGAGTTCTTGTTGTCTGGGCAGCCCAGGACCTCCAGACCCACTGCCCAGGCTTGCGCCCCAGGGAGGTCACTTTGGTGCTGCTAAAGCAACAGTTTGACTTCACCGTCTCCGTTGTCTCTTGAGATAGGTAAAAAGTAACGTACCCTGGACAGTTAAGTCCAGTCAAAGGCGACTATGGGGTGCAGCACTCATCTTGCTTCAGGCCGGGGGAGCTGGCATTGTCCGCAGACAGCTTTCTGGGTCATGTGGCCAGCATGACTAAACCGCTTCTGGCGCAATGGAACACCGTGACGGAAGCCAGAGCCATTTACGTTCCTGCCATAGCATAACTGCCAGGGTGCCAAACAGCACTCTCCCAATCGCGCTCTCTGGGCTCGGTAGGACCACTGTAACAGATTGCCCCAATTCCAATCCCACAGAGCCTTAGTAGGAGTAGACCATGGCTCCATAGTATCAAAAGCCACAGAGAGATCAAGGAGGAGGAGCAAGGTTGTCCCGTTCTCAATAGAAGGCCATCCATCAGGTTGACCAAGACACCTGATTGGCACACCAGTACCCAAATCTAATCAAGTCCTGTTCAGACATCCCATTCAGGGTACTGCTGGATCTGTTGGTGTCCATGAAAAACAGGGGGGCTTTCTGTGTTCTGTGTAACATGCTTTCCAAGGAAGCTTATCTTGGGGGGGTGGGGGGTCTTCCTTCTTAACATTAGGCTCTGGACCACTCCATTGACTAAACCCTTACACTGCCATCTTCACCAATCCTTATAAAATGCTGAGCAAAACCATGAGATGCGCTTACATAAACTCTGAGCGTTACATATTCCTGTGCGTTTTACAAGCGTGTTTATTTAGGAAAAGACATTCACCCCCACCCCACCCCCACCCATTCCCAAAGATATTTGCTGGAGACTTATTTAACACTTATGAAAGGAGCAAGCCTGCACCAGCACATGCCTGGAGGGGGGAAATAAACTGACAGTGCTAACTGGGCCTAATGGCGGGGTACCTCTCCAAAATGTTTGCATAAACCTGCCTCCTAAGGGCTAAAAGCACACAATGAAGAGATGTGTTCAGAAATGCTATGCTGCTCTTTGGAGTTAAAAGTATCACAAAAGGAAGCACACATGTTTGCCTACTGCCCACACAAACACAGCAAACGTGAGCAAGATTTACAAAGGGGCAGCTTACTACAGGGCACATGAAGCCACTTGGTAAGCTGTCTGTCTGTGCTGCCCTGAAAAGTACTGAAAAGAATCTTAAGAAGACTTTGGATTTCTGCTTGAGAACAGAACTGCATAGATTTTTGATTTAACTGAGCTTTGCTGCTTGATTGCTGACCTTCTCCCTGCATTGTACGTCTTTGGGCTCCTTTGGCAGAGAGGCAGTATAGAAGTAAGTCCTCCACCAGGTCTGTGCTGGGCAGCACCTCCAGCTCCTTGCAGAGCCCAGGTACCCCAATGACCCCTGGAGAACGCAGATAGTTGTATCAATTGATCCTGGCTCAGGGTGGGCAGGGGTTCTCAGTGCTAACAATTCACAAACTTGTACACCTTGGCATTCCAAATTCTGTAGCCAGGGGGAACACCCCTGAATTCTGCAACCTTTATAACTTAGAATCATAGAACTGTAGAATTGGAAGAAACACGCAGGGGTCATAACCTCCTGCAATGAAGGAATCTCAGATAGAGTATCCATGACAAGCGGCCATCAAACCTCTGCTTAAAAACCTCCAAAGAAGGAGAGTCCACAACCTTCCACTCTCAACAGCTCTCACCATCAGAATGTTCTTCCTAAAGTTTAGTCGGAATCTCATTTCTTATAATCTGAATTTATCGGTTTGGGTCCTACCTTCCAGAGCAGCAGAAAACAGGCTTGTTCCACCTTCCATGTGGCAGCCCTTTAAAAGTGTGGCAAGACTCTCACTGGGGTGTGGCAGGGCAGTTCAGATGTCCCCATGACAAGCCACCACTTGGCAAGTGTCAGCTGCTTCTGCGCGTGAGTGCACAGAAGCGCACCTCTGAGCTCAGGATCAAAGCACTTCTCCATGCTTTACTGCTGTGTCGGCACTTGGGCTTTTGATGGGGCTTTAAGTGCCGGTTCCCGGGGGTCCCCACCGCTGCACATGCCTTGACACACTTTCAAAGGCCAGAATGGCACACCTGGGACAAAGCACGCACTGATCAGGAAGCAGGCTGTGGCCAAGGAAAGCAATAGAAATTTCCACAGTTAACTCGCGCCACTGGCTGCCAACAAGAAGGCTGCTGTGATTAATGAAAAAGAGAAAGAGAGAGTGAGAGTGAGAAGAGAAAGAGGGGGGGCATAATTGAAATCTGACATATTTGGAAGCTCTTCCAAAAAAGTGTGCAAGCATCAGTGGGAAGTTTCCCCAATTGCTACTTGCCACCCAAGATATGCTTGTAGCAGAAGATTGGGGGGGGGGGAGAGACAGACAGACAGACAGACCAAACTGAACCGTAGCATGAATTCCCCAAGCTCCTTCCACTCTATGAAATGCACCCAGTCAACAGCTAGGCTGCATGGTTATTTTAATCTGGAAAAATGCACATTGTTGCGATGGGTGTGTGTGCTTGTGGCAAAAGGGATTAAATAATAATAAAAAATCAGGACTGCATATCACAAGAGTCAAGTTCTAAAATCTGGAGGGACGCACTCCATGGTGGGAGAGCACACAGAAGTCAAGGAGCCATTAGGAAAAGAAACGTTGACAAAATTGGCGAGTTCCTGCTGGTGCTTGCAACATGGGCACTCTTGCATTTTTGTGGCACACCGGGAACTCAAAATAAACAGCGTGAAACTTTTCAAACGGACCCAGAAATGGTGCAATAGAGGGAGGGAATCGTGTCCCTTGACAACAATGCAATTAGTTAGTTGGTCCAGGTGACTCCTGTCCAACCACATTCCATTAACCACCATGACTTCCATAGTAGCCCATACGTTTGGGGGAGAGAGAGATCACAATTGTGACCAGTGTCAAAACAGTGGGTTTCCATTCCGGATGGAATCCAGTGGTGTCCCCACAAATGAAGCAACAACTTAAGGACGAAACACTGCATCCCACATTGAAATCTGGGTCTGTCTGTTCTCAGCATCCTGGACTCCAGCTCCCAAGTTCTGCCTTATGCAGATGCCAAAAAACAGTTGCAGACTTAAAACCATACAGATCAGAATGTTTGCATGGCAGGAAAGGCCAGTGAGGATGGGCAACTGAAGCAGAACAACAAGGTGAACTGCCTTCAGAGGTGCTTTCCTGCTGCTAAGAGAGATGGCAGGAAGAAGTGTCCTGTTTGCTCAGTCCAGCCTGATGCAATTCCTCTGGCTGCATTGTTTCTGAGGTCAGGGACATTCCTGCTTTCTAGGAACTCCATGCTTTTTTGTACTAGCAGGGACTGCCGCACAACTCCAGAGCCCATTTTGGTTTTTACAGCTGCAGGCTGGCGATATTTATAGCCTCTGCCCCTGCAAGACGGGGAGGTCGCTGTTTAGTTTATTGACAACTGCTGGTTGAAATTAGCAATTTATGTGAAAAATGCACCAAAACAAACAACAGTAGCATCAAACGGTGCAAGCTAAATATTTTGCAAGCTCTCCCAGATGTCAGGGAGGACAGGCCGTTTCCCGCCGAAGCTTCCATGAGTTCCAAAAGAAGAATGAAGTGGGCAGATAGCAGACAGGGCATTATGCAAGAGGGGCTTACTGAAGCGCTGCAGACTGGGAAGAAGAATCAAGCATGAGTACAGGTTGGAGAAGTAGGGAGAGATTAGCATAGCACTTCCATGAATGATCTAAGGCACAAGCTAAACTTCACTTCACTTATACTGGTTTTATGGCAGTTTGACTAGCACAGCTCTTCCCACACCCAAAGAATTCAGGGACCTGTAAGAGCATAATAAGATCTGTGCTGGATCAGACCAATGGCCTATGTAGTCCAGCATCCTGTTCTCACAGTGGCCAGCCAGATGCTTGTGGGCAGGATCTGAGCACAAAAGCCCTCTCCCTTCCTGTGGCTTCCAGCAGCCGGTATTCAGAATCACTGCTGCCTCCAACTGTAGAGGCAGACCACAGCCATCTTGACTAGTAGCCAATGATAGTCTTCTCGTCCACGAATTTGTCTAATCCTTTTTTTAAGCCATCTATCCTATCCATTCTTAAGGAAATCAGACCTGAGTGCTCACTGGAAGGACAGATCCTGAAGCTGAGACTCCAATACTTTGGCCACCTCATGAGAAGAGAAGACTCCCTGGAAAAGACCCTGATGCTGGGAAAGATGGAGGGCGCAAGGAGAAGGGGATGACAGAGGACGAGATGGTGGGACAGTGTTCTCGAAAAGACCAGCATGAGTTTGACCAAACTGTGGGAGGCAGTGGAAGACAGGAATGCCTGGCGTGCTCTGGTCTAGGGGGTCACGAAGAGTCGGACACATCTAAATGACTAAACAACAACAACAACAATCTAGGTTGGTGGCTATCCTTGCTTCCTGTAGCTTAACAGGGCGCAGAGAAGTCTGTTAGAGATACCTAGCCCTCCCCCACAAACAGTCCTACAATTCCCAGTGTTCCCTGGGAAGCGAGGAAGGTTGTTAAATTGATTTAAGGCTGTAGGTGGACCACATGAATCACCACGGTTCTTAATGGCCAAAGCCCTGTTTCCAGTGTTCTGTAACTGGAGTGGTAGAAGTCATGCTCTGCATGCAGAAAATCAAGTTCCAACCCTGGCAGCTTCCTTTCCAAGGAACTCAAGAAAAAGGATGGAGAGAGAGCCTCTGCTGGAGACCATGGGCAGCCACCGCAAGCCAGACTGGGGAGCCCTGGGCCAGCTGGACCAGCAAGTCTATCTAAATGCAACTTCAGAGGTTCATCAGTCGCTGCTGGTCGCAATTAGCAGGCCTATGGAGAAAGGCCAGCAGCACTGAGTTGGGTACCAGAGTTAAAGGAGGGTAGGCTGGAAAGATGCAGAGGAATAGGAGGACGATAAGGCCGCAGAAGACAAAGCAGACCTGGACTTTGTTTAGCCAAGACTGAAGGAGTGCTCTTGTTAGTGACCGCTGGGTTATTTTAAAGGTTTCTCAAAGAAAGCAGCCTTTTCCTCGGAACCGTGGATAAGGCAAGAAGCATCGCAGGGATCCAAACGAAGAGTATTAAAACAGCAGAGGGTAAAGAAATTTAAGAGCCCTTCTGCAATGGAAGAAGCTGCTCAGGGATCGTGCAGAGTCTCCCTCCACAAAGGAAAAGAAAGTTGGGCAAGGACCAGAAATGCTTTTAGGTGCAGGATGTCCTTACCAATTGGAAACCAGAATTTGAAAAGGGATTGAAAAGCACAGGGAAAAAATGCCTGGATTCTGCATTCTGGTCTAGAAAGTCAATGATCATTCTTCCCACCAGGAACTTGGGAGCAGCAACCGTGGGTGGCCGCCACCTCCTCCATGCCTTGGAATCAGGTTCATAGAATCAGAGAACTGTAGAGTTGGAAGGGACCCTGAGGGTCATCTATCCCAACCCCCCACAATGCAGGAACGCCTTGCTTCAAAGGCTTCTGGAGGCACTTGCCTGCCCATGGCAACCAACAGAATGCCCAGACTAACTGGGCTGTTGCCCGCACAGGGCTTTTGTCCTTATGGACTAGAGCAGGGATGGATGGGTGACCTGCCCCTCTTGGCCCAATTTCATGCAGGCGGTGGAAGTCTGGAGGTGTGAGGAAGAGGAGGTCGGATATGGGTCCAAACCCAAAGGAGCAATGGGGGGAAGAGGAGCTGGGGAGGAAGGGGAAGTCTTCTGCCAAGGGATCCTTCTCCATTCAGTCAGTGTGATGGCCCGGGATTCGGACTCGGAGGCTGAACCTGAGCGATCCCAGCCTACACAGGAGTCCCCGCCTCCAGAACCAGCTGAGCCGGGGCTGGGGCTTGAACCTGAAGGGCCCTCACCTGTGCTGGGTCCTCAGGTGCAGGCACCAGCTGAGTCTGCTCTGGCTCCTGAGGTGATGGAGGACCCATTGCCTGCAGGTGCTCCACTCTCAGCCCCGTCAGAGGAAGCTGGGGTTGCCTCTGGGTCCAGTAACCCTCCAGCCTCTCCTGAGCTGCAGAGGCTCAGGGCAGAGAGGCGGAGGGAACTAAGTTCCCGCAGGAGGAGTGCTCGCCTCCAGGCCAGGAGAGGCAAGTCAGCAGAGGATCGGGGCCGCCCTATGCCTTGGGGGAGATAAAAGCCGGCCAGCCCCAGTCCCAAGTTCCTGCCTGAACCCTGTCCTGCTTTCCTGCCTGAGCTCCTGCCCTGTCCTGGCTCCCTGCTTGCATGCCTGTTCCTGACTTCACCCGACTCCCTGCCCAGCTTCAGCTACTATGGACTGCCTCCACGTTGCACCTTTGACCACGGACAGGACTTGGACCTCGCCTCTCAGGTAACCCACGGGACCAGCACAGTCAGGTGCAGAAGAAGAGGGAGGCAGGGAGATCTGGGTGGCAGCAGCTGCCCTGGCTTGGGCATTGTGGTCATTCTCTGCTCCCCATCCTATCGGGGGCGGGGGGGTGCTTCCAAAAGGAACTGCTCTTTCTCAAGCGGCCAAGGCAGCCAGAATAGCCACTGATACATGCAAAGAGCTGGAGCTCTTCTAGGCAGCCAGAACCTGCTGGAATTGGCACACGTGCCGCAGAATACCTGCTCCTCATTTGTAAGAACTCGGTCCTTTAGTGTGGCAGCACCTACACTTCGGAACTCCTCGCCTACTGATATCAGGCAAGCGCCTTTGCTGTACTCTTTCCCTCGCCTGCTGGAAACATGTTTTTTGTTTAGACAAGCCTACTTACCTATATAGGCAATGGGTGGGTGCAAGTTTTAATCTGTTTCTAGTCTATCGTTATTTTAGCTTTTCGAAAGCCTTAATGTCTATTTTTCTTAGTGATAATTTCGTCATTCTATCCTTTTTGTAAACCGCTTTGAGGTTGCTCGGGTGATTGATTGATTGATTGATTGATTGCGATCACGCGTTGCATAAATTTTATGAAATAAATTCAATAAATAAATGAAAGCTGAAATATATACTTGGATTATATAAGGAATGTAGCTTGAAGAATTTGTGCTTAAACTGGCTTTCCCCTCCTCCTCCCCATCCCTTTTAATTTGTGTGTCATTGTCTTGTTTAGATGGTGAGCCTGAGGGCTGGGGTCGTCTTGGGGATGGGGTTTTCCATACAGAACCCTTTTGGGGTAAAAAAATGCCACAAACTAACAAGGCCCCCCCACCCTACTGACTTCAGCCACATCCACCAGAAGGATGCAGCAGCAGGAGGCAGCAGCAATGCTTCTGAATACCAGTTGCTTGAAATCGCAGGAGGGGGGGGGGGAGAGTTGCTCTTGCACTCGGATCCTGCTGGCAGGTTTTCCAGAGGCACCTGGCTGGCCACTGTGAAAAGAGGATGCTGGGAAACCAGAGGCCTTTCTCCTGGGCATGGTCGGCCAAATGGTGCCAAAGAAGGACAGAACTTTCTTTATGTATGCTACAACAGCAGCAAGAATACTTATTGCAAAGCATTGGAAGACTCAAGATTTGCCCACTCTGGAAGAATGGCAGATGAAGGTGATGGACTACATGGAATTGGCGGAAATGACTGGCAGAATCCGAGACCAGGGAGTAGAGTCGGTGGAAGAAGATTGGAAGAAATTTAAAGATTATTTACAGAAATATTGCAAAATTAATGAATGTTAGAATGATGTCAGAATGAAGTTAAGTGGTTTAAGCAGCAATGTTATAAAGGTGTATGTAAAAATGGATTACTAACAGGTGAGAATTCCAAGTTATAATATATTAAGTTAAAGGATTAAGATAAAAACAAAGAGGGAAAGAAATTGCTGAATTAACTAGCTGAATTAGAATACAAAAAAGGGAGGTGTGAGGAGGTCAGGAAACCAAGGAAATGAAATGTAAGATATGGAAGGATTAATTTGTTTTTAAGTGTTTTTCTATTTTTATTTTCTTTTTATACTTTGTATTTTGTATGTTTTTTCTCCTTTTTTATATTTTTCCTTGTCTTTTTTACTTTTAACTATGTAATTTTTTTTGTTTCTGAAATTTTAATAAATATCATTAAAAAAAAGAAAACAGGATGCTGGACTAGAAAGGCAATTGGCCAGCAGGATCTTCCTATGTTCTTATTCCCCCAGCACATCACTTGAGGGCAGGCAGGCTTTGACAAGGGAGAAAAAGCGCTTCCCAGCCCTGTACTAAGACCCTTGGCTTCCCCCCCCCCCCCAATTGAAGCAAAAATCTTTTGCACATGCATTAAAAGGGGGGGGGATGCTAACAAAACCAATAAAGATGGAAAAATCAGAATTTAACAAAAATATATTATAGAATGTAAGGGGGAAGATAGAAAGAAATATAAAGAAGTCGAATTGCTGTGGAGGGAAGTAGAGGGTGGGTTTTATAATTAAGTGTATAAATATGCGGCTGTTGTAACTTAGATATTATATTTTATGTGAAGGAATCATTGGGAATTTCGGTTATTATGTATATATGTTAAGTTTCAATAAAGATCTTGGGGGATGCATGCAAAGACCCCTCCACGGCACTGACATGGGGAGTGTTTTGAACTTGCGCCTGAAGCTTCTCAGGGAAATGAAAACAAGACACTCTGGAACTCCATCAACAGCCCGAATTGTTTGCCCAATTCTTTATCCAGAAGCATCAGGTTCCTCCCACGCTTCTGAGGAACCTGACACACGTCACTTCGTGACCACTTGTAATGAGGGAAGAGTAAGTTACCTGGAAAAGGACGTCACCTGCATTTACCAAGCAAGGTGTGGCCCCGCCAGACTTCAAAGCAGGGCTTCTTAGGAAGAGCATCAGCTTACCCCACCAGGCTTCCTGGGTTTCACTTCTTGATGTCACTATCCAAATTTGTTTAGCTCAAAAGAAAACACACTTCTCATTCCACTTCAGTAGTCAACCAGCGGGGGAAACGAAGCCCAGGAGCTGAGCCTGCCACATATCTTTTTGTTTTTTAATAACTTTTATTAACTGGCCAATCACATCAAATTAAATCATATCACATAAATTCCGAATTACAAAGCCAAATTTTAAATTTTGTTGGGGGGACCCATATTTCAAGATCCGAAGGGGAATTCTGATCATCTTCTTGCTGCTGTGTTAATGTCCCAATCAGTCCAAATCAGTTCAGACAGAGTTCATAATTCTATCCCATCTTATCTTGCTGTTTCCACATCACATCTTGTTCATATATTTTCTCTTTTTTCTTTATGATCTCTTCTGATAGTCTCCTTAAGCCGGTAAACACCAATAGTAGTAATAGTCCTGTGTGAATTTTCCGTTCTTCCAATCCTCAAATCGAGATGGTTTCCATATATCATCTCCTTCATAGATAACATCGCTCTATCCATCATAGTCTCGTAAAACTGTCACTTGAGTCCCACTGAGGAGTTTAACCACAATATATAAACAACTCTATTTCTCTCTCTCTCCTCCCAGACTCAAGACCTCCGACAGAACTTCCCAATATGGCGACAGCATTTTTAACTGCGTCATTTCAAAGCTCTTACACTTTCCATGCTCTTCTTAAAACGTGCTTTGGTTCGAAAGTTTATCTCCACACAGAGCCTGCCACATATCAGCTCCCTCAAAAGAAAGGCCACAAATGGCATTCGAGGCTCACGAAAAAAAGGCCTAGATAATTGTCTACGCAGCTCAGCATTCTCACTGTGGAAAGCCAGCCAGGTGCCACCAAGAAAATCAGCAGCCCCCAGGTAACTGAAACCATCTCGGGGTAATAAAAGCCCGGCAGGATTAGACCAAACACCCACCTAGTGCAGCATCTGGCCCCTCGGAAGTTCATATAGAGGGAGGAAGAAAAGTCAACCAACTTCCCAAAGGATCTGCCCTGAAGCTGGAATGGCAAGACTGACATGTGTTCTCATAACCAGAAGAAGCAGAATAAAATATGCTTACAAAATGTGCATATGCAGACATGCGAGCACACTCAATCACATGTGATTGCATGTATGTATTTGGCTTTCTTCGAACAGACTTTGGGATACCATGCATCGGACTTCTTAAGTTTTATTTTCTTTATGACAACATACAGATGACCACACACATCCTCTGCATGAACCATGGTATCTTTTAAATTCATGTATTTATGTAAATTTATCTGTCGCAATGTCCAGTGGCAAGGAGGCTAAGAGGTTCAAAATGTACTGGGTGCACAAGTACGTTTGGGTTCTCTTAAAGGTAAAGGGACCCCTGACTGTTAGGTTCAGTTGCGGACGACTCTGGGGTTGCGGCGCTCATCTCGCTTTACTGGCCGAGGGAGCCGGCGTACAGCTTCCGGGTCATGTGGCCAGCATGACTAAGCCGCTTCTGGCGAACCAGAGCAGCGCATGGAAATGGCGTTTTACCTTCCCGTCGGAGCGGTACCTATTTATCTACTTGCACTTTGTGCTTTCGAACTGCTAGGTTGGCAGGAGCAGGGACCAAGAAACAGGAGCTCACCCTGTCACAGGGATTTGAACCGCCGACCTTCTGATCGGCAAGCCCTAGGGTCTGTCGTTTAACCCACAGCGCCACCCGCGTCCCTGGGTTCTCTTACCTCCCAGTTATCAATTCCAGAAGATGCCATGAGTTTCACCCATTGAGAATGAAGGCACCAATATTCCCTCTCCACACTGATGCTTCTCAGTTACCCACAGGAGATAGTGCTGGTTTAGCTGCCCTCTGCCAGGTCCGTTCCCTATCCTCCCTCATCATCAAGCAGCACATATAAGGGGCATTGTGCATGAGAGCTATCCCCTGAACTAGGCCAGTGTAACTTGCAGCCCACCAAGCCAAACACAGCCAGCCATTCTGCCCTGCCAAGCTTTTGGTATCCTCCTTGCTTTTGCAATCCAAGGCAGTGAGCAAAACCAGGAGGCTTAAATGAAGATCCCCAATGAGCTTCCTACCGCACATTCTAAGCAGCATTAATGTCCCAGCAATATCTTGACTTTGCTAATACAGCTGGCCAAGGGAAATGAACACATGAATTGATTTTGTGACTCTGGATCCAAGCAAGGGATTCTCAGTGACACCAGCAGAGCTTGGATATCCCAGAGGCTCAGATTCACGAGAAGGCTTCTTCCTTAGTAGAGAACCCACCAAACGAGGCTCTGGGGCTAGAAAACCCTGCAGCTCAAGGCTTCGCAACTGAGTTCTAGCCTGCCACAAACACAAGCTCCGCTAGGTACGCGGTCCAGAACTGCGCTCTCAAATTTGATTTGATTTTTTTTTTAAAGCACGCCTGATTCAAATGGACCTTTTGTATATACCATTTCATCCAAGAACAAATTTTTACAGAGGACTAATAAATCCCCCTTAAAAAAAAGCACAGCAGTTTATAATGGAAACAGTGACGGGGCGCTGAGCTATGCACACTTAAGACCCATTCATTATTGCAAGAGAGTTGCCTCCCTCGTCTAAAAGAACTGGGAGTCCCACATGGGAGCCTTGCAACCCAAAAACAACGTGACAGACCAGGAAGGGCAAGTGCAAGCAGAAAAGCTTGTGGAACTTAAAGATCAGGATACATGTGGATAATGCGGACTTCTTAAGACTCGGGCTGAGTAAAGCAAAAGGGCTGTAAGACCGTTTCTCTAATTATTTCATTGCAAAAGACCTTCCGGAGGAGAAGGTGGGGTGACAGAATACAGAACAGCGTATCTGCCCCAGTTGTTTACATTGCTTATTGAGTTGCATAAATGATTAACGGAGTACTCTATAATTACCCCGTCAATTTTATTTCATAACTTGCCCCCAGGAGCTCCACAGCTACTCTTAATATTTACAGATGGATTCCAGGTTAGAAAGGAATCATTCGGTTACCAAACAACACCTGTCACCTCGACAGGGCTCCGTGATCCAACCAGCCTTCCAGGATCCCATTGTCTATTGTATGCCTACAGCAGAGGAAGAATCAATGGCTCAAACACTGGGCTTTCTCAGATCATATTATTTGCTCTGGAAATGCCAGAATTAGATTTCTCAGCCGTGAGGAGGTTTGCAGTATTGGGAAAGCTGAAAGGTACAGACCCTCTTTGTGGCGTTCTAAAAAGATTCCAAAGAAGAGTCTGAGAAACTGGTAGGACACAGCTTTGAAACACCTATGGCTAGAAAAACTGCTCTAGTTCATAGGCTACAGGTCACAGGCAGCCCAAGACATTTAGCTACCTGAGGCAAACGACAAGATGACACACACACGCCTCCCATTTCACATACAGAAGCTGACCAGAGTGGCAGCTGAATCTTGCCCCAAACGCAATGGTGATGGGTTGGCATCTTCCACTGCAGCTGAAGACTGCAAGTTAGCAAGGCCGCATGGCACACATAGCTCAACCCTCCAGTGCCTTGCCTTCATTCCCCACTCACCTGTACCAGCCGCCTGAAGCAGCTGTCTCCCTAACCTGAAGCAGCAGGAGTCTCCCTAGCCCAACCTCAACCTTGTGTATGCAACGCAGAAGCTCTCCCCTTTCCTCTGCAGCAATATTGAAACTCCCTAAGGACCAGTATAGGATGGGGGAGACCTGGCTTGGCAGTAATACATGTGGAAAAGATCGAGGTGCATTACTGGATCACAAGCTCACCTCCCACCAGATGTAAACTTGGGTGGTTTTAAAAGAGGGTTAGGCAAATTCATGGATGAGAAGGTGGGGAGGGGTATTACTCAGAAGGGTGGTGGGAATGGGAGATTGGCAGATAGCTGAGATGAGCCTGTTGACGACTCTTAACGACTGTAATAGGTCTTACAGGAAAAGGCAAGGGGTGAGAAGGTGAGAAATGGCTTAGTCATGTATAATGAGATAAGAACTGTCGCCGGAAATCAAACCCCCCCCCACTCTAACACGTGTTTGCACAAGCACCACACTCACACATACAAGCATCTCCCTTCCTAAGCCCAGAGGTGTCCCTTTAGAGGGCCACCCCTTATAAGCCTTCCGTAAATAAGGAAGCGCTAACCTGACAGCTTCCCGCTATAATGCTCCGCTTCGCCCTATCTTTATTGTGAGTATACCGGCCGACCGAGTTCTGCTGTCAATCGACGGCCGCCCCAGCCAATCAGCATTATCAAACAGCGCCCCTTGCGGCGGCCTTGCAGGTACTGCAGGCTACTGCCGCTCTCTCCCCTTACCTTTGACAGCTCTCAATACAAAGTTTCCGAGTTCAATTGACCGTGACTGATCTAATCAAAATGTAGCAAGCCGCTTCCTGAAGGGAAAGCGCTTTGAACTTCAAGGACAATATTCTCTATAAATTCACTAAAAATCAACCGTACTTTGGATTTTCACCGGACCACTTTTATTCTGCTGGATATTACAAAGACTATCAAAGGGGGGTGGTCTAGTATCGAGCGGCCATAATCCTTTGACCGAGCAGTCACGTACTCTGTGCTCCCTCCAAGTAGACGTGACAACCTTGATAGCCACAGGTGATGGGCTCAGACAGAAGGCTATCAGTGATACAATGAACTGCATATCTTAGTGTATTCTGCACAGACTCTCACAAAGGACTATGACAGGATTCCCCTCAGGGGGCAGGAAACTTCACCCTTCTCCTTTGTTCTTAAACGTGACTCATGTGGGGAGGGGGAAGTAGATTCCGGCCAGGTGTCAGGACACTCGGATTACCTGTGTAACCCCTCCCCAGCTCCTCCTATTTTTAATATAATCATGATGTAAATATGATGTAATTCTGAGGGTGTAGCTTAGGGGATTAGTAACTAATAAAAGTTGGGGTCTCCTTTTGTTCGGGGCTTCCATCTTGCTTCACCTTGTGGGCGGAGGGAGTCCTGTCGCGACAGTCTTTTCTTTAATAAAGACCAAGCCTACTGGCTGCTGTTTTGCTCTGATTGCTCTAGTCGGTGTCTTCATTTGCCTAAGAGAACCCTCGGATTTTCCGGTAACAGAACTCAATGTCTTTGTTCAGACCAGGTCTCTCCATGGTTTTAAGTTTGGTAATGAGTTGCAATTCAGCAGCTTGGAAAGAGACTGGAAAGAGAAGCTGCCCCTCCCCACCTTCTCACTATATAGAAGGATCTGGCAACTTCTGTTTCAGTGTATCTGAAGAAGTGTGCATGCACACAAAAGCTCATACCAAGAACTAACTTAGTTGGTCTTTAAGGTGCTACTGGAAGGATTTTTTTTATTTTGACTATGGCAGACCAACACGGCTACCTATCTGTAACTGGAATCATGGATGATGAGGCTTTCAATGACTGCATTCCATCTCTGCTGCAGGAGGCAGCATGTCTCTGACTACCCATTCCAGAGAAGAGTGCTGTTTTGCATGTTGCAAGCCACCTTGAATCCCAACACAGGAGAAAGGAAAGATATAAATACATGAAATCGCCCTCACACATGGCCTTGGAGGACCATTGATTGAACTGTAGACAGTACTGGGGAAGATGAACCAAGGACCCGAGCTCTCGACAGGTCCGTAAGACAGTCCCAACAAACATCTAGGCAGCTAGCCACTGTGGTGCAGCAAAAACCTCCTCGCTCTCTTTCGTTTGGCACTAGTCAGCAGTACCTTCTCACTCGGTGCAAATCTGCATTGAGAATCCAATCAAAGCCAGCAATCGGAACCAACATTAAAAGCATGGACTGCTGATTCAGCAGGAGTCACCAGAGGCTTTGAATACGAGCTTGTTCTCCCTTGAGCAACACACCCACCCCTTCCATACCACCCCTGGGTTGGAGGAGAGGCCTCGCAAATGTAGTGTTCCTAATAAACCGCATGCCATTCCTTTAATTGCCTCTTACCGAAATGAATCCCCGGGTTTTATTTCACAGATGGTTGAAGAAGCTCTTTCAGGCCACCTGATCCAAAACAAATTGAGGTGGCTCCCACACCCAAGGCACACATCCGGTGGCCGACACAAGCTGGCAGGGGAACAATTGAACGCCTGGCAGTGAGCAAAAGGTTATCAGCGACGGGAGCAGCTGGCTTTGTTTTCGCTTCCGCTGCCCTATCAGAAAAGGGCACCTGTGCTACCACAGGGTGAGAAGAGCTACAGCCGGCCCTCCACTTCCCGTTACGCTGCTACAACAAACAGCCGCACACCTGGATTGCAAATAAGGAAAGGCTCACATGCTCTCTCGCACACAGACAATCATGCTTGGCAATGAATAACACATCGGTGCCAGAGTGTGTGGCTGGAGGGACTTGGAGCAGGAAAGAGCACGACATACATTAAAGACGGCGGAAGGGCTAGCAAACCAGAGAAGCACAAATTTTAAAAATACCGTATTTTTTTCTCTATAAGACTCGCTTTTTCCCTCCTAAAAAGTCAGGGGAAATGTGTGTGCGTCTTATGGAGCGAATGCAGGCTGTGCAGCTATCCCAGAAGCCAGAACAGCAAGAGGGATTGCTGCTTTCACTGCGTAGTGATCCCTCTTGCTGTTCTGGCTTCTGAGATTCAGAATATTTTTTTTCTTGTTTTCCTCCTCCAAAAACTATGTGCGCCTTATGGTCTGGTGCGTCTTATAGAGCGAAAAATACGGCAGTGTTTCCCAACCTTTTTTGGGCAAAGGCACACTTGTTTCATGAAAAAAATCTCGAGGCACACCACCATGCCAGATGGGGAAAGGTCACTTTTTACTTATGTAAAAAAAAATAAAAAAATAGTAACAGCATAGAAGGTAATGGTTAGGCTAGCATCCCTCTTCCAAATATGCTAGGTTTTTATTTGCAGGGACTGTTCTACATGGGAAAGCATTCAGCACTGTCATTCTCCCATCTGCCATCTGAATTGGTACTATTCTGGGTCAACTTACTCTGCTGCATGTGTAGATGAAAATGGCACCAAGTGTGGGGGAGGGGGCAGAACAGGTTTCAGATACAGGATATTAAGCATACACGTACTTCAGATTGAACTGGTTGCTTGCTTTGCAAGTTTTCATTTCCCAAATGACTGCCTTGGCAAGCGCAATACCTACCAGGCTCAACGCCGGTCTCGCGCTGCCGCTTCCCGCGCTCTCAAGGACCCGGGAGGAGGAAGGCGTGAAGGCAATCCCGAAGGCGCGAAAACCTTGCGCATGCGCAGGCCTTCCGCCTGCGACAGCCCAGTAGGCTGGCCGAAGCGAGCGGCGATGGGATGTGGGAGGGAGCTCGCTCGCCGCCCCGCGTGTCCCTATG
The DNA here is from genome assembly GCF_965113315.1 of Podarcis vaucheri. NCBI lineage: Eukaryota > Metazoa > Chordata > Lepidosauria > Squamata > Lacertidae > Podarcis > Podarcis vaucheri. The sequence continues at coordinate 5,297,080 of NC_138763.1, read as the reverse complement.
TGGGGCACGTTACAGCCCCGTGACGTCAGCGCCACGCAGGCAGCCAGGCAGGCAGACGGCGAGAGCCCCACGCTGGGTGGCCTCTCCTCGCCACCGCCGCCCCGCCTCTCGCCGCCCGACTCGCCCACCTCCCTCCCACGGCACACCAGGCAACGTCTCGCGGCACACTAGTGTGCCGCGGAACACTGGTTGGGAAACACTGAAATACGGTATATCGTAAGAAAATTATAAAGAAATTTAGGCTGAAAAACCTAAGGGAAAAGGGACACATCGGGAGGGGAAAAAATAACATTCAGAATTACAAAGCTGGGAACCGTGGTGTTTTGGGTTTTTGTTTACTCTTGTTCTCAACTATAGACTTGGACTGTACTATAGCTCCATGCTACCTTATTTTGAATTTCTGAAACTCCTTCCCGATCAATATGAAAGGTGCTGCCTCTATCATCTTTTTGGTACCTGTTGAAAACCTTCATTTTCCAGCAAGCATTTTAAAGCAGATTTACCCCACCGGGTATCTTTATCGGATCAGAAATGGTTTAAGTATGCCATTGATTTTTTTTTTTAACTACATGCAAGTGTTTTAATTGTTGTTTTTAATTGTTAAAATGCGCTGCGATGTTTCAAAGGCAACACCTTAATAAATGAAAGGGTAATAGAACAAATAACACCGGGGGGGGGGGGGGAGAGAAAGCTGGAGAATTGAGGTGTGAAGCCGAAGCTTAAACCAAAGAAAAGGTTTTTGTTTATGGATACACCAAAACAAAAATGCACCAGTATAAGCTAAAGAAGTGCTGGGGAGCCTGAGGGTCTCCAGGGTTGTTGAACTACAATGCCCATCATCGCTGGCCATTGGCCATGTTGGGAGGGGCTGATGGGAGCTGGGGCCCCCCATCTAGAGGACTGACAGCTCAAGGAACAGCACCGCTTTAGGAGGATTTGAGGGCAACTGCGTGCGATCATCATTATATGAGCATGATACAATTTCAGTGTGACGCTTTGTCAGCTGCAGAACCAAGAGCACAACACAACTGTCCCTTTATGGAGTCACAAATATTTGGTATGCACTTCCAAGCTGCTTGGCAATGGCAGTCATCCCATGACATTGCCCACAGGATATTGTCCACCCCATTAAAGAGGGGCCACTGAAAACCCTACACAAATCCAGAATGGAGTCCCTAAGACAGTTGGATGGTGCCTTGTATACCTCCTTCCAGCAACTCCGGCTTTCCTTTGGACCCCATCAGTGAGGCCAAGAGGGTGGTCTTGTCTCCTGGAGAGTCCAGGACCTCCAGACTGGGCAGCCCAGCTTGAGCGCCGGGGAGGATGCTTCAGTGCTGCTAACGCAGCGGTTTGACTTCACCCCCGGAGGCGCACTCCATTGTCTCTCGAGACAGGCGGATGCCAACAACCACCATCTGGCAGAGCTGCACATGGGGATTCCCAATTCTTATACGTGCCAGCATCCAATTCTTGGGCCTCTAGGCAACTAGGATTTTTTCCAGCAGATGTCTGATCAGTCAGTTGATGAAAATATATACCAGGCACTATTATAGCTGCCCCACCACCTCCAACAAGGAGACTGATCTCCACATGGAAAAGCATGGAAGAGGCCAAGATGCTATCCATAATCCTCCTCCTTCCCATTTCAGCATTTATACAGCCCTTCAGAGAGTTAGCATACCTGCACATGCATTATCTTCTTGGAACTTTTACAACAGCCCCCTAAAGTCTCGTATGGATAAGGCTGGATTCTGATAAAGTGGAAGTGCTGTGGGTTGGTGGTTCCTGGGAATTACCCGGCCTCCCAGGCTTCCCCTGAAACCACACCCACACCTGAGGCCAGCAGAAAACAGGATGTGTGGGGAGTTCAGTCTCGTTGGACAGTAATTCCCTCCCCCCAAGAGGTGGTTGGATCTTGCCCATCTGTCAAAGTTGGCCTGTCAAGGTTGGGGGGGGGGAAACGGGCCCACTGGACCAAGAAGGTTCTCCGCCCTGGAATGTATCACAAGAGAAGTCTCTCAAAGTTGCGGGGGGGGGACGGACGGACATCACTCAGTGGTAAAACACATGGTTTGCTAGCAAATGGTCCCTGCCATTTACAGCTAAAAATATTGGGTACCACCAGCCCATTAGTCAGAGGCTCTGGAGACCCACTGCCAGTCAGAGTAGACAATACTTGATTAATAGGCTGCTATAAAGTAGCTTTCTGTGATAAACTTTTCAAATTTTTCAAATGTAGATTCCCCCCCAGGCTTAAGGAGCTCAGGACAATGCACAGTGCTCCCCCCCCCCCTATTCACACTGTAACTTTGTGAGGTAGGTTAGGCTTAAGCGATAGTGACTAAACCAAACTTATCCTGTAGGTTTCATCTCCTCAGTCTTGGTCCAACACACTTCCAGGGGAAGGCATCTTGCAGTCTCAGGCCTGATTTTATGCAGGTGCCAAAGAAGTGGGAAAGGTAACATCACCACCACCCTATATTTTTCTCTGTCTCTTTAAGACCACCAGCACCCCATATTCTCTCTTTCTCTCTCTGCCCCTCAGCACTACCCCACATTTCTCTCTCCCTCAGATCATCACCTCCCTATATTATCTCTCTCAAGTAGATTACTGCCCCATATTCTCTCACCCATGTCAGGCCGGCACTCCTTCCCTCCCATCTAACAGATTCCTTTTTTGGGGGGGTGCAGCCCTTGGCAGGGAAAATATGCCCCTTCCGTCTCTAATCACAGTATTTGATATTTGGTGACTCTCAGCTAAGTCAGTTTGCATTTAAGGGGGGCCACAAAATTCTTTGTCTTCTTTCCTGCTTGCTAGAAGACCTTTGGAAGCTGTGAAGGGTCCCTATTTGGACACCCTGATCATTCACAAAGCCACAGTGACATGAGAGAGTGGCTGGTAGTTGGGTTAGCTGGTCCTAGTGCCCAGGGCTGCCCTTTCTAGACATTTCCAAGCACTCTCATCTTGGCACCTTTAATGCTAAATCGGGGATGCAGGAAGAAGTGCCCGAAATTGCCAGTAAGGATGAGATTATTTTAATCTAAACTAACAAATCAAGGCCCCATTTAGAATCGAAGAGAGGCATCCTTTAGCTTGCCTGATCACCATTCATTCAGGTTGAAGATTAATTAGCACACATACACATGCAAGGCACCCTGAGAAAAAGTGACTTCCCTCATGTCTCCTGTCTTGGGCCATGGAATCTGAATAGTTTCCTAAGCTCAGATCTGCCCCTGAGGTTTATAGGTTCCTGCTTTGATTATGTGTTAAGGGGTTCACTTGGTGTGAGAGTGCTGAAGAGTGAATGGGGAGCCCTGCTTAGTTCTCATGCCATAGTTGCTCTAAGGTTGAACAGCTTGAAAGGTTACAGGATGATGGCAGCGAAGCCATTGATACTAAGTAGAGAGCTGCCTTCCATGGGGTCCAGGCCATTGGTCCATCTACCTCAGTTTTGGCTACACTGAGTGGCTGCAGCTCTCCAGAGCCAGGCTGGAGGCATTCCTAGAGATGCTGGGAATTGGCAGGGGGTTGGACTCGATGGCCCTTGTGGTCTCTTCCAACTCTATGATTCTATGATTCTATGATTCTAAGTCCTGTTCTGGGAGGGGCTGCACTCCCCCTGAAGGATCAGGGCAGTCTGGGAGTACTTCCTGGATTCCAGCTTCTCAATGCAGTCTCCAGTAGCTTCAGTGTGGCTCGAAGTGCTTATGCCCCAGATTAGGCTGGTTCACCAGCTATGGCTGTTCCGGGACCAGGATAGCCTGCCCTGTTGCCCTTAGAATAATTGAATCACAGAATTGTAGAGTTGGAAGGGACCACGAAGATCATCTAATCCAAACCCCTGCAATGCAGGAACCTTGCTCCGGTGGCCTCCTGTTAAGCTCCCAGTACAAGCATATAAAGTCTTAAAGGACTTGGAGCCCAAGTACCTGAAAGAGTGCCTTCCTCAATATCAACCATCACAGCCCCTACGATTGGCAGGTGAGGCCCTCTTGGTGGTGCCGCCGTTGGGGGCTGCCTGCCTGGCGCCTACCCGTGCCGGGGCCCTTTCAGTGGCAGCTCCCTGTGCGTGGAATGCCCTCCCTGGTGAAGCGTGCCTGTCATCCTCATTTAAAATCATTCCAGTTTACCCAGGCATCTGACAGCAGAAAGATACTGTTCCTGAAACCCCTAAGCTTTCTGAATGTTGGGTGTTTGCTTGTTTCTAATCCTTTATCATTGTTGTGTTTGCTGTCCTCAGCAACGTTTGGAAGAACAGCAGGTTATAAATCGAATAAGGAACAAAGTAGGCCAGTATTATCTTCTCCATATTGCAAATTTGGGTCTGACGCTGAGGGTGCCCTATGCCACCCCAAGTCAGCCTGTGAGTTTGTGGTAGCTGCAATAGTCAAATGAGGGACTTCCTGATTAGCATCTCTCTCTTTTTCTCTCCATGCCATTGAAAGCAAACAAATTTACACTCCCCAGGGACATGGGAGAAGAAGCTGGTTTGGTAACTTTCGGCTTCTACCCAGCTCCCTCCTGTTCCAGTGCGCTCCACTCTCTTATGGATCAGCACAATTTCCACCCAGTAAAACACAACGAGATTCAAAGGGTGCCATTTCTAAGAATATCTGACGAGCACTTGAAGCTACTCCACATGCTGGGTTTATTTTAACTCAGAAACCACTCAAACACATTTATCAAGTTCTGCCCATAAAAAGAGCTGGCTCCCAAGGCTGGTCGCGGGTGCCAACTTTCTGCCCAGAACAACTTTTACAGTAGTTATACTCCATTTTCTCAGAAGATTGTAGCACGGAAAGGCTGACTAACCTCGGCTATAACCATAATGTTTATGCAAGTATGCATGTACAATATTTCACAACAGAAGCAGAATTACCTTTAAATCCTCTCCGGAGGAAAAGCAGGAATGTGTTGGCCGCGAGAAATAGTGTGCTCACCTTCACACTCTCAACTGTCATCTAATAATAACTGGCGTTTGTTCAACAGCAAAATGCCCCAAGAGTTCTTGAAAATGCTCGGCCCCTTTCTTCCTTGCAGGCTGGATTAGGGACTCCAGAAAAGTGGGAAAGGGGTAGCATAGAATCGGGAATGCATGCACGAGACCCTCAAATACAACCCTAGGCACCTCCAGTCATTTATCAGCCATTCTGAAAAAGCACCCACAAAGTTTCTTGCAGAATATTAAGACAAATTGATGGAGGATCAGGCCACCAACAGCTTCTAGCCCTGATGATTGCTTTCTACCTCCACTGCCAGAGACAATACAGTGGTGCCCCGCAAGACGAATGCCTTGCAAGACGGAAAACTCGCTATACGAAAGAGTTTTCCGTTTTGGAGGTGCTTCGCAAAATGAATTTCCTATGGGCTTGCTTCGCAAGACGACAATGTCTTGCGAGTTCCTGCTGGGTTTTTTCCCTTTCCCCCCCTTTTTCTAAGCCGCTAAGCCGCTTATCAGCTGATCCGATAAGCAGATAAGCCGCTAAAAGCCGCTAATCCTCCAATCCGTCAATGGGCTTGCTTCGCAAGACGAAAAAACCGCTAGACGAAGAGAATCACAGAACGGATTCTTTTCGTCTTGCGAGGCACCACTGTACGCCAGCTGGGGTGAGCGCTGTCACGATCAGCTCCTCCTGGTTCGCCGCTGTGAAGAAGAGGACATTGGGCTATGATGGACGTTTGAATGCTCTTCCAGGCCCTTCTTACAATCTTAAAATTAAGGGAGGTCTCTCAGGTAGCAGATACGGAGAAGTCCTCAGTGACCCCAGCAAGACTCAGGGCGTGTCCTGCACTGGAATTGTGGCCCAGATGACTGGATGAGAGCCAGACCACATTCTCCTACCTACGAGCACCCAGTGTGGGGAAGATCACCGTTTCCCGGCTCTCAAAATGCAAATTTGAATTGCTGGCAGAAAACACCCTTCCTTCCACGTCTCCCGAGAAGAGAAGCCTATTTGGGATGCACGTATACCAGGACTACCAGTTACACAGGTGCCTGTGACATCACCTATTACCTGCCAACTCACTTCTGCCTTCCCCACCTATAAGGACTCAATTCCCAAGGTGTGCAATCAGCCCCTCCACTATTGGAGAATGTGCACATCACTTCTTCTTTTTATGTGGCCAGCTGGCAATCCAGCAGCTCAACTGCACCCACAAGCCACCCATCCCTCCACACCCAGCTTACACCACGTTTACTCCTGGGTACCCCTTGGTCCAGACAGGAACCATTCCAGCAGCAACAGAAACATTTGCTATTTGCAGACATCTGGATATGCCTTCAAATAAGTATCCTCACATCTCAGTGGGCTATCCTTCAGTTATCCAACCAGCATATTTCTGTCCATAGCTCATAAGCACATTTTTTATATATATAAAAGTGGGAAGACTGTGTGTGCTCTTTTCTGATGTGATTTATGCTTTCTCAAGTTCAAATAAATACAGCACCATTAAAAAAATTGTTAATGCAGAGCCCTACAAGTTCTGATCGTACCACTGGGGGTGGGGGGGGTGAGAGAGGGAGAGAGAATCGTTTTCAGGACTTGTTCTGATATATAATATATAACTGATATATAAAATAAAATTACATTTAAAAAATAATAATAACCGACTGATCCATTAAAAGGGAATGGTTGGGGGAACCCATCCAGATGGGAGGGGTATAAATAACAAAATTATTGTTTAGAATTATTATTATTATGACTAATCTAACTGACCAACTGAACACCGAAGCCTAATTTTTCAAGGGCTCAGTCGGTAGAGCATGAGACTCTTAATCTCAGGGTAGTGGGTCCGAGCCCCACATTGAGCAAAAGATTCCTGCATTGAAAGGGTTTGGACTAGATGACCCTCACTGTCCCATCTGTATAATTCTAAAAAGCAGGCTGTGTTTTCATTCTGCCCTCTGCAACCCTGGGGAAGGCTCCAATATTCTGTGGGCCTAAAGGGCAAGAGAACTCCCCTCCCCCTCCTCTACACACGCACACCCCAAAACAGCATGGGCACAGGACCCACACATTTCCACCATCCGGCATCCATTCTGCCAATCCCCTCTCCCACATGTCAGGAGTGCAGAATAGAGTGAAGATCCTACGGAGCCCTGCGTTCACCTCAATACGTCCTTCAGCTCACCAGGGACCCTGGGAAGTTGCCCGACCTGGTTTGATGCTGATGCCAAGCCCCGTGAATAGTGAATTAATTGCTTTGTGCTCCACCATTGTGCCACATCTGCCAAAAAGGCTGCTATAGCCACCCAGGCTGGATCACCAGCAGAGAGGTCGCGCCAGTTAATGCCCACATGGCACTCCTTGGCCCCGCTCCTGGGTTCTCTCATGCTAGCATGGTGTGACTCGTGAGATTACACCATGGAACAAATCCCCGAAAAGGTATTTCATGGAGGCTACGTCAATCCGTGACGCCTCTGAGTCCCCGTTGCTGGGCAGCAACAACAGGAGAGGGCCAAGTTGACTTCTGGTGCTGCTTCCGGCTTTCCGGAAGCACGTGGAGGGAGACCGGGCACTGGAGGAGACACATCCTTGGTCCAATCCGGCAGGTCTTTTCTTACTATGCCCAGCCACCGTTGACAGTTCAAAGAAGCCAGGCTGGAAGAATTCACAAGGAAACCACTTCAGCAACTGCCGGCGGCTGTTTGCTTACCTGGAAAGCATTTAAATTGCAAGTGACGCAATGCAAGTCACAGCACTTGGTTCCAGGCATCGCAGAGAAAAGAAACCATTGCATCACCCTTTGCTGCCATCGCGTACATCTGCTTATTTTAGCAGGCAGCCAAAGAGAGCATTCCAAAAGACAAAAGTGGAGGCCGGGGGGTGGGGGGGTGGAAATGTGTTCCCTTGGGAAAGGACTTCCCACCACAGGGAGGGAAGAGGAAGAATCAACTCTGGAGGACCCACAACTCACTGGAAAAGCATGCGCCTCACAGGCTGAAGACCCCGGGTTCAATTTCAGGCGGCAGCACTGAAGAAAAAGAGCCTGGAGGGTCACTGCCAGTCAAAGAAGACGGTACTAGGTTAGATGGATCAAATGCCCAACACAATATAATTGAATTTTGAATCTTTGTTTTTATATCTCATTATGAATTTTGTGGGAATCATTCACCTTGGTTGTTTATTTCCTGATGTGTTTTATTGTTTATTACTACTTTGATTATGTTTGCAATAATGCAAATATTTTCATGTTGCAAGCTGTTGTGGGCATGGCTTTACCTATGAAAAGGCGCCACACAAATAAAAAGATGATGATGATAGTTTAAGCAAAGGTTCGTGTGTCTACTCCATGCCCTTCAAAAAGATGTCCAGATAAATTAACTGCAAGAAACGCAAAGCAAATATTCGGCCTCTATTTTAACTTGCCCTCACACTCCCACCATGAGATGTCATTGCCATTTTACAGATGGGGAAAACTGAGGCTGAATAACAGCAACTTGCTCAGGGCTGCCAAATGAAACTACGGCAGTGGTGGGACCTAAACTACATGGCTGAATCTCTTCTTATATCTGCAGCAACCCAGTTGTCCAATGTCCCAAATATCTCGGTGGCCTTGAGGCGGGGAGCCTCTGCCTCAAACACTCCTCAGTTCTGAAATGCTGAAATGTGCTGCTGGGTTCAACCAGCAGAGAGGCTGCTCCATCTCCCTCATCAGATCACCAGCCACCAAAAGCTCCCCACTCCCCGTAAGACACACACATACCAACAACAACAGAAGGTGATTTGCATTCAGAGGGACCTGAACTCTCAAGTGAAGACTCTGTTTCCTTTAAGAACCTTCCAGTTCATAGCTGGAGGGGGAAAGATTAGGCATCAATCAGCCCCCTCCCTCTGCTTTTTAAGAGCCAAGTCTCAACAGCCAAGCCGTCCTCAGAGCAACGTCTGTCCTCCATGGGCGCTCTCCAATGTCCTGCATCTAACATCCTGCTATTTCCACTACCACGCACTGTCTTCCTATTATTCAGCACTCCCAGTTCAACACTTTGAGTCTCTCCTGGAATCTGGGATCTTTCTAGGGTCACTTTGGCCTAACTAGTCACACTTGTGTCCATTTTGCATAATGTGAAACTGGCACTAACAATAATGTCAGTCGACATTAACAATAAAACTATACCATCAGTCCTGATTTAAGCTGCCAAGCGTCTCTGTCATTTGACTAAGGTTGCTCAGTGAGGAAGCATCATGGCTTTGTCATCTAGCTTTGGAGCAAGATGGGCGACGTACCTATTTACCCAGCCTGGAAAATCACACATGTGGCTTCTCCAATTTCGCTTTATTTTTGTAAAATAAATCATGACACGGTGTAATATTTCATATGCTGTTGTTCATCTGAGGTTGTATTTACCTAATTTTAAGACCTGCTAAGGAACAGATGGTTGTTATTATGTCCTGAGATGTAAAATTACAGAATTCAAAGAGTGTGTACTTTCTTTTCCCCATGACTGTATATTCCTGCAGTATGGGGATGAACAGCAGGACAACAAAAATGGACTCTGCAAACCCTCGTGGTTGCTAAATGACTAATACTTCAACCCTGGTATGATTCATACCCACCATTCACTGCAAAGGTCACTCCCCTGGCTACATTTGAACATATTTCATATAGACGTCAATTTTGCACGAATACCTACCTGGACATTTGGAGGGCTCATATTAACTTACAACGTTTAATCTAAGCTGCATGTACTGATGGTTATTGCATTCAGATTGTGAAATGCTTTTTGGTTATTAATTATACACTACCTTTTCTTTTATTGTCTTCCATTTTTAAGTTTTGCTAAAATTGCAAATGAAACAATTAAGTTTAAAAAAGGATTTGTAGCTGACAGAGCTTGGCCAGGGCATTTAAGGTCTTCAGAAATTCTTACTGGGCCTTAGAAACTGAAAAACGGGGAAGAAAGAAAGAAAAAAAGAAAGGAAGTTACCGTATTTTTTGCACCATAACACTCACTTTTTTCCTCCTAAAAAGTAAGGGGAAATGTCTGTGCGTGTTATGGAGGGAATGCCTACGGGTGGCATGCCTACGGATTTTCCTCCTCTAAAAACTACGTGCGTGTTATGGTCGGATGTGTGTTATAGAGCGAAAAATACGGTACAGAGTGTCTCGGGATCTTCTACCTGCGCACGCCCATAGTCCATTAGGCTCTCCACACTGATAGCTGTGGGAAGCGCCAGTTCAGCCAGATGCTAAATCTGACTCCAATATTAAGTGGTTCAACTGAAAGGCTTGCAGTTGGCCAATCAAGGCCACTTCAGAGATAAGGAGGAAACAATAAGAAATGAGAAATGCATTTTGAAAGCAGTGTTTGCCCAAGCCCCAAAAAGCTCAGAGGAAATTACTGTAAAGAAAAGTATGACCCAGCCCTGACAAGGCCACTTCCGTTCTCCCTGCCTTTCCTTTATTTAAGTTACAGTTGAAGCCACACCTAGACTGGACCTCTGCCATATCTCAAGAACTGATGGGATGCAACCCATGGGAAGGGATGACCTCAGAAACTAGCTAGAGCTTTGCTCCCCCTCCCCCCCTCACATCTGGGCCTTACAAAATCTTTGAACAGCTCAGAGGTCGACCATCTGCTTCTGTGCTGTTTGGGAAGCTCGGCTGCTAGCGTGGCAGCTCCCAGCAGAAGTGCTGCTTTGACTGGGGATGGCGCAAAAAGACAGGGCATATTCATAAGCCGAGCGAAGGGCAAATTCGCACCACTGTATTTATGTAGCACCAATGGAGGATTAAGACCAGCAGATGCTCCCTATCTCTCTCCGGTAGGTGAGAATAAAGGGTGACCAGATCTCCTAAAAAGAGGCCTCCGCTACCAGGTGATGGCCAGATGTTTTGGATTACGATTCTCAACGGCCCCAGCCAGCACAGCTGAAGGCTGAGGCTGATGAGAGCTGTTGTCTCAAACATCTGGAGGGTACCTGATTGGGGAAGGCTGGTCTGAAACGACCTGATAAGCAACCAGTGGCCAGAAGACGGGCTTGTCCAGCTAGCAGTCGCTGGTGGGCCCCTTTTCAGTCATCATCCCTCAGTGTCTACAAGAGAAGGAAAAGTCTCCTTAGAGAAAGAGATAAAAGAGTTCCATTCAATATCACTGTAAGTGGATGTTTTCTTTTTCCAGCAAATCTTTTCCTTCTCCAACAAATGCAGCCATCACGACCCACCATATCCCAGTTCAATTATTGTAATTTCCCAAGGCAAAAAAGTGGGATACATTTCCTAGGGAAACGATATATAAGGAAATGAAAAGGATGTTTAAAATAACCTTTGTAAACAAACAAACAAAACCAGAAGCTTTTCTTTTGGGAATTATAGGGACAGTAGTACCTAAAATGTATAGAAAATCATTCATGTATGCTTTTACAGTGGCAGGAATGTTATTCGCCCCAGAATGGAAAGAAGCAGAAGTCCCAGCAAAGGTAGAATGGATACAAAACTTACGGAATATGCAAAAATGGCGAAACTTGCCAGAAGAATAAGAAAACAAATTAACAATTTTTTAAATAAAAGAATGGAAATGGTTTATTGAATATTTACAGATAAATTGTAAACAGATAAGAACATTGGCAGGATTATTGTAATAACCTGCAGTTTCATAAAAGTATATATTTAAAGAAGGTGAATAAATGAGCAAGTGAAGTTAATTCGGATACGCCATTTCGTTATCTTGATTTCTTATTCTTCTGGTAAGTTTCACCATTTCTGCATATTCCATATCTTTCTGTTAACCTCCACACTGTGGGGCATCCCCTCCCATTAACCTCCAATGCAGATGGTGACCCAGCCCACTTCCCAGCTAATAAAATGACGGAAAGGAAGTGAGAGTGTTCACTTCGAAGGACCACACCCTTTGCCCTGGGAAAAGACTTGACTTCTGCTGCACCTTCAAAAGGAATTGCAGGCCAGGAGCAGCGAGAGAGGTCAGCTGGGCTGACAACTGTTGCTTGGAAGTCACTGTCTACATCCGCACAGACCTTTCCAAAAGGACGCCAGAAGAAGTCTTCAACGGCAACCAGTTGCAAAGCAAAGAGCAATGCATTCTCAACCACAACAGGCCTCCAAAACCCAGATTGCAGAGAGCAGCCCCCAATCTGCACAATCCAAGGGGTGAGAAAGATTTGCAGGAAGAGAGATAAGGAGAATATCTTGAGCAGGAGGAACTCCACAAACAGGGAGTGGAGAAAGGTCCACTCAGTTCCTCTGCGCCATTGCCCAGAGCTGCTGAAAAGGCCATAGCTCTGTAGAAGGGCATCTAGTTTGCATGCAGAAGGTACCAAGTTCAATCCCTGCAATCTCCAGATGGTGTTTAAAAAGACGCCCTGACTGCAACCCTAGAGAGCTGCTGCCAGTAGGCCAAACTGAGGTGGATGGACCAAGGGCATGACTTGATGTAAGCCTGTGTTCATTACGATACATTACAATACAATAAACTTTATTGTCATTGTCCGATACAGAACAACGAAATTTGGGGGGGGGGGGGTCCTACATAAGACATTCAAAAGCAACAAGCCTGCTATCCCAGCTATCCCAACCTGATTAGCCCCCTAAAAACTCTGATACCCCATTTTAAAATACAATATACTCCCATAGAGACTCCTTACACTGTGTTTAAAACCAAGATCGCATTTGGATAGAAACTGTTTCTCAGGCAGCTAGTCCTAGTCTTGATAACCCTGTACCCTCTTCCAGAAGGCAGAAGCTGAAAGAGATCATTTCTGGGGTGCGCACTATCCTGCGCTATCTCTGCAGCTTTCTTATGGCACCTGGCAGCGTAGATTTGATCCAAGGTGGGAAGAGTGCACCCAATTATTCTCTCCGCAGTCTTTACAACCCTGGATAGCATTGTTTTTTCCCTGACTGTGCAGCTCATCCAGCCAACCAGAACTTCCAAACAAGTAGTCTCCATGCCAATGCCAGCCATATTCATCATCTTATTTATTTATTTACTTACTTACTTCTTTTCCATTGTTTTAGGCCGCCTCTCAAGGCTACCACTCCCAAGGCAGCACACATTAGAACCCTTCAAGCAACTGGCCATAAAACTGCAACAACATAATGTCTGCTGTCAATTTTATGCTAACAACAGAACTCTCTTTTTACATTGTGGTGGTGTTTGTTGTTTGCATCTTCTTAGCATCGTTTCGCATGTGGTCGTTCTGTAAAATCTTTCATCATATATCACTTCCATTTTTAAAAAATATATATGAAGCAATTAATACATTCTTCAAATAAATAAAAAGAACTGTAGCAGCAGCAAATAGAACAGTATCAGCTAAACATATCTCTCTCTCTCTCTCTCTCTCTCTCTCTCTCTGTGTGTGTGTGTGTGTGTGTGTGTATGCAATAAAATCCCAACATAAACATCATATGAAAGCAGTTTGGAACGAAAAGGTCTGGAAGCCTAGGCAGAAGCTGCATGAAGCAAAAGCCGCTAAGATCAAGCAGAATTTGCTGGAACCAGGAAGGAGTCAGAATTCACCTCTCAGTGCTTTTACTGGTGCTCACGGATCTTGGATCTCGATTTTAAGAGTGCTGGACGCTGTTTCTCAGGATATTGTATGAAGAGAAGGATATTGTATTGTCAGAAATCCTACTACAGTTAGAGATTCCAAGGCAATGCTTAGGACTTTTAACAGCCCATAGAAGTAGGAAGAGCTGCAAAATAAAACTCGGGGTGGGAAGCCCTACCAAGGCAGACCAACGCATGTTAGCCTGTTCACAGAGTCAGCCCAAAACTCATTCCTAATCTGGTAACTATTAGGGGTTTAGCTCTCTGCAGAGATGCAACTTTTTCATCAAACAATGTAGGAACTGGCAGTCCATGAAGAGGCACCCAAAGGTGCTATAGCTGAGAAAACTGCCATTCAACACAAGCAGGTAAGGGGTATCTAAACGGCAAAATTGAAAATGACAAAAGAATTGCCATCTGATCCGATCTAATGTATAAATCTAACTATCAGCCACAAAAAGGAGTGCCTCTCTATTTCCAAAGGAAATAAATGATCTGTGGCAAAATATTAATCTTGAGTGTATTAACTTTATCCCGAATTCTAAGTAATGACCATCTTTCTAAATCATGAGTTATTTCTGTCATCTACTTCCAGCTCTACAGTATTCTATTCTATGACTCTACTTAAATTCAATTTAATAATTTGAGAAATACGTCTAGGATCCAAAACATGCCTCCAGGCACCAACAAAATTGTCAATTAGTGCATAAACTGGGTAACTTAATTTCGATTTTAACCAATTAACTGTATAGCAAGAAATTGCCTCAAAATAATTAATAAATTATGTTAGCTCAGATGTGGATGATTCAGGCCTACTAATAAATAATAATAATAATAAATCATCTGCATACACAACTATTTTAAATCCCATTTGTTCATGCACAAAACCACAAACCTCTAGTCTGCCTAACTGTATATGCCACCACCTTCAAATATAAATCAAATATCGAAGGAGAAAGAGAAGAGTTCTGCCTTGTATCTCTCTCTAAACCAAACACGCTTGAAAGAATTCCATGTGTTCTCACCTGTGACTGAGGAGACAGATATGAGAGTCTAATCCAATTCATAAATTCCTGAAGAACCCCAGTTCCCCCATGCACCAAAGTAACAGAAATAAACTGCCAATATATTTTGTTGAACTCTTTTTCAGCATCAAGAAAAAGAATAGCAGTCACATCAATTATACTACCATATGAAGCAACAAAATCTGCTACCAACCTTACAGTATCTGCTCTCTACCTTTGACAAATAAAGCTCACCTAATTAATCTGTGTGTATTAAAGTTGCTACCACAGCCCAAAGTCTGCTAGCAAGTACTTCTGATAATATCTGCACAACTAGCAAGTCCTTTACCAGGCTTTGGAATAATACAGATACGAGTATCGCACATAGACAAGAGAAGGGTACCTTGATCAAGAGCCTTTATATAAAGGCAAAACAAATAGCAACTTAAAAAATTGAATATACCTCCTACCATCCTATAGAAAAACCATATGGCCCCAGAACTTTCCTAGCCTTCATACTATTAATGGAATTCTTGATTTCATCCCTCTGCAAAGTCTCTGAAATTCCCTTTGCTGCAAATCTAACTGTGGAAGGACTGACATTTCACATTCCAAAGTCTCAATATCCTTCCTATAGAGTAGTACCTTTGAAATCTAAATTTATATCCTTTGGCGTTGAGTACACATTATTGCATACACCCTGAATCATAATTCTGAGTTTTATTGTTCTTCTAAATGGGAAGCCAAAATCTCACCCAACGTCTCTCAGCTTTCCCGATACTTCTGGCACAAACATATCAATGCAAATTCGACCTGAGCTGAAACTAAATTATTCAGCTCATATTTAGCAAGTTGCAAGTTTTGATAAAGATCCCGGGGAAGGACACAATGCAAACTGACTTAATAAAGACTTGTTCTATCCAAATTCTTCTCTTGCAAAGCCCTACGCTGCTGTTCATAAGAAGCACTTCCCATGATCTTTCCCCACAGGACAAAGTGGAACCTTCAACATTTACACAATGATGCAGAGCACCGGAGGGACTCCTTCCAATCATGATCCCCCCCAAAAAAAAACATTTTTAGTAGAAATCAAAGTAAATGTTGTTATCTTTTAATGCTGAAGATGACATTGCTACATTGCCTTTTAATTTAAACAGTTCCTGGCTTTCTTGAAAACTAGCGGAGCACAGTTTTCAACACGAAACGGAGACGTTTTCTGAACGTGCAAATATCTCAATCTTCAACATGTATATTTTGTTTTGGTTTACTTTGCATTTTCCTCTCATCTTGAAAAAAAAGCATGAAGCTTAAGCTACTATTTGAACTTGAAGCACAGAACTGTACCTTGAACATGTTTCCTTCAGATTTCTCAGTGTGCAATGGAGTTATTGCATTTCAAGGAAACTTATAAGCCAATGAAACACCAAATGAGCAACTTAAATAAATCTCTCATTTTGCTTAGATAAGTAAGATCTAGCCATAAATAAAAACCTATAAGCGAAAGACTGTCCAAACTAGGAATTTTTGATCTCCTTCAGAATATGCTAAGGCACAGGTTTTGAGCACTCTCAAGTGGAAGAGAGTTCCAGAGATAGGAAGCAACTCTCAGCAACCCATCTCTGTGTGAATCTCTGTAAGTACAGGGTGCAGCAGTTACAAAAATGAGAAAATAAAATAAAAAATTCCTTCCAGTAGCACCTTAGAGACCAACTAAGTTTGTTATTGGTGTGAGCTTTCGTGTGCATGCAGAATGGCATTCTAGGAACCATTAGGAAAGTGAACGAAAATAAAACTGCCAATTTCATAATGCTGTACTACAAAACTGCAGAACAGCTGCATTTGGAATACATTTGGAAGCTACAGTATACAAGCCTGGTTGCCTCGCCTCAAAAAAAGGATATTATAGTATTGGAAGAGATTCAAGAAAGAGTAACCAAAATTATCATGAGGGTGGAATGAGTGCTGTGTGAGGAGAAAAGGCAAGAAGGAGGTGGCATGATAGATGATTATGAAATTGTGCATTGCAGGGTACAAACCAAATAATAAGAAGCTTTTCTTCCTCTCTCATAAGACTAGAACACACGGACATCCAGGGAAGCTGAACGTTGGAAGAGTCAGGACAGGCAAAAGAAAAATGCTACTTCACAGTAAGAATAGTTAGAACTATGGAATTTGCCTGCTGGAGGAGACTCTTGAGAGTCCCATGGACTGCAAGAAGATCAAACCTATCCATTCTGAAGGAAATCAGCCCCGAGTGCTCACTGGAAGGACAGATCGTGAAGCTGAGGCTCCAAGACTTTGGCCACCTCATGAGAAGAGAAGACTCCCTGGAAAAGACCCTGATGTTGGGAAAGATGGAGGGCACAAGGAGAAGGGGACGACAGAGGACAAGATGGCTGGACAGTGTTCTTGAAGCTACCAGCATGAGTTTGACCAAACTACGGGAGGCAGTGGAAGACAGGAGTGCCTGGCGTGCTCTGGTCCATGGGGTCGGACACGACTAAACGACTAAATAACAACATGCAATTTGCCCCTGCAAGGGATGGTAGTGATGGTGGCCACCAACCTGGGTGGCTCTGAAAGAGGATTGAACTAAAACACAAAGAATGGAGCTGTCAATGGCTCCTAGCCACATTGACTGTGTTCTACCTCCTCTGTCAGAGACAGGGTGCCTCTGGAAACCAGTTGGTGGGAATCACAAGTTGAGAAAGCACTGGCGCTGAACTAGGCGGGCCTTGGGCCTGATCCAGCATGGCTCCTCTTGTGTTCTTATGCTATTTCAGCACAATGTGAATAAGACACACATCAACATCTAAATGATGTTGGGCTTAGTGGTAAAACATTTGGAGGAGGGTCTCTTGGATACACGAGGTTCATGCTGTTGAGGATTAGCTAAACACTGCTAGAGCAGGCAGTCTGTTTTGGGAAAGGCATTACGTGGATTATACGCTTCCCATTAAACTATTGTTCCATGCTTCTCTTCCTTTAGCCATTTTATCATCAGAATAGTTAGCTTCTCAAACATTTCTTCTCTGGCAGATCCAAAAGGATCCGAGAACAAAGGAACATTGCAAATACAATCGGGGCGAATTTTTAATGCGGAACATTCGATTGGGAGCAACAGGTAAGCGGACTTTTCCAAAGCGTGGATTCCAAGACACCCATACAATTCAATTACATTGCAAATGAGTCCATGCTGGTGGAAGAAAAACAATTCTAAGAAAAATTAGTTCCATGAGAACCAAAGATGCAAATAGGCACAGAATGACAGCAGTTATATAAGAGATTGGATTAACCGTAATCTAGCGTAATGTGTCCATGTTTAGAAAAAGGCTTGGAAGGCAAGGACTTAAATCAATCGTTTCACGAAGAGCTGGATGTTAAAGGAAGCAAACAATCTGTTGTACTCAAGGCATCATTCCTACAAGCAAAGGGGGGGGTGGAGGGGTGGATGAACAAACCATAACAGAAGATTAAGTATTGTGTTGGCTTGCCCCTTGTTTTCAGATCAGTTACACCCATCTGCACTTCCCTTCGTCCTTCAAAATAGGAAGACCTTTAACTCAAATTAACTCAATCCTAATAATATTCAACTCTGTCTGGGCAAACCCATCGCCGCAGGCTTGTCCCGCACTCTCTCACGGTGGAATTAACACCTCAACACATGGGACTGCTTAGGGAAACGAATCCCATTTCCCCTCGGATTTACAAATTACCTAATGTTTGGTTGCTAACCTCAGGGTGAGATTGAGATATTTACTGTGCAAAGCACACGGAGGCACCCAAACAAGAGTCTCTAAGCAATTATGGTCTGGGAGACAAGACGGCAAGGGCGAGCGAGCAGACAAGCCAGGGTTCTCTCAAGGCAATCTTTATGCCTGTTCAATGGCCAAGAACTCCTATCCAGCGCAGAGTCAAAAAAATAAGGTTAAGGCGGTTTAAATGCACCACAGTAAGAAAAGCAAAACCAAGCATTCAAGGGCCAGTGTAGTAGGATAAGACCACAGAATGGACACAAATCACAGTCCTCTGCCCTTAAAATAAAAGCATTGTTATATACTGAAGCAAAAAATAAATAGGAAAATAGAAAGCCTTATCAGAACAAGAAGTTCCACTTTTTTGAACATGCGGAGGGACCCACATGAAGCTGCATAAAAAGCAAAGGTACACGGAAAAGAAAAATTACAAGGAGGTTAGAGCAACCATCACCACGAGGAAAACATTGAGAAGGTGATAGTTGGCCGAACAGGCATATAAATTTGAAAAACAGCCCCATTCACGATTGCTATGGACTCTGCGAGAAAGGGTCAGAGTCTTAGTTCCAAATGAATTTAACTGGTAAGGTTGAGCACTGACCTTCCACTGATCTTTCGGAAGCAGAGTCACCACCACGATGTCACCGTTCAGAGCTCTGTTCCGAGCAACGACGCCATCAATGAAGATATCTCGGGTGCTGTCCTAGAAGAGACAAGGAAAGAAACGGCTCTTACACAGAGGAAGAGGGTTTGGGAAAGCTACAAGTGGGTTTCAGAATGCATCACACCTCGAGGACAACAAACCAAGGGAGGTCATGAGAGTCTTTTCAGAGCCTGCACCTGAGAAGAGGGGAAAGTCAGGGATAGTCAGTCTCATCTGCCTCTTAAAGGTTCCCTTGGGGTGCATACAAGAGTCAAAACCCCAAAACAAGAAGCCTGCCCTTTGATCTACAAGGACACCCAAGGATTTTTGAAGGTAGTAAATGGTCTGCAACTAGAGAGGAAGCAACCACATATTCACATGGTGAAGTGTGCTTCTACTGGCTGACTACTATTTGCACAGACACAGCTAAGACCCTCCTTTTGGCCTCAACTGTGTCTCAGAAGAACTTGCTTTTCACACCAGACAGCTAAAGCAGAGATGGGGGGTCTGTGGCACTCCAGATGTTGCAGAACTATAAATCCCCATCATCCATGAAGACCTCCCTCATTTGTGCCCAGCAGGGTATTATAATTATAATTATTTTGTATACTGCCCTATACTGCAGGTCTCAGGGCGGTTGACAGGATAAAATCACAATATAAAAACAAAAAAATACATCATCAAAATAAAAACATTAAGCCCTTGTTGACTCCGCTTGGAAAAACTCCGTAGTTCAGTGATGAAGCATCTGCTTTTGCTTACAGAAGGACCAGCTTCGATCTCCAAAGGTAGCTCCAGGTAGGGCTCAAAACTGTCCCCCGCCTGAGACCCTGAAGAGCTGCTGCCAGTCAATGTACCTAGTGACCCCATAGGTCTGGCCCCCCTTCTCCCCTGGCCCCAAGCCCTTCCCGAGCAGAAGCGTGTTCACCGAAACAGCCCAGGAGAGCAGGCTTCTCGGTTTCACGGTTCTGGAACGGAAGTGCCGCGCCATGCAGCCTCGTGGGACTGCCTCGTGGTGAAGCCAGAGGGAGTCCTCCGCTGCCAGGAATTCCAGGCCGCTCCCAGGCATGAAATCCGGCAAGTGGTGTGAAATGGACAAGATAGCACAGCGCTCAGGGAGAAGGGCGACCATCGCAGAGAGAAATTGGATCCCGAGCAAAAGCTGTGCTGGACCAATCCCACCGAGGGGATGAAAGCACAGCCGACGGATAAGTAGCTGGAAATGAGATGTGCTGGTGAAAATGTCTTCTGCCGAGGCAGAGAAGCATTGGAACCTGTCTTCATTCATTTCACAGAGCCACGGGGGATCTTTTCAGCAGTGGTCGCGTCTGTTAAATCTCCATTTCAGCCATACCAAAAGTGTGGTGGGGACATAAGAGAACCAAGCCTAAACCGCAGCAGTCATTTGAGGAGGCAAAGAAAGTGAGGTGTTGGGAGCAATTTCAAAAGCACGGGAGCAATATCAGAATCACACCTGCAAAGGAGAAGCCAATATATGGCACCTGTCAGAGTAACACAAATTTTAGGGTACGAACTACCAAAGCATCGCCAGCTACAATGACACCTCCATGATAAAGGAAGGAGATCTTTGGTATATGGATCTGTGCTGGGGGCTAGGTAGTAAGCCTCCATGGGGCAGAATGAGACCACCAGTTACCTCACTCAGAGCACTTTGCGCAAGGACCCCTATCATTTCTATGTGCCATATGGCTCATAGATGTTTTCCTAGCACATCACAAGGCTGCCTGTCACATGCACCTGGAAGAAGAATCAACACCTTCAATAGGAGAATTGACTCTAAAAGTTGCATGCTGAAGAGCCAAATGGGCGGGGTATTTTATATCATCATAATCATCATCACAGGATCAAAAGCAGTTTTGCCCCATGTAGACTTTCCCCAGTGAAACACCCAGCACCATGACCCAGGCCAAGAAGTTTAATTCCTACTTGGTTTTTTGGGGGGAGGGGGAATCCAGCACATTAGCACATCTGGATCCCTGTCTGAAATTGCTTCTGCTTCACAGAGTTCTGCACATTTCAGTGTACAATGTTGGGAGTGGGTGACAACACATTAAACCACTCAGAACCAAAGAAAGCTTCCATCTGTTTCCAGGAGAGCATGTAGTGATTTGGATACTCTCGGGGGGGGGGGGTTACAAGGATGCTTTAATCAAGTTGGTTCTCCCTTTTTATCCTGATGTGCATAATGAAGGCTTTGAGAAACAATGGGATTCAGTGGCCTGATTCACAAGTCAAGCTCTCACCGATCTGACTTATTATAAGCCCACGGTTCCAAAACCCTTAGAAAATCCACGGCCAATTGCAAATTGCCTGCCCTCCAAGCACCTTCACTGCTGCCATGGGCTGGGAAGTGCATCGTAATTCCTCAGCCGCCCCCTCTCTCCCCTCAGCACTCTTTTCAGTTCATCTCCCTGCCCCCCCAGAATTGCACGTTCACCGTCTCCTCACCCTAGTAGTGAAAGTCTGGAGCCGCAATGGCCTGACGTCGGATGGCTTTTACATGCAGGGCCATTGCTAAGGAAGTTAAAGGGATGGGGCACAGATGCACGAGGACACAAATGTGCCTCTGGGGAAATTAAGGAGGCAGAAGGCTGTGGTCTCAACAGCCTGCACTATCCACCCAGCCACCCTGAAAGGAAAGCTCTGTGTTTTGCTTTGTTTTAATGGCTTTTCAAAGGAGATGCAGAGCCCAATCCAAAAAGACTCAAGGCTCGGGTCCAATGGGCCACCCCTGGACAACACCCCTCTGTATGCGCGTCCCCTGAGAGTAGCATGAAGCTCTCCAGACCACCACAGCCCCTCCGTCTGTCTGATGGGTGCGCAGAAGCAGCATGGAAGGCAAACAGACCCCAGGGAGGAGAACGAGGACTGAAAAGTTACGCCAAAGGCTTCAACGAAGAGGTGGGTTTTTGAGGGATTTAAAGAGGGAGAGTGGTGGCATTACACGTATGGAGAAGAGCGGTACACAAGTTACTGATTTCCCACAGCAATAAAAGCAAGAAGATTCAAATAATGACACTCAGAAACCTTCCAGATTCTGAAATGAGAAGCAATTCCATCAGTCTTTTGAACCACAGTAAGATGCCACCACTCAAATGACCAAAAACAGGAGTTTATCCATGAGCAAAGCACTATTAGATTCTAGCAGTATAGAGTCTCTTGTTTTTCTAAGGCAAGCTCGGCTGCTGCCTTAATTATCTGCTAATTATTGCTGCCAGCCAACAGAAGCACCACTCTCCCTTGCTGGCAATAAAAATCCTCTTTCCTTAAAATTGGTTCAAGCCACGTAGACTCGGGGGCTTGATTTAGAAAAAGGAAAGAAATTGCACTGTGAAAAAGACACCAGCATGTGAAGAGTGGCAAGGCATCAAGGTAAGGAGCAAGTCAATGGACAGCAGCAGAAGACATGCAGGTAGAAAGCTAGCAGCTTAAGGTACAGAACGTCACATGTCTGACAATCTGCCTGCTGGGTACAAGTTGTGGGTGTTTGCTTGGTGCAATGAGCTCCTGCCCTCAGAGAACAGCTTCATTTCCTTGAGGTCAAGGTGGCTGATCTGAAGAAGCTGAGAGCTTCTTCCTGGACCTCTTCTGAAGGCGGGCGGGGGGGCGAAAGTCTTTGTCCCCCCCTGCCTGCCTTCCCAGGAGAGCGGAGAAAGGCAGCACGTTTCTCCGCTGTCCCGGACAGCTTTTGAAGGCAGGCGGGGGGGGGGGGGCAAAAGTCTTTGCTCCCCCCTGCCTGCCTTCCCGGGAGAGCGGAGAAAGGCAGCACGTTTCTCCGCTGTCCCGGACAGCTTTGGAAGGCAGGCGGTGGGGAGCAAAGACTTTCGCCCCCCCGCCCGCCTTCAGAAGAGGTCCAGGACCTCTTCTGAAGGCGGGTGGGGGGCAAAAGTCTTTGTCCCCCCCTGCCTGCCTTCCCAGGGGCTTTTACATCGCCCCGGACAGCGGAGCAGTCCTCCGCTGTCCCGGGGTTTTTTTAAATGCTGGGGGTGGGAAGAAAAGCCCTTTTCATCCCCCCCAGCCTTCAGAAGAGGTCGGGGGACAGACTGTCCCCGGACCTGGTCTGAAGGCGGTTTCCATAGGAACGCATTAATTGATTTTCAATGCATTCCTATGGGAAACCGTGCATCGCAAGACGAAAAACTCGCAAGAAGAAAAAACTTGCGGAACGAATTAATTTCGTCTTGCGAGGCACCACTGTAGTTGTCATGCAAGATAACAAAGTCCTTTTGAGAACTGATATACAATGAATTGAAAAAAAATGTTTAAATAACATTCGTTTAAAAACCAGAAGCATTTCTATTAGGAATTACAGGCTCTGATATCCCCAAAGACCAGAAAGGACTGCCTATGTATGCGACAACAGCTGCAAGGATGCTACTAGCCCAAAGATGGAAAGAACAAACAGTTCCGACCAAGGAAGAATGGCAAGCCAAACTGCTGGATTATGCAGAAATGGCAAAACTAACTGGGAGACTCAGAAATCAAGAGATAATGACTTTTAAAAAAGAATGGGAAAAATTTAGAATTTACTTAGGAGACCATTGTAAACAAATAAAAAAGTTAGCTGGACTTTAAAAATAACTTGTAAAGAAACGAAAAATATAGATAATTCAGAGAGATGAAAACTGTGGAGACCGTGATGATATGTAGTTTTAGAAAAATTATTTTAAGAACCAATGCAGGGGACAGGGGGAAGTCGCGAGATTCAGAGAATCTCATATGTGGATATGGTAAAAGTTTTTTCTCTTTATTATTTTGGATTTGTTTCTCTCTCTCTATATATATATATATATATGAGAGAAGACATAAGCAGAGTTATAGGGCAATTTGCAAGGCTAACTTAGGGGTAGGGATCTATCTTATGGGTTACTGTGCTGGCTGTCAGACTAAAATACAGGATCACCTAAAAAAAAGGGAAAAGGAAAAGAAAGATGAACTGTGCCTTTTCTCATCAAGATATCGCTGGGGGAAAGGTTGTCTCCTTTGCAGCAAGTGTGCCGGGGGAAGAGCTCTTGCACCACCACCACACCTGCAAGAGCTGTGCATTTATTACAAAGGAGTAAATTATTGCCTGGGAAGGCCGACTTTCCACGTGGCTCCAAGGCTGTGATTCTTTGCTGAAGAGGCAGAAGGCCGCTGCCCTGATGTGAAACGGAGGCGATTCCACAGCAAGACAAGCGACCGGCGTAGCAGCAGCTCAACAGCTGTGCAAAGGCTGCCTCCCATGACAAGATGCAGAAAAATTGCAAAGCTTCTTGGACTAGCGTAATTCCGCCTGGAAGCTGTTCCTCTGACGAGTCCAGATTTTCTCTTCCCCATCCCCCTCTCACCTCAACTCCCCAAGTAATCCCACCACGTCCTTAAAAAATGCTTTACATCATCATTCGGGAGAAGGGCCCTCTTATTTCAGTCATCACCCGCGTGCTGCAGCAACCCCTCCCCTGGCAAAGTTAGCCATGCCAGGAGGTGACGGATGGCAGTTTCTTAAAAAAAAAAACACAACCCATCGTTTAGCTCTTTGTCAGTAAGGGAAGACATAAGACATAAAAAGTGAGCTTGCCATCTGCCAGCTGCATTTTCAGACAGGCCATCCCAGCCAGGGAGACTAGAAATGTCTCTCCTTCGTTCTGTCGTTTATCATAAACAGGTTGTTTGCACAAAAGAACGGGGCCTAAGAGGTTAAATCACACCACGGTCCCCATACGCCCCCAAGAGCGCATGGGATTTCGGGCATGGATTCCTCCTCAGCAAAGCCTAAGGCTACAATCCTAAGCACACCGAAACACAGCGGGAGCTGCTTCAAGGAAACTCAAATTTCAGTTTTGTTTTTAATATATTTTTATTAAAGATTTATTAGTTTACGAAAAGTATGTGCAATATCTCTTTTATTCAAGCTGCGTTTTCTACAGATCAGTTTCATTTGCTGTGAGACGTTAGTGCTACATTAGGAAGAAAAGGGGGAAAGAGGTGGAGCGGGGAATGGTGGGTGGGGTGGGGTCGGGGGGCAAGGCTTCTGTTCTACCTAGCTTATGTGTGGGGTTTTATGTCAGCGTCAATTAAATTTCAGTTTTGAAAAACATTATTTCATTCTTTGCAGACCTCGTTTTATCCTGGTGCCACTTTAACATTTGCCTACCATCCTGTTGATGACTAAAAATTATAAATGAGCATAGGATTGGGTCTTGAGGAGAACGGCTGGCTTTTCTGGAGATGCCAGCTGACACAGTCTTTGACCCCTTGGAAACACCTGCAAGCACTGGGACGCTGCCCACCCTGTGGTAAAAAGCAAAGCAGAGGATCGCAAAGGCCTCTGCACATATCCATGCACCTGTGCTGTATAAAACTGGAAAAATAAGCTCTTAAAACTATCACAGCTAATGAGCAACAGCAATTATCTACAAGGCTGTTTTGTCTGTTTGAATAATGAATATACAGTCCCCTCAAAATGAAAATAGGTGCCTTTTATGTACCAGCATAACTGCATATTCAAAACAGCATGCATTTCAATATACCGGATTTACTAATGCCAATTTTTTGCCAAATTATGTTGCAAAACTTAAGGTGTGCATTAGATTTGATGGCACGTTTACATTTGCCAGCAAATACTTTTTCCCCCCAAGGTTCTGAAAACAGAGGTGTGCATTAGATTCAATGGCACATCAGTAAATGTGATACGTCTACCGCCTAGTTCATGCATCCCTGGGGAAGTGACAAGGAATATGTGAACTAGCGCTAAGAAGAAGAACCCACTCAGCTGCCCTCTTCCACACACATTATTAAAGGGGGAAGAACTGTAAAATGTGGGCCTCTGCCAAACTGAGCACCTGCATGGGTTACCCAGCTCACACGCGGCGACTTACGGGTGCTCATGTTGCCCCTCCACGAGGCAAGCCTTGTCAGGCTTAACATTAACTAATCATTCGATCCCTGCATCATCCCAGTCGCAGGCTGACACTATCCTGAAGTAGATGCCTTACAACCTCTCATGAACGACTTCTAGCAATAGGGCTGAGAGGTTACAATAGAAATATTAAACAATGAATGTAAAACAACGTCTAAAATGTATAAAATACTGTTGGAATGGCACTTGAAAGATGAGGAAGTGAAATCGATAATGATACATTGGGCAAAAGACTTTGGATATAATATATAGCTTGAAGAATGGGAAAGGTTGTGGAATGAAAGGATAAAATTTACAGCCTGTAATGCTTTGAAAGAGAATATGATGAAAATGATGTATAGATGGTACATTACACCAGTGAAATTAGCTAAAATGTATAAGACAAATAATAAATGTTGGAAATGTAAAGAAAAAGAAGGAACATTTTATCATATGTGGTGGGAATGTAAAAAAGTAAAGAACCTCTGGGAAATGATATATAATGAGATGAAAAAGATGTTGAAATATAGATTTTTTAAAAAAACCAGAAGCATTTTTACTTGGTATTATAGGTCAGGACATTAATAGGCAAGATGTTAAATTGTTTTTATATGCAACAACTGCGGCAAGAGTATTGTTAGCCCAGAAATGGAAACAAGAAGAAATTCCGACGAAGGAAGAATGGCAGACGAAATTAATGGACTATGCAGAATTGGACAAAATGACAGGAAGGATTCAAAACCTGCAGGACCAGAGATTTACAGAAGATTGGAAGAAGTATATGAATTATTTGAAGAGCAACTGTAATCAACAAATTACGCTAGTAGGACTACAAGACGTTTTGTAAGGAGGAATATACGAAGTGTTACAAACTAGAAAAAGATAGAGATATTGGTTAAGAGTTTGAAATGTAACAGGAAAGATAAGAAATGCATACTGAGAGATTAGATTGGAAAATTTTCAGACAGGATTGATCGAAATCAAAAATTTGAATAA
The DNA here is from genome assembly GCF_965113315.1 of Podarcis vaucheri. NCBI lineage: Eukaryota > Metazoa > Chordata > Lepidosauria > Squamata > Lacertidae > Podarcis > Podarcis vaucheri. The sequence continues at coordinate 5,270,270 of NC_138763.1, read as the reverse complement.
GTATGTTTAATTACTGTTGAAAATGATATGTTAAAAAAACTAGTAATATATATATATATATATATATATATATATATATATATATATATATATTAAAGAGAGGTTAGAATGCAGGACCTCATAGAGCTCGAAAGGACCACAAGAGTCATCCAGACCAACCCCAAGAAAAACAGGAATCTTTACATCCAATGTGGGGCTTGAACCCGCAACCCTGAAATTAAGAGTCTCTTGTTCTACCGACTAAGCTATCCCCCCTCAGGTACAAAAACCCACTCTGCTATAAAGCTTGCCGTAAACCTCGGGACAGTTGCCATCTCTCAGACAAACCTAACTTGCAGGACTGTTGTCGGCCGGCCTAAAAGATGTACACCACACTGAAGTCCTTTGAGAAAGGACAGGATTATAAGCAAACAAAGCAGCCCAAGGTTTGTGGGAGGGGGGAACGGGGGTTATTGTTTGGTTTCTGTTCCTATTTTTATTGCGTATTTTGTGTTTTTATCTTGTATTTTTATGCTGTGAACTGCGGGCGAAGGGGTGAGTGGTAATACAAAATTAATAAAGAAAGAAAGAAAACAAAAGCAATCTTATAAGAACATAAGAAGAGCCTGCTGGATGAAGCCAACGGCCTGTCCAGTCCAGCATCCTGTTCTCACACAGGCCAACTAGATGCCTATGGCAAACCAGCAAGAAGGATTCCAACAGGACAGCAGTCTCTCCCACCTGGGGTTTCCAGAAACCGCTGTTCAGAAACATTGCTGACTCTGGTTGTAGAGGCAGAGCAAAGCCACCCTGGCTAGTACGATACGATACGATAATCTTTATTGTCTTCGTCCCATACAGAACGAAATTGAAAAAAATCTACATCAGACATTAAAAAACCAAAATAAAAAAATTTCTTCCAGTAGCACCTTAAAAGACAAACTAAGTTAGTTCTTGGTATGAGCTTTCGTGTGCATGCACACTTCTTCAGATACAGTGTATCTGAAGAAGTGTGCATGCACACGAAAGCTCATACCAAGAACTAACTTAGTTTGTCTTTAAGGTGCTACTGGAAGAAATTTTTTTATTTTGACTATGGCAGACCAACACGGCTACCTATCTGTAATTAAAAAAACAGCAAGCCTGCTATCCCAGCCTGGTTAACCCCCTAAAAACTCCGATACCCCATAATTAAATACAATATACTCACACAGAGACTACCTTACACTGCGTTTAAAACCAAAATCTCATTTGGATAAAAACTGTTTCTCAGGCAGCTAGTCCCAGTCTTTATAACCCTGTACCTTCTTCCAGAAGGCAGAAGCTTAAAGAGATCGTTTCCGGGGTGCGCACTATCCTGCACTATCTCTGCAGCTTTCTTATGACACCTGGAAGCGTAGATTTGATCCAAGGTGGGAAGAGTGCACCCAATTATTCTCTCCACAGTCTTTACAACCCTGGACAGCATTGTTTTTTCCCTGACTGTGCAGCTCCCAAACCACACACACAGATCATAAGTTAATAAACTCTCAACAGTACAATAGTAAAATGCCATCAACAGGTCCTTTGAAAGATTATTTTTCCGGAGGATTCTCAGAAAATATAACCTCTGCTGTGCTCTCTTCATCGGGTCTTTACTGTTTTCTCCACAGGTTAGGTCATCTCACAACTCCATTCCCTTGATAGCCCTCTCCTCCTTCACGAATCTGTCTAATCCTCTTTTAAAGCCATCCAACTCGGTGGCCCTCACTGCCTCCTGTGGCAGTGAGTTCCATAGATTAGTTACGCACTACGTAAAGAAGTGCTTCCTTTTATGTGTCCTGAATTCTCAACATTCAGCTTCACTGGATGAGTAAGTTGGCTCCTACTAGTGTGGCAACGTGCGCACACCACGCATTCACAAGGCACCATACAGCTGAAACCCCGGCGTCCCTAATTTCTCTTAACCAATGGCCCCACAAAAAAAGAAGAAGAAGAAAGTGGAGGCATGCACAGTCCATGATTGAAGGAGGTTTCACAAACTGCACGTGGTTTGGCATTCAGACGCAAGAACGTTAAAATGCAGCATGCACATTACTTTGATATCAAGTTCGCAAATTAGCTCATGCTGCAAACCAGCAGCAGAGAAGCACATTTGTTTGGGGGAGCTTAACTTAAAGTCAGGGGAAAATCTGTAAGCCATCTGTAAGCGTAATCATAAACCCTTGGGTTTAGAGCTAGCCGGTGGTCTCCAACCTGGGCTCAGCTGGCTTCGCCAAGCTCAGAACGAACATCACCTCTAGCACTAAAAGTTCGGATCGTTGTGTACCCGGACACCCATCTCCCCTCCTGCTATACTGGCATCCATTTCAGGGAGGTTTGCATAGATCAGAGGCAGGGTAGCAGCAATGCTTCATGGACTGCACCCAAAGGTTTGGCATGCTCTGTGCACGTCTTGGGACTTAATTCCTTGGTGCTCCAGCCGTTCACCTTCTGCACATTCGCTGATTACTGTGTTACACATTACTTACTGGAGATGGAATGAAGGCCTCGTGGTATTTCTTGGGGTTTATTCTCAGGGGTCCCTTTAAAAAAAAAAAGACGAAAGAACAGAAATTAGATCAGGCGAGAAATGAGTTGTTTTAATGCAGAGGTCAGCAAGGTTTATCTTGCCTGGGCCGGATCATTGCCGCGGAGATCCTTCCATGGGCCGGATAGCGCCGTGTGCGCCCGGGATTTCTGGCATCTGCGCATGCGCAGACATGATTTCCAGCACCATGGAAGCGAGTCCCCGCGCCGCATTGCACCAGTTTAGCACAGCACGCGAGAGGGCAACTCGGTTCAGGGGCGGCTTGTGGGCCAGTCAAACAACTTCCGCAGGCCGCTTAGGTTGCTGACCCCTGTTTTAATGCGATACCAATAAGACTACCAGAGCCAATTTGCTGCTTTTTGCTTATTGTGATGATGTCACCTAAACCCTCCCTCCCATGTTATAGTCCTGGGAAAAGACTGAATAATAATCACGCTGATGTCAGCAACAAGGGCTTTCATCAGAAATAACACCAGCAAGGAGTGGGGAAAGGTGATGGGCAAGGGAATTCCAGCCATGAAAAAAAGGCAGGTGTTTCAATGGAGCTACTCCTATCTATCCTCCAGCCAGACAAGCAAAAGGCACCATCAGAGTTCAAGGACATGTTGTAGCTCGGGAGGGAAGGATTTGGGGAGGCCACAGTGGAGGTCCTGGAAGTGTCCCGGCCTGGGAAGAGGGACATGGAATAGGGAACACCCCAAGGGCAGTTGCAGGGGCATGGGTGGCTGGATTCAACCTGCAGGTCAGAGGTGCCCCATGCAGGGTCTTGACATTCTGGCAGCAAAGAAAGCAAACAGCATGGTTTCAGCGGAGCTGGGTGTAAGTCCAGCTCTTCCAGCAGAGATGGAGACTTGCTCCTGGCAGCACCAGCAGCCCTCAAGTGGCTTCACTGGAAGAGTCAGGAGGAGTTCCAGATGAGGAAGTTGGGAGGCCAGCGCTACAGGCACATCAAGGCCGTAAAAGGCCGGTCAAGCACACAGAGGAAACTAAGCCAGGTGAGGTCACCTTTTCCTGTTTTGCCCCTGCCCAAAATGTGAATCGCTTGTTCCCCAGAAAGTCAAAGGACTGGGCCATGCCACCAACCATCCATCTTTCACGGTGGCCTGAAGCGAGGGCCAAACCTGGCCACAGGAAGGGCATTTCTGTCCAAGGTTCAGAGCTTGAAGTAAGGAAAAGGCTGTTCTGACCTCTGGCCCCAGCTACACTAGTGCTGTGCAACTCTGACCTGCAGGCCTAACTAGGCTCACCAGGCATCTCCATTTGGTCTGCAAGGCTGTGTCAGACAAGCCATGCCTATGTGTAATGGCTTGATTCCAAACTGGGGGGCAGAGGGATGGGTCACCTATCAAACTTGGCCTGCAGCAGGTGGCCAGATCTAGCTCCCCACCCCCAATCTAGAGGACCAAGGGCCACCAGGAATCTGCACCCTCCTCCTCCCAGAAAGAATGCCGCAACCTCAGCCATTAGCCAGAGGAGGGGCAGCAGAGATCTTGCTTCCACCTCCTCTGCCAGAATGCGCCCGGCATCGACCACCAACCGTCCTGAGGCTGCAGAAGCAAAGGAAGGGCACCAGCCAGCGGAACAGGGATTACTGGGTTGTATTGTTTTTGTGAGCTGCCATGGAGATCAAGAGGCAGGGCATCAATCTTTTTAAACAAGTACAATCCACAGCCAGAAGCAGGTACATAAAATACCCAGCTGTCATGAGCATTAGCAACCTCCTGGCTTGTATGAATCATTTTTTCTAATAACGGCCAACACTGAATGTGCCTTTTTCATGTCCGCCGTGAATCAAGCAACCTCGAAACTAGACTTCAGAGAGGCATGGGGCTGTGTCTTGGTTCTTGCTGAGGGAACAGTGCCCTAAACCTGCCTTCACCAATCTGCTGGAAGTTTCAAAACACCAGTTGCTGGAAAATGCAGCGGAGACGGATCCTGAGCTTGACTCCTCCTTGCCAGTTTCCCACTGGGGCATCTAGTCGGCCACTGTGGAAGCAGGATGATGGACTAGACGGGCCACTGGCCTGACCCGGGAGGGCATTTCTTATGTCCAGATGTTATGGACTACAACTCCCATCATTCCTGACCACTGTCCATGATGGCTGAATGGACAGAGTTGTAGTCCAGCACCTGGAACCCTCCCCAAACCCGCTTCAGCCTCCCCACTGATCACAGAATCATAGAATCACAGATTCGAAAAGGACCCTGAGGATCATCTAGTCCAGGCACCCCCAAATTCAGCCCTCCAGTTGTTTTGGGACTACAATTCCCATCATCCCTGACCACTGGTCCTGTTAGCTCTAGGGATGATGGGAGTTGTAGTCGCAAAACAGCTGGAGGGCTGGGTTAGGGGGGGCCTGACCTAGTCCGATCCCCTGTGGTGCAGAAATATGCAGCTGTCTTATACGGGGAATCGAACCTGCAACCCCGCTGTTATCAGCACCATGCTCTAACAACCAGGAAACAAGCTGGTTTCTCCTGCTCCAGAGAGTTTCCTGCTTGGCAGGGGGTTGGACTCGATGGCCCTTGTGGTCTCTTCCAACTCTATGATTCTATGATTCTAGGATAGAACTAGAACCAATGGCTTCCAGTTACAAGGAAGGTGATTCCGACTAAACATACAAAAAAAACTATCTGACAGCAAGAGCTGCTTGAGAGTGGAACTGTCTCCCTCAGGAAGTTATGGACTCTCCTTCCTTGGAGGTTTCTAAGTAGAGGTTGGATGGCCATCTGTCATGGTTGCTTTAGCTTTAGATTCCCACATTGCAGGGAGATTGGATTAGACCCTTCTAATTCTATGATTCTGTGATTTAAACTGAACTATCCAGGATGATCTTTATGGCTGAGTAAGGATTTTGTCTCAGCAGTTCAAATGCTTTTATTTTAATAAATAAATGCCCATCTTTCATGTCCAGAGGTGGTAGCTACTGCAAGCATCTTAGATTGGTATGTATCCACTAAACTACAAAACTATTTGGTATGTACAGTGGTACCTCAGTTTAAGTACTTAATTCGTTCTGGAGGTCCGTACTTAACCTGAAACTGTTCTTAACCTGAAGCACCACTTTAGCTAATGGGGCCTCCTGCTGCTGCCGTGCCGCTGGAGCACGATTTCTGTTCTTATCCTAAAGCACTATTTCTGGGTTAGCGGAGTCTGTAACCTAAAGCGTATGTAACCTGAGGTACCACTATATCTGCAAAACTATAGGACTTTTCTTGCATTCAAGCTGAAATCAAGGAGTTGAAAGTGAAGCGAGCATTTCAAGTTATGATTTATATGAATCTATAATGAAATAAAATGAGTGGAATCCCAACCCTCTGGAGAAAACCTGGGGAGGGTATGGGGCGCATGTCAGGGGGAGTCCCACGGAACAACCAGAAATCCTTGCGCTAACATTAGCAGAATAGCACCTAATCTCTCATCTTCCTTGGATTCGATCATACTCATTGCATTACTTGAGGAACCCTATTTTATTATGGGTACTTTTTAGATGTAAACTCATAAAGCATTCTGTAAAACATAGCAAGTGCCTTCAGTTAAAAACTGCATCTAGGTTTACATAAAGCATTCGTGTCAGCATTTGAAATTGGAGCCAAACTTTAATCAGAGGCATTTAAGAAGGCTTTAAATTGGAAGTTTTCATAATTATTCCATTTGCAATTGATAACAATCATGGAACAAAAACGTTTTATTCCCCCATATAAATTCACTGTATTGGGTCGGGGGAGGGTGGCATTTTGGTAGGACTTGGAATGCGGGTGACCATACACGGAAAATATGCTGATTTATTTAGGGGGGGGGGCAGCCAGTTCTGAGATTTTTTTTTTCATTCACACAAGGGACCCACCACTTGAAAAAGGACACATTACTCATCCTCCAGACTATACTTCTATAGAAAAGATGCTTTGTTTTGCACGGCTAAAAGTCCCTTAGCAGGCACATTCCAAACCATTTGAGGAACAAAGATATTGCGTGTAGCCTGACACTAGACCCTTTTGGACATATAACGTTCTTTGCTCACATGTGGAAAACAGAGCGGGAGCTTTGAGTCATGTATGCAAGGAACTGTGCCGCAACAGTAAGCGTGCACACACACACACACACACACACAAAAAAAAAAACACAGAGAGAGAAAGTGATTTTAATGCTAAGAGCACAAAGCGTTGGAAATTCCTGCTGGAACTAGCAGCAGAAGCATAAGAATGCATATGTGCAATTCTGTTTCATTCCAATGAATGGACTTGAGCCCCTGCCCCAAGGGAGTAATGGAAGGTGAGCAGCCAGCCTGTGGCCACCCCACCAGAATGCCCTCTGAATACCAGGAGGCGGGGGTCACAAATGGGGAGAGTTTTTGTTGCTCTCGGGTCCTGCTTGCAGGCTTCCCTGAGGCACCTTGTTGACGAAGCTGAGAACAGCATGCTGGACAATGGGCCTGATCCAAGATGGCTCTGCTTACGTTCTCAACCAAGGAAGCCTCCTGACACCAACAGGCCAGGAGAGGTTATGTGTAACTCCCAGGCATTTCTGAATCAGGCTGTTCAGAGAGGCCTGTTCTTGCTATCTAGAGGCCCCCTTTGCCTTCCTCCACTTTAACTGCACAGGAACCAGATCTGGCAGAGGCTGGTGCAAGAGAGGTTCCAAGCGAACTACCCACCAGAGATAACCAGCAGCCTTGGACAGAGACAGAACATCTGAAAGGAACTCTTCTTTCAACCCATCATTCAATTCTAGTTCTTGATATGTAAGAAGCTTGCAGGGAGCATACCTTGTGTAAACCCCCATCACCAAAGGCCAACAATTCCAAGACTGCCATACAGTGGAGCCGTAGGGGGGCCACCAGGACAGTTGCCTCAGGTGCAAAATTGTTAGGGGCACAAAATTTCAATTATTGGTGCTGCCTCAATACAGCTACTCGCTTCCATCACTGGGCTTAGTTGCAAACGGCTTCTCCTTGTGAACCAGGAAGCAACCTCTCCAGACAACAGAGCAACTCTTATTTTATTTTCTCTATGGCTGCAATCTCCCGGGTGACGCGGAGGTCGTTAGGCAGTTGAATGCGCATGCGTACTCCATCTCATTTCCCTCCCACCCCCTCCGTTTGGCCCCGGGCACTGGCAACCCAAGCTATGCCACTGCAGCCGTATGACTGCAGCCCATTTGTGCACCAATAGCAGGCATTGCATACGTGGCAGGCGCATACCTAACATGGCCCACCACGTGTGTCACCACCCAAATGTCAACAAACCAAAATAGAAAGGGCTTGTATACTCCGCCCCACCCCAAAGCAAAGACAGTCAGCCTCGCAACGCACACATATGCACCTCACTTTTTCCTCCGGTGCTTTTCTTCTGGAAAAAGGAAGGAACTCCCCACGTTCCTCCTCGAAAGCAGATGGGCCTTATTATCTGTGCCTATGAAAATCCTATTTACAATGTTGTGCATTTCACGCTGTGATATCATATCTGGAACCAGCCGCTCTCCCCATCTGCAAAGAACAACTGTTCTCACATGTGTGTCAGGGGCCGAGGCTCTGGCTGCAGAATCTCATGATGTCATCCTTAACCCGCATTACTTTGCAATCACTCACAAACAATAGCTGCTATATTTATCGGTGGAGATTTTTGCGTTTTCCTCCCCCAATTGTGCAGGAAGAGGCAGGCATTCAAGAGGGGGAATGTGCACTGAACTAATGTTCTTTTGACTCTTCAGAACAGGTTACCTTCACACCTGCCAGAGGGTGTCAGTACTCTCAAGACTTTTTTTGTAGGGCCTCAGTCACAATATTCTGACTTTCTCCTTCAAAAACCATGACCATGACCACAGAGCTGGACAGGATCCACTAGGTCATTTAAGCCAACCCCCTGAGAGTGGATAATCTACGCCTCAAACATCCTCTGACAGATGCCTCTTTGGGAAAATCTCAGAGGAAGGAGATCCCAAGCCTCCTCAATAGCTCTGTATTCTGCTGCTGATCTGCTCTTCTTACTAGCTAGACCAGGAACGGTGAACTTAGAGGAGCTGGAAGGCTAATTTATTCCACCAGCAATATCAACCCTGAATTCACCACCACTTCTGCTCTGATTAACCCCATCTCAGCCTCTCATCTTTCATACCCGGCTTCCTGTTTAGACAGAAGAAAGGGGAGCACACCGCACTGGTTCCTAGCCTTCAAAATGGCTTAAGAAGTTATGTGGAGTCTGGGAAAGCGGTGACGCAGTAGGGACTCGAGGAGGATCTAACGTTTGAAGCCCATTAACTTGGGAGATTTAGGTTCAAAGTTAGGCAAGAGCATCCCACCTTCCTAACCTATAAAACTATTTGTTCCCTGTCCTCAGTGAAGAGGCAGGGAGGAAGAGAAGGAAAAGGTTTCCCCTCTTCTGCCTGAAATAGTTTTAAATACCGAAAAGCTACTCTCCAATCTGTTCCGCTGATTAACATGCCCATCTACCAATTCAGCCCACTGATACCTGCAGTCCTACCTGAGAGCTACACAGGTAAACAAGCACTGGGGGGGGGGGACACAGAAGGACTGACTCCATCGTAGCATCCCAAAATGCAAATCCACAGCAACAACAGCTTGCTGCTTTTGCAGTCGTTCCAAGTTCAAAGTACCTGGATAAGTGTTTTCCTTTTCAGTCCTGCTGAGACATCCTCCCTTGACATGTAGGCTTCAAATACTTTCTTCCTCCCCCGAGTTGGCTTGCTCCGATTCTTTCTGTCGCCAGGGGCCAAGCAGGTGGTGTAGGGACCGCCTGGAAGGAAAAAAAAGGCAGAATCACTGCCTCGCCATATATAACAAAGCTGTTTGTTTTTACAGAGACCAATGGCTCAGTTCAGACATGCAAAAACCATGGCTAAGGAGGCTTAATTTCCCAGCAACCCAGAATGATCATTTAAGGGAGCCCTTTCTTCACACTTGCCGACCACCCTTTGCACCAGCCACCAAACAAACCGGGAAGCCTTCAATTAACAGTTTACCTGTTCAAAGAAAACAGGAAATGGTTGTCAACAGAAGGCGTCCTGGCTAGTCCCCTAGTTCACCCAAAGGGTGGATCTCGGAGTTGTCATGGATAGCTCAGAGAGGATGCTGGGTGGTGCACGGCTATTGTGAAGAAGCTAAATTCCATGCTCGAGATCATTAGGAAAGGGGTTGAAAATAAAACGGCCAGTATCATAAATGCTCTTTTAAGAACCTAGGGTGCTTCCGCACTGTGTCCAGTTTGGGTTGCCTTGATTCAAAAAGGGCATCGTAGCGTTGGGGAAGGTTCAAAAAGGCCAACCAAAATGACCAAGTGGCTGGAGCATCTCCCTTGTAAGGAAAGCTTGTGGTATTTGGCGGGAGGGTCATGAGTAAGTGGAGGCATGACAGAAAGTTATTGATGCTGCGGAGAAACTGACCAGAAAAAAGGTTATTCTTCCTCTTTTGTGATATCAGAATCCTGGGTCATCCAGTAAAACTGAATGGCAGAAGGTCAGGGGCAGACAAATGGGAGAACTTCTCCACATTTAAGGCATAGTTAAAACCAGTGCTTTTTTTCTGGGGGGACGCAGGGGGACACATACCCCTAAACACTTTGTGAATCTAATTGGAGAAGAAACTAGAAAAAACTAAAAAATTAGTTTGTTCTCTAGCACAGAGAATCGTCAGTTCTGTTGCTACCCCTGATGGAGGTCCCATTTCCTGTCACAGTGTTCCCTGAGTCTCAGGTGGAAGTGAGCGTTTAATGTGTGAAGTAGGAGTTGAGAGTAGGAGGGAAGATGTTAGTGCACACAACCTCATGCCAGTGCGGAAGTTACCGTGAGCTGCCAGCTGTGTAATATGAGGTAATGTAAGTTCTTTGTACTTTTGTCCATTTACTGTATTTATTTTTCCCGATTTGAACAATAAAATGGTGGTTTTCTTGAGTCAACATGAGAGTACCCCTAAACATGTTTTTTTAGGGGGGGGAAGCACTGGTTAAAACTACGGTATTCTTTACCACAAGTTGGGGCAACAACGCCACCTTTGGTGGTTTTGAGATCAAACAACTTCATGGAGGATCAAGGTTATCAATGGCTGCTGGTCATGACAACAATATGTTTACTCCAAAATCAAAGGCAGCATGCTCTGAGGGCAGAACTTCCGAAGCCACTCTAGGAAAGAGGATGCTGGACGTGATGGGCCTATGAGCAGCAGGGCTGAGGGCACTGAAAGGAGTTTGTTCATTTCTTGGCTGATTAAGCTGAGATCTAATGACCATGTTTGAACGATTGTACCTCCTTGATATTTACTCCTTGCTGTTTGTCTCTATTCCATAATTGCTCCAAACGACTAAAAAAAACCAAACTGCAGGTTTACCATGCTTTGCAACAGTCGGTAATCTGGACATTTTAGCAAGAGAGATAGGATGTATGGGGAGACATGGAAATTAGAAAGGAAGACGAGAAGAGAATGGGGGTCTACAGGACAGGTGTTCTGCTTCATCTACAACAGGCTTCCTCAGACTTGGCCCTCCAGATGTTTTTGGCCTACAACTCCCATGATCCCTAGCTAACAGGACCAGTGGTCAGGGATGATGGAAATTGAAGTCTCAAAACATCTGGAGGGCCGAGTTTGAGGAAGCCTGATCTACAACCATGAGCGCCAAAAAATTGTTGGCTGCCTGAAGAGAATAAAGGACCCAAGGTTTTCATGAGGTCTGATTCTGAATTCCTACAGATGCACAGTGACTTGTAAAGCTGATCTGAGACACCTGAATTAGAATTCAGAATCACAACATCAGGGTTTGAAAGAGCACACAGCTGATCATCCAAGGCGATTCCCATTTCTGAGCAGACTTCCATGCAGCTCATCTTTTATGGGCATCGAGAGCATGCATGCAGAAAGCAAGCTTCACTTTTCAACTGCAGAACCTCCCCATTCATACCTCTGGGGGTCCCCAGCTGCCGCTGGCCCATTCTGCAGTCACTGTTGCTCATGGTGTCTGTATGTGATTCAGAGAGCTGCCGCCTCCTCTCCACATTTGGGGGGGCTCTGGCCGATTCAGAGTGGTTTCTGGTCCTCGCCAAGCCTTGCTTGTGTGCACCTAGAAGAATCAAAGCACAAGGGTGGTATATAGGCAAAAGAGTCTCAGAGCAAGGCCTCTCGCTATAATCCTGCCCCTCCTCATTACAGCCTCTCACTGTATTGGTTTTACAATGCTCCCACAAAAACGAATGATGGCCACCAACTTGAAATGGCTTTGGAAAAGGATGAGACAATTTTATGGAGGATAAAGGCTATCAATGGCAACTAACCACAATGGTCGTGTTGTGCCTGCCCTTTTGGAAGCAATATGGCCCCGAATACTAGTTCCTGGGAATTGCTGGTGGGAAAGGGCTTTTGTGCTTGGATCCCGCTTGTGGGCTTTCCCTCGAGGCCTCTGTCTGGCCATTGCGAGAACAGGATACTGGGCTAAATGGATCTTTGGCCTGATTATCCAAGCGGATTGCTCAGTCGGTTAAGAGTGTGGTGTCAATAACGCCAAGGTTGCAGGTTTGGTCCCCGTGTGGGACAGCTGCATATCCCTGCATTGCAGGGACTTGGACTGCAAGACCTTCAGGGTTCCTTCCAACTTAAGCTGAGTTTTGCACCTTTAATAATAATAATAATAATAATTTTTATTTATACTGCGCCCTTCCCTGTTCAGGGTAGCTAACAACAAATTTAAAACACTTTAAAACAATTATAAAAGCAGCATAAAATACAGTATAAAAACATGAATAACAATAAAAATCAAAAATCAGTTGGATAATCCCCAGGGCTAGCTGGCTGAATTGGTCCTACTTGGGTCAGCAAGGAGACCAGGGGAGAATTAGCTGTGGGGTCTCAGAGTGGGTGATCTTCATAAAAGGGGAGGGGGAGGGAAGAGAAGGGAAATAAAAGATCAGGCTGAATTCAAATTAAAGGCCAGGCGGAATAGCTCTGTCTTACAGGCCCGACAGAAGGAGGTTAAATCCTGAAGGGCCCTAGTCTCATGGGACAGAGCATTCCTTTGCACTTGGGGGGTGGGGGAATCATCAAATTTCACAGCAAAACCTGGCTTCTTTACTATTCATTTATTTTGCACAGATGTCACACACCAACCACCACCACCAGTCAGCACTTTAACACATTGCTGCACTATTGAGACGTCGATTCCTGTCTTCATACATCCCCCCCCCACCAGTGCCGCCTGAAGCAGATAAAACTTCTTCCTGCAGCATGGCAGTGCCAACCCACCCACTCACCCACTTCCATGTGTGTCAAAAATGATGGGGGGAAATCTCTCTTGGAAAGGAGGAAAGGAGCACACATGCCGAATCGGTGTGTCTGAGTGTCTCCTGTCTGTGTGCATGCGAGGGGTGGCTGAACCTCTTTGCCCTGGCCCTGCTGTGCCAGTCCTGTTAAGCAGGGATGCCACTGGTTCAGCCTGGGGTGTTTGGCATGCAAGACACACGCTCTGCCCCACAGCGACAGCTCCTCTACTGCACTGCACCTCGAGAAAGGAAGGCAACCCAAAGGACAGAAGGCCAGTCCTAGAAAACCTTTCACCCGGCACACAGCTTCAGTCGTGAGAGACAGCAAGCCCACTGAAGTCAGAGAAAAGAGAGGAGGAGAGAGAGGTTCTCTGCCCATATACAATCTTGCAACTCAAGCGCTGGGCGTTTTCGCCTGCCGATGAACTCTCAGCTTTGTTTACATTGCGGTTATTTATGTCTTTAACCCAGATCTCCCAGGGCGAGAGGAACCAGGCGAGAGCATCGTTAAAGGCTTGTACGGTTCCCAGGTGACTCCCTACCAAGCAGAGCAATGGATTCCGACCGGCGGCTCACAGCACTAAATTGTTCCTTTTGATTTTTAAACACAATTTGGCGTAGAAGTGTTTGAATGGGGTGGGGGGAAGAGAATGGACAAAGTCTCCCATTGTTCAGTAACTTTCCCCACCGAAACGCTTCCATCTGCAACCTTCTGAGGCTAGTCCATAAGTAGGTGTCAGACCCTTTCAGTTTCTTCCACTTGCCGTCAAGTAGCGTCTCATTGTTCTCAGTGTTAGATCACAATCTAATTATAGGCAAAGTGAGCCTAGTATATGCACACACACACACACACACACACACACACAGAGAGAGAGAGGATTTTTATATGGGTTTTTTTAATATGGTATATAAAAAAGAAAAAAGAAAAACTTCCACATTTGCAAGAAACAGGAGCAAAGCCAAAGAACTGATAAAACAAATTAGAAGAATTTGCTTTCAGGTAACAAGATGGTTTCGACACATCGTTGCCTAGATAGGAAGGCTCCTGCACTGTTTCCAAGTACAGTGGTATCTCTGGTTACGTACTTAATTCGTTCCGGAGGTGTGTTCTTAACCTGAAACTGTTCTTAACCTGAAGCACCACTTTAGCTAATGGGGCCTCCCGCTGCTGCCGCGCCACCGCCGCACGATTTCTGTTCTCATCCTGAAGCAAAGTTCTTAACTCGAGGTATTATTTCTGGGTTAGTGGAGTCTGTAACCTGAAGCGTATGGAACCCGAGGTACCACTGTATTTCCTGCAGATATGGGGAGTTCAAAGGAGTTTAGCCAATCCCTTTGGCTTTAACTCACAGTTGTCCAAGAATATGTAGGAATTGGGGAGGGGGGTCCCCTGGTTTTTGCAACAAAAGGGTAGGATGAGGAGTGCCAAGCCCTCCCACGGCTCCTTAAGAGCCTTGCCCTGAGGCCCAGAAGTGAATGGCAGCCCTCAAACGCAGCCTGCCTGACTCTGCCAAGCCACGCCCTCTCACAAGGCCACACCCCTCACAAGTGCGCTATTGAACCATGATGCGTGCTGGGATGAGGGAGGAAGGGGTGAGGGTCCGTGGACTGTGAGCGCATAGAGACCACTGGCTTTTGGGTGGCTGGGGTGCACCCTAGCACACATAAAGGCAAGAGTAGCACCCGTTGCTCCTCCCACTTCCCCCCCGAAGCCCCCACTCCACCTCTGACCTCTGCCCCTTGGAAGTCTGCCCCAGAGCGAAGGTGCTCCACCCTTCTGTTGCAGCAACCACACCACAGCCAAATCCCTTGTCGTGACTTACTTCTGCCGTCGCTACAACATGACTCTTAACCTTACCGCGTGGAAATTTACTTATTTAAGCTTAAACAAAAATCTGCCACTCGGCCAGCAAGGCTCACAGAGCGGCATACATGAAACAGATAAACAAACAAAGCCGTAAACGCAAGGAAATGCCTCCAACGAAAAAAGCAGCACTTATACAGCCGAGATCGCTAAACGGATTTCAAAACACAGCATTAGAAGGCCTGGGCCAATAAACTATTCAACTGGTGCTGAACATAAAAAGAGAGACGGCACCAGGAGAGCGTCTCAGGGAAGGAGGCTCCATAAATGGGGTGCTACAACTGTAAAGGCCCTGTGGCCAGTCTCCATAGGCCTTACTGTAGCTGGTGGAGGAGCAAAGATACAGGACGGGAGGTCTGTAGCTTAAAAACTGGGCAAATCCATATGCATGAAGCTTAGGTCTTTAGGTGTCATGGTCCTAAGCCATTTAGAGCTTTATAAATTTCAGAGTCCAGAAATGTTGGCTTGGTTACTAGCCAGACATAATTTGTGGCTGCCACAAGTCCTCTGCACATGCCAGGGAACTGCAGGGTGTGATAATGGTGGTGGGGCTTGCCTTCATATCACGATGAACGTGGGAGGTAGCAAAAGCAGAGCAAGAATCTGTCTACTGCAACGCCCAGAGCAACACGCAAGACCCGTCCTCCCTTCTGCAGAGCTGGAGTAGGAGAAGGGGCTTCCCATACTGTGCTGAACACGAGCTTGCAACAGACAACTGGGGCAGGGAGCAGATTTGTGGAGATTTGCTTGAGGATACTGGAAGGAAAGAAGAAAAAGCCCCAAGCAATGTAGGGGGGCAGGATAATAAACTATCCAAAAAGGGAGATGCCACAAGGATGCAAACAGGGCATGGGCAATGCAACTTGTAGCCTGGTCCTCAGTTCTTAGAGCAATTCCTGGATAAGCATCCACGGCACTTCAAGAGCGCCTTCTTGTTGGTGCGGCAAATATGCATGTAAGCACACAGCTCCAAAATACTTTGAAAAATCCCACAGATCAGAGGTAGGAATGACACTTTGCTTGTAGGAGCTGCTGGGTTCTAGACCCCCCCCACCCCCACCCTACATAGCAAGACCTCTGCCAGAGACCTTGGAGGCAGTCCTCGAAATTAGCCAGGCGCATTTTGAACCTTGCTATTGGCCACTTGCAACCAAGTGAAGGTGCCTGGGCACCAAGATGGCGTCTGAAATCTCCACCATCTTGAAGTGCATGCCTGGGGATCCTTGGATCTGGATTGTTTTCCCACACTAATATCACATCCTGTAGAATTCTATCAGTTATATTTTATCTGCACAATCGGAACGAATTTCAGGAACCGAAATGCTTTCTCTGTGCAACTTCAGCAGGAGCAGTGAACAACATTATTGTGAAGAATATTCTTAGATTATGAATGGTCCTGGAGAAGGAACTAGCAAAACACTCCAGTATTTTGCCAAGAAAACTCCATGGACATAAAAAAAGGAGAAGCTTTGAGAAGAAAGTGAGAGTTTCCAAGGCATGCTCTGGTTCATGGGGTCACGGAGAGTCGAACACGACTAAGACGACTAAACAACAACAATGAATAGTCCATGTCGCCCTTAAGAAAGAGGTAGGAATAGGCCAATAGATATGTGAATTGTCCCTGGATCAAGGGACTTTTCTTCTTTAAGTTCTCAAAGTTCTTAACCGAGCTCAAGGTTGTCATCTGAATTAGTCGAATGTTTAACTGATAATCAATCACAGTCAGTCCATCATTGAAAAATAAGACTTTAGAGTGGTCTTGCCCCAAAATGGCATCTAAACATTGTGTTTAAGCAACCTTGGTTTAAGGAGCCATTTGGCGCCAGCTTATATATCTGAGTTTCTAACACTGCTTGGAGGGCCACTCTAAGTAGTTTATACTGGGATCAATGGACGAAAGGCAGATTCCAACACGAAATCAAATACTCTGCAAGGAAGAAGGAACAGGTCTGGGGTGTTGCATTTCCGAACCTTCCACCCGGCTCACTGCTGCTCCAGCCATGTTCAGCATTACCTAAGGAGAAAAAGTTGCCAAATCAAAATCCCACAATGAGTTCCCACAATTACTCGTGCGCCTGGTATGAAGGAAGCCGGCGACGTCAAGCTGTGCAAACCAGGCAGAACAGCAAACACGGGTGCCATGGTCTTGAATGTGGATCGCAGCGGCACACACAGATTCTGTTTGACAGATCAAAAGTGACCCTCTTGTTTTATCAAAATAACTCGAGAGATCAAATGTCCTGCCTGAAAACCCCCGTCAAACACAGTTTTTTTGTAAGAAAACAGAGGCAGCTGTTGGTTGTGCTGTTTTGATGGGAAGCAGTCACGGAGCCAGGCTTAACCAAACCAAACTCACACACACAGATGCAGCGTTCTTGACAAATTCCACCTCCCCTCCAGCTCAGGTGGTGATGGCCTCTGGCTCAAGTGGCTTTAAAAGGAGATTAGACAAGTTAATAGAGGAGCAGCGCTTGTCCCAATGGCTATTAGTAAAGATGGCAGTGTGGAGCACCCATGTTCAGAGGCAGTATATCTCTGAATACTTGGTGTGGGGATAAACAGCAAGGGGAGGGGCGTTCCAGTAGTCACTGGTGGAAACAGGGTTCTGGACTGGACAAACTATTGATCTGATCCAGCATAGCTTGTATATGCTTAAGCTGCTTTCACAGTTGCATTGTAGTGTGGTTCGGATATGCATCCCCATCAGTGTTAGAAACTCAGATATATAAGCTGGGCGTCAAATGACTCCTTAAACCAAGGTTACAGTCACCAGAACAGAATGTCTAGTTGCCATTTTTGAGCAAGACAGCTCTAAAGTCTTATTTTTCAAATGATGGACCAACTGTGATTGATCATCAGTTAAACATCTGGCTATTTCAGATGACAACCTTAAGCTATGTTAAGAACTTTTGAGAACTTAAAGAGGAAGAATGCCACTGCCAGACTAGTGACTGGGAGAGGCCACCATGACCATTTAACATTGGTCTTAAAGGATCTACATTGGCTTCCAGTAAGTTTCCGAGCACAATTCAAAGTGTTGGTGCTGACCTTTAAAGCCCTAAACATCCTCAGCCCAGTATACCTGAAGGAGCGTCTCCACCTCCATCGTTCTGCCCGGACACTGAGGTCCAGCTCCGACGGCCTTCTGGCAGTTCCTTCACTGCGAGAAGCGAGGTTACAGAGAACAAGGCAGAGGGCCTTCTCGGTGGTGGCGCCTCCCCTGTGGAACGCCCTCCCACCAGATGTCAAAGAGAAAAACAAGTACCAGACTTTTAGAAGACATCTAAAGGCAACCCTGTTTGGGGAAGTTTTTAATGGTTGGTGTTCTATTGGGTTTTTAATATTTTGTTGGGTGGCAGAGTGGCAGGGGCAACCAGTCAGATGGTCGGCATATAATTATCATTATCATTATTATTATATAAGGCAAGGAGAATAGAATCATGTGCCACTAACCATTAATGAGAGAGAGAGAGAGAGAGAGAGAGAGAGAGAGAATTGTCCTCCATAGCCATGCAGAAGTGTACGGCTAGTAGCCCCTGTGCTTCAGGAGGACACGGACAACCTGAGCAAATACAGAACAGAATATTGTAGAGAGCAAGGAAGTTATGCAAGGCCCACAGATACACTATCCTGGCATGCTCGGCTGAGGCTTGGCCCCAGAGCCATTTAGTAGCAGGGGGCCGAAAGTTTATCAAAACAGTTCCCGCGCTCCAGCTGAGCGCAAGGCAACATCTGCTTTGTCAGGGAGGGGCTGCGGCACACCAATGGTTTTTCAGGACTCTCCGTGAACCTGCTCCACCCTGCTCGTGACCCCCTGGCCACCTCCTCTGCCTGCTAGCTGCTCCCCATCCGCCCGTCAGTGTTGGGCTCTGAGACGCGGCCGGCCGTGGGTCTCTCCTTCCAGCTGCTGCACAGGCTCCACCCCCACGACCCACCCACCTGCCCCGAGACACCAGCTGAAATTCCCCCCTTTTCCTCTTTGGCCAAGGGCAGGCCCACTGCACTATAAAAAGCCTCGGAGATGGTTCAGAATGCAAGCAAAAGAAAACATGGCCAAGGATACTTCTCTGCTTTCTTTGGACCCAGAAAGAAAGAAATAAAAAGCCTACAGGAAGCTCTTAAAAGAAGGCAGAGAAAGAAGGCAAAAGGGAGTTTAAATATTCCAGAGCACAGTGAAATGTGCAATTGTGCCGTGTGACAGGGGCTTGTAGGCTGCAAGTGACAGGGGAGGCACACTAAAATATCATGCTCTGAAAACACATGAAGAAGCAGCTGTCTTGCTGAAAACCAAGCAGGCCTAGATCTGGTCACTAAGAGACAGCATGGGAAACCCAAGTTTGCTGCCTGAAGTGCAGAAAGGTAGAATAAAAATTAAAATAAGTTAAAGTTTGGTGGAATGCTCCAATGTTTAAAACAAATGAGCCTCTCTTTGCATGCAGAAACTTAGCAGGACAGGGAGAAGAGCAGGCAGGAACCTTTCTCCCAAATAGCTTTCTATACTCAAGGAGGTTTGCTTTTATTTTTATTTTTATGGAAAACTGTCAGCAACATTCAGCAGAGATGACAGAGGGACCCGGAAGGCTAGTTGAAGGTCCCAACTGCTGGGAGAGGAGACAATGTGTGCCAAGAGCACTTAGATTCACCCAGAAGCCTGCAAAGGAGATGGCCATAGCAAGGAGGTATGAAGGGGCAAAGCTAGCAGAAAGATGACATCTAAGTCCGAGAAGCCAGTGTTAGAAACTCAAAAGATATATAAAGCTAGGAGCCAAATGGGTCCTTAAACCTAGGTTGCAGTGTCCGAAAGGGGATGTCTAGTTGCCATTTTGGGGCAAGACTAGAGTCTTATTTTTCAAATTATGGACTGACTGTGATTGATTATCTCTTAAACATCTGGCAAGTTCAGATGACAACCTCGAGCTTGGTTAAGAACTTTGAGAACTTAGAGAAGAAAAGTTACTTGATCCAGGGACAGTCCATGTATGTACTGGCCTATTCCTACCTCTTTTTCTTAATAGTGACTGCTTCTGATGAGGTTGCACAGAAAAAGCATTTTGATTCCTGAAATTCGTTCCAATTGTGCAGATAAAATATAACAGATATAAATTTGAACACTGTTAGGAAGGACAGATCGTGAAGCTGAGGCTCCAAGACTTTGGCCACCTCATGAGAAGAAAAGACTCCCTGGAAAAGACTCTGATGTTGGGAAAGATGGAGGGCACAAGGAGAAGAGGACGACAGAGGGCGAGATGGTTGGACAGTGTTCTCGAAGCTACCAGCATGAGTTTGACCAAACTGCGGGAGGCAGTGGAAGACAGGAGTGCCTGGCATGCTCTGGTCCAGGGGGTCACAAAGAGTCGGACTAAACGACTAAACAACAACAACAAGTAACCAACAGTTGGGGATGATGGTAGAGACAGAGGAGGAGGAGGAGGAGGAAGAGCAGAGAGGATAAATAAGAACTGTCAGGTGTTTGGCATACTTCATGACAACCCCAGCAAACAAGGCCTTGCTGGCTGGGGCTGATGGAAGCTGTAGTCACAAAGATATGGAGGGCATATGATAATGCACCTTTGGGAACACTGGCACAAGTTCCTCCCCTTGTTTGAGACTTTCACAGGGCTCCAATTGCTGACACTGTGTTTTGAATATGTGGTTTTAAGAACGGTAGCCCTGCACAAGAGCATGATATAAGCTCCCAAGAGAAGATCTATCCACTGTTGTACTAACACTGTTCTTGGTGCAAGCCAAAAAACATCACATCACAACTGCACAAAGTTTAGGAATGCATGCATCCCTTCCCTACCAAGAAATCAGGAGAGAAATTTGCAAAGACATTTTGAAACAATTGCAGAGTCAGTGCCATGCTATAAATCCAGACTCCCTTCTTTTCTGTATCCTATTACTCTGATTAACGTCATTTACAGATAGTAAACTGGATTTAAAGGGGGGAATTGTTTGGGGCTTGAAGATTTCCACACCAACTGATGCTCTGGCCTTCCAATAAATTGGAACCTCATAGGTCTTGGCTAGATAGATGGTTGTAGTCCCGGTTAAAAAGGCCCAGCGTCTCAAACTCCTGGGCCACCCCAGACCTAGAGATGACGTCAGGCTCAGTACCCTCAGCAGAGTCAGCATAAGATCCCACAGATCTCAGCAGAGATCAGTTGCATGCCCACCCACCAGCAATGGAACTGAATTAAATCAGCTCATTTTCCTAAGCACTTCCATTCGATCAGGAACCAGGATTAAGATAAATCTGAACAGTCTTCGGAGAAGACCGGTCTAAACAAACACAGAACGGATTTTGGTCCCTTGCGCCAAAACGCTGCTCTATAAATTACAACTCCTGGCACCTGCATGGGTTCGATAAAGCTGGGTCTGTTGAGCACATTTTGCGCAACCCCTGAGTCAACACTTCAGAAAAACTCACATTTAGTACCCGAGGACATAAGGTCCCCTGGCCCAGTTTCCACAGCAAAGAGGGCTCCACGTATTATGGCATATGACTCACCCTAAATGGACCAGAGGGGTGCAATTTTGCAATATGAAATTGTGTCCAGAGTTTATTAGATTTCTGTCTTGCAAACTGTTAACAGGGAGCTCCATCACCCTGCCAGACTCAAAGTAACCCTGAATAGCCACAGAAGCCTTCTCCAACCGACTACCCTCGAGACCAGTCCTAGCTCCAAATATCTGGAAGGAACTGGGGGAGAGGCTGAGTCAGAAATTACAGCATGCTAATATATAGCAGTGTATAAGCCACCTGCAGGAAACAAACCCCAAGCATTAGTGGTGTTCAAAGTGTCTGCTCACAGATGCCAAGTTCTCATCTTCCCATGTGAACAAGCTATAGCTTGATTTAAAAGGGGTCAAGTTTAATCACTGGTTTAAACCAGCTTTCTAATTTGTATTCTTTATTGGGTACTGTGTGTACCAATAGGTTGCTATACGAATATATGCGTGTATGTTTGCTATTAAATACAGTCTTCATTCAGCCCAGAAGCGTAACCCAAAACTTCTGGTCATACAGTCCACAGACCTACGGCACTGCACAAGCCTTCCTCAACCAGGGAATGTCCAGATATTTTGGACTTCAACTTCTGCCTGGCCTAGCCAATGCAACTGTGGACTGCAAAAGGATATCCAAAGTGAGGAGGCAGATTTCTGTTTGGTTCTCTATTTAAGCATGATCACTTGAAGACCAAGGGTCCAGAACAAAGACTGTTAGTTAACAGGGTTTTTCCAAGACACAGAAGCTAAATATTGAACATGGAAGTGAACCTCCTCATATCTAAAGATGCTCATTGGAGGACCTTACAGCAGGTGGCCATCAGGTCAAAAATCCTTTCAATAGTGGTGTAGAACTGTAGAACTTCCTTCCTAAGCAGATGTGTCTCACTCCATCTTTTTGGCCTTTGAAACTGCAAGTAAAGATGAATCTTTGGGGGTTCACTGAGTTTGTGTGCTACTGCACTTTTACTACCAGAGCAGGAGTCAAGTTAGTCAGTTGCAGAAAACACAACCAAGTCCTATGGCACCTTAAGGACTACCATCTTTAACTATCACTACTGCTTTGCTAAGAACACGAGATGAGCTTCGCCAATGAACCAGACCCAAAGCCTAGATTTTTGATAGACTAAAACAGGGTTTCCCAAATTTGGGTCTCTGGCTGTTTTTGGACTACAGTTCCCATCATCCCTGAACACTGGTCCTGCCAGCTAGGGATGATGGGAGCTGTAGTCCAAAAAAAGCTGGAGACCCAAATTTGGGAAACTCCAGGCTAAAATATTCCCATGATTTATTGAGCATGGGAATGTCACAAAAGTCCTGCTGGATCAGACCAAAGAACCACCTAGTCTGACAATCTGTTCTCACAGCAGCCAACCTGATCACCATGGGAAACCAGCAAGAAGGCTTCGTGTGCCACTGCGCTCTCCCGATTTGTGATTCTCAGCAACTGGATTCAGAGGCCATGTCTAACAGAACATCGCCATCTGGGCTAGTAGCAATTGGCAGCTTTACCCTCTTTAAATTTGTTTAAACTCGTTTTTAAGCCATTCAGGTTGCCGGCCATTACTCCACCTCGTAGCAGCAAAGTTTTAACTATGCTCTGTTTGCCCTGAAACGTCCAGCGCCCAGCACCTTCATTGTTTTGGTTGCTCTTTTCTGCCACTTTCTTGCTTCCATCTATTAGTTTTTGTTGCTGTGCTGTTCAGTCTTTATTTTGTTTTTCGTAAGGATTTCAAATACGCTGTCAGCTGCCTTGTGGATCCACAGATCAAAAGGTGGCAGTATTACTATTGCAATGGGCTGGAATCAAATATATTACACAAGATTTCAAGACACTCAATTACTCAACCCTTTGCCGGCATCATGAGAATTTCCACCTATCACCATCCTTCCGCCATTCACATATTTTCATCTTCCTGGTTAGAACAACTGAGGACTCTCCCATGGCACTTTGCCTGCCAGGAAGCTCATTTCATACCACAAAATAGCCAATAGTTTGAAACAGTCTCTCAGCATCTCATCTCCCTGTCCATCCCACAGCCAGCTCAACCTGTACAATCCACACCTCGATTTGTCTTGTGAGGAAAGCAGGAGCAAACAAGTGCCCCACCTACGCCAAGGTGCGCCTGTAGAACAGAAACTCCATGCGGCTTAAGCAAGCTTGACCTGACTGGCCGCCTGCTGCAATGGAAGGCAAAAGTCACCACCAAGCACAACTGGTGCGACGGAATCACTGCTAGCCAATCTGAGCTGTTGCTAAGGGAGGGTTCTACAAAACATCAACAGTCACTGGTCCTAGAGCTTTCTACAGCTCTTGTTCCTGGTAAGTAGCTCTCCCAATTTTGCCACTATTTGGGGCCGATGCATTTTTTAAAAAATAACATGGCTGGCGCAAGCTTCTCTTTCATCCTCACACACTCTGTTTATCCACTTACCGTATTTTTTGCACCATAACACTCAATTTTTTCCTCCTAGAAAGTAAGGGGAAATGTCTGCGCGTGTTATGGAGGGAATGCCTACGGGTGGCATGCCTATGAATTTTCCTCCTCTAAAAACTACGTGCGTGTTATGGTCGGGTGCGTGTTATAGAGCGAAAAATACGGTAGTTTAACTTGCTGCTGAATGAAACCTAGTTCTTATTCTCTTATAAAGGCAATCACACCTTGACCGGAAGGGCTATTAAGCGCTTCCAAGGGTCTTTAAAAATATAAAACCCCTTGAAGGATAAAAAGCTTGGCATGTATTCGAAAAATAAAAATTAAGAAATATAGATGAGGAAAGAGAAGTGTTGCGGTCAGTTTACAAACTTGCCTACTTCGGAAATCTGCCAATGTGGGACAGGCGATCACACAACAGATAGATACAGCAGGCAGAGGAACTTACAGAAAAGTCAAAACCCTTAAGTTTTGTGGGGCTGAGAGCCAATGTGGTGTAGTGATTAAGAGCGGTAGTCTTGCAATCTGGGGAACTGGGTTCGCGTCTCCGCTCCTCCACATGCAGCTGCTGGGTGACCTTGGGCTAGTCACACTTCTCTGAAGTCTCTCAGCCCCACTCACCTCACAGAGTGTTTGTTGTGGGGGAGGAAGGGAAAGGAGAATGTTAGCCGCTTTGAGACTCCTTAGGGTAGTGATAAAGCGGGATATCAAATCCAAACTCTTCTTCTTCTTCTTAAGCGGGAGAGGCAATGATGCTCAGTGGCTAGAAACAAGCATAGATGTGTGCCCCGATTTTGCACGTAAAATAGCTGGAATGCTTCCCTCTCGAACACAAAAAGCCCAAACTCCTAAGAAGAATTAAGCTGTGTACACATATACATTTCAAGCACATTCTTCCTCCACCCCAAGAATCCTGAGCACTGTAGTTTGTTAAGGGTGCTGGGAACTGTAGTTCTGTAAGTGGTAGACTGCAGTTCCCAAGATTCTTGGGGGGGAGGCAGGGAGGGAATGTGCTTTAAATGTATGGGGCGTGGTTTCAGCTAACTGGTCCTGCCAGCAAAAGCCAGCAAAAAGGCTTCCACCAGCTCAAAGGGGCTTTCCCACCTCACCTCCCCCTGTGCCTCCCCACAAATTGGCTTGGGAGAGGAGTCGGAGAACCACCAGAACAACACACAGTGGGATGAGAGGGGAGATGGTTCCATCAGGAAAGTGGAAATGTTTGCGCTGGTGGCATGATCTACTTAGCACTACACTGAATTCCTTCCATGGTGTGCAGGCAGACACCCACCCACCCCTGCAACCAGAGCTGGAATTAGTTCAGTGGGCTTGGACAATGCTTAAAAGAAGAGGAAGGGATGGGAAGGAGAGGGAGGGAGACCCTCCCATCACCACTGCCCACCCGTCATCGAGGGGAAGGGAAAAGAAAGCACGTAACAGATGCTAAGAATAATTATTGGTATCTGCGTAGCACTTCAGAATGCTCCAAGGGAGTAACACACAATATTTTGTTATGACCCTTACAACAATCCTGGGAGGTAGACCAGTATTATCCCAATACTGCAGATCTGCAGGTGCTGGGAGAGAGTGTGACTTGTCTGAGGCCTTGTAATGTGTTCATGGTAGAAGCAAGACCTGAGCTTCCCAATTTAGCTCAGTCTCTGGGCTACTATGCTACGCCACAACATACCTCATTTGTGGTACCCTACGCCCAGAAATGAGCTCCTAGATTGGCCTCAAACTTGACAGCAGCAGGATATCAGATTGGGGTGCTGCAGCAGTAAGATTACACAGGCAAGAGTGACAGGACCCCCTATATACAGAGGCCCAGCACCCCCTACAAAGCTGGCAACTGCTGGGACGTGCATGTAGGCCTGACGAGACCAGGGTGTGCCCCTGTTTACAAAGAGGTGCTCTGCGCGCCCTGTAATAACAAGCAGGCACAAACAAGCTCACTGCCTTGACGGCAAGCCCAAGCAAGGAATCACTGGAGCTATCTGGGATCTTGCTGATGGGTAAAGCTAGCAATACAGACCACACAGCACACGGATGAATGGTGACGGAGAGAAACAGGGCTGAAAAATATTCAAGACACCCAAACATCTGAGGCCAACGCCTAACAATTCGGTTAGAGGTGGCTTCTAAGCAACCGAAATCTATATATAGCCTATTTGTTCCTGGCTTGGGGATGCCAGCAGGTTAAACCAGCTGCAAGCCTTCAGCTGCTCTTACCACCATCATCCTTACACCAGCGATTAACACAGCACTCAAGCTGTAACAATCTCAGGTTACACAGATAAGCCACACGCTGCTATTCGCATCAACAACTGCAACCATTTAAGACACTCGGTAGCTCACCATGCATTTGGCTGGAGAAGGGACTGGCCTTCCTGGAACTCACTGCGGGCAAATCCACGCCGAACTGTCCGGCAGATACGGATCTGTCTGCTCTCTCCAAAGCGGCAGGACCGTCACTGCCGCTGCACTTGCTCCTCCAATACTCCTCTCTGCCCCTCTCTCCAGAGCTGGGGGTTTTCGGCAGAAAAGAGGCCGTTGTGGACAACGTCCTGTGGCCCCCCAACACCTGCCCTGCCCTTGCAGAGGCAGCTGCATCACCGTGGCGGTTAGGAGAGACGTCATCATCCTCTTCCTCCGCGACGTCCTCCTCGTAGTCTCCTTTCCCAGCCTCCCTTGGACGGCTCTGCCTCTTGATCAAACCTTCCTCATTCAGGCGTTCAGACTTTTCCGGCTGGCCTGGATGCAGGGCTCTGGCCAGCAAAGTCCCGGGCGCTTTCACCCCGTTTTTCGACAGGGCCTCCCTCACCAAGCCTCTTTTCAAGGACGGCTCTGCGTCCGAACCCGAGTCGTTGAGGGTCCCCTCTTCCAGCTGCAACTTCTGAGCGATGTGGTTCAGGTAGGAGCGGAACCTCCCACTGTGGTGCTTTTGCACGAGCCTAGCGTACGCGTTCTTCTGAGGGATGGCGGGCTTGCTGGGTCCATCCCTCGGAGCGTGGGCAGGAGCGCCTCGTGCACATCCTTGCGGTTCCATATCCCGGGAGTGTCACCTGCCATCAAAGGAGCGCAAACATGAGGTCGGCGTTGAGCAGAGGAGCAGTTTTACTTACTAACGTCAGAACAACTACGCGACAGGACTTCAGGAGCAAATCAGAAACAAAGAAGACAGGCAAGAAGGAAGATGTGAACGCCACGAGGACAGAGATTTGGCTCCGTTATTTTAAATGGCCCTTCCCCACATCCTTTCCCACCACTGCCGCACAGCCGCTCCTGTCTCCTTCTCACCCCTTGCCTTTTCCTGTAAGACCTATTGCAGTCGTTAAGAGTCGTCAACAGGCTCATCTCAGCTATCTGCCAATCTCCCATTCCCACCACCCTTCTGAGTAATACCCCTCCCCACCTTCTCACTATATAGAAGGATCTGGCAACTTCTGTTTCAGTGTATCTGAAGAAGTGTGCATGCACACGAAAGCTCATACCAAGAACTAACTTAGTTGGTCTTTAAGGTGCTACTGGAAGGGATTTTTTTATCCTGTCTCCGGGTCAGCCTGGTGCCCCCGTAGTTCACTTGGACTACAACTCCCATCAGCTGTGCTAGCTGGGGTTGATGGGAGTTGTAGTCCAAAGCTTCTGGAGGGCAGCAGGTTGGGGAAAGGTTGCCCTAGGTCCTGTATGAAGCTCTCATCCCACCCTTCCCTTGGTTCCTTGGCTCTCAGTTCCCCCAAACCGCCTCTCTCGCAGCCTAACCTAGCTCTCAGGGCTGTTGTGGGGATTAAATGAGGACAGGGAGAACCATGTATGCCACCCCTGAGCTCCCTGGGCAAAAAGGCAGGATACAAATGCAATAAATAAGTTCATGACAAAGATGATCAACAGTCTGGAATCTAAGCCTGCTGAGAAAAGGTTGAGGGAGTTAGGTATGTTTGGCCTAGAAAAGAGGAGACTGAGAGGAAATGCAATAAATATCTGTAGGGCTGTCGCGTGGAAGATGGAGCAAGCTTGTTTTCTGCTGCTCCGGAGGGTAGGACCTGAACCAATGGATTGAAGTTATAAGAAAGGAAATTCTGACAGGACATCTCCTTCCTTGGAGGTTTTTAAGTAGAGTTTGGATGGCCATCTGACATGGATGCTTTAGCTGAGGCTCCTGCACTGGGGGTTGGACTGGATGAGGTCTCTAGCAACTTTCTATGCTTCTATGGTTCTAAAAATAAATAATTAAAGCTCCAATAATTGTTATAAGGGCCTTCTTCTTGGGGGATAGGAATATTTGCAAAGCAATTTATCTCAAGACTTGGAAGAATGGTTTGCGTACTGGTGAAAGCCCATTTAAAGAGATGCTTAAAGAGAGTGCAAGCGGAGGTCCTTATCTGGAACGCTGGGCTTGGGATTCTCCACTGCCAAACATGCTTTCCACTACAGAGCTACAAACCTTCCCTTTAGTCTTTCTCTCTTTTTCATTTGTGAGGGGAGTGGGGAGAGAGAGAGGTAGAACGTGGTAGCAGCACTTCAATAAGTTCTGTAGTTTTATTACATCAGAAGACTCGCAATATTTAACTGGGGTAGGAGTGACCAGTTTATGACCCGAGCAGTGCATATGGCGGTATTCCAGAGAGGGAGAGACAGAGAGAGGCATCTGAGCCAAATATTTTCATCCTAGCCTTGCACAAATCATTTCAACCCACTCTGCTCCTAAGAAGAAAATGTGGCCAAGCTAAAGGAGCAGCCATCATACAAAAACAAAAACCCGATCATGTCCATTCTCAGGCTCTCCAAAAATAACCATGTTTCTTTCTTCTCACTCTCTCTCTCTCTTTCTGAAACTCTTACGACGGTTTCAACAGGAAGGGTGGAGATTCCCTTGTAAGTGGTGGAGATAGATAGAAACTTTATTTGCATTAGCCACTAGCCATAGCAATAAGATAAAATATACTGGGGATAGAGCTAAATAGTTAGCTATACAAAATACAGTGGTACCCCGCAAGACGAATGCCTCGCAAGACGGAAAACCCGCAAGACGAAAGGGTTTTCTGTTTTGGAGGCGCTTCGCAAGACGAATTTCCCTATGGGCTTGCATCGCAAGACGAAAGCCCATAGGGAAATGCTGGCGGTCGGGAGCAAAGACTTTCGCCCACAGCCGGCCTTCAGAAGAGGACCTCTTCTGAAGGCCGGCGGGGGGCAAAAGTCTTTGCTCCCCCCCGCCTGCCTCCCCCCCCCCGCCTGCCCCGGGCGATCTTAAAATGCTGGCGGGCGGGAGCGAAGCGTTCGCTGCCGACCCCCAGCATTTTAAAATCTCCAAGGGACAGCAGAGAAGTCTCTGTCCCGGGGAGATTTTAAAATGCTGGGGGTCGGCAGCGCTTCGCTCCTGACCCCCAGCATTTTAAAACGCTGTTCCGAAGGGGGGGGGCGGGGACACCTGCCCCAGCCGCCCCACTTCGGAAAGCTTTTCCATAGTGGGGAGGGGGGGCGGGGACACCTGCCCCAGCCGCCCCACTTCGGAAAGCTTTTCCGAAGTGGGGAGGGGGGCGGGGACATCTGCCCCAGCCGCCCCACTTCGGAAAGCTTTTCCGAAGTGGGGAGGGGGGACGGGGACACCTGACCCAGCCGCCCCACTTCGGAAAGCTTTTCCGAAGTGGGGAGGGGGGGCGGGGACACCTGACCCAGCCGCCCCACTTCGGAAAGCTTTTCCGAAGTGGGGAGGGGGGGCGGGGACACCTGACCCAGCCGCCCCACTTCGGAAAGCTTTTCCGAAGTGGGGAGGGGGGGCGGGGACGCCTGCCCCAGCCGCCCCACTTCAGAAAGCTGTTCCGAAGTGGGGAGGGGGGGCGGGGACGCCTGCCCCAGCCGCCCCACTTCGGAAAGCTGTTCTGAAGTGGGGCGGGGGGCGGGAACACCTTCTGAAGGCGGGCAGGGGGCGAAAGTCTTTGTCCCCCCTGCCTGCCTTCCAAGGGGCTTTTAAATCGCCCCAGACAGCGGAGAAGTCCTCCGCTGTCCGGGGCGATTTTAAAATGCCGCCCGCCAGCATTTTAAGATCGCCCCGGACAGCGGAGAAGTCCTCCGCTGTCCCGGGGTTTTTTAAAATGCTGGGGGTGGGAAGAAAAGCCCTTGTCCCCCCCCCCACCAGCCTTCAGAAGAGGTCCGGGGACAGACTGTCCCCGGACCTGGTCTGAAGGCGGTTTCCCTAGGAACGCATTAATTGATTTTCAATGCATTCCTATGGGAAACCGTGCAT
Source organism: Podarcis vaucheri (assembly GCF_965113315.1). Lineage (NCBI taxonomy): Eukaryota > Metazoa > Chordata > Lepidosauria > Squamata > Lacertidae > Podarcis > Podarcis vaucheri. The sequence continues at coordinate 5,240,414 of NC_138763.1, read as the reverse complement.
CGCAAGACGAAAAAACCGCAAGACGAAGAGACTTGCGGAACGAATTAATTTCGTCTTGCGAGGCACCACTGTAAGTTCTGGAGGTTTACATCAATACAAACCTCATGTGGTAAACTCCAGCAACTGAGGACAGCACCATTCCTCAATCCCGTATGGACCACCCTGATCATTTAATTGCACAGCAGTGTCGACTAGTGAACAGGACACAGGGCAGAGTAAGACAAGCAGACGATAGTTCTCTGTCCCAAGTAACTTCCAGCCAACTTTCGATTCAGGGGTGGAGGCAGGACTGACAGGCAAGAGGGTTCGGCCAAGTTATTATAACCTTAAAACAGTAGAAATCCTCAAGGGAGCTCAGTGCAAAAGCACTAAAAATGTAATTATTCATCAGCAGTTAAAACCAATACACACACAGTACAGGAGGAAGAGGCTCCAGATCTTTGCAACAGAGTCACACCAGCTAGATATCTTCCTTCCCTCTTTCAGGAATGGGCAATCTGTGCCACTTCAGATATTCTTGGACCAAAGATGCCATCATCTCTGACTGTGGGCCTGCTAGCTGGGACAGGTGGGACAATATCTGGAAAGCCACAGATTCCCCTTCCCTGGTATATATGAAGTAAAACTAAACGGAAATGGAATGAGCTACAAAGTGAGGATCAAACTGCACACAAAACACCAGGGCTGGGCGATGTATCAATACACAGTCCAAAATCGGTTGAAGACCACATCGTGATAACAGTTTCATAATATTTGACATGGGACTTCCGGGTTAGCGCCAACGGTAATGGCGGAATTCCTCTGAATAAGAGGAACCCGCTCCGTGGAAATCGGGTCTGGTCGCCGCGGCAAAGGCGGAGACCCTTCAAAAATCACAGGCAGGTGAAGCCTGTGAACGTGGGATTCGGCGGGCACCATCAGCGCCTCCCCTACTCGCGGGGAGACCCATTTTTGGGGATCCGGAGCAAAGTGGGGTGAGCGGCACGGTGCTTTGAATCGACTGCTACTTTCACGGAGTGAAGCCGCACAGCCGTTGCCGGAGAGCGCTGACTTTTTCCTGTGGACACTTGGATCTAAAAGTAACTACCCGTGAGTAAAGTGAAGAATCGGAGTTTTAAAAGTTGAATTTGGCAACAAACGGGGGGAGGCTTAAAACAGGAAGTCCGCCTTCCTCCTTTGTAAATAGTCGGAAGCAAACAGGCTTAAGCTAAAGCGTTGGAAGTCTATCTTAAACGTTCAACTTTCCAGCATTAAAAATAGCAACCCCCCCCCCTTGGAAGCAGGAGAAGAGGGGGGGAGTCTTGGACAATATTTGCCTGCAAAAAGAGAGGGAAAGAAGCTAAATTTCCATCGCTCAGAACCTGGGAACGGGCTGCCATTGAGCTATTAAGACTGTTGTACTTTGGAGTGTTGCATAGACTGTGAATAGACCGTTTATTGACAGCTAGTGAAACAAGAGTGATACATTGTCTCAATTATCCTCTTCTGACTACAAAAAGGGCTAAAAGGAGTAAAAGCAACTGAGTAAAAGTAATTGAGACTTGATACTAAATATACTGGTGCAACTGTGTTTTTAAAAAAGTGACATTTTGGACATGGGCACAAGATGTAGGACATAACATTATGATGGCTGATTGGGAACAGTTATGGACCACAGGTATGAAGTTTACGGCATGTAATTCCTTAAAAGACAATCTAATGAAAATGATCTATAGGTGGTACATAACACCAGTCAAGCTTGCAAAAATCTACCATTTGCCTGACAACAAATGCTGGAAATGTAAGGAGACTGAAGGTACATTCTTTCTCCTTTGGTGGACATGCCCAAGGATTAAGAACTTCTGGGAGATGATTTATAATGAAATGAAAAAGGTATTTAAATATACCTTCCTGAAGAAACCAGAGGCCTTTCTCCTGGGCATGGTCGGCCAATTGGTGCCAAAGAAGAATAGAACTTTTTTTATGTATGCTACAACAGCAGCAAGAATACTCATCGCAAAGCACTGGAAGACACAAGATTTACCCACCCGGGAAGAATGGCAGATGAAGCTGATGGACTACATGGAATTGGTGGAAATGACTGGCAGAATCCGAAACCAGGGAGAAGAGTTGGTGGGAAAAGATTGGAAAAAAATCAAAGTATATTTACAGAAATATTGTAAAATTAATGAATGTTAGAAGGATGCTGGAATGAAGCTACATAGTTTTAGCAGAGATGTTATAAAGAACTAAGTAAAAATAGATTGTTAATGGGCCAAAGTGTAAAATTTAAGGTCAGATTGTGTTAAGATAAATTATAGAACAAAAATTGAGAAAGATGGAAAGGATTTGCTGAAATAGCTAATTGAACAAGAATACAAAAAAGGGAGGTGTGAGGAGGTCGATGATACAAGTAAATGAAAGGTAGAGATATAGAGATATTGGATGTGTTTTTTTGAATGTTTTTGCTTTTCTTGTTGTTTTGTTGTATTGTTCTTTTTTTCTTTGTTTTTTTCTCTTTTTTCTTGATGTATTGTGAACTTTTTATTGTTTTCTTCTTCTTTTTCTGTAACTATTAAACTCTTAATAAATATCTTTTTTTAAAAAATTGACATGGCAATAAATCACGGGTCACAATGTGTGCCTGTGCTATGTAAAAATTGTAGTATGGGAAAAACCATGAAGCCAGTCATCACTTCTCTCGTGATTCCTACTGCCCCTGTTGTTCTGTATTATTTTTATTAGAAATGGCTGTAACAACAGGTTAAAGGCAAGTAAAAATGTGTCAGCTTTAGACCCTTAAGTCTACGTAACCTACGCATCCTTATTTCAGACGTCGTGATATATCGGCATACTGCAATGTTTAGTGGATGATATATCATGAGGCTGAAAAGCAGGTATCACCCAGCCCTGACACGTGTCTGCTCCAATCACACATAAATTGGGGGGCACCTGAGAGAAAAGAGCTGAACCCTCCCCTTCATTCCCAGCAATCTCTCACCTGAACACTCCTTTCTCCTTCAGGCACCCCTTGTGGTGCCAGGGTCAGACCCACTCATCTCCATGTGGGGCTTCATGGTGTCAACATATTTCAGAGATGTGTGACGTTCAGGAGGAAAGCTTATCACAGCAGCAGATATTTCCCAGTGACCTACACCTCTGAGCTCAACCAGCAACCACCCTTTTACTTGCATAAACAGCTGCATGCGGGTAGATATTTACAATTCCAGGAAAAAGCAATGGGGGTCCACAGCCACACAGCCCAACACACCTGCCCCCACCAACCAAACACAGGTCCATTGGCTCACCAGCACATGCAGACCAGAAAGTTTCACAAGCAGAGTGAAAGTACAAAGGAAAAGGCAGCACCTTGCAGAGGAAACGGTTCTGCGCGTCTCACAAAGGAGTATCCAACTGCATACAAGCCATCAAGCTCCCACACAAACACACACACCCCAGAGTCTCTATCTCATTGGACTGGGGGTATGGGTGGGGGCAAGGGGAGCGATTCCTTCAGACCTTTAATATCGTCCTCAAGGAGGCTCACAGTAAAAATAGAAAAGGTTATTAAGTATGGCCAGTGCTATAATCACACCCAGATACTTAATATAAGTATTCCCAAAACAAAATTATACAGAGGATGTAGTGTTGCCCCACCCAACTTCATGCTTTTATGCTGTGGCAGTCCAGGATGACCCAAAAAATGGGTGGAGTGAACACCCTCACTTGTGGTGCAAAGGAGATCAAAGTTCTTCCTAACACAGCAAGCCATTATAAATGACTAGACACTGGAAGATAGCTCCTTTTTTGTTGTTTCAAACTCAGTGGGGTTTTTTGCATCCCACAAATGGAACGTCTATATACAGTGTACTTCGGAATACCAGATCCCAAAACACTAGAAAATGGGCTTTGGCCTGATCTACATTTTCAGTTCTTTGGGGATATCCAATCAGCACAAGGGCACACAGGCTGCCCTGATTAGGAGAAAGTTGCTGTCACTCACCCTTTTGACCCAAGAAAGAAAGAAGACAGTCAAGCAAGGAAAAAAACACCCATCTCCCTGGGCAACAATGCCCTCCTTTCTAGGAAACTCATCTCAATACACTATATCCCCTTGCAATGACAAATACTGGGTGTCCCCAAGGCAGCAGATCAAAGCTGCATTAGGCCCAAGCTGCAGCCTTTGCTGTATGTTGTAACAAGTAAATATAATGGACAAGTCCCTGCCCTTCAGAGTTTGCAATCACAGGGGAGGCAAGAAACGAAGGGGAAGAAAATGGAGGCAGGGACAAACAAGGGAAGAATATGTATTTATTTCAGTTACAATATACTAAAGTCTTAGCTATGGTATATATATAGTAGGGTAAGTCCCATGCCTTGCTAGAAGTATAACAAGTGGAAACAGGCAGCAAGCAGCCACAGAAAGAGGGGGAAAGAAAAGAGTTTCAGCACATTGTTGTTCTTGTTAGGAATTCTGGCCAGAGTATAATGTTTGAACCCCTCTGGAGTACAAGAAATAATCACAAATTGAATTAGATAGACCCTTACATATTTCTCATACCCTGGGGGGTCAGTCATAGCTTTGTGGCAGAGGATCTGCTTTGCATGCAAAATCCCGAGTTCAATTCCTACCAGCTTCTCCAGGTAGAACCCGTAGGGACTCTTGTCTAAAACCCTAGAGAGGCACTTCCTATGTCAATGTGGACAATACTGAGCTGCATGGCACAACACTACAAGGTGGTTTCCAATGTTCACACCAAGAATTCCCTATACCGGATGCCTGGGAGGTTGCCTGATCCTGAGGAGGTTACTCTCCCTCTGAAGGAGCACGTAGGCAGTTTGTAGGTACTTCTGCATCCATTGCTGTCGGTTGAGGCTCAGTTGGCCTCACTGGCCTGGAGTGCCTTCCATTGACTTGGCCCAGCTGTTCCCTTATCTGGAAAGGGATAGCCTAACTTCTGTCCTCTATGCTCTGGTAACCACTAGGTTAGCTTACTGCCACACATTATACGTGGGGCTGCCTCTGAAGATGGTTCAGAAATTACAGCTGGTGAAGAATTTGGCAGCCAGATTGCTCACCGGGACAAGACGGTTTGAGCATATTACACCAATCCTGGTCCGACTGCGCTGGCTGCCAATGCGTTTTCGGGCCCGATTCAAAGTGCTGGTTTTGTCCTATAAGCCTTAAATGGCTCAGGACTGCAGTAAGTCAAGGAATACCTCTCCTCATATGAACCAATTCGGACCCTGTGATCATCATCTGAGGCCTTTCTTCATGTGCCTCCTCTGTGAGAGGTCCAAAGGCCAACAACATGAGAACAGGCCTCTTTTGTGGTAGCTCCCGTTTGAGGAATGCTCTCACCAGGGATGCTCACCTGGTGTCTTCATTATACACCTTTAGGCACCAGACAAAAACGTTCCTATTATCTCAATACATGGCCTTTAATCTGTGGGGGTATTGTTTTTGATTGTTATTATGGAATGCATTTTGTGTCTCTACATTGTAAACGGCCCTGTAATCTTTGGGCAAAGGGTGGTATAGAAATTTAAATAATAATAATTAATCTTTGCGTTCTCTCTCCTCACACAGGCTCCTCCATCACATATTGCACAAGACTCATATTTGCCTGCTATATTTATTTACTCAGCAGCAGCTTGTCCTGCACAGCCTTCTTTAGAGGCGGGCACATGCCCTGGAACTGACACCAATAGCTTCCTTTTATTTATATACATAGTTTTTCAATTTTACAGTACAGTGGTGCCTCGCAAGACGAAAAGAATCCGTTCTGTGATTCTCTTCGTCTAGCGGTTTTTTCGTCTTGCAAAGCAAGCCCATTGAAGGATTAGCGGATTAGCGCTATTAGCGGCTTTTAACAGCTTATCTGCTGATCGGATCAGCTGATAAGCGGCTTAGCGGCTTAGAAAAAGGGGGGAGGGGGGGAAACCAGCAGGAACTCGCAAGACATTGTCGTCTTGCGAAGCAAGCCCATAGGAAATTCATTTTGCGAAGCACCTCCAAAACGGAAAACTCTTTCGTCTAGCGAGTTTTCCGTCTTGTGAGGCATTCGTCTTGCGGGGCACCACTGTAGTTATTATTTGTATGCCTAGCTGTACTTGTAGCTCAAAGACATTCAGGCACACTGCTATTTAGGCAAAACAGTTTCAGAAGGAGAGGGGTAGGAAGGGGTTTGCGTGCTCAACCGCATGTGTGAACACATTAATTACACTTTTTTAAAAAAATTCACCAAAGGAAAATTAGGGACTGAGCTCGAAGTCCAGAAAACAGAGCTGTTCCAGGGACCCCCCCCCCCTCCATCCCCACAATTCCACTCTGGTCATAGTGTTTTTCTCTCTGCTGAGTTGTATTAACACCACCTTTAACATTTGTTTCATGATTTATGTTTGACGTTTTTGGATTTCACTGCCGATGTTGCAAAAACCATTCCAGGCACACAGGACAAACAAGCAAAGACAAAGAAAAACACACTCTGAAGTGAACAGGGGCAAACAGGTAGGCAAGTCAGACACCATGCACGCATAAGGCAATACAGCACACCGAACAGTGGAAGGATAAGAATTTGCAAAATCCCTTTTTAAAATAGAAAGAAAAAGAAAAAAGGTGGAGGGGTAATTGATTCGGTACCCAGGGCTACGGAAGGCCCTGGGAAAGCGCATAGCTCAGTAGGCAAAGCACCTGCCTTCAGCCTTTCTCAACCTGTGGGTCCCCCGATGTTGTTGAACTACAACCCAAATCACCCCCAGCTAGCAAGGCCAGAGCTCAGGGATGATTTGTAGTCCAACAACATCTGGGGACCCACAGGTTGAGAACCGCCTAAGTTCACCCCCTGCTCAGCATCCCCAGGTAGTACCGGGAGAGACAGACACAGGCCCCCGCCTGATACCCTGGAGTGCCGCTGCCAGTGCGTGCAGGCAATACTGGGCCGAGTGAACCTGTGGCCTGACTCAGAACAAGGCAGAAGAGCCGTAGCCTAGTGGTTAGCGCACCCCAGGCCCAACCCCCACGTGGCATCGCCAGGGAGGGCTGGGGGAGACCCCGGAGAGCTGCTGCCAGCCCGTGCAGGCAACGCTACGCTAGATGGGGCGGCGGCCTGGCTCGGTGTGAGGCAGCTTCCCGGGGGCAACTGGGGCTGGGGGGGGTCGAAGCCCACCGGGGTCCTCCCCCCCCCACACACCCACCCGCGACCCAGACCCAGTCCTGGAGCCAGTCGGGGAAGGCAACGAGGGGAAAGGCCCAGCCCCATGGCCACAAGCGGCGGCGCCCCCCCCCCGCAAACGGGCAATGAGCCCCCCACACACCCCCTGCCCCTCACTCACCTGCCCCAAACTCCCCACTCGCATCACTGAGGAGCCTTCAAAGGTTCCCCCACTTCCTGCCTCCTCTCTACTTCCGGGTCAGGCGTGGCTCTACGGGCAGCGGCAGGGCCCAAAAGCCCGCGGGGCGCGAAGCCGCACCTCGCGGCGCGAAGGTTCGAGGAGAGCGCGCAGGCGCGAAGCCCCGCTGGCCTGGGGTGGCCTCGGGCGGCCGGGCGCCCCTTGCAAGCGGACATTACCGTATTCCCTCGAAAGCAGGGACCGCACAACTCGCTTCGTTTGCACGTGCGTTTTTGTATTTATTTACTTAGCTTCTATCGGTTTATTTGTGCGTTTACGTTTATTTCCTTAGCTTCCAGTTATATATGTATATGCTTATTATTTATTAATTGTCTATACGTGTTCGGGTGTCTGTGTTTCTATTAATATATATAGTTAGCTTAGGTTGGTTGGTTATATATTTATTTACAGCCGCCTTTTTTTCCCCCCTGACAGGGACTCGAGGTCGTTTACCGATTACAGCCAAGAACCGCTAAAAACAAAGGAAAAACCATCGTTGTAAAAGCAAACGATTGTTTGTTTAAATTAAATGCATTTTTGAATTACTTAATATTTATTTTTATTTTATTTTTAAAGAAAAAGCGCCCAAGCAGTTTGCAAAAATAAGTTATGAAGGGCCTAAATAATAGAGATAGCCAGATACATTTTCCAGGAATAAGTCCCTTTCGATCCCCCAATATGTTTGCTGAGGATCCTTGTTTATTGTTTATGGAAAACAAGTTCTGTGTGTCTTAATGTCTGCAAGGAGTGTGTTTGCTACAGCATGGAAGAATGTCCTGAAACAAAAATAAATTAGACACCACTAGGAAAACGTGGGAGTAGCTGAATGTGGTTAAACTAACAATGTTGAAGGATAAGAAAGAACATGTGGGAGTGTTGAATCAATGGAATCCGGTGAGTGTGCGTCTGAAAGAAAACAGGGAATATCCAGAAGTGGAGCAGAAGATTTGTTACTACAACCGATGACTGAAGATCTATGAATGTAGCACCTTGACAAATTCTTTTTTAGGGTGTAAAGCACATGAGCAAAGTACATGACTTTAGATATCAGTTATGTGAAGAAAATGGGACGCGGGTGGCGCTGTGGGTAAAAGCCTCAGCGCCTAGGGCTTGCCGATCGAAAGGTCGGCGGTTCGAATCCCCGCGGCGGGGTGCGCTCCCGTTGCTCGGTCCCAGCGCCTGCCAACCTAGCAGTTCGAAAGCACCCCCGGGTGCAAGTAGATAAATAGGTACCGCTTACCAGCGGGAAGGTAAACGGCGTTCCGTGTGCTGCGCTGGCTCGCCAGGTGCAGCTTTGTCACGCTGGCCACGTGACCCGGAAGTGTCTCCGGACAGCGCTGGCCCCCGGCCTATAGATGTGAGATGGGCGCACAAACCCCAGAGTCTGTCAAGACTGGCCCGCTCGGGCAGGGGTACCTTTACCTTTATGTGAAGAAAAACATGTTGAATGTTGTGCGGCTCTGATCACATTTTGACAAATTATTACAGTGGTGCCCCACAAGACGAATGCCTCGCAAAACGGAAAACTCTCTAGACGAAAGAGTTTTCCGTTTTGGCGTTGCTTCGCAAAACGAATTTCCTATGGGCTTGCTTCGCAAGACGACAATGTCTTGCGAGTTCCTGCTGGTTTTTTTCCCTTCCCCCCCCCTTTTTCTAAGGCGCTAAGGTGCTTATCAGCTGATCCGATCAGCAGATAAGCCGCTAAAAGCCGCTAATAGCGCTAATCCGTCAATGGGCTTGCTTCGCAAGACGAAAAAACCGCTAGACGAAGAGAATCACAGAACGGATTCTTTTCGTCTTGCGAGGCACCACTGTATCATTATCATTTATTAAAGCTGTATACTGCCCTTCAGGGCAGTTCGCAACATAAAATCACGATATAAAAATCACAAAATACATAATAAAAATGAAATCAAAGGCAGACCCAATCATTACCACTTCCACAACACATTTAAAGGGGCATTGAATGACAATCAACCAAAGGCCTGGTTAAAGAGGAACGTTTTTGCCGGGCGCTTAAAGGTGTATAATGAAGGCATCAGTCAAGCATCCCTGGGGAGGACATTTCACAAATGGAGCCACTGCAGAAAAGGCCCTGTTCTTGTGTTGCCACCCTCTGGACCTCTTGTGGAGGAGGCACATGAAGAAGGGCCTCTGATGATGATCAGAGGGTCTGGGTCAGTTCCTATGGGGAGAAGTGGTCCTTGAGGTATTGCAGTCCTGGGCCATTTAAGGCTTTATAGGTCAAAACCTGCACTGAATTGGGCACAGAAACTAATTGGCAGCCGGTGGAGTCGGACCAGGATCAGCGTAATATGCTCAAACCGTCTTGTCCCAGTGAGCAACCAGGCCATTGAATTCTGTACCAGCTGAAGTTTCTGAACCGTCTTCAGAGGCAGCCCTACATATAAAACATTGCAGTAATCTAACCTAGAGATTACTAGAGCATAGACAGTAGTTAGACTATCCCTGTCCAGATAGGGGCGTAGCTGGATCACCAGCTGAAGCTGATGGAAGGCACTCCAAGCCACTGAGGCCACCTGAGCCTTGAGCGACAGCAAGTGATCCAGGAGGACCCCCAAGCTATGTACCCGATCCTTCAGAGGGAGAGCAACCCCATCAAGAGCAGGCAACCTCCCCGACATCCAGTCTAGGGAACTGCCCACTAGCAGTGCCTCCATCTAATCTGGATTGAACTTCAGTTTGTTAGCTCTCATTTGGTGCATTAGTGAGGCATTAGTGAGGAAGTCCAGCACTTCCACTGCCTCACCTGCCGATGTAAAGGAGAAGTAGAGCTGTGTGTCATCAGCATATTGTTGACAACATACTCCAGAACGCCAGATAATCCCACTCAATGGTTTCATGTAGATTTTAAGCAGCGTAGGGCATGGGTAGGCAAACTAAGGCCTGGGGGCCGGATCCAGCCCAATCGCCTTCTAAATCCGGCCCACGGACGGTCCAGGAATCAGCGTCTTTTTACGTGAGTAGAATGTGTGCTTTTATTTAAAATGCCTCTCTGGGTTATTTGTGGGGCATAAGAATTCATTCATATACTTTTTTTCAAAATATAGTCCAGTCCCCCACAAGGTGCACCAGCCCACGGCTGAAAAGGTTTGCTGACCCCTGGCGTAGGGGATAAAAATGAACATGAGGAACTCCACACTGAAGGCTCCATGGAGCTGAAGAGCATTTCCCAAGCATCACCCTCTGGAAATGACCATCCAACTGAGTCTACCTAGCAATACGACTCTCTGGTCTTTATCCTCTTCGTGTGCTTACTAGCAGCTATGCATAGCTATGTTTGGCTGCCATCTCCTACTCTGATATTGCCGTGCTTCAAACATCTGGGCATGTTTAGCCTGGAGAAGAGGAGGTTAAGGGGTGATATGATAGCCATGTTCAAATATATAAAAGGATGTCACATAGAGGAGGGAGAAAGGTTGTTTTCTGCTGCTCCAGAGAAGCGGACACGGAGCAATGGATCCAAACTACAAGAAAGAAGATTCCACCTAAACATTAGGAAGAACTTCCTGACAGTAAGAGCTGTTTGACAGTGGAATTTGCTGCCAAGGAGTGTGGTGGAGTCTCCTACTTTGGAGGTCTTTAAGCAGAGGCTTGACAACCATATGTCAGGAGTGCTCTGATGGTGTTTCCTGCTTGGCAGGGGGTTGGACTCGATGGCCCTTGTGGTCTCTTCCAACTCTAGGATTCTATGATATGGTACAGATGTGGCCACAGCCTTTGGAAGAGCCAGACTCCCTCCCATTCCGCAAAGTGCTCAATTGCATGAAAAAAGATCTTTTGTGGCCTCACTCAGCTTCAGCCTGAATATGATGGCTCCGTGCCCTGAAATCCTGAAGGGAGATCAAGGTTCTAGTCCCTAGCTGGCCACAGGCTCCTCCCCCCACACCTGGAAAGCCAACTTGGGTGGCCAGCTGGCTTCCATACAGTAAAACAAACAGAAGCTGCCAACGATTCCGATTAGGACACTTGCCTCTGGCCAGGGAGCATCGCATATGAGAAGCTTCTTTCCTGGCAAAGATAAGTAATGTGCAAGTGGTGTTACCTGGGTCTTAATCATCTGTGGCTGAAGCATATCCACCACTGTGATGCTCCCTTCCATGTGTGCTTCGTAAATGTAAAGGCATAAAGGTGGTCACTAGTGCAAAACAATGAAACCTCCTCATCTGAGTACCTGTGGGGTCAACTGCACTCTGCAAAGCAGCTATTCTTGGAAACATTTTCAAGGAAGCTACAAATCATGTCATTTTAGTGTGTGACGCAATACGGTACAGTGGTGCCTCGCAAGACGAAAAGAATCCGTTCTGTGATTCTCTTCGTCTAGCGGTTTTTTCGTCTTGCGAAGCAAGCCCATTGAAGGATTAGCGGATTAGCGGCTTTTAGCGTCTTATCAGCTTATCGGATCAGCTGATAAGCGGCTTAGCGGCTTAGAAAAAGGGGGGGAGGGGGGAAAACCAGCAGGAACTCGCAAGACATTTTCGTCTTGCGAAGCAAGCCCATAGGAGATTCGTTTTGCGAAGCACCTCCAAAACGGAAAACTCTTTCATCTAGCGAGTTTTCCGTCTTGCGAGGCACCACTGTATATTTCTATCACTTTTTAAGTAAAAAAAAAGAAACCATTTGGATTTAAATGTTGTTGTGTTGTGTTTCTGTTTTTGTTTTTGTTTTTGAGCTACTGTCAAACCACCCAGTTAAGTACAACTACTATGCAAGTAATCATTAGAACATTGATTGTAGCTTGTATTCCTGTTGCTCTACCGCCCCACCCAAACTATTTCCTTTAAATGAACAGGGCCTTTACATTGTGTGTGTGTGTATATGTGTGTGTGTGTGTGTGTGTGTGTATATATATATATATATATATGCAGGTTTTGGTGTCTTCGGGTGTCTTCCCGTGTAAGAGTCGGGGTGTCTGTGCGACGTTTCGACGAGGTCTCACTCGTCATCTTCAGGCTGGTGCTTTCGGCTTCTTGTTACTGGAACAGAGCAGAGTCTGGTGTTTGAGTTCCTATAAATACTGTTGAGGGGTGTGGTGTATAGCCTCCAACGTTCTGGGCAGAGAGGAAGTTCCTAGATTAGTGTGCCTTTTCTTCTTTTGTTCCTTAATTACTTGAGGGATATCTTGGGTGATTTCATGAGTGATATTCTGAATATCACTGGGTGGGTCATTAAGTGTAGATTAGTTGCTAAAGCTTTCGTGTCTTGACCTCTTGAGCTTGTGAAGAGTTTTTCTGAGAAGATGGCTGTGCTGCATTTAGTTGTGCTCTGGCTTGGCTTCGTGTATAGGGGCGAGCTATGGTTTTGTGCCTTGTGCCAGCCAGATCTGTGTAGGGATTGCAGGGGGGTGCAGCATCCGGAGGTGCCACTATAGTTTGGCTACTGGATGGAGTCTGTAATATGTCTGTGGAGAGGGTCTGGGTTTGGGTCTGGTGTGGTTGATTGGTGACGGCGTTCTGTGTGCCTCTGGTTCTGGTGCCACACCAGACCCAAACCCAGACCCTCTCCACAGACATATTACAGACTCCATCCAGTAGCCAAACTATAGTGGCACCTCCGGATGCTGCACCCCCCTGCAATCCCTACACAGATCTGGCTGGCACAAGGCACAAAACCATAGCTCGCCCCTATACACGAAGCCAAGCCAGAGCACAACTAAATGCAGCACAGCCATCTTCTCAGAAAAAACTCTTCACAAGCTCAAGAGGTCAAGACACGAAAGCTTTAGCAACTAATCTACACTTAATGACCCACCCAGTGATATTCAGAATATCACTCATGAAATCACCCAAGATATCCCTCAAGTAATTAAGGAACAAAAGAAGAAAAGGCACACTAATCTAGGAACTTCCTCTCTGCCCAGAACGTTGGAGGCTATACACCACACCCCTCAACAGTATTTATAGGAACTCAAACACCAGACTCTGCTCTGTTCCAGTAACAAGAAGCCGAAAGCACCAGCCTGAAGATGACGAGTGAGACCTCGTTGAAACGTCGCACAGACACCCCGACTCTTACACGGGAAGACACCCGAAGACACCAAAACCTGCATTCCTGTACCCGTGAAAATCTACGAAAGCAAATATATATATATATATATATATATATATATATATATATATATATGGCATTTATACCCTTATATATATAAGGCGGGACGCGGGTGGCGCTGTGGGCTAAAGCCTCAACGCCTAGGGCCTGCCGATCGAAAGGTCGGCGGTTCGAATCCCCGCGGCGGGGTGCGCTCCCGTTGCTCGGTCCCAGCGCCTGCCCACCTAGCAGTTTGAAAGCACCCCCGGGGGCAAGTAGATAAATAGGTACCGCTTACCAGCGGGAAGGTAAACGGCGTTCCGTGTGCGGCTCTGGCTCGCCAGAGCAGCGTTGTCACGCTGGCCACGTGACCCGGAAGTGTCTTCGGACAGCGCTGGCCCCCGGCCAATAGATGTGAGATGGGCGCACAAACCCCAGAGTCTGTCAAGACTGGCCCGTTCGGGCAGGGGTACCTTTACCTTTACCTATATATAAGGCATTATAGCAGAAGTATGTTCTCAGAGCAACTTACAAAATTCAGGACAAAAACGATCCCTGCCATGACACACAAAGAAAAGAGAGTGGGGAGGGTAGAGGAAAAAAGCAAGCTCAAGCACAAGTTCTTAAAGGAACAGTTATTCTATACCGCCCTGTCCATGCTCATTCTGGCTAACTAGAAGAACAGCAGCTCCTCATCAGTGTCTGTAGGGAGGGTGCTAGGATGGCTGGGGTCAATCAGTCATATAGTCCAAAGCATTTGAAGTACACCAGGTTCGGGAAGTCTGCTTTAGAGGGAGTTGTGGGGGAAGCAGACACTTGGCCACTCCACCGTCTCTCCTGCAACAGGCTGAGCTCTGCAAGCCAGCTCCGTAGCACACAGGTGTGGACTACATAGGAATCAGAGAACTGTGGAGTTGGAAAGGACAACGAGAGTCGTCTAATCCAACCTTCAGCAATGCAGGAATTGTTTGCCCAACATAGGGCTCAAACCCACAATCCTGACAATAAAAGTCTCACGCCCTACCATCTGAGCTATCCTGGCTTTTAGAGCCTCCTGGATCAGGCCAGTGACCGACCCAGTCCAGGACCCTTTTCTCACAGTGGCCAGCTAGAAGCCTGTGGGCAGTGCTATATATATATATATATATATATATATATATATATATATATATATATATATATATATATATATGCTTTCGTAGATTTTCACGGGTATAGGAATGCAGGTTTTGGTGTCTTCGGGTGTCTTCCCGTGTAAGAGTCGGGGTGTCTGTGCGACGTTTCGACGAGGTCTCACTCGTCATCTTCAGGCTGGTGCT